>NC_045427.1:628524945-629197445 GCF_902635505.1 Sarcophilus harrisii
AGAAAAGGAATCTTCCATATGACTATCTGATACTAACCTGGAATTAAATGTAGGGGAAGTAGAGTGAAAGGGGCTAAGCAAGCTATACCATTTAGAAAACAAATCCCTTTATCTAAAAAAAAAGCCTAACCTAACACCTAGGCTTGAAAATGTTAGACTTGTGGACCTTGCAGAAAAGACCCAGGAGAACAGATAAGGTAAGGTGTTGGTTATGGAATGGTGACTCACCAAAGGGAAAATAGTGAAATCACAGATGAATCAGCATTGCTTTTTTCCTATGTGAAGGCACTAACAGTTGGACAAATTACTGAAAACAGAATTGAAGAGTCAAAATTATATTCCTTTTATGTAGGGAAATTAGAATAGAGGCAACTATTATTCAAAAATGGGGGAGAAAGTGGAGGGAGTCATGCGTAACTTGAACTATAGGAACAGCTCTAAAGAGAGAAGAAACCTTGGAAGTCATTTTGTTTCACAGAAGAAGGAGCTAGAGCTCAGTGATATAAAGGGATGGGGCCAAAGTACAGAGGACTTCTGACACTAGACCTAGTGTAGCATCTACTGTAGCACACAACCTTCCTCAGTATTTAACACATCAGATAAAAAATTTATCAACATGCAATGCTTCCACTTCTTTTGACCATTTTACTATAAAAGCCCATAGGTTTTCTGTAAAATCTGAACCCAATTAAGAATTTGATGATCTGATTTGAACATCTGTTTAACATCAATTTAATGGTAAAAAAAAAAAAGACTTTCATCCAAGCCCTTTAGAAGTATTTCCCTGGAATTAGGAGGGTCTTTGATAAGCTTTGTTTATACCTTCCTTCCCTAACTTCCTAGGTTAGAAGATTCCCTATTCACCTTCTAAAAGAATAAAAAATATTGGAACTTTCTATAAGCATTCTAGCAGCATTACTGGAATAATGATGATAGTGTCTACTTCTTGACTCACAGACATGACAAGAAAAAGAAGAAGGAGGAGGAGGAGGAGGAGGAGGAGGAAGAGGAGGAGGAGGAGGAGGAAGGAAAACAACAAGGACAATAAGTAGAACAAGAAGAAGAAGAACAACAACAACAAGAGAGAAGTAGGAGGAGTAGGAGTAGGACAAAAGAGGACAAGGAGGAGGAAGATGAGGATGAGGAGGAAGAGGAGCAGGAGGAGGATGAAGAGGGGGAGGAGATCTACATTCTCATATACATTTGCAATGGAGATATATTTGAAGCTCAAACTATGGTTCCAACAACTTGACATTGAGTCTCCTCTTTTTCCTATGTAAAAGATATCACATTATTGCATATTCTATGTAGTTGTGGCAGTTGAAAAGGTGTCACTTTCCTAACTTTGTCAAAGAACATGAGATTAACCTAGAATGTTCTGTGCTTGATAAAGATCAAATGACTCACTGTCATCACTGTGTCCCTTCCTCAATGTTTGCCAAACATCTTTTGATATAAATTTCATTTGCCTTTATTTTACAAAGCATTTTTTCCTTTTTGTAACATTTAGTTTGGGATGACTTGAAGCTAATGGCTCCATAAGACATCAAGAAGTAATGAAACAAAAGTCAAAATCCCCTCAAAACAGTGGAGGGAGGAAGAAGTAGGAGCTTGGATAATCAAGAAATATTTGGATTCCTTTTTCTTCTTGGTTTCCATGACACTTGTCTCTTCTGTTTCTTCTGCTACATGTCTGGCTGCTTGTTGCTAATCCTTATTGCTGGATCATCATACCTCTCCTGACTACAAAGACTCTTTTATGGGCTCTCTTTTCTCTCTACTCCCTTGAAGATCATATGAAGTACCAAACACTTTCTAACTAGATTATCTCAGCACCTATGGCCTCAATGATTATTTCCAAGCAGAAGACTCCCATGCTTATATAACTAGAATTTATCATTTTTGAACTCCACATAAACCAGTGGCTTAGAAGTACTCAAAATGGATGTCCTATTGGCATTGCAAATAAAACATCAATAATTCAATTAACTACTTTTCTCATAAGACTAATTCTTTCCCCAAACTTGCCCATTTTCCTTGAGAACACCCAAGAGGTAGACTTCCCTTGAATATAATTCCATTAACCCTGAATTACATTCATGGATTTATATTTGACTTAATTCTTACTTATATCTATAATGTTTACAATAATCTATGGTCAAGTCTGATAGATTCTATCTTCAGGTCCCCCGAATCTATTCCATCTTGCTTCCTGACATGTTTGCTGACCCCCACCTTGCTTAAACTACTATAATAGATTGGTGAGACAGGAAACCAAACAAGTTAAACAAACAAGTCACTCCAAGAGATAGAGAAGATGGAATATGACCAGAAAGTCAAAGCATATCAAGTTCCCTTGAAAATGGATATAGTCCACAACTGTTACTCAAGAGCCTTTGTGATCCATCTTTT
This sequence comes from Sarcophilus harrisii, assembly GCF_902635505.1. Lineage (NCBI taxonomy): Eukaryota > Metazoa > Chordata > Mammalia > Dasyuromorphia > Dasyuridae > Sarcophilus > Sarcophilus harrisii. Next base: position 628,527,358 of record NC_045427.1, read on the forward strand.
CATGTCAATTACTCTTGCCCCAAGATCACTGAATTTGCTTTCAGCACAGTCCAAACAGTTGTCCTTAAAATGAGGAGGAATCATCAGGGAAAAAGGACCCACCTTTCTCACCACCACCACTACCAATTACTAAAAAACTGACTCGAGCAGGAAGGTAAGTCCAAAATTCTCAGCAGTGGCAGCCCTACCCTTCAGATAACTGTTCCTACTTGCATCCTAGCCTTCACACAGTCCTGGAAGGAAAAGCCTGACAACTTCTTCTGTAAGTGCTGAAACTTCAGCTACTGAACACTATAAAAGAAAAACAGGGTCATTGTTGAATGATTCAACATCAGGAAAGATATGGATTTTATCTGTAGTATTGACATTAAATGCTCTGAAGTACCATGTGTTTTGTTAATGTTCCCTAAGGAGCACAAGGTCTTTCCAGCTGAAATCTCTTAGTTATCTTCACAATACTGAGCACATAGTAAGCACTTGATGAATATTTTTATCCATTTTTCTTTAACCTCCAAGATAAATCTCTTCCTTCAAGTATTTCACCTCTGCAATGAATAATCCACACAACTAACAACTTAGTATTCCCATGGTTCAGTTCTGACTACTTCAACTCAAAAAGTCTGCACTAACTTGGCACTTAAATGCCTCCAAAGCTGGCTCCAATTTAAGTGTGCAGATTTATTTTATATTCTTCCTCATCTCTAATTTACCCTGCTAGCTATATTATCTCCCAACTCCTTGTCTTTATCAACTGTCCACCATACCTGGAATTCATTCCCACCCTCTCTTCCAATAAGAATTTGTTACTTCCTTCAAGGTCCAGTTCACATATTCTATCTTACTTGAAACTTTTTGGGGGTCTCAGATTATGAGTGATTTCTCTGTCCTCTAACTGCCTTACACTTACTTGTCTATGAATTTGTTGTATTCCTCATGGGGAACATAAGCTTCTGGAGGACAGGAACTATTTTCTTTTATGGAGAAATCATTTTATTCTCCATAAAGTTCTCTCCTGTCACAGTGTCTGGCATAGAGTAGGTGCCAAAGAAGCTCTCATTAATTGAGTGATTTTTATCTTTATATATATAGTGTAATGTGTTACACATAGTAAATATTGAATTTCTTCTCCTGCTGCCAAAGTTTTGACAAAAGAATCAATTAATGACTACCATCATTGTTAAGGGAGAGATCACACAGAGCCCTTAACTCACCACTCATGAGCTAGGACTCTAAATCTTCATGAGTCTTAAAGATGCATTTGAAGCCTTTGTGTCTTCCTCCACAACCCAATAAGCTGGAATTCAAAGCCCAAATCAAGCCTTTTTACCTGTGAGAATGATGCAGTCATGTCCTTCAAATCCAATTGCAGGATGTTGCCAAGAAATGGAAGAGGAGTAGGACCTGGTGGGAGCTTTCCCCTTTTGAGTCCCTGGCTCCATTGAGATAAAAAGATCAGCAAAAGAACACCAGCCAAGAGGATCAAAGTGGTGAGTCCCCAAAGATCCATTGCCCTGAGAGATGGTCCTACAGATCTAAGAGGTACCAGCTCAAGTATTATATTTTTATAATCATTGACAGAAAACAAGGGGTGGCAATGCCTAGTCAATAACTGGATATGTTTGCAGGCATTACAATTAGTTTTCCATTAACCAAGCAACCAACAGGTGATTAAGGCTATATCTAAATAATTGTTCCTTTGGAATCAGTTCCTAATCTGAACCTGGTCCTAAATCACAGAGACAGTTGGGGCAGTGAAGGATTTTTGTCTCATCTTTTGGAGGTTTATCAACTATCAACAATGAAATTTCTGTCAGCCTGTGGGGTTTTGTCCAAATTCAGTCTGAGAGGAGGTGGTTAAGGAATCCAGATTCTAAAATTCTGCAAACTTGATCTAACAGTAGAAGTCAGATGATATCTTCTTATCTTTTAAACTACACTGGGCTTAATTGACATGCTTGTTCTTTCTACGCTTTGAAGAACATTCTGTTTGAGAAAGAAAGGGGCAAGCAAATAAATATTGACATGCCCTATCTCCTTTCTATCTCTTTAAGAAGTGACTCCGTAGCCTTAGTGGTCCTGGCCAATATTTATTCCTTTCTTATTCTTCTTGATCAAATGTTTGATGTGCCCAACATTTTTTCATCCCTCAATGTCTTATGAGCTTTTAGTCTTCCTGACCCTGAGCTTTCAGATTAATGTCTTTTCTGGTATCAATCCTTGATAAGACTCTCCTTTTGTCCATCCATGATATATGCTCTCATCTACTAATGACATGTCATGCAGACCATGAACCAATCTCTCTCAGACCTCCCTAATGTAGCTTGGAGAAAAAACACAAACCTCAGGTTGATTGTGACTATAGATACTTTTATTTTTTTCTTGTCTTCTCATTTCAAATGATATGGAACCTATTTCTCTATTCATAATGATCTCTGTTTTCATCTCATGTGCAAGACTCAGAGCATCATCATATCAAAATGTATGTCTTGCCCTAAGTTTGAATTGCTCACGTATCTTTAAATTTTCAAAGATAGCTTAGTGTGTCATCAATGGTCAGTGGACAGAGAGGTAAGATCTCAGTTAATCACTATTCAGTTATTGACCCCTGTCTTCTATTCACAGAAAGGCTATTGCCTGGAAACTTTGTCTAAATATGCTGTTTTACAAAAACTTTTTGCTCTTTTGGAACAAAGGAGATTGACATGTTCAGAAAGAAAATAAAAACCCAAAAGTTTGCTAAAGCTAACTAAGCCCCTCTCAAGGGAACTTGCTATTAAATTCTAGATGTGACAATTCGCATTTTGGACATCTGACAAGTACCACAAACCATGGTTTGATTTATTTTTTTATTGCTAGACCTTAAAAGGTGACAAAGAAAATATTACTAGTGCAGATTCAATGTAACAGTATAACAGATATATTTTTCTTCTAGGAAGCTTGCTGTTAAGCAGTTACCATCCTGCATCCTGCCTCTGTGGATGAATACTTAAACAAGAACTACCTATTCTTCAAAAGTGTGACTGGTTTGCCTTTTCCATTGTTAGAGTCAGTTCCTTTGCTGATATAATCACAGGACTCTTGATGTGTACAATAATAATATTAATAATAATAAAGTTTGACACTTTCTATGTCTAGGCTTTTTGCTATTCAAAAAAAAACTTCAAGATCTCTGTCTCATTTAATGCTCACTGCCACCCATCTAAGTAGGTACTATTATTAGCTCAATTTAACAGTTACGAAACTGAACCAAATGGTGGTTAAGTAAATTGAGAATAGTAGCAATGTCATCCTGGCTCTCCCCCTGTTACATCTGTGATCTTGGTGAGGTTCCTTCCTATCCCTAGGTCTCATTTTCCTTCCCTGATTACTGACAATGTTGAACTAAAAGATCTTGTTCTCAAATGGAGAACCCCTATGTCCTGTGATTCCCTCCAATCCCTAATAAATCATCTCTATCCATTTCAAAGATTTGGAAATTTGAGCAAAGATCTGAAGGTATTTATACAAGGTCACCCCCCAGTGAATAGCAAGCAGAGCTGAGATCCCGCCTGAACTATGGACTCACTCAAACTGAAATGAACTTCTTTCTTTGTTTATAGAACACACAGACCCTGCTGACATCTCTTTTGAAGTTGCCACGAATTTCTGGGCAAGTTTGAATTTCTTTACAACTTATCTGGGTATCTAATCCAACATGGTTATTATTTAATTCCTTCTAATTGGTTTCACGCAGATGGAAGATGCATGATGCAAGGACAGAAAAAGCATAATGTGGATTCTGGAGGGAGCTTTGAATGAACCTTCTGATCATCAATGTCATTGTTGTTTGGGGGGCACAAATTGATAAATAGTTTGTAGCACTGCCATCTCAGAATTCTTCCCTTTGCCTGTGTCAGTTTCCACACTTATAAAATGCTAACAATAGCATCTGTTGTTGGGGAGATGAGATGATATTTGTAAAGCACAATTATATAACTATTATTATAATTTTTTATTCATTCCTCAATGTCACTGTCTTCCTGTGCAACAAGAGAACTGTTAGATTCTGCACACATATATTGAATCTAGGATATACTATAACATATTTAACATGTATAAGCCTGCCTGCCATCTAGAGGAGGGGGTGGAGGGAAGGAAGGGAAAAGTTGGAATAGAAGTGAGTGCAAAGGACAATGTAAAAAATTACCCATGCATATGTACTGTCAATAAAAGTTATTTAAAAAAAAGAAAGTGAATTCTCTCTCTCCAGAATTCACACGACTTTCTTGTCCATTCATCAAGCATATTCTATCTGTGAAAAACTAATTAGCAAGAATTACTGTTAGCAAGAACAGTGCTGCAACATAGCTACATTTTAAAGAAATTTAAATCTACTCAAAAGTCAACATCAAGTTCAAGAGATTCCATGAGATTTCACCAGGATCCATGTCTCATGTGAGTCCATAGTTTGGGCAGAAGTCATCTACAGGTGCAGAATTCAGGGGTGAACTGGTAAATGTTTAAGAGTCAACTTATCAAAAAAATATATAGCTCACATTTATAAGTGGAACCTGCACTCTTAACATTTTCTTCATCACATTAACAATAAATCAAACTATAATTGGTGGCATTTCTCAAAAGTCCAAGGTATAAATGGTCACACTTAAAATGTAATGACCATGTCTCTTGAGATGGATTGAGTTGGCTCTAGCATACTTTGGGGCAGGAATCTCATTTCTTTATTTTCTTTCTAAGACTAGATAGGTACCAATGAAGCATGATCTACTTGAGAAAAAATACTAGCATTCCCAAAGAGAAAATTAAAAGTAATGAAAATAGTACTTTTCTGTCCAACAGCTTATGCTTTTGTATACTTAGACTTAATTCCCTGCATATTCTCTATGAACACATAGGTATATACATGTAAACATGCATATGGCATATTATGAAACAGTTGTGGGGATAAATTCCAACTTTCTAAAGTTTCACATTGAATTTCATCCTATTTATTGATATTCTTTTCACAGCTGGCTAAAAATTTTGGACCCATCTATACTCTTTAAATGGGAACTCATCAGGTTGTGTTGCTCTATGGGTATTACATCATCAAGTAAGCTCTAGTTGATCAAGGGGATGTTTTTATACAGAGAAGAGATGGACTAACAGTTGAAGATTTAGTGATTTGGGATAAATATGGATTGTCTTCTGGTACCTGGAATGCCTCCACTACCCCATCAGTGCATGACACTTCAGTACTTTTCCAATTTATAATTTGTCTGAAGTCTTTTCATCCAGCAGAAATTACTAACATCACCATGAGTCTTCTCCGTGTAGTAGATATGTCACATTTACTGTTCATACGGTTTTCCTCTTCTATTTATTCTGCATCAGTTCAAGTTTTTCTCAGCTTTGCTATTCCAGAATTCAATTTGACACATTATTTTTAAGTTGTTTGGAGGGACCTATTGAAGTGTTCATTGGGCAATCATGCTTCCACTCCACCTTACCTTTTTAACCTCCCTCATACACATCCCCTTCTCTCCTCTGACATTCCATCATGCAGAGGCAGGCCTTCAGCACTTCATACTTGGGAAATTGCATGTAGATTGCTGTTGGATCTGCCTGGTTCAACTCTCTCTCCTCTTAAATCCATGCTCCACTCAATGAGAGAGATATTTTTTAATTATAATAACTTTTTATTGACAGAACCCATGCCAGGGTAATTTTTTTACAACATTATCCCTTGCACTCACTTCTGTTCCTATTTTCCCCCTCTCTCCTTCCACCCCCTCCCCTAGATGGCAAGCAGTCCTATATAGGTTGAATATGTTGCAGTATATCCTAGATACAATATATGTGTGCAGAACTAAACAGTTCTCTTGTTGCACAGGGAGAATTGGATTCAGAAGGTAAAAATAACCTGGGAAGAAAAACAAAAATGCAAGCAGTTTATATTCATTTCCCAGTGTTCTTTCTTTGGGTGTAGCTGCTTCTGTCCATCATTGATCAATTGAAACTGAGTTAGGTCTCTTTGTCAAAGAAATCCACTTCCATCAGAATACATCTTCATACAGTATCATTGTTGAAGTATATAATGATTTCCTGGTTCTGCTCATTTCACTTAGCATCAATTCATGTAAGTCTCTCCAAGCCTCTCTGTATTCATCCTGCTGGTCATTTCTTACAGAACAATAATATTCCATAACATTCATATACCACAATTTACCCAACCATTCTCCAATGTATGGGCATCCATTCATTTTCCAGTTTCTAACTACCACAAAAAGAGCTGCCACAAACATTTTGGCACATACAGGTCCCTTTCCCTTCTTTAGTATCTGCTTGAGGTATAAGCCCAGTAGTAACACTGCTGGGTCAAAGGGTATGCAGAGTTTGATAATTTCTTGGGCATAATTCCAAATTGCTCTCCAGAATGGTTGGATTTGTTCACAACTCCACCAACAATGCATCAGTGTCCCAGTTTTCCCGCATCCCCTCCAACATTCATCATTATTTTTTTCCTGTCATCTTAGCCAATCTGATAGGTGTGTAGTGGTATCTCAGAGTTGTCTTAATTTGCATTTCTCTGATTAATAGTGATTTGGAACACTTTCATATAAGTGGTAATAGTTTCAATTTCATTATCTGAAAATTGTCTGTTCATATCCTTTGACCATTTATCAATTGGAGAATGGGTTGGTTTCTTATAAATTAATGTCAGTTTTCTATATATTTTGGAAATGAAGTCTTTATCAGAACCTTTAACTGTGAAGATGTTTTCCCAGTTTGTTGCTTCCCTTCTAATCTTGTTTGCATTAGTTTTGTTTGTACAAAAGCTTTTTAATTTGATGTAATCAAAATTTTCTATGTTGTGATCAATAATGGTCTCTAGTTCATGTTTGGTCACAAAGTTCTTCCTCCTCCACAAATCTGAGAGATAAACTATCCTATGTTCCTCTAATTTATTTATAATCTCGCTCTTTATGCCTAAATCATGGACCCATTTTGATCTTATCTTGGTATACAGTGTTAAGTGTGGTTCCATGCCTAATTTCTGCCATACTAATTTCCAGTTATCCCAGCAGTTTTTGTCAAATAATGAATTCTTATCCCAAAAGTTAGGATCTTTGGGTTTGTCAAACACTAGATTGCTATCATTAACTATTTTGTCTTGTGAACCTAACCTATTCCACTGATCAACTAATCTATTTCTTAGCCAATTTCAAATGGTTTTGGTGACTGCTGCTTTATAATATAGTTTTAGATCAGGTACAGGTAGGCCACCTTGATTTGATTTTTTTCCCATTAATTCCCTTGAGATTCTCGACCTTTTATTATTCCATATGAATTTTGTTGTTATTTTTTCTAGATCATTAAAATATTTTCTTGGAAGTCTGATTGGTATAGCACTAAATAAATAGATTAGTTTAGGGAGTATTGTCATCTTTATTATATTCGTTCGGCCTATCCAAGAATACTTAATATTTTTCCAAGTATTTAAGTCTGACTTTATTTGTGTGGAAAGTTTTTTTGTAATTTTGCTCATACAACTCCTGACTTTCCTTTGGTAGATAGATTCCCAAATATTTTATGCTGTCGACAGTTATTTTGAATGGAATTTCTCTTTGTATATCTTGCTGTTGGATTTTGTTGGTGATGAATAAAAATGCTGAGGATTTATGGGGATTTATTTTATATCCTGCAACTTTGCTAAAGTTATGAATTATTTCTAATAGCTTTTTAGTAGAATCTCTGGGGTTCTCTAAGTATACCATCATATCATCTGCAAAGAGTGATAGTTTGGTTTCCTCATTGCCTACTCTAATTCCTTTAATCTCTTTCTCGACTCTTATTGCTGAGGCTAGTTTCCTCCTAAATTCCCTCACAGTTTCCATCTTAAATCTAAATTTAAGAATTTAGATGCTACGCCACTTGGTGCATATATGTTTAATATTGATATTGCTTCATTATCTATGCTACCCTTTAGCAAGATATATTGAATAATAATGGTGATAGTGGGCAACCTTGCTTCACTCCAGATCTTACTGGGAAAGGTTCCAGTTTTTCCCCATTGTATATGATGCTTACTGATGGTTTTAAATATAGTTGATTATGCTACTGATATGCTCATATGATCATATGCTATGATATCCTACTTGGTCATAGTCATCCTGGGGATGATTTTCTGTAATCTTTTTGCTAATATTTTATTTAAGATTTTAGCATCAATATTCATTAGGGAGATTGGTCTATAATTTTCTTTCTGTTTTCAGCCTACCTGGTTTAGCTATCAGTACCATGTCTGTGTTGTAAAAGGAGTTTGGTAGGACTCCTTCAATCCCTATTTTTTCAAATAGTTTATATAGCATTGGAGTTAATTGTTCTTTAAATGTTTGGTAGAATCCAAGTAGGATTTATACCAGGATTGCAGGGCTGGTTCAATATTAGGAAAACTATTCGCATAATCGACTATATCAATAACCAAACTAACAAAAACCTTATGATCATCTCAATAGATGCAGAAAAAGCATTTAATAAAATCCAACATCCATTCCCAAGAAAAACACTTGAGAGCATAGGAATAAATGGACTTTTTCTTAAAATTGTCAGGAGCCTATATTTGAATCCATCTGAATCTGGGGATTTTTTCTTAGGGAGTTGGTTAATAGCTTGTTCTATTTCTTTTTCTAAGATGGGACTGTTTAGGATATTTACTTCTTCTTCTGTTAATCTGGGCAAGCTATATTTTTGAAGGTATTCTTCCATTTCATTTAAATTGTCGAATTTATTGACATAAAGTTGGGCAAAGTAATTCCTAATTATTGCTCCAAACTCCAAGTAGTATTTTCATGGCTACTGCTCCCACTCATCTCCCATCCTTGCTGACCATGAAATTCTAAACTTGTTCATAGAGCATAGACTTCAGTTTCAAGTGATCTTCACCACAATGGGAAGGCAGGAATGAGGAGGAAGAGATTTAGAAGAGAGATGGAGTGCCAAGAAAATCCAAGAGAACTACTGAGTCAGAAGGAGAGTATGGCCAATAATATGAAATATTTCATAGAAGTCAAAAGATAAAGACAGATTAAAGGTACAGAATTTTTTTTACTAAAAGACACTTTAATGTCAGCAAGAATCATTATTTTTGAGGAAAAACAATTAAATAATCTCATTTTTTTTTCAATGAAATACTGAATTCAGTTTTCTGGTAAGAAGACTGGGGATGATGTAAGAGGTATCAGTTGAAAAAAGACATCTTAGAATAGATGCTGAAAAGTGAAAGCCTGGGAGTCAGAAAAGGATTCTGTTTTCAATAGCAAGTCTGTAGAAACAGAGAAGGCAATTGGAAGAAGCAATTCCTTGTTGGAATTCAGTTAACTATACATGTCTCCATAGGACAAAGGAACAAGGAAATTTGGCAGGGAGATCAATTTAAGATGGAGCAGCTTATCTCTTGGATTAAGAGTCTGAAAGAAAGACCAAAGAGATAGAGTGATGATCTGGGAAAAGGTGGAGGTATGAAACCAAGAGAAAAGCATGGGTGCAGAGGATGTGAGTCATAGGAAAAGGAGGCAATGTGTTATAGTGGATAGAATACTGAACTCAGAGTCTCAGAAATATAGGTCTGAATTCTGCTTAGCATGCTGTAAAGCTGTGTGGGCACAGGCAAGTCACATGATGCCCAAGAAAATTAGGTAAATACCACAGATTTTGCATTTGAATTATGTTTAGCTTCATTCTGACTAGCTCTGCAACTTCATGAATACATAGTTCCTTGGCACATTGATGTGTTATGTTGAGTTGTAGAAGGATAATCTTGGTTGGTTGGACTCTAAACTGTGGAAGATTCTGCAAAACTAGAAATTTATGGATCCATCAATGGATAGTGACTTAGTCACCTACTGACCATCCTAGCCATAGAAGTCGATCCCCAGTGTATTCTCCTATGATAACATTAGATGCAGGAAAGGACCCAGGTCCTCTGCCCCAAAGCTTAGGTCTCTTTTCATATTACCATGCTGCCTCTGAAGTTATGAATCCTCAATGTGTGCAAGTACAGGGACATGGTTTCATATCATAGAGTTATTAGCAATCTAACCATGTTTATTGTACTCCAAATTTATAAAGAAAAGCTGTATGTTACAAAATAAGATTATCTTGAGATTATTTGAAAAGCATGAACTAATATGGATTTTAGAAGGATATTTTATCGATCTTCCTCTAAAACCTAATACTGGAACAGAGAGTATGAATTAGAGCATGGCAGAAGGCATTAATGAGAGGGATTGAACATGAATGTCTATAAAACAACACCTATTATGTAATGACATACAAGGTATTCTACTAGCTTCTCTTGTCTTTGGAAATTAAGATCCATTTTAATCAAAAAGTGAGAATGTTTCTCACTCTCAAGGAGATTCCAGCAAAAAAAATGAGAATTTTCGATCTATAAGGAAATGCCAACTGGCTAAGTTTTCAAATCAATTTTGTCTTCTTTTTTTTAGCGAGAAAGAAAGCATAGTTCATAAAATGGTGGAAGGTTGATGAACCCAACCTGCTTGGTCTTCATGCTAATTTCATTTGGATCTCCAGCTGATTTGAGGGTGAATTTCTGTAGAATTGTGGTAAAGAACAAAAACAACTCCATTCTTGCCAGACCCTCTCCAAGACAAGACCTTTTTCCTGAAAAGAAATAAAATTATACATAGAAAACTTCACATGATATCATAGTATCAACCAAAGTGAAACAGACTCATGGGACCTAGACATTTGTGGGGGGAAAGTAAAAGAGAAGAAGGTAGATGTGCAGAAATGGTGAGATCTATTATTGTGACATATAGTTCAATCATTAACTTTCACTAGGGGCCAAAAAGAGTTCCCTCTTCATACCATTCTTCCCACGGTGAGCCCTTTGGGGAGATCATGCAATGGAGTCATAGTTCCATAAAGAAGGGGATAGATGAGCAGCCAAGAGGCTCAGCTCATCTGTCAAGGACTGGCAGAAGAAGTCAGGGTATAGGAAGACTAGGAAAAATGTGTGTCACATGCTATAGTGGACTGTCTTCAGAAGGAGCACTGGGAGGAAGCTCATCCAGAGGAAGGTTGGAGAGGGAACAGGATTCTCCCATTAGAGTGAGAGGTGCAGAAGGGAAGGGTTTTTTTTTACCAATGGAAAAAGGCATGAAGTAGTCACTTTTTTTGAATTTCCCATTCTCATCCAGGAAGTGTTGGGGGTCAAACCGTTCAGGGTTGGGAAACTCTTTGCTGTCAAACAACATTGGGAAGAGAAGTGGGAAGATTGTTGTGCCCTAAAGAGAAGAAATTCGAGTCAATCATAATCATGAATATCCTTGCTATGTCAATCCCAAGGACCCTTCTGTCTCTAGTACAAAATACACATTCCTCTTGTATGGTGGCAATTGGGACATCTAGCTGCTGAGAATTTGCACAGGTTCTAGTCGAGCTTTTCACGTTGATATCTGCATTATTGTCCTCATCACACCTTCTTTGGGATTCTAGCCTAAACTCATCCAATTGCCATTTCCCATCCACAATGCTCCCTCTCTGCTCTTCATGCCTTTATAATACTTGTGGCCCATGGCTAGAAGGCACACCTTGCTCACTTCATCCTTTTAGAATTCCTAATTTTCCTCACATATTGACTTTGGGTACCACCAAGGAAGCCTTGATTAAGACATTGAACTCTTTGTGCTCCCACTCCTGTCAATTCCATGATCTATGCACTGTGTATATACCTAATGCCTGTGCAACTATGGGCAAAATAAGAGAAATGTCCGTGTCCCTGGCAATGATTAAGGAAAGCAGGAACAGACCAGACTTCCTGCTGAGGGAGTTTCTTCAACAGAAAATCATTCTGTCAATCAAGTCACAACTTGGATCTGAAGAAGAGAATTGATACTTTGACTGGAACTTTTTGTGCTAAATCATACTTTCTCCAAGAGAAGTCAAGGTCCTCAACAGTCAAACAACCTTCAGTTCTTTTCTGGTGTCAGCAGAATGTGGCTCAGCAATCCTTACACAGGAAATTCTTTCTGAAGCCTTGAAGATTTGAACTGAACAATGCACTCAATGGGGTATATTAAATGTGAAAGTAGCTGGAATGTCCCCTTCTTCTATCTTTGAGGAAGAATAATTTTGCTGATCCAATGCTAGGAAAGCTTAATCTGATTCAAGTTCACTCAATCAATGTTTTTAGTAACTCTGAAAATCAGTATTTGGGAATTTATAACTAGGATTTAATCTTTATGCCAACATTTTAAAATGACCATAAGCAATTCGTCTGACTTGAAACTCAGTGTGCCCACCTGCAAAATGGGACAGATAATAATATTTCCCCAATCCATTTCACTGTCTAGTAAGAAGAAATGAAAAAAAAAGGAAATTGTTTTGAGCAAATCTTTCCATTATTTTCCCTGTACATTTGCTTTCTCTGCTGTTGCTGTGGTGACTGGGAAGCAGGAAGAAACAAGATAAGAAATACCTTTTTCTCATTCTTCATTCAGCACAGCATCTAAGTTAGCTATATGTAACAGAAGACTTCCTATGAGATCATGACAATGGGACTTGATTTTCTCATGTCTAAAATGAGATCATTGAATCAGATTATAATTGAGATGTCTTCCAACATTAGATCCCATTCCCCCATGATTACTGACCTTGGGGAGGACATATTGTTGCAACTGGATGTCCCGAGTCACTGCATGGGACAGGTTGAGAGGTAGGATGTTAGCAAATCTTTGCACTTCGTGTACCACTGCATCCATATAGGGCATATCTTGTCTGTCCTTTATGGAAGGAGCTCGATTATGTCCAATCACATGATCAATTTCCTCATGAATTTTTGCTGCAGGAATAAAAACAGGAATAATCACTGGATTCCCAGGTCTTCTCAAAATGCCCAACAGAGCTTGTGTGGAGTATCTGCCTGATGATATGATCTGCAATGATTCTCAGAGGAGCTCAGGGTCCTGTTTCTCCTTAGTCAAGGAGACAAAGGGTTTAACAGCAGCAATGGGATAATTCTCTGTGCCTCAGTAATTAGGAATCAGGAATAACTACGTATTCCTCTTTATACTATCATCGGTGTCAATTCAGCCAAATCATTATGCCTTTCTAATCCTGATTTTCCTCATCTGAAAAATGGGGGTCATAAATTATGTGTCTTCCAAGGTTCCTTATACCTCAAAAATCTAATTTTATAATTTGTACAATAGAAATAATAGCTGCATCTCCCTTAGAGGATATCAGATGAAATAATATATCAAGTGCTTTGCAAATCCTACATCCTTTATATTAATGCCATTCAGTATTCTCAATTTAAGTAAATGTCTTCATTTGAATTTGATAGTTCTGGAGATGACATCATCATCTTGATTTAATCCATTCACCATATATATATATTTCAGTTCCTGATCAACATCTAAGTTTCTGGGACTTTCAGTATTTGAAACGACTCATTTTTACCTATGGCCATCCATGCCTGTTATGCTGTTATCTATCTATAATAGATATTATATTATCTCTATTATATTATGTAATATATATTATAATATAATAGAGATTATATAACAGCCTGTTATATGTTATTTATCTATAGATATAGATAACTGTATTTTTTAAAGGAATCGGGCTTAAGTGACTTACCTAGGACCATACAGCTAGTAAGTATTAAATGTCAGGTTCTCCTCACTCCAGAGCCAGTGTCCTGTTAATTGGACTCTCTAATTCTCCTAATTAGAAACAGGATTTCTAATGAAATGAACAAAGGGTCACTGAAGTTTTGCTTAAGAACCTTCAGTAAAGGAGAACTCATTACCTCCAGGGCAGCTAAATAGCTAAATGGGTTTTGGGACAATGTTAATAGTTTGCAAATCTTTCCCTAAATGAAGTTTCCATTTATCAATTTGTAATTTCTCTCCTTGGTTCCTAATTCTGCTCCCATAGAACCAGCACTATTAGAATATGTCATTGTGGAATGGTGGTCTTTCATTTGATTCTTTTTGTCTTAAGCATAGAGCTAAAGTGCACAGTAAACAATTTATACATGTTAGTTAAAGGGAATTGAATTCCCCTTGACAGAACTTCACATATTTAAATAACTATGTCTTGCCCAAGTGTTCTATGCTACTATCCAACCTGTTGCTACTCTGTGTGGAAGTCATACAAACTCAAAAGTGGGAAAGTGGAATTAACTCCTGAGCAAAGTATAGGGCTGGGAAAGTAAGCCTGGTCTGCAAGCATGGCAATTCTTGTACTTTACCTTGGACCTCAGGATGCTTCAGAATGAGCAGCAGGCCATATCTTAGAGTGCTGCTGGTTGTCTCTGTTCCAGCCGTAAATAAGTTTCCTCCAGCTACTATTAGATTCTCTAAGTCAAATTCAGAGTGGGGATTATCTTTTTCCTAGGGTAGAGGTCCAAACAGATGAAATAATGAGAGGCAGCAGAGAAGCTATCATTAGAAACCTTATGGAATGTGTGAGTACATAAATACATGTCCTAGGAACCTTCTTCCACCTTTTTGCCAACTCCAAGAGACTAGAACCTGCCTGATGTCCTTAGGCTTCCACTGCCCAGCCATAGGTTTGCCCTTTCCAAGGAACTTTCTTTTCCTCAAACAATATGACATAATAGATAGAGCACAAGACTTTGAATCAGGAAGAACTGGACCTAAATTTAGCCTCAGCTAAGATGCATGTATGTGGCCATGGGAAAGTCATTGCATTCTTCTGAGCTTCCTTGTAGGTAACAGGATAGAGTTGGATCCTTTTCAGCTCTCTACTTAATCTCATTGACATGTAAGGTAGGGAAAGGCACTGATCAAATAATTCATGCAAAACTGTAATGAACTAGTAAGAGAGCCCTCATGCTTTTATTTTCACTCCCAAACAAGACAACACCTTAATAAAACAAGAAGCAACAGAAGAAATTTCAATTTTCAAAATGTGAAATTTATGGTAGAGATACAGAATTTCAAATGCTGTAAGGAAAGTGAATTTCATCCAGTCAACCTGCGAATGATCAGAAATTTCCTTTTCAATCTCCCTTAAGTGGTTATCTAGACTCACCTTGAATTATTTCTCAGGTGAGAAACTTGTTATTTAATGAAAAATTTCATTCAGCCTTGGACATTACTCCTTTCGTGTAGAAATGAAATGTGTCTCTGCAACTTCAAAGCATTATTATGCATCCTTAACCTGGCAGTGGGGAAGGAAAATTATTCTGTTTCAGATTTTCAATTATGTGGCTGTAGAGATCCTTTCCAACTCACAGATGCTGTGAAATTCTATGAAATATGCAAGTTCATTGGATTTAGAGTTTGGAAGAATCTTGGAGATCACAGTAATTTTATAGCAAAGAAAATAGAGGCCTAGAAAAATCAGATGATTTTTTTTAAGATCACAGAAGAATTGGAAAGGAGTGGAAGATGGAATGGCCCAAATAGGAGAAGACCTAATATTAGGTTACCTGAAATATAAATGAAGCTCCCATATTATAATTTTTTTAAAGGCTGAGATAAAGTAAGAAGTCAATTTCTACTCAGTTCAACTGGAATGAAATGGAGAAATTAGCAAATAATTTAGACCATGATATTCAAAAATAATCTAGATGATGTAATCAAGAACAACTATTTAAACATCTCTGATAAAACAGAAAACAATGCAGTAAGCATTATAGGACTCTCAGAAAAAAAGGAATAATGCACTAGAGCCAGGAGTTAACAAATCCTGAGTTCAAATTTAGCTGCAAACTTCTCTAGTTTTATGATTCTGAGCCAATTATTTCATCTTTGTATGACTCCATTTTCTCATCTCTAAAATGGAAATAATAATAGCACCTGCTTCCTGAGATTGTTGTGAGGCACAAGTGAGATGATATTTATAAAATTTGTTAGAGGTATTGAAGTGTGAGATAAACACTATAGCTATTATTATTATTAAAATGTTTCACAATGAAAAAAAGAATTAAAAGAAGAAAAAAGGATGAAGAGTGGCCTAAACAATGTCTCAAAAATTAAAAAGGGAATAGGCAATTTAGAACATATAATAGATAATGTGTCTAAAACTGTATAAATTCTTTTAAGATAAAGCTTGCAGATTTAATACTAGAAAATAGAGAAATTTTGACACAAAATGTAGAGATAACAATGTTGGAAGAACACATTGGCTCTCTACAAGCCAAGAGAATGTTGAAGATCAGACATGAACAATTTTAAGAATCTTCTATGTGTAGGAATAGAAAATTAATTTTAATCCTGTATATAATACTTAAATAATGGAAAATGCACAATTGTTTAAAAAATGAGGATTAAAGTATAGATAAATAGATAGATAGATAGAAAGAATTCCGAGACTATTCAAGACAAAGAAGCATCAAGTTTAATACATTAAGAACTTTAGTGCTCAAACATTTGATCTTCAACACTAAAGAAGTATTTTTGAGCAAAGAAAGTCCTTGACCTCTTCAGAAAAATAAATTTGAATAGGTCAGGACTACTCCATTCTGAAAAATCAAAGAAGAGATTAGAAAATTTTAAAATCAAAGTATGTAGCAAGTATGATTAGGTTAATAAAGAAGCAAAGTTTGTTGGTAACTTGGAAGCAGATCATTCAACTCTTAAAAATATCAGTGTAAGTTTAATACTCGGGAAAGGCAGGGGTAAGTAAAAGAAAAGCATAATCTGGGGATAATAAGATGGCAGGAAATACAGAATTAATAATTTTAACCATAAATGTGAACGGGATGAACTCTTCCATAAAGCAGAAACGGATTGCAAATTGGATCAAAAGTCAGAACCCTACAATATGTTGTTTACAGGAAACGCATTTAAAGCAGGGTGATACATACAGAGTAAAGGTAAAAGGTTGGAGCAGAATCTATTATGCTTCAGGTGAATTTAAAAAAAACAAAGCAGGGGTAGCCATCCTTATCTAAGATCAAGCAAAAGCAAAAATTGATCTAATTAAAAGAGACAAGGAAGAAAACTGTATCTTGCTAAAGGGTAGTATAGACAATGAAGCAATATCAATACTAAACATATATGCACCAAGTGGTATAGCATCTAACTTCCTAAAGGAGAAGTTAAGAGAGTTGCAAGAAGAAACAGAGAGCAAAACTACAATAGTGGAAGATCTCAACCTTGTACTCTCAGAATTAGATAAATCAAACCACAAAACAAATAAGAAAGAAACTAAAGAGGTAAACAGAATATTAGAAAAATTAGGTATGATAGATATTTGGAGAAAACTGTATGGTGACAGAAAGGAGTATACTTTCTTCTCAGCAGTTCATGGAACTTATACAAAAATTGAGCATATATTAGGACACAAAGACCTTAAAATTAAGTTCAGGAAAACAGAAATAGTAAGTGCTTTCTTTTCAGATCATGAGGCAATAAAAACTACATTCAACAAAAAGTTAGGGGTAAATAGACCAAAAAGTAATTGGAAACTAAATAATTTCATCTTAAAAAATGATTGGGTGAAACAGCAAATTATAGACAGAATTAATAATTTCACTCAAGATAATGACAATGATGAGACATCATACCAAAATTTGTGGGATGCAGCCAAAGTGGTAATAAGGGAAAATTTTTATATCTTTAGAGGCTTACTTGAATAAAATAGAGAAAGAGAAAATCAATGAATTGGGCTTGCAACTTAAAAAGTTAGAAAAAGACCAAATATTAAAAACCCAATTAAATACTAAACTTGAAATTCTAAAATTAAAAGGAGAAATTGATAAAATTAAAAGTAAAAAACTATTAAATTAATAAATAATACTAAGAGTTGGTTTTATGAAAAAACCAATAAAATAGATCAATCTTTGGTGAATCTGATTAGAAGAAGGAAAGAGGAAAATCAAATTGTTAGCCTTAAAAATGAAAAGGGAGAACTTTCAACCAATGAAGAGGAAATTAGAGCAATAATAAGGAGTTACTTTGCCAGACTTTATGCCAATAAATTTGACAACCTAAGTGAAATGCTTATTAACAAATGAGGAAGTAAATTGCTTAAATAGTCCCATTTCAGAAAAAGAAATAGAACAAGCTATTAATCAACTCCCTAAGAAAAAATCCTCAGGACCAGATGGATTTACATGTGAATTCTACCAAATACTTAAAGAACAATTAGCTCCAATGCTATATAAACTATTTGAAAAAATAGGGAATGAAGGAGTCCTACCAAATTCCTTTTATGACACAGACCTGATACCTAAATTATGTAGGTTGAAAACAGAGAAAGAAAATTGTAGACCAATCTCCCTAATGAATATGGATGCTAAAATCTTAAATAAGATATTAGCAAAAAGACTACAGAAAATCATCCCCAGGATAATACGCCATGATCAAGTAGGATTTATACCAGGAATGCAGGGCTGGTTCAATATTAGGAAAACTATCAGTATAATTGACCATATTAATAACCAAATTAAGAAAAACCATATGATCATCTCAATAGATGCAGAAAAGCATTTGATAAAATCCAACACCCATTCCTATTAAAAACACTCAAGAGTCTAGGAATAAATGGACTTTTCCTTAAAATAATCAGTAGCATCTATTTAAAACCACCAGTAAACATCATATGTAATGGGGATAAACTGGAACCATTCCCAATAAAATCAGGAGTGAACAAGGTTGCCCACTATCACCATTACTATTCAATATTATATTAGAAATGCTAGCTTTGGCAATAAGAATTGAGAAAGAGATTAAAGGAATGAGAATAGGTAATGAGAAAACCAGATTATCACTCTTTGCTGATGATATGGTGGTATACTTAGAGAACCCCAAAGATTCTACTAAAAAGCTATTAGAAATAATCCACACCTTTAGCAAAGTTGCAAGATACAAAATAAACGCACATAAGTCATCAGCATTCTTATATATCATTAACAAAATCCAACAGTTAGAGTTACAAAGAGAAATTCCATTCAAAGTAACTACTGATTGTATAAAATATTTAGGAATCTATCTGCCAAAGGAAAATCAGAAACTTTATGAGCAAAACTACAAAACACTTTCCACACAAATTAAGTCTGATCTAACCAACTGGAAAAATATTAAATGTTCTTGGATAGGGTGAGCAAATATAATAAAGATGACAATACTACTTAAACTAATCTATTTATTTAGTGCTATACCAATCAGACTCCACAAAAGCTATTTTGATGACCTAGAAAAAATAACAACAAAGTTCATATGGAAAAACAAAAGGTCAAGAATTTCAAGGGAATTAATGAAAAAAAAAATTAAATGAAGGTGGCCTAGCTATACCAGATCTAAAATTATATTATAAAGCAGCAGTTACTAAAACCATCTGGTATTGGCTAAGAAATAGACTAGTTGGTCAATAGAATAGGTTAGGTTCAAAAAACAAAACAGCTAATAACTTCAATAATCTAGTGTTTGACAAACCCAAAGACCCCAGTTTTGGGGATAAGAATGCATTATTTGACAAAAATTGCTGGGAAAATTGGAAATTAGTATGACAGAAACTAGGCATTGACCCACCCTTAACATCATACACCAAGATAAGGTCAAAATGCGTTCATGATCTAGGCATAAAGAATGAGATTATAAGTAAATTAGAAGAACACAGGATAGTTTACCTCTCAGACCTGTGGAAGAGGAAGGAACTTATGACCAAAGAAGAACTAGAGATCATTATTGATCACAAAATAGAAAATTTTGATTATATCAAATAGAAAAATTTTTGTACAAACAAAACTAATGCAAACAAGATTAGAAGGGAAGTAATAAACTGGGAAAACATTTTTACAAAGGTTCTGATAAAGGCCTCATTTCCAAAATATATAGAGAACTGACTCTAATTTATAAGAAATCAAGCCATTCTCCAATTGATAAATGGTCAAAGGTTATGAATAGACAATTCTCAGATGAAGACATTGAAACATATGAAAAGATCCTCCAAGTCATTATTAATCAGAGAAATGCAAATTAAAACAACTCTGAGATACCACTATACACCTGTGAGATTGGCTAGAAAGACAGGGAAAGATAATGGGGAATGTTGGAGAGGATGTGAGAAAACTGGGACCCTGATACATTGTTGGTGGAATTGTGAATACATTCAGCCATTCTGGAGAGCAATTTGGAACTATGCTCAAAAAGTTATCAAACTGTGCATACCCTTTGATCCAGCAGTGTTACTACTGGGCTTATATCCCAAAGAGATTTACAGAAGAGAAAGGGACCTGTATGTGCAAGAATATTTGTGGCAGCCCTCTTTGTAGTGGCCAGAAACTGGAAAATAAGTGGATGCCTATCAATTGGAGAATGGCTGAATAAATTGTGGTATATGAATATTATGGAATATTATTGGTCTGTAAGAAATGACCAGCAGGATGATTTTAGAAAGGCCTGGAGAGACTTGCATGAACTGATGCTAAGTGAAATGAGCAGGACCAGAAGATCATTATATACTTCAACAACAGTACTATATGATGATCAATTCTGATGCATGTGGCCCTATTCAACAATGAGATGAACCAAATCAGTTCCAATAGAGCAGTAATAAACTGAACCAGATACACTCAGTGAAAGAACTCTGGGAGATGACTATGAACCACTACATAGAATTTCCAATCCCTCTATTTTTGTCCACCTGCATTTTTGATTTCCTTCACAGGCTAATTGTACACTATTTCAAAGTCCAATTCTTTTTGTACAGCAAAATAACTGTTTGGACATGTATACAAATATTGTATTTAACTTATACTTTAACATATTTAACATGTATTGGTCAACCTGCCATCTGGGGGAAGGGGTGGGGGGAAGAAGGGGGAAAGTTGGAACAAAAGGCCTTGCAATTGTCAATGCTGAAAATTACCCATGCATATATCTTGTAAATAAAAAGCTATTTTTAAAATATATATATATACATATATATATTTATATCAGAGTGCATGTCTCCTTGATTCTCTAAGAAGAAAAATTGGAGCCAAATATGTGGAAACTAGTGGGAGAACAACTAATTGAATGTTATGAAGCTAAGGGTCTGATTTCAGGCTCAATACTCTATCCATCTTATCTTCTAGCTCCTCTATCAGTCTGAGTGGAACTATGTAAGATGGGAAGATAGTTTGAGGATTAAATGGAATGTTGGACTGATGTCCTGGAAAATCTGAGAAAATTTTTATCATCAGGGAAAGAATGGGATACTATAAGTGCTTTATTTGTTTTCTGAATTTAGTTGCACATTTTTTTGGAGGCTTTTGTATCTTTTTCATTTTTCTGTGGAGCAAGCTAAAGACCATCCTATTCCTGAAAATAATTAATTATGAATGGTTTTGTGGCTGCTAGTTATAACTAGCATTTATAATAGTAGCTAGCATTTGTATTATTTCAGTTTTGTGGTCTGTTTCTTTTCTAAAGCCATTTCATCTTTTCTGGGCAAAGATACTGGGGTGGTTGGTCTTTCCTTTTCCAGTGGAACTATGTTCAGGCAATGAGAGGTTAAGTGACTTAACAACTTGCAAGTGTTTGAGCTGGATTTGAATTTAGGTCTTTCTTACTCCAGGCCAGTGTTTAATTCACTGAGCCATCTGCTACCTTTATTTTAAAGTTAACAATATGCTTTACAAATATATCATCTTATCCTCACAAGAAACTGAGGGAGTCAGTGGTAATATAACTTGCCCAGGACTACATAGCTAGGAAGTATCTGAAGTTGACTGGGATCTAAAGTCAACTCATTTCTCCTATTTAGAGCTTGCTTTGTTATGTTTTTTTTGTATATTGTCTCTTTCATTTAATTGTAAGCTTTTTGTTTTCAGCCCTTAATAAAGTATCTGGCACATATAGTAGGCTCTTACTAAATATTGCTTAATTGATTCCCATTATTATTCTCTAATACAATATCCTTCTTCCAAACAAAAAAGCCTAGATCATTAGCTCATGTCCTAGCAATTCAGAACTCTTCCAATTTCTCTTACAAAGTTGATAGAAAGGACAGGAATATACCAAAGAGACCAGTTACTAGAAAACCAATGAACAACTTAGGGAAAATGGATTCTTTGATATTTTCTGATGTCCCTTCCAATGATTTGGAATTATGTGAACGAATATAGGCTTAAATTATACCTTAATTGTGACTTGACCCTTTATAATAACAAATATAATTATAAGCTAAAAAGTTGCAGGTGTCTGTCCCCACCTGTTTCCCACCACCTCTTATTAACTAGTATTTAAGTATCTCTTTTAAAGGCAATTTATTCTTTTGTTTCTGGATTAGATTTCCAAGATTAGAAGGTAATCCCAGACTCCTCCAAACAATGGGAAAAGGCCAGGCTGGGAAGTGGTTAGGGTCTTGGGGGAAGGGTTCTGCATTCAGGGTATTCATTCTGGTGTTTTGCTGTTTATGCTTTGCACTCCCTTTGCTGACAAACATCTTGTCAGGTGGAGATTCCCTTTCTCATGAGATCATAATAAAGCCTTTTTGCTTTTTCTTACTCTGAGAGTCTCAGATTTTTTTTTAATGATAGATACTGTCCCACATAGTTTGAAGAGTGTGGCCTGAAAGAATCTTGGAATATGAGCAATGTTCAATGAACAAGCTGTTCCCCAATGTATTTTACCTGCTGTATTTTGGAGAGGTAGCAGTCAATGAAGTCTTGAGGATTGTTGGGGTCTAGTATTTTTTCATGCTCTTTCACTCTTTCCAAAATAAAATGTTTCAGTTCTTCCACGTTTTTAAAAATTCTATTATGCTTTCCAGGGAGATACACTCTGAATCCCGGTAAAAAGTTGTAGAGCTATACCCACCCCCCCAAAAAAAAAAACCCAAGCAAAAATATGTGAGTTTTCGATCATAAAGAAACAACTTTGTATTTCTATTTATAAACTATTCTATGCTATTCATTTTTATTGACAAAAAATGTTTTCTCTCTTATGTTCCCCACATTTTGGAGAAAAAAGGAAAATAAATTCCTTGAAACCTGTATACATAGTCAAGTAAAACAAATCCACATTTCACATTCTATATCTTGAGTCCATCACCTCTCTGTCAAAAGGAGGGTAGCAAGTTTCATTGTGGTTCCTCTGGAATCATGGTGTGTTCTTATATCAATCAAAGTACATGAGCCTTGCATCATATTTAGCTTTCCATTGTTATTGTCATTGTACAAATTGGTTCTATTGACTTTTTTGCTATCCATGCATAAAGTCTTCCCATGTGTACAGCTGTGCTTTTCATCATTTCTCAAAATATAAAATTCTATTATATGAATATACCAGAATTTATTCAGTTATTCCCAATTAATGAAAGCCCTTAGTTTCCAGTATTTTGAAGCTCCCAAAAAAAACCTGTTCAATTTTTTTGCATATAACTTTCAATTTTATATACTTTCTTCCTTTTTTTTTTTTTGGCATACAGGCTAAATAATGATATTGCTAGTTCATAGAACAGATACATATACTAATTTGAGAATGATAGATCGTAATTACTTTTCAGGTGTCACAGCTACACCAACAGTTTGTCAATATGCTGATTTTCCCACAATCCCTCTAATGTATGACATTTACCTTTGTTTAAATACATTTTGAAATATTTGTGAGGAAAAATCAGGACTTCTCTACTTTTTTTGAGAATGCTATTTGGGACCAATTTTTCAAACAATCTTTACAGGAAAACAGCAGTGTGTGTGTGTGTGTGTGTGTGTGTGTATGCACGCATGTGGTGCATGCGTGTTTGTGTGTGTGTGTGTATGTGTGTTGAAGGCATCCATTCAGAGAGGACTTGGTACTGATTTGAATAAAGGGAGAATTTGTACCAGCCATCAGCAAACAAAACATCCTAATTGGACAAAACAAATTTCAGGATAAGATACAATAGAACTAGGGAAGTCAGAAGCTATTCAATTTCAGGTGGTAATAATCTCATTTCTCTGACTGAATGGAACAGAGAGAGAAACATGAATAGGAGACAATGCTTCCTTGTCTTCCAGTAATGCGACATTAGTAAAGTATAATGCAGCTAAATTCTAGTAGGACTGGTGATTAGGACTGGGGAGAGGGGCAACTAATTAGAGACCAGAAAATGTCAGGGAAGCTCAGTATTTGAAGTGAGAGGAAGGCACCGTTAGTGGGTAGAAAGAGGAGGAATGAGGATCCTTAGTTCTGGTTTCAGTGAATGACAGTTTTGATCTTACATGTCCATCCATTGTGGAGACTAACCCATAACACTTCCAGAATCTGTAGGTTACTTGCCTAAGTTTTGGCCAGTTGTCCACCCTAATCCTTCAGAATGATTTGGACAGGCTCTTTGTTAATAACTATTGTACTTGCCCACATGTATGAGCATCATCATACTTGAAATATCCTAAAATCTAATCTCTATACCTCAAATATTTATACAACCTTAAAGTAATTCAGATAATACTGGGAAAGGAATATCTCATTTCAGAGTTAAAGATATTACATGATGTTATTGTCCTTGAGTACATAATATATAAAGGGTGTGTGTTCCTGTGTGTTGGAGAATTTGCTAAGTGTTGAAAATCTATGGTACATTAGTCCTGTTGCTGAAACTGAGCAAACAATCACAAAATATGAAGATAGCTTTGGTCTTACCTGTGCCCATCGTGAATTAAGGAGCTGAAAGTTTTCATTTAACAATTTCATCAGATATAGAAATTTTTCATCATTGTACTTGAATCGATCACGGAAGAGGATAGAACAGATCACATTGCATGGGGCACAGCCAAGGATGAAAGTGGGATCAGTGGGCTGACCTAATGTAGAGAAAAGTGAACAAAAGGAAAAAAAGAAACAATTTTAACAGAAATGTTTCCAATTATGTAGAACCCAGACATTTCTTCTGCCCATGCTATGTTTTTATTTCCTCTAAGATTAGAAGATTTTATTCTCCTGAACAATTTCCTTTACTCTTACAGAAAACTAAATTAACTTGTGGTATTAGAGTATGAGAAGAGAGAAGGGAGTTTTCTGGAGTTTTCAAGCACAGTGATTACCTTGTCAGTGATAAAAGACCACCTTATACAATGATTCCCAAAGCAAATAGTATTTAGGCCTGGGGATGGGTAATTGGACCCCACATCCTCAGGAGGAAAGAAAAGAAAACCAACTCTTTGTTTTCCTGAGTTCCTCCACCAGACATTGGGCTTCTTCTTGAACTCTTTCTTCAATGCTTCTTTTTCCCATCCCAAAGTTCCTTAAGGTCATAAGGGAAAATCTACGGATTTGTTTCCAACTCTCTCCATCATTGAAAATAATTCCTAGATATAAGAGAAGAACAGGACATGGATCATTCTAACACTGAATGTGGTGGAGAGTACAGTGTACATGATGGCCATGGGATTTTGGCCTAATTCATTGATCAAATTTAATTTTTGCAATTCAAACCAAAATGCAATGCTGCTGCCACATGAAGGCTTTGTCTTAGGTGCTGAAAACAGAACATTAAAAATGAAACCAATATCTATGCTCAGGATTAAAGTATTCCATTCTACTGGGAAAATGTCATTTCATAGCCAAAGATATTACATGATATAATTCTGATATATCTTTTTGCTTTTCAGTTACTCTTTTGAATAAACTAAACTTACCTTTTCTTTTCATTATATCATCAAATATGGCAATATTTCCTCTGTCTACAAAACCATCTCCTTGATCAATTAAAGCTTCTTTCATAATTTTATAATCATGTAGCACCACAATACGCTGACTTCCAAAATAAAGAGTATAGATGGGGCCATATTTTTCAGCCAGCTGTGAAAAGAATGCCAAGAAAGAGAGTTGGAATTTACCCCCACAACTACCTCATGATAGTCCATATGCATGTATATGTATGTGTAGTTATACATGCATAGGACACTATGTGTCATATCCCAAGTATATGAATCCTGAGTATAAAAGGACATAAGCTGTGGGATAACAAATTTTTATTCTCATTCTTTTTTAGTTTGCTTTTTGGAAATCCCTGTCATTAAATGGCAAAGAATTTTTTTCAGGTAGCATTTGCTCCATTGGTACCTATCTTAGGTAAAAATATTGTAAAAAGACCTGCATTTGATTTTGAGTAGTTGACCTATGGAAAATTCTAACAAAAGCTGTCTACTATTGTTGTCTCTCCTCACCTTCCTGAAATATTTGTAGTAATTTTTCAGTCAACACTCACTTTCAACCGACCTCTCCAGTTACTAAAGGTCTCAGGTTAGCTAAATTTGGTGGCCTTACCTCAATTCACATATTTCTACACTTCTTTACAATATTTTACTCTTTTGACTACCTTCTTTTCTCTTTACTCTCTTCTCTCTGGGTTTCTACAATCCTTCTTTGCCTCCCTGTCCCTCTTTCTCTGTCTCTGTCTGTATCCTTTCCCATTCCCTTTCCCTTTCTCATTTCCACTTATCAAGCTCCTTTGCTGAATTATAGTCCATATTTGACCACACATCCATTAGTTTTCCCCATAGTATTGTTCTGGGCCATCTTCTCTTCTCTTTCCATATTTTTATGTTTGGTCATCTCATAACTACTATGTCCATAGCTCACAGATCTATACATCTTGAACTAATATCATCCTTAGGTATACTTAGGAATCCTATACCAAAAAAATATAAAATAAAATACTTTATCCTTTCACTAAAAATCGTTCAAATTTCTTTACTTATGGCTAAAGTACAGGTATATAAGAATAGGTTTGACCTCATAATTAACAAACTTCAGTGGTTCCCTGTTACATTTGGGATAAAATGTATCTTTTATAAACATTTAAAATGCTTTACAACCCAGTTAGAACCCACCCTGTCCAGTGTCCTTATCCTTCTTCATCTGTTTTATGGTTTAGGCTAAATGGTAGTCTTGATGTTTCTCACACAACATTCTTTATGCTACAAGGCTTTTGTAGTTCCTATGTCTAGGATCCATTTCTTCCTTGCCTCTTAGAATTCCTAATCTTCACAAAGCTTAGCTCAAATGACACTTTCTTTGCATGTTTTTCCTAACCTTTCCCCAAATTGTTAGTGCCTTCCCCTCCCCAGATATTACCTTATATTTATTTTCAACACATTTTTATAAGCTTACTTTACAAATTGTTTCATTCATTTATTGGTTCATTTCCCCATTCTGTAGCTAAATCAGAAGTTTGGAGCCTCAAAGGGGTGGCTGCTAAAATTCTTTGAGTTCTACAAGAAGAGAATGAACACAAAATTACTGTAGCATTGCAGTGAGACCTATATGTAAGGAAATATGTCCTTAGGACAACTTACAACTCTGGAACCATTTGGCATTTACCCTCAAAAAGGTTCACAAATCACAAATTACAGGGTGGATCTATTGGTGAGCTGAGTTATTCTGAGTAAGCTTCCCTGGATCATTGTACTATCATACTATCCCACTGCTAAGCCAGACTGCTCCCCCACTGCAGATTGGATGCACATTTGACACTCTCTAACACTAGGGGATAAATTTTGGGATATTAGAGTGATTAAAGTTCAGTCATGGGTCTAAAAATCAGTAAAATCTTTCCTACAGCCATGATCAAAATATATTTCCATCAGTCTAGAATCTCATATTTTCATAAATTTGGATGTCTTCAGAGAAAGATAATAGAAAAAAGGAATCTTCCTTGTGAATATCTGATACTAATCTGGAATTAAGTGTAAGGGAAATAGAGTGAGAAAGGCTAAGAAAGCTATACCATTTAGAAAACAAATAGTACACTTATATATAAAAAAAGCCTAAGCTAACATCTAGTCCTAAAAATGTTAGACTTGTGGACCTTGCAGAAAAGACCCAGGAGAACAGATAAGGTGAGGTGATGATTATGGAATGGTGACTCACCAAAGGGAAAATAGTGAAATCATAGATGATTCAGCATTGCCTTTTTTTCCTATGTGAAGTGTTTTCCTAACAATTGGGAAAATTACTGAAAACACAATTGAAAATTAAAAATTATATCCCTTTTATGTAGGGAAATTGGAATAGAGACAACTGTTACCCAAAAATGGGGAGAATGTGGAGGGAGGCATGGGTAGCTCAAACTATAGGAACAGATCTAATGAGAAAAGAAACCTTGGAAGTCATCTTGTTTCACAAAAGAAGGTGCTAAAACCCAGTGATGTAAAGGGATGGTGCCAAAGTTCTAAAAGTAGCAAAATACAGAGGACTTCTGATACTAGACCTAGTGTTCCATCCACTGTAGCACAAATCTTTCTTAGGATTTAACTTAAGTCAGATAAAAAAAAACCTGTCAACATGCAATGCTTCTACTTCTTTTGACCATTTTACTGTAAAAGCCCATAAATTCTCTGGAAAATCGGAAGCCAATTAAGAATGGGAAGATCTGATTTGAACATCTGTTTAATTTTAACATCAAAGTAATGGTAAAAGACTTTCATCCCAGCCCTTGAAAGGTATTTCCTGGAATTAGGAGGTTCTACTTAGTTATAGTTTCCTTCCTTTACTTCCTTGCTCAGAAGATGACCTCTTGAACTTCTAAAGGTATAAAAAATATTGGGACTTTCCATAAGCATCCTAGCAGCATTGTTGGATTAATGATGGTAGTGTCTACCTCTTGACTCATGGACATGACTTGATAAAGAAAGGCACCTTCAAGGAGTGCAGCAGAAAAACTGTACAATACTTGAGGAAAAAAACTTTAAAACTCTCATAATGGGGACTTCTAGTGTGGAGACAAGATGGTGGAGAGGACACACATTTCTTTCTGACCTTCTGCTACCCTTACACTAATTACAAAATCCAGCCTCTAATTCTGGACTGGCAGAATCCACCTATATCGGGAGTGTAACAAATTACCAGCAGAAGATAATTGAATGGAGACAGAGAGGATACACTTTCTTCTTGGCAGTTCATGGAACCTCTACAAAAATTGACCATATATTAAAAAATAAAGACCTCAAAATCAAATGCAGAAAGGCAGAAATAGTAAGTGAATTTTTTTCAGATTATAATGCAATAAAAATTACATTCAATAAAAGGCCAGGGAAAAGAGACCAAAAAGCAATTGGAACCTAAATAATGTCATTCTAAAGAATGAATGGATGAAACAGCAAATCATAGATACAATTAATAATTTCAACCAAGGGAATGACAATAATCGGACAACATACTAAAATTTGTGGGATGCAGCCAAAGGGGTAATAAGGGGAAAAAATATCAAGTGCTTTTGGGTACTTTGAGCAAATATAATGAAGATAACAATACTATCTAAATTAATTTATTTATTTAGTGCTACCAATCAAATTTATTTATTTCGTCTTCTGTTAATCTGGGAAATCTATATTTTTGTAGGTATTCTTCAATTTCACATTGATTATCAATTTATTGGCATGAAGTTGGGCAAAGTAACTCCTAATTATTGCTCTACTTTCCTCTTTATTGGTGGAAAATTCTTCCTTTTTATTATTGAGACTAACAATGAAGTTTTCCTCTTTCCTTTTTCTAATCAAATTAACTAAAGATTTATCTATTTTGTTGTTTTTTTTTCATAAAACCAACTCTTAGTTTTATTTATTAATTCAATAGTTTTTTACTTTCAATTTTACTAAATTCTCCTTTTATGTTTAGAATTTCAAGTTTGATATTTCATTTGGGGTTTAATTTGCTCTTTTTCTAATTTTTTTAGTTTGAATTCAAGCCCAATCCATCGATCTTCTCTTTCTCTATTTTATGCAAGTAAGCATCTAGAGATATAAAATTTCCCCTTATTAATGGTCAAGAATTTCAAGGGAATTCATGGGAAAAAAGCAAATGAAGGTAGCCTGGCTTTCCCAGATCTAAAACTACATTATAAAGCAATGGTCATAAAAACAATTTGGTACTGGCTAAGAAATAGACTAGTTGATCAGTGGAATAGGTTAGGTTCTCAGGACAAAATAGTCAATAACTATAGCAATTTAATGTTTGACGAACCCAAAAACTACAACTTTTGGGATAGGAATTCACTATTTGACAAAAACTTCTGGGAAAATTGGAAATTAGTATGGCAGAAACTAGGCATCAACTCACACTTAACATCATACACCAAGATAAGTCCAAAATGGGTTCATGATCTATGCATAAAGAATGATATTATAAATAAATTAGAAGAACATAGGCTATTTTACCTCTCAGACCTGTGGAGGAGGAAGGAATTTGCGATCAAAGAAGAACTAGAGATCATTAGTGATCACAGAATAGAAAATTTTGATTATATCAAATTGAAAAGCTTTTGTTTAAAGAAAACGAATACAGATAAGATTAGAAGGGAAGCAATAAACTGGAAAAACATTTTTATAGTCAAAGATTCTGATAAAGGCCTCATTTCCAAAATATATAAAGAATTCTCTCAAATTTATAAGAAATCAAGCCATTCTCCAATTGATAAATGGTCAAAGGATATGAAGAGATAATTTTCAGATGAAAAAATTGAAACTATTTCTATGAAATTTCTTATGAAAATTTGTTCCAAATCACTACTGATCAGAGAAATGCAAATTAAACTTATTCTAAGATAGCACTATACACCTGTCAGATTGGCTAAGATGACAGGAAAAGATAATGCTGAATGTTGGGGGGAATGTGGGAAAATTTGGACACTGATGCATTGTTTGTGGAACAATGGTTTGTGGATCCAACCATTCTGGAGAGCAATCTGGAAATATGCTCAAAAAGTTATCAAACTGTGCATACCCTCTAACCCAGCAGTGTTACTACTGGGCTTATATCCCAAGAAGATCTTAAAGGAAGGAAAGGGACCCACATATGCAAAAATGTTTGTGGCAGCCCTTTTTGTAGTAGCAAGAAACTGGAAACTGAATGGATGCCCATCAATTGGAGAATGGCTGAATAAATTGTGGTCTCTGAATATTATGGAATATTATTGTTCTGTAAGAAATGACCAGAGGATGATTTCAGAGAGGCCTGAAGAGACTTACATGAACCGATGCTGAGTGAAATGAACAGAACCAGGAGATCATTATGCATGGCAACAATGAGACTATACAATGATCAAATCTTATGGACATGGCTCTCTTCAACAATGAGATGATTCAAACCAATTCCAATTGTTCAGTGACAAAGAAAGCCATCTACACCCATAGAGAGGATTGTGGAAACCAGGTGTGGACTACAAAATAGCATTTTCACTCTTTCTGTTGTTGTTCGCTTGCATTTTGGTTTCTCTCTCAGTTTTTTTTTCCTTTCTTGATTCGATTTTTCTTCTGCAACAAGATAACTGTACAAATATGTATACATATATTGGATTTAACATATACTTTAACATATTTAACATGTATTGGACTACCTGCCATCTAGGCGATGGCGTGGGGGAAGGAGGGAGAAATTTGAAACAGAAGGTTTTGCAAGGGTTAATGTTGAAAAATTATCAATGCATATGTTTTATAAATAAATTTTAATTTAAAAAGAGAGAGAGAATGAACTTGCATAATAATGTCTTTTTCAAAATGTGGATTTGAACTTGCTAAATTTTTTTTGAGCCCACTTCCATATTGAGACTCTCTGTCTCTCTCTCTGTGTCTCTCTCTCTGTCTCTGTCTCTCTCTCTCTCTCTCTTTCTCTCTGTCTCTCTGTCTCTTTCTTTCTCTCTCTCTCTCTCTGGGTCTGTCTCTCTGTCTCTCTCTTCTCTCTTTCTCCTATGTATATGTATATATATATCTAAGTCCTTAAAAAGTATTTCCTTAGAGTTAGAAGGGTCTTCGGTAAGCAATGGTTACAGTTTCCTTCCCTTTCTTCCTGGGTCAGAAGATGACCTCTTGAACTTCTAAAAGTATAAAAAATATTGGAACTTTCCATAAGTATCCTAGAAACATTATTGGAATAATGATGGTAGTGTCTACTTCTTGACTCATGGACATGACTTGATAAAGAAAGGCAATTTCAAGGCTTTATAAGGAGTCCACCAGAAAAACTTCACAATTCTTGAAGAAAAAAAACTTAAAAACTCTCCAAGAATCCTTTTTTTATCCTAGAATGTGAGTTTCCCTGTTGGTGTTTTTTCTTCTTTAAATATAATATAATAATAAGATGGTTTTCTCTGGGAGAGAGGTTTCTTGGGGAGGTTTTCTGGAGGCAGCTTTAGTTTCAGGTACAAGTAAATAATCACCCAAAATCACAGCCAGCTGGTAAAAGTTCAAATCTTTTATTGTGTCCTTCAATATAGCTAACCAGCTCAGAGGCCTATCTCTCTGCTTGGTTCTAAGAGCTCTTGCAGCTTTGTCCTTTGCTCCTGCCTCTGCTATCTTTAGCCTCCAGCCAGCACCAAGGTGAAAGTTGTAATGAATCTCTCTTGCCTCAGACAGAGGGCTTGTGGGCTTCCTCCTAGAGTGCTCCTCTCCAACCCCTGGGAATGTTCCCAAGTAACTCTCTCAAGTGGCTCACTGGAGCTGTATTTATGCTGCTTCTCCGAGAGTGGGATTGTGGGATATTTCCCAGCGTGCTCTCTGGCCCTAAGAGCTTCAAGGAAGGTGTGAATTCAGATCTCTTTCTAAACCCTGAAATCTCCCAAACATGTGAACTCCAATGAGTACTTAAATATTTCTTGCTTCTATGAGCTGTCTAAAGGTGTGAACACAAGCATCGTTTCTATCAGTTGTACTTAGTACCTTGTTTCAAGTTCTGGCCCAAAATATCTCCTAAGATCAAATCAATCATATTGAACCATGCTAAATTAGATAATTATTGTCTCTATCAACTCTAATGGCTTAACACTTTGTAAAGATTCCAACATTTCCCCTTGCCAAATGTGTTTTCTAGAGCACACTTCTACATAGACTCACTCTCTCTGTCCCTGTCTCTCTGTCTCTGTCTCTCTGTCACACTCTCTCTCTCTTTCTCTCTCTCTCTCTCTCTCTCTCTCTTTCAATCTATGTGAATTAATATGATTGCAGCAAAAC
Source organism: Sarcophilus harrisii (assembly GCF_902635505.1). Lineage (NCBI taxonomy): Eukaryota > Metazoa > Chordata > Mammalia > Dasyuromorphia > Dasyuridae > Sarcophilus > Sarcophilus harrisii. Next base: position 628,560,254 of record NC_045427.1, read on the forward strand.
TGTCCTGTTCACCTATGTCCCTTTTTGAGCTTGAGCTTGAGCTTGTCTATGGAATCACAAAAACATAACTTACTTAATTAGCATTATTATATTTTGAATTCCATCAATAAAAACTTGTGGAATTTTTTTGCTTGTTACATAAGTCCTTACATAATGTCCATGTTATCCTTTTCACCTGCAAAGCCTAAAATATTTACTATCTAGCCCTTCAGGTAAAAAGTTTCTGAAAAAAAAGAAGAGGAACAGGAACAAGAGAAGGAGGAGAAAGAAGAGGAGGAGGAGGAGATCTACATTCTCATATACATTTGCAATGGAGATATTTTTGAAGCTTAAACTATGGTTTCCAACAACAAACATTGCAACTTCTCTTTATTCCTATGTAAAAGATATCCCCATATTCCATATCCTATGTAGTTGTGCAATTTGTGCAGTTGAGGTGTCACTTTCCTAACTTTGTCTAAGGACATGAAGTTAACCTAGAATTTTCTGTACTTGATGAAGATAGGATGACTCACTGTCATCACTGTGTCCTTTCCTCGATGTTTCCAAACATCTTTTGATGTAAATTTCATTTGCCTTTATTTTACAAAGTATTTTTTCTTTTTTTACCATTTAGTTTGGAGTGATTTGAAGCTAATGACTCTATAAGACATCAAGAAATAATGAAACAAGTGTCAAAATATCCCCCAAAAAATGGAGGGAGGAAGAAGTAGGAGCTTGGACAACCAAGAAATATTTGGAGATCTTTTTCTTCTTGGTTTCCATGACACTTGTCTCTTCTGTTTCTTCTGCTTCATGTCTGGCTGCTTATTGTCAATCCTCATTGCTGGATCATCATATCTCTCCTGACTACAAAGACCGTTTTATGGTTTCTCTTTTCTCTCTACTTCCTTAGAGATCTCATGAAATGCCAAACACTTTCTAACTAGATTATCTCAGCACCTATGGCCTCAGTGATTATTTCTAAGCAGAAGACTCTCATTTCTCTGAATAGACTTTATAATTTTTGAACTCCACATAAACCAGTGGCTTAGAAGTACTCAAAATGGATATCCTATTGGCATTGCAAATAATACATCCATAAATCAACTAACTAGTTGCCCCATAAAACTTCTTTCTCCAAACTTACCCATTTCCCTTGAGAACCCAGGAGGTGGACTTCTCTTGAATATAATTCCATTAACCCTGAATTACAGTCATGGATTTATAGTTGACTTAATTCTTACTTATATCTATAATGCTTACAATAATCTATGGTCAAGTATAATAGATTCTATCTTCAGGTCCCCCAAATCTATTTCATCTTGCTTCGTTACATGTTTGCTGACCCCCACCTTGTTTAGACTACTGTAATAGATTGATGAGACAGGCATCTAAACTAGTTAAACCAATAAGTCACCCTATGAGAAAGAGAACATGGAATATGATAGGAAAGTCAAATCACCATCAGGTTCCCTTGAAAATAGATATAGTCCAGAACTGTTACTCAAGAGCCTTTGTGATCAATCTTTTCATGTCAATGACTCCTGCCCCAAGACCACTGAATTTGCTTTCAGCACAGGCCAAACAGGCATCCTTAAAATGAGGAGGGATCATTAGGGAGAAGGGAGCCACTTTTCTCACCACCACAACTACCAGCTATTAAACAATTGATTCTAGCAGGAACATAATTCCAAAATTCCCAGGATTGGGCAACTCTGCCTTTCATATAACTATTGCTACTTGATCCCACCTTTTTCACATTAGTCCTGGAAAGAAAACCCTGACAACTTCTGTAAGTGCTGAATCCTCAGTTACTGAACACTTAGAGAAAAAAACAGTGTCACTGTTGCATGGTTCAATATCAGAAAAGATATATATATTTGTTTTGTTTTGCTGAGGCAATTGGCATCAAGTGACTTGCCCAAGGTCACAGAGCTAGAAAGTGTTAAGTATATGAGATTATATTTGAACTCAGGTTCTCCTGACTTCAAGGCTGGTGGTAAAGATATGGTTTGTATCATAGAATTGACTTTAAATATGCTGATTTACCATATGTTTTATTAATGTGCTTTAAAGAGCACAAGATTTTTCCAGCTGAAATCTCTTACTCTGTTGTCTGCACATTGCTGAGCAAATCGTAGGCACTTCATAAATGATATTTTTATCCCTACTTTCATTGGCCTCCAAGATCAGTTCCTTTCTTCTAATATTTCACCTCTGAAATGAATAATCCACATAGCTAACAACTTAATATTTTCATGATACTTTTCTGACTACATTCCTCCACTCAAAAGCCTGCAAGGGTTTCCTACTGCCTCCCTGACTTGGCACTTAAATGTCTCCACAGCTGGCTTTAACTTAAGTGTACAGATTTATCCTATATTCCTCCCCATCTCAAATTGTACTAACCAACCCTGCTAGCTATATTATTTCCCAACTTCTTGTCTTCATCTAGCCTGTCTCCCATACCTGGAATTCATTCCCACCCTCTCTTCTGATAAGAATTTGTTACTTCCTTCAAGGTTTAGTTCACATGTTCTCTCCTACTTGAAACTTTTTGGGGGTCCCAGATTCATAATCTGTCCCCTAATTGCCTTCCATTTACTTGTCTATGAATTTATTGTATCCCTCATGGAGAATCCCTCCTTATGTTCTGGAGGACAAGAACTATTTTCTTTTATGGAGAGATTGTTTTATTCTCCATAAGTTTCTCTCCTGTCACAGTGCTGACATACAGGAAGTGCCAAAGAAGTTCTCATTAATAGAGTGATTAATTTTTACCTTTGTATATAAAGTGTAATGCATTACACATAGTAAATAATGAATTTCTTCTGCTGCTACCAATATTTTGACAAAACAATCAATTAATGCCTAACATCATTGCTAACGGAGAGATCACTCAGAGCATTCATTAACTAGGACTCTAAATCTCCATGAGTCCTGATTTAAAGATACATTTGAAGGCTTTGTGTCTCCCTCTACAACCCAATAAGCTGGAATTCAAACCCCAAATCCAGTCTTTTTACCTGCGAGAATGATGCAATCATGTTCTTGAAATCCAATTGCAGGATATTGCCAAGCAATGGAAGAGGAGTAGGACCTGGTGGGAGCTTTCCACTTTTGAGTCTCTGGTTCCATAGAGACAAGAAGATCAGCAAAAGAACACAAGCCAGGAGGACAGAAGTGGTGAGTCCCCAAGGATCCATTGCCCTGAGAGATGGTCCTACAGCTCTAAGAGGTATCAGCTCAAGTATTGGATTTTTATAATCATTGATAGAAAACAAGGGGTGGGAATGTCCAGCCAATAACTGGAGAGTTTTGCAGGCATTACAATTAGTTTTCCATTAACCAAGCCACCAAGAGGTGATTAAGGAAATATCTAGATAATTGTTGCTTTGGAATCTGTTTCTGGAACAAACCTGGTACTTAAATCACACAGGGAAAGTTGGTATAGGGAAGGATTTTGTCTTATCTTTTGGAGGTTCATGGACTATCAACAATCAAATTTCTGTTGGTTTATGGGGCTTTGTTGAGCTAAGGAAAGAGCAAATATCCAAATTCAGTCTTGGAGGAGGTAGTTCAAGAATCCAGATTCCAAAAGTCTGCAAACTTGACCTCATATTAAAGGTCAGATGATATTTTCTTATCTCCTAAACTACACTGGGCTTAATTGCCATGCTTGTTCTTTGTACACCTTGAAGAACATTCTGCTTGAGAAAGAAAGGGGCAACCAAATAAGTATTGATATATCCTATCTCCTTTCTATCTCTTTAAGTAGTGACCCTGTAGCCTTAGTAGTCCTGGCCAATATTTATTCCTTTCTTATTCTTCTTGATCAAACCTTTGGTGTCCCCAACATTTTTTCATTCCTCAATGTCTTCTGAGCTTTTAATCTTCCTGACCCTGATCTTTCAGATTAATGTCTTTTCTAGTATCAGTCCTTGATAAGACTAGCCCTCTGCCCATCCATGATACATGCTCTCATCTACTAATAACATGTCATGCAGAACATGAACCCATCTCTCTCAGACCTCCCTATCCTAGCTTGGAGACAAACACAGACCTCAGGTTGATTATGACTATAGGTACTTTTATTCCTTCTAGTTTTCTCACTTGAATTGATATGGAGCCTATTTTTTCATATTGACCTCTGCTTTCATCTCATGTGCAAGACTCTGAGCATCACATCAGAATGTATGTCTTGCCCTATGTTTGAATTGCTCACATATCTTTAAATTTTCAAAGATAGCTTAGTGTGTCATCAATGGACAGTGGACAGAGAGGCAGGCTCTCAGCTAATCATCATTCACTGATTGCTCTCTGACTTCCATTCACAGAAAGACTATTGCCTGGAAAGTTTGTCTAAATGTGTTATTTTTACAAAAACTTTTTACTCTTTTGGAACAAAGGAGATTGATAAATTCAGAAAAAAGAACATAAAGAAACAAGATACTTTCCCAAAGGTGCACTAGAACTAACTCTGTCCATATCAATGGAACTTGTTATTAAATTCTAGATGTGACCATTTACACCTTGGACATCTGATAGATACCAGAATCATAATCTGATTTATTGTTTTATTTTTAGATCTTAAAAGGTAGTAAAGAAAATGTGTAGATTAAATGTAATATTGTAACAGATATATTTTCTCTAGGAAGCTGGCTGTTAAACAATTACCATCCTACATCCTGCCTCCATGGAAGACTACTTAAATAAGAACTGCCTTTTCCATTGTTAAGAGTTCCTTCATTGAAACAATTACATGACTCTTGATGTGTCCAATAATAATAATAATAAATTTGACACTATGTCCAGACTCTTTGCTAAAAAGCTTCATGAGCTATGTCTCATTTAATGCTCACAGCATCCATCTAATTAGGGGCTATTATTATCTCAATTTAACAGCTCTGGAAGCTGAACCAAATGGTGGTTAAGTAATTTGAGGATAACAGCAGAAATGCCATCACCCCTGTTACTATGCTGATCTTGGTCAAGTTCTTTCCTATCCCTAGATCTCATTTTCCTTCCCTGATCACTGACAGTGTTGAACTAAAAGTTCTTGTTCTCAAATGATGAACCCTTGTGTCCTGTGATTCCCTTCACTCCTTAATAAATCCTTCTCATCCATTTTAAGGATCTAGAAATTTGAGCAGAGATCTGAAGGTATTTACACAAGGCCATAGACCCAATGAATGGCAGGCAGAGCTGAGATCTTGCCTGAACTATGGACTCACTAAAACTGAAATGAACTTCTTTTTTTGTTGTTTATAGAAGACATGAATCCTGGTGACTTCTCTTTTGAAGTTGGCATGAATTTCTGGGCAAATTTGAATTTCTTTACAATTGATCTGTGTATCTAATCCAACACGGTTATTATTTAATTCCTGCTAATTGGTTTCACACGGATGGAAGATACATGATGCAAGGACAGAAAAAGCATAACGTGGATTCTAGAGGAAGTTTTGAATAAATTTTCTGATTATCATTATCATTGTTGTCAGAGGAACACAAACTGATAAACAGTTTGTAGCACTGCCATCTCAGAATTCTTCCTTTTGCCTGTGTCAGTTTCCACACTTATAAAATGCTAACAATAGCATCTGTTGTTGTGGAGATGAGATGATATTTGTAAGGCACATCAAAGCATTATATAACTATTATTGTAAATACTCACTAGACCCAGAATAATTAATTGCAGTGAATGGCAGATTCAGAAACTAAAAGTCCATAAGCCAATTCAGAAAACATAGAATTTATCATATCCCATATCCACAAGTAATGAGAATTTACACAGAGCTGCCGTCAGAACATCAGTGCAACATTCCAGTGAAGTATTATTGGTCCTTCAGCCTTATATATATCCAATCAGGACATGTTAGTAGTGCAGATTAGAGGCAGCTAGGTGGTGGTGGTACATAGGTTGTACTGGGGCTGAAGTTAGGAAGACTAGAGTTCAAAATCAATCTGGGACACTTACTGGCTATGTTTTCTGGGCAAATCATTTAACTCTATTTGCATCCATTTTAGTTTTCTTTCCCCACCTCCAGCCTCATCATGACAATAATCCTTAACTCTTTCTTCTCTCCATTCATGTACCACAGCTCTTATAATTCAATTTCTCATCTCTTCTCACATGGATAATGACAATTCTCTCCTAACAGCTCTATCTGAATTCAGTCTTTCAATAAGCCTTCAAAAACATGCAAAATTAACACATGTAAAATACAAGACTTACCAGATCATTGCCCTACTCAAGAAGCTTCAGTGGCATCACATTATTTTTAAGATAAAATATAAATTCCTCTGCGCTTAAAGTCATTCACAGTCTGGCTTCACCCTTTTTTTTCTAGGCTGGTTATACATCCTCCCCCAATGGGAAAACAAAACTGTCACTCTTTGCCACAAGAGATGAAAACAAAAACTCCATTTAAAATAATTAGGTAAAAGAAAATGCTAGGAAGTCTACCTGATAAAAACAAACCCGGGAACTATAAGAACACAATTATAAAACACTTACCACAAAAATAAATTTATGTCTGAAGAAATGAAAAATATTAAATGCTTATGATTGAGTTAATATAATAAAAAGTACAACCCTGTTGAAATTAATTTACTTATTCAGTGCTATCCCAATCAAATAATGACAAAAATTTAAAGCTAGAAAAACATCACAACAAAATTCATCCAAAAGAGCAAAAAGCCAAGAATATCAAGGGAATTGATGAAAACATGTTAAGAAAGGAGACCTAATGATACCAAACTTCAAACTGTATTACAGAGTGGTATTCAAGAAAACAATATGGTATTGGCTAAGAAATATAGTGATGAATCAGATCATAAGTATACAATACACAGTGGCAACTGACCACAATAATCTAAATGTTTTATAAACTAAAATAGCCAAGCTTTGGGGAGAGGAACTCACAATTTGACCAAAAAAAAAACTTATGGAAATACTGGAAAAATTGTTTGGCAGAAACAACAAAACAAGAAATAAAGAGCTTTATAAGATATAAAATTCATATTTTTATTTTATTAAATTAAAAATCAAAATGTTAGAAAATGAATAAAATGCAAAATTAGCAGAAAAGTAGAAATTTGAGGGAAATTTTTGCAGAAAGTGTTTGTGATAAAGACCTCATTTCTCAAATATATAAAGATGTGAGTCGAATTTATAGGAATACAAACCAATTCCCAGTTGATAAATGGTCAAAGAATATGACTATCAAGTTTTCAGTTGAAGCATTCAAAGCTATATATAGTCATATGAAAAAATGCTCTATATGACTATTGATAAGAAAAAGCAAAATGCACCCCTGAGGTACCACATTATATCTGTCATATTGGTTAATAAATGTTGAAGACACATGGGAAAATTGAGACCATAATGAATCGTGGGTGCAGTTCATAACTGATCCAATCATCCTAAAAAGCAACTTATAACTATATACGAAAGACTAAAACTCTTTGCTTACTCAGTAATAATTCTACTAAGTCTATATCCCAAAGAGACTGAAAAAGGGAAAGGGACCTATTTGTACAAAAATAATTATAACAACTCTTTTTGTGGTGTCAAAGAGCTGGAAATTGGGGAAATGCCCAGCAATTGGGGAAAGGCTGAACAAGTTGTGGTTTATGATCATGATAGAATACTACTGTGTTATAAGAAATGAAAAGCAGGATGCTTTTCAAAAAACTTGGAATGATTTACATGAACTGATTTGAAATGAAATGATCAAAAATGAAATATATGACACAATAAAGGCAATATTCTACAGTGATCAATTGTAATTAATTTTTCTCAGAAATAAAATGATCCGCCAAAATTCCAAAAGATTCATGATGAAAAATATCATCTATTTCCAGAGAAAGAAGTGATTTTATGGAGACCAAAAGCATTTTTGTTTTTGCTGAAGTAATAGGGGTTAAGTGACTTTCCCAGAGTCACAAAGCTAGTAAATTTTAAGTGTCTGACACCAGATTTGAACTCAGGTCCTCCTGACTTCAAAGCTGGTACTCTCTCCACTGTGCCATCTAGCTGTCTCCCAAAGTATATTTTAAAAACTTTTTTATCTTTCTTATTTGTTTTTTTTTTTGGTCTGTGTTTTCAATCACCACAAGACTAATATGAAAATATGCTTTATATAATTGCACATGTATAACCTGTATTTATAATTTACTTTGCACATGTATAACCTGTATAAATAAAATACTTAAATTTCACATCTGATCTGCATGTTATAGTTTTATTTCAAGTTTCTTAAGACATGGAGAGGCTAATTGATTTTTCAAGGTCACATGGAAAATATGCATTAAAAGGATGCATAAAACTTGAAGCCAAGTTTTTCCTGACTTCACTATATTGGGCTGCTTCCTGAGGTGCTTCTCTTATCTGTCTGATTCCTCCTGAGTTTCCTTTGCTGGATCTTCAGTGGGTCATACTCCAACCATGATGGCAGAGAAGCTTTATATGGAGTTTAAAAAGATGTGATCGAATCCTGCCCTACAAGTCCCTGTGTGTATGTGTACACAAATTACAAATTGTGTAAATATATTACACAAATATATAAACATATATTTGTCTAAGTCACCAAACCACTCAATATCTGAGTTTTTGCATTTAAACAAGATGAATAATACTTATGCACCTCACCTAATTTATTCTCAAGGGTATTAAGGAAAATGAAGTCTGTAAAGTGTTTGGTAAACCATAAAGTGCTAAAGAGAGTCAGAGAGTAGAGATTTAGAGCTGGATGGAAGCATGAAAATCATTGAGTTTACTGGCTTCATTTGAATTATGAGGATATGAAGCCCTAGTTGGGGCAAGTGACTTGACCAAGATTCCCTAAGTAGTAATTAGCAAAGCTAGGATTTGAAAACAGATCCCCTGATTCCAAATCTAAGTACCTTGCCAGGATACCAACTCCCCTCATTATGTTCACTGCTGGTTTCATTGGAGACTTGTAATGATCAAAGGAGATGCATTTTACTCAATAAAGTACTATAATTATGACTTTGTATGAGTTTAAAATCTATATAAAGATCTCATATTGATGTAGCTTTTTTCATTATTGCCTCCAAACTGCACCTCAGTATAGAAATTGAAGTAGAATTGTATCTTCTTCAATACACTCCATAAAGTTTGAGTGTATAATATATCCAGTGCCATTTTATCTCCAAACTAGGTTAACCCCTGGAGAACCTCATCAATCAAATGGAATCCTTCTGGCTATTCATGAGTATGTGTCTCCCTGATAATAATGATCAAAAAGTTCATTTAAAATAAGTTTTCTCTCCAGAATTCATGTAATTTTCTTTTCCATGCATCAAGCAAGCATGGGAAACTTCCATCAGTGGGAAACTAATTAGAAAGAATTGAGTAATAACAGTGCTGGGTTAGGTACATAGATAAGTTTTAAAGAAATTTAAATCTGCTCAAAAGTCCATGTCAAGTTCAAGAGAGTCCATGCAATTTCACCAGGATCCATGTTTCCTATAAAGAGAAAAAAAAAAAGGTCATCTTAGTTTAATGTGAGTCCATAGTTCAAGCAGAAATACTCTACAGATGCAGAAGTCAGAGGTGAACTGGTAAATGTTTAACAGTCAACTTCCCAATTAACATGTATTTGTCACATTTATAAGTTGAATTTGCACTATTAATATTTTTTCTGCATCACATTTAAAATAATAAATCAAGCTATGATTTGTGGCATCTGTCAGAAGTCCAACGTATAAATGGTCACATTTAGAATGTAACCACCATGTCTCTTGAGATGGATTGAGTTGGCTCTAGCATACTTTTGGACAGGAATCTTATTTCTTTATTTTCTTTCTAGAACTCTCAAAATCTCTTTTGTCCCAACAGAGCAAGAGATTATTGCAGAAAAGCACTTTTAGACAAACTTTGCAGGTAAAAACTTTCTGTAAAAGGATGAGATAGTGATAAATGAATTTTAATTAGTTTCACAGAATCATTCTTAAATTGATTTCTGTGTGCTGACCATTGAGGACACATTATGTTCATTTGGAATCTTAGAGCTCTATAGGCAAAGCAATGATAGGGCAAGGCATAAATTCTAATGCGATGCACCTGACATGAAAGCAAGTATAAACAAAGAAATGTGTTCCATATCAGTACGAGTATGAAGACCAGAAAGAATAATAATAGCTATGGTCACAGCCTTGATTTAAGATCTCTGGTTATTCTGTAAGCTAGAATGGGGCAGGTAATCCATGAAGGTCTGTGAGAGAATGGCTTACATCTGGGGGAGGCAGTGGGGGAAAGAGGGGAAAAATTGGAACAAGAGGTTTGGCAATTGTCAATGCTGTAAAGTTACCCATACATATAACCTGTAAATAAAAGGCTATTAAGTAAAATTTTTAAAAAAGAGAGAGAATGAGAATGGCTTATTCCTGCTCTGCTTGAAGTGTCCTTAGTATATGAGGGCATCAAGCATGGTCAGAAATTGAGTATAATAAAATATTGATATAGCCTAGAAAAGGCACTAATATGAAAGTTCAGGGTTAGGAAGATTAAAGCTCAAAAACATTCAGGGATGTAAAAATGATGGGAACACCAAAGGTCTGAACCAGAAGAATTAGAAAGGATAGATATTGGGGAGGGCACCTAAAACAAATAGATCACTATTTAACGCGACAGAAAGAACACAGAGCATATCAGTATCTAATCATTGCCCTATTCTATCTCAAGACTGCTCTTCAAGGTGAAAAAAGAACAAGGATAGCTAAGAAACTAGTTAAACTATGTAGCTTAGGAGATAAGAAGATGGTAGTGAATTTCTTTTCCTGATATTCTTGTCTTTGTGGAACCAAGTATTCAAAGGCAAGAAGCTCCCACCAGGTCCAACTCCTATTCCATTTCTTGAAAATATTTTGCAATTAGATTTGAAGAACATGACTGCTTCATTCTCACAGGTTCAGGGGCTGTATTTGGGGTTTGGATCCTAGCTGTGGGTTTGTAAGTGGAGACACAAAGATTTCAAACTCAATCAGAACTCAAAGTGATTTAGAGTACTAAGTCATGGATGGGATTTGAGGACTCTGAGTGATATCTCCATTAGCAATGACGTCAGGAGCACATTGATTGTTTTGTCAGAACTGGTAGCAGCAGAAGAAATTCAACAATATGACCAAATATGAATTATGTGTAATGCATCATACTCAGTTCTGGGGATATAAAGAAAAAATAAATCATTCAATTAATGAAACCTACTGTAGTACCTCCTGTGTGCCAGGCATTGTTTCAGGCATGAGAGAAACCTATGGGGAATGAAACAATTTTTCCTTGAAAGGTAATATTTCCTGTCCTCTAGAAGCTTATGTTCTATCAGAGGGATACAATCATAGGCACTCAAGTGGAAAGTAATTAAAGGAGAGAGAAAGCACTTATAATTATTGGACCCCAAACAAGTTTCAAGGAGGAGAGACACCTGAGCTAGATATCTTTACACTAGATAGGTACCAATGAAGCACGATCTACTTGAGAAAAGTACTGTGCTTTATGATAGGGATTCCCAAAGAGAAACCTAAAAGGAATGAAAATAGTACTTTGCTGTCTAATACATTATGCTTTTTATACTTAGAATTCATTTCCTGCATATGCTCTTATGAACACATAGATATACACATGTAAACGTGCATGATATTCTTGCCTCTGTGGAACCAAGTATTCAAAAACAAGAAGCTCCCACCAGGTCCAACTCCTATTCTGTTTCTTGGAAATATTTTGCAATTAGATTTGAAGACCGTGACTGCATCATTCTCACAGGTCAAGGAGTTGTATTTGGGTATAAACCCAAAGGTTTCAAATTCAATCAGAACTCAAAGTGATTTAGAGTACTAAGTCATGGATAGATTTAAGGGCTCTATAAGTGATATCTCCATTAGCAATGACATATATTATGAAGCAGTTGTGTGTATAAATTTCAACTTTCTAAAGTTTCACATTGAACTTCATCCTATTTATTGATATTCTTTTCACAGCTGGCTAGAAATTATGGCCCCATCTATACTCTTTAAATGGGAACTCAGCAGGTTGTGATGCTATATGGGTATTACATCCTCAAGGAAGCTCTAGTTGATCAAGGAGATGTTTTTATACAGAGAAGAGGTGGACAAATAGTTGAAGATTTAGTGGTTTGGGGCAAATAGGGATTGTCTTCTGGTACCTAGAATGTCTCTGCCTCCCCATCGATGCATGACACTTCAATACTTTGACAATTTATAATTTCTCTGAAGTCTTTTATCCACCATGAGTCTTCTCCATTTAGGAGATATGTCACAGTCACTATTCATATAGTTTTCCTCATCTGTTTATTCTGCATCAGTTCAAGTTTTTCTCAGCTTTGCTATTCCAGAATTCAATTTGACACATTATTTTTAAGTTGTTTGGAGGGGCCTATTGAAGTGTTCATTGGGGAATGCTGCCTCTACTTCACACCATTGTAACCTCTCTCATAAACAGCCCTTTCTCTCCTCTGACATTCCCATCATGCAGAGGCAGGTACTTCATTCCTGGAAAATTGCATGTAGATTGCTGTTGGGTCTGCCTGCCTCAACTCTCTCCCCTCTTCAATTCATCCTCCACTCAATGGGAGAGATTTTCCTAAAGTAATTTTCCTAAAATCTTGGTCTAATCAGGTCACACACACACAAACACACACACACACACACACACACACACACACATGCACACCACTCAATGAATTTCATTGGCTTCCTATGACCTCTATGATTAAATACAGACTAATATCTTTACCATTCAAAGCCCATCAATATCTAGCTTCTTCTGATTTTCCAGTCTTCTTATACCATACTCCCTTAACACATATTCTTTGATCCAGTGACACTGATTTTCAACACAGCTGACACTATCTCAGCTCCAGGCAATGTTCTCCTTTCTCATCTCCATCTATTGTCTTTTTTCTTCCTTTAGGTCCTAGCTAAAATCCTAGCTGCTAAAGAAAGATTTCCAAATTTCTCTTAGCTCTAGGGCTATGACAATTTTTCCAGTTTATACTAAAGATAGGCTCTGTGTGTGTGTGTGTTTGAGTGTGTGTGGGGTGTGTGTGTGTGTGTGTGTATGTGTGTGTGTAAGTTCTTTCAGGGTAGATAGGAATTGTATTTTATTTACTTTTGTATCTTCAGCGCTTAGCACAGTACCTAGTACAATGTTTATTGACTGAATAACTGACTAGAGAGGGGAATGAAAAATGAGAAGATTGGAAATATAAGAAAAGGTGAGGTAGTGATGCATCTTAAAAGTCAAACAGAACATTTTATGTTTAAATTAGGGTTCTTTATACAAATGATCAGACTTGGAATTTAGGAAATCTATTTGTCAATGGGACTTGGTAACATGGATTGAAGTGGGGAGAAAGGTAAGTTAGGGTAACCAATTAGAAAGCTATTGTATGATATCAGACATGAGCTAAAAAAGGCCTGAAGGAGAGTGGTAGCTGTGTGAGTAGATATATATAGATATATATATATATAAAGGTCATGAAGATTGAAACAATTAGCTATTGGGGATTAATAGGAGAGGGGACTTGAGGATGATTGTAAATCTGGGTATCTAAAAAGATGGTGCTGATCTAGACATTATTTGGGAAGTTCAGGAGGGAAGGCTTAAGGATAAAATGTATCAGTTATGGACATGTTAAGTTTGAAATGTGTATAGGACATCCAGGTTGAAATATATTCAATAAATAGTGGGTATTGTGAAACTGTCCTCAACCAAATCCACAGACACCCTGAATTTATCCATGGGCCTTCTTCCTTGGTCCTTGGGCCAAGGAAGTATATAAAGAAAAAAGAAGAAGGCTTGTAACAGAATTTGGGGGGAGGGAACCTATGGTTGGTAGGGATCACCTGGATGAAGACCCAGTAAAGGAAATTGAAAAAGAGGAAGGCAGCATAATATAATGGATTCACAGTTGACCTTGGTCATGAGAAAGTTGGGTGCATGTTCCCTCTATGTGACCCTAGGGAGATCCCTTAACCTCTTAGCTGCCCAAATAACATGGCCTAAAACTATAAGATCCAAAACAGATGTCAATGTTTAGGAATAATTTAATCACTTTTTATTACTCTTCATTTTGATCTCTATCTCTTGTCTACTCCAGTAATGTCTTTTGCAGTTTCCCAAGGACTCTGTCTTCTCATTAAAATGCAATTTCCTTGGCAATTCAAAGCATTTCTGTCTCTTATATCAGAATTGTGAATGATGGCTCTGAGTGTTTCTATGACATAACTAACACAGCTAAAGTAGTGTTTTCATGGCTACTGCTCCCATACATCTCCCACCCTGGCAGGTCATAAAATTCTAAACTTGATCCTAGAGCATAGACTTCTGTTTCAAGTGATCTTCATCACAATGGGAAGGCAGGGATGAGGAGGAAGAGATCTAGAAAAGAGGTAGAGTGCCAAGAAAATCCAGAGAGAACTACTGACTCAGAAGGAGATTATGGCCAATAATATCAAATATTTCAAGGAAGTCAAAAGATAAAGACAGATTAAAGTCACAGAATTTTTTTACTAAAAGATGTTAATGTCAAGGGAAAGTCAGGAATTATATGAGCAAAACTACAAAACACTTTCCACACAAATAAAGACAGATCTAACCAGTTGGAAAAATATTAAATGTTCTTGGATAGGTGGAGCAAATATAATAAAAATGACAATACTACCTAAACTAACCTATTTATTTAGTGGTATACCAATCAGACTCCCAAAAAACTATTTTAATGACCTAGAAAAAATAACAACAAAATTCATCTGGAAGAACAAAAGGTCAAGACTTTCAAGGGAACTAATGAAAAAAAAATCAAATGAAGGTGGCCTAGCTGTACCAGATCTAAAACTATATTATAAAGCAGCAGTTATCAAAACCATTTGGTATTGGCTAAGAAATAGACTAGTTGATCAGTGGAATAGGTTAGGTTCACAGGACGAAATCGTCAATAACTTTAATAATCTAGTGTTTGACAAACCCAAAGACCCCAGCTTTTGGGATAAGGATTCATTGACAAAAACTGCAGGGAAAATTGGAAATTAGTATGGCAGAAACTAGGGAATGAACTACACTTAACACCATACACCAAGATAAGCTCAAAATGGGTTCATGATCTAAGCATAAAGAATGAGATTATAAATAAATTAGAAGAACATAGGATAGTTTAGCTCTCAGACCTGTGGAGGAGGAAGGAATTTGTGATCAAAAAAGAACTAGACATCATTATTGATCACAAAATAGTAAATTTTGATTATATCAAATTGAAAAGCTTTTGTACAAACAAAACTAATGCAAACAAGATTAGAAGGGAAGCAATAAACTGGGAAAACATTTTTACAGTCAAAGGTTCTGATAAAGGCCTCATTTCCAAAATATATAGAGAACTGACTCTAATTTATAAGAAATCAAGCCATTGTCCAATTGATAAATGGTCAAAGGATATGAACAGACAATTCTTAGATGAAGAAATTAAAGCTATTTATAGTCATATGAAAAGATGCCCCAAGTCATTATCATTCAGAGAAATGAAAATTAAGACAGCTGAGATACCACTACACACCTGTCAGATTGGCTAGGATGACAGGAAAAGATAGTGCTGAATGTTGGTGGGGATGTGGGAAAACTGGGACACTGATATATTGGTGGAATTATGAATACATCCAGCCGGCTGTTCTGAAGAGCGATTTGGAACTATGCTCAAAAAGTTATCAAACTGTGCATATCCTTTGATCCAGCCGTGTTACTACTGGGATTATATCCCAAAGAGATTTAAAGAAGGGAAAGGAACCTGTATATGCAAAAATGTTTGTGGCAGCCCTCTTTGTAGAGGCCAGAAACAGGAAACTAAGTGGATGCCCATCAATTGGAGAATGGCTGAATAACTTGTGGTATATGAATGTTATGGAATATTATTGTTCTGTAAGAAATGACCAGAAGGATGATTTCAGAAAGTCC
This sequence comes from Sarcophilus harrisii, assembly GCF_902635505.1. Lineage (NCBI taxonomy): Eukaryota > Metazoa > Chordata > Mammalia > Dasyuromorphia > Dasyuridae > Sarcophilus > Sarcophilus harrisii. The sequence goes on from NC_045427.1 coordinate 628,576,224, forward strand.
TGGAGAGACTTACATGAACTGATGCTGAGTGAAATGAGCAGGACCAGGAGATCATTATATATTTCAACAACAATACTGTATGATGATCAATTCTGATGGACGTGGCTATCTTCAACAAGGAGATGAACTAAATCAGTTCCATTTGTTCAATAATAAATAGAACCAGCTACACCCAGTGAGAGAATTCTGGGAAATCAGTGTGAACCACTGCATAGTATTTCCAATTCCTCTGTTTTTGTCTGCCTTCATTTTTGATTTCCTTCACAGATTAATTGTACATTATTTCAAATTCCATTCTTCTTGTGCAGCAAAATAATTGTATGGATATGTATACATATATTGTATTTAACTTATACTTTAACATATTTAACATGTATTGGTCTACTTTCCATCTGGGGGAGGGAGTCGGGAGAAGGAGGGGAAAAATTGGAACAAAAAGGTTTTGCAATTGTCAACGCTGAAAAATTACCCATGCATATATCTTGTAAATAAAAAGCTATAATAAAAAAAAGACTTGGGGCAGAACAGGATCCTCCTGGCACAACCCAAGAAGATCCAAAGAAAGACTCCAAGCCGGGAATAATTCACTGTGAAGTGCAAACACTCTAGACCAGCTCTGCACAAACACCAAGTGGGGAAGCCTGGGACTAGATGGATTTGGCTGGAGCCTCAACAAGAACCACAAAAACTTTCTCCTCCTGGATAGTATGAGGAGTCAAGGGTCTGAATCTGGACAGACTGAAGGAACCTTGGCTGATCAGGAATGGCATGATCAGCTATGATGCAGAAATAAGGCAGCCTGGGAGAAAAAGAACTAGCACACCAGGAGTGCAGATGCAGTGGAGTAGTATCACTGCTGGCTGCAGACACTTACAGGAGGGTGGAACTCCTGGTTTGGAGTTCTAGGTCAGAGAGGAAAGCTGAAATGAAGGCAGAAGCACCTCCCCCTCCCAAGATTAGAGCTACTTATACTTCTCATTTTTAAAAAAATGAACCTGCAAAAAAGAAAGAACCTAACCATAGAAACTTGCTACGGAAATAAGAATGATGGGGTTCATCTTCAGAGGAAACTTCTTCTATCTAAAAGAATAATGTTAAATGGATCCCTGCCCAGAAAAAAATTTATAGAAGAATTCAAAAAAAAATTTAAAAATCATATGAGAGATATTGAGGAAAATCTAAAAGATAAAAGTAAAAACCAAATAAGAAAAATAAGAAAATTATGAAAAAGTCATCCAACTAAAAAAGGAGATGCAGAGTTGTAAAGACAAAAATAATTCTTTGAAAATTAGAATTGGGCAAGGGGAATCCAGAGAAGCTATGAGACCAAGAAATAACAAAACAATATAAAGAATGAAAAATAGAACAGAATGTGAAATATCTCTTATATTTCTGCAGATCTGCAGAACAGATCAAAAAAAGAGAAAATATAAGAATAATTGTACTACCTGAAAGCTATGACTATAAAAAGAACCTTGACAAAATAATACCAGAAGAAATCTAAAAAAATTGTCCTGGAGTAATAGAACATGTGGAAAAAGTAGAAATAGAAAAATATCTACCAGTTACCAACTTAAAGAGATCCTTTGTGGAAAAAAAATTAGGAATATTATTGCAACATTTCCAAATTGCTAAATCAAAGAGAAACTTTTGCAAGAAATAAGAAAAAAATTTAAATATGCTGCAGCTACAGTTAGAATTGTACAGGACTTATCAGCGGTCACAATAAAAGACCACAAGGTAGGATCATATATATTGGCAATCAAAAGAATTAGGCCTATGGCCAAAAATATTATATCCAGAAAAATTGTCCATAATATTCAATGAAAAAAATGGACATTAAATGAACTTGCAGATTTTCAGGACTTTCTGTCAACTAAATCTGAATTCAATAGAAAATTTAACATATAAGAGACAAATGTCCAATATTAATTTCAAGGAACATAACATGGACAAATTATATATGTTTTTACATGGAAACATATACCATATGTTTAAGACATTAGTAATTGGGTAGCTCAAAAGAAAGATTTATACAAATGAAGTGCAAAGGAAGAAAAGACATTAAAGGCATTAAATGGGAGAGAGGGCTTATAGTTGTGTGGACACATTTCTTCCCAGGTTTCTCTGAACTCCTCTTCCTTGGTTCAAATTTGGACCCAGAACTTACTAGCTGTGTGATCTTGGCCAAGTGGGTTAATCCTGCTGTCTATCTAAAATGAATTGGAAAAGGAAATAACATATCACCCCAGTATCTTTGCCAAGAAAATCCCAGGTCACAATGAGTCAGACACAGCTGAAAAAAAAACTGAACTCCAACAAACTGAGCAGAACCAATGTGTACAATAACAAAAACAACAGAACAAAAACAAAAAACAACATTATGCTAATGAAAAATTTAATGAATTTTTTTTAAAATGCAACACTTTAATAAAGCATCAGAGTATATGAAAGGGACCAGTTGAAGTCTCATCGGAGATTGTAGATAAAGTAGGTTGATCTTAGGTCTAAATTTCAAGGAGTTATGTGATCTCTATTCTCAGGACTGTAGGGCAGAAAAGGTCAAACCCTAAGTTTAAGCTTCAGGAAGTCATGTAACCCCCAGGAAGTTGACAGCACTGTTGACCATTGGTCAATGGTTACTTCCAATTCATCAATGAATTTCAATTCATCCAATGAATTTAAAAATTAACAGGAAGTGGGGTTGTACCAGTGTCTTTTCTACTATATAATCCATTCTCTGTTTCTGTCATGTGCCACACATCAAACTGGATTGTTTAGTTGATGTGCTTGGATGTCGCCTTGCAATAAAATGATGAGATATTGCTGTTTTGTGTGGGAATGGGACAGTCCTTTGATGTCATTTTTGTATGTGTCTGTGTCTGTCTTTCTGCAGAATGTCTATGTTGTGTCTGTTCTGTGAGCTAGATTTTGTTACATGGAAAGATTTAAAATGCATCCAGCAAGAAGAAAAAATTCTACACTGTAGTTATACTCTTGGGAAAGATTTCTTAACATCCTTGGCTCCCACCTTAGGAGGAAAAAAAAAAGCCTGACTTTTTTCTCATGGACCCCAGCTCTGGCAAAGCTGTGGGCTATAAAAATAAAGTTAGCTCATTTATGAGAGCAATGATTGGGGAGCTTGGCAATGCTAATGTTGATATAAATGATTTTTTGCGTTGAATTTAATTGCATCCTAATTGATAACTTTATATGAGTTTTTAGATGTTACCAACATACAAAGCTAATGTTGATATAAATGATTTTTTGTGTTTGTGTATAGAATAATTTGGGAGCAAATTTAACTAAATTAAGATCTCCTAAGGTGAAGAGGATAGTGAATAGAGTAAAGAGAGTCTCTTTCTCTTTCTTCTCCCTTCCCCTATTCCCTGACTGTATCAGGAATACATAGACAAAGGGGTGAGAGGGAGAGAAAGAAAAGTTCAACAAAATTTATTATTTGAGATAATAATAGTAAAAGCAGTTTTAAAGGAGCTTAATCAAAGTTCACTAAAGAGATATGTAAATTGTAATTTCTTTGTACTACCTGTGTTAACAGAAGATTTGAGAATGTGAAAATTTTAGGAAAAACAGAAAAGCAGTTGGTTGCTTTTAAAACTTGGCAGCAAACAGCCTAGTTCACATCATCAGGCACTTAGCCTTTTCTGATTCATAGAGGAAAGAGAAATTCTGTGGACTGGCAAAAACAATCAAAAGGTAAAGGTTTCTTTTCAAAATTTTAGAACTGAAATTTAGCTTGTAATGAAAAGTTGGTATCTAAGGAAAAAAAACCTTATCTGGATCAGGTTTGCACTTTAAAAGCATAGAGACCTGAGAGTATGTAGCTCTGAACTGGAGGGAAATAAAAGAAAACAAAGAAAGAGGATGTCAGTCAAAGAAAGTAAACAGATAGGAAGTGAAAAAAGTTTTTGTGGAATTGCTCTTAAATTTTAAGTTTCTTAAAACTATCTTGTGAGTAAGATTATCTCTGATAAATGACTTGTTTGAGTTACATAGGTTCAAATAAAGGAATGATTTTACTGATAATCTACAACTTTGTTTAGTAGAAACAATTTCAAATGATTGGCTTTTAAACCAGGAATGTTGAACTTAAGGCCACCCTCCTTAGATATCCAGATGAGTTGTAAATTTTATATAACGATTCTCTTATTATTATAATTATATGAAACAATCTCATATAATTATGTGATTATATGATATATATGATCATATAATCATATAATTATGAGACTATCACAATTTATTGGTATGTGCTAGAATTGTGAATTTGTTTAAGTACAAGATCTTAGAAATTTGTGAGCAAATATTGAAGCATTACTACTGGAAATTTAAATCTCTGTTTATTCTCCGATAACTTACTCAACCTAATGAGGTCACCTGTTTGCATAAAGTATTCTATTGCATTCTGTGCAATTTGTAAGTTTTGTTTTGTGAAGTTAATTTTAAAACAAAAGTAGTGCAACTAATGTGTATCAGATTGTAAGCTTGATAGAGAATATGAAATTTCCATACTTGAAATAAAATACAAGTGAGAATTTGGCTATCACTTCTAAAAAATTTTTGAATAAATTTCTTTTTGTAAGTTATCCGGAATTGGGGATTGAAAATTGCATGATTTCATGGTTTTACTTTGGATCAGTTGGAATATGAGGAAATAATTATGCCCTGATTTGAGCCCTTTCTCCTTAACCCTTTACAAAATAGGGGAAATAGCCAAGAATATAAACCCTGCCCTGGACCAAATTTAACTGTGGGTTAAATTAGATTCCTTAACATTAATTGCTTCTATTGTCTAACAGAATGACCTATGTTTGCATAGTGTTAAAAACTGAACTTTTTTTTATTTCTCAAGTTCATGGCTGTTTTAAGGCAAAGTCATTTTCTACTACTTAGCAATGCAAGAAACTTGTAAGAGGTTTGTTAGACCTGTAAATTCTCTGAAAATGATTATTTCTACTAAAGTCATCATCTGTCTTCAGCAAAATTATTTAATATTTATTTAAGTGCATAATGGTCTCCTAATTTAATAAATACCTATAGCTTTCTTGAAGTATCTTAAGCAGGATTTTAACTTGATATCCCTGCATTAGTTTAGACTGTGTCTTGTAGGCACATGTGATAGGTTATGCTCAATGGTTTGTAAGGTTTTTTAATATATAGACCTAAATTCTCTGATTGGTCAAACTTGCTATTGAGATGAACTCTCTTGGGACTGTTAACTAATATTGTTTTGAGTTTTGAATTTTGATCTGATTGCCTGATGGTTCATTAAATCAGTAGCCCACCATTTTAGGAGAAATGCCATAAGTTACTCAGAGGGATGCCTTTCTGAACTGTTACAGGTGGATGTCTTATCTGGGCAAGAGCTTGGAGTACAACCTTAGCCTCTGCTTAAGGTGATTTCCTTCTGACTCAGTTTCTCAGTTCTGTTTTTTTATTTCCCACCTGATTATTCCTGAGTCTGGCTATGGGGTGGAATTGTTATTGCATGATGGGTTGTCAAACAGAGCTAAGGATGCTTTATCCTATTATGTATGTGCTCTCAGGCTGAAGCCTGAAGGATCATTTTTAACACTATTATAATCATGTTCCTACTGTTTCCTCTTACAGCAAATTTCTATAATCAGAGCAACTGGTCAATAGAATCCATGATCACAATACAAGTATGTAGATAATATCTTGATCTGCTGCCCAACCCAAGAGGCTTCTCTAGCAGCTGCCATAAAAACCCTTAACTTTCTGGCTTCATGGGGGGATAGTTTCTTTGTCTAAAGATCCACTTTGCCTATCAGTCTATTAAGTTTGGGGGCCAGGAATTAATTCCCCACCTTCCTCACTGTGGAGAGGAAGCAGACAATCTTATCAGTCCCTGAACCTTTCTCTAAGAAACAGCTGTATACATCCTGAGCTTGGCTAGATTTTGTAGAATCTGGATACCTAACTTGTTATTGCCATGCCCCTCCATGATTCTACTCAAGGCCCTAATAAGATCAAGGCTTTTTAAGACCTTGAAAGTTAAACTGACCTCTACCCCACTTTAGCCCTACTTAAAGCCTTTTACTCTGTATATTGAGGAAATGAGGGACCAGATCCCTCACTGAGCAGTGACTGTCATGGTTTTCCTAACTGAAGAAGCCTCTAGCTTTACCCTAGGCCAATTATTGGAGATTCTAACTCCCCATCAGGCTGAGAGCATAATTACCTCTAACAGAGCTTTAGAATTGGGCAGAGAAATCAGAATAAATATCTATACTGACTCCAAGTATGTCTTTTTATGTTTTGCATGCTCATGAAGGCTATAAAGAAAGAAAGGAGATTTTTTGACAGCCAAATAGTCCCCCATTAAATATGCAGGGGAACAATTATTGCAAATTGTCCCTAGACTTTTAAAGAGGTTTCTGTTATGGTTTATAAAGGACAACAGAAAAAGGATTCACTTCAGGTCAAAGGAAACAGGCTTACAGATTCAGCTGCCTGTGCTACTGCCTGTTTGCCCCTGACCATGGCATTTTTAATTCCCCAACTACTGACTCTTATATTTCCTCATATAGCTCTCAGGCAAGTAAAATCTCTAAGGGCTGTTACCTCCTCCTCTCCCCCCGCCATTCTGGGCCCTTCCTAGAGGAGGATTACATACTTAGGGAAGGATTGGCAGATGGGTTTTGCACATATGCTCCCTGGCAGGGCTTTGGGCTTTTGGATTTTGTTAACACCTGTACTAATTGGTAAAAATCTTCCCTTATAAGACTGAAAAGGGAATTTTTGCTAAAGGAGATCATACTCACTTAAGACCACACTGTTCCATCCATTGCCCCTACTCCTTTGAGGAAACAAAAGCAGGAATTTGGGGACACTGGCTGCCAAATCCTAGACAAATAGTAAGAGTTGGTGGAAGCAAGATCTCTGGTTCCTGAAAGCTTCCACTAATGTACAGGTGTTGGCTCTGAATGCTAGAGAGCAGTTACAATTGATGCTGAAGAGCCTGAAGGCTTAGATGATAAGGATGTCCTAGTAGGAGAAATGTATCAGGATTGGTATGAGGAATTTTCAAAGGTATGAAATAAAAAAGAGAGAGTGAATGGGACCAGGTGAAAATTTCTCAGAGACTATAGGTAAAGTAGGCCAGACCTTAGGCCTAAATTTCAGGAAGTCCCATGACCCTCAGAAAGTTGACAGCATTATTGACCATTGGTCATTTGCTACTTATTTTTCATTCCATCCAATGAATTTAAAAATCAGTCGAAGGGGAATTTGTACTCACATGTTTTCTGGAATATAATCCATTTTCTATTTCTGCCATATCCCACACACCATACTGGACTGTCCAGTTGATGTGCTTGGACCTCTCTTTGCAAGGACCAAACAAATGCTTTCTGTTTGTATCTAGAGATGCCTCCAAGCAGTCAATTTGGGTAAGGGGGGGGTCTAGCACCCCATCCCACTTAGTGAATAGTTAGAGATTTAAAGTTTTTATGACAATAAACTCGTGTGTTTGTTTGGGTTTGGGTTTTGGAGTATATCTCTTCAAATTTTTACCAACATTCAAATGTACCTTCCTAGAGAATATAAGTGATTTTTTAAAATGTTGAGGAAATGAAATATTTCATTTTGGAAAGAGTGAAGAAGCATCAAGACACTGGACCCCAGCAACCTTCAAGACTACAAATGCACCAGGTAGGATACAGGGAAATATATATATATATATATATGAAAAACTCTGGATTATTGAGTAAAATTTATATTAGAAGGTTTCTTACAGGCCACTCTCTTCTAAGCACAGGAAGAAACATCAAATAGAGTCTGACTGTGTCCTCTCTGGAAATCATTGATATTCTAATAATTGGGCTTTGTTTAGTCTGACCCTGTTCTTTATCTGAGATTGGGAGAGTTCTGCTTTGCTGAGTGATGAGTTGCTGATCTAGGATTCTCTGTTTGGAAAAGGATAGCATATTTTAGAATGATGATAGTAATCAATTGTTAAACATTTATCAAGTATCTATTATGTGCCAGGCACTTTGCTGAGTGTCAAAGACATAAAAGGAAGTAAAAGATAGCCCCTGTCCTCAAGGAGCTTACAATCTAATGGGGAAGTAATATGCAAACAAATCCAAACAAAATCAATTCTAATCAGGAGAAATGGAGTGCAGAGCAGAACTTAGAGTCAAAAAGCTCAAAGCTAACTTCATAACCTAGTTGTGTAACTCTGGACAAGTGCTATTATCAGTGTCTGCCCCAGTTTCCTCATTTGCAAAATGGGGACGATATTATTTTTCTCCCAAGATAGTTATAAAGATAAAATACTATGTTTCTAAAGCAAGTTGTTAATTTTAAAATTTTATATGAATACTAGCTATTGTCATAAATGCTAGCTATAACTATCTCCCTTAACAGCACTGCAAATCAAAATAAATTTTGATTAATTAATCAGGAAGAGGATAGCTTGAATTTTGCTCCTGGAGAAAATTGAAAAACTTACAGAAGCCTCCCCCAAACCCACAAATGAATTCAGAAATCATTTTGGCTTATATACAATCAACATTTTCTTCCCATTTTGTTACCATTTTATGTCAAAATTTCTCTCATAATGAGAGGTATGGGATCAATGCACCTCATATCCCACAGTATCCATATGGGGCATGTCTTGTCTGTCCTTTATGAAAGGAACTCAATTATGTCAATCACACAATAAATTTCTTCATGAATTTTTGCTGTAGGAACAAAAATAGGAATAACCACTTAACTTCTTGGTCTCCTGGGATTGTCCAATACACCTGTGTGGAGTATCTGCCTGATATTATTACCTAACATGACTCTCAGATGTGCTCAGTGTCCTTCATCTCAGTCAAGAACACAAAGTCTTCAGCAGGAGTAATGGGATAATTCTCTATTGCTTAATAGATAGGAAAGAAGAAAAATTGTGTTTACATTTCTCTTTAGACACTATCTGTATATGTTCAGTCAAGTCATTAAGCCTCATTTTCCTCACCTGAAAAATGCGGATCATAAATTATGTGTCTTCTAGAGGTTTCCACCTCTAAATCTATTATCTTATGATTTATAAAATGGATCTCTAAATCTATTATCCTATGATTTGTAAAATGGAAATAATAACTACATCTCCCTTAGATGGCATCAGATGAAAAAATGTCAAGTGATTTGCAGACCTTACATCTTTTATATTTATTTCAGCTATCATTGTCAAATAAAGATGTCTTCATTTGAATCTGATAGTGTTGGTGATGATATTATCATCTTGATTTAAACCATTCATCAGATATGTATATCAGCTTATGTCTCAAGGAGGATGCTAAGGAAGAGAATCTTAGCATTAGCAATGACCCATTTTCTCCTAGGGACATCCATCCTTGGAAATTAGCATGAAAACCAATCATATTGGGTTCACCAATGTTCTAACACATTACTGTGTGGAATAGAGAGATAAGGTGAAGAACTTACAGGAATGTGTGAATTCTTTTTCTGTATTTTATTTTCATTATTTCTGTGTCTCCGTGACCTGCATAAGTACAATATGTGTAGGTCTATATTTACTTGAACCTTGGCCAGCTATAGACATATTTACTTAACCTGACCTGATGACATTTACCAGTATTTGACATTTATCGATATTTAGACTATTAGTTTAAATACTGTCTGCTTGATTACCTAAAGCCTGAAGACCTGATTTTCTGTTTCCTAGAAATCAAGTGATTTTGGGGAAACAAACCTTCCATTCCAATCTCTCCAGATAGCAACAATCAATTAGATGCCCCCCCACAATGCTCTCTTTCTTGTGATGTAATCTCTTGTAACAAATCTACAAAAGCTGTGTATCTTTACTAATTCTTTAGCCCTCCTGCCATGAGCACTTTCCCTTTGTCTTGTGGTGGGACTGCTCATTCTCATGAGAATTTAATAAACAATCTTTTCTGCTTTCTACTTTGAGTGATCTCTGAGTAGTCATTTTGGGTAAGAGTCTTCCCTGTCCCATACCTTACCAACTATCCGTTCTTCCTCTCTAAAGAAGAAGACAAAAAATACTCTCATATTTTGTACTGAAATCCCCTTGAGGAAAAAAAAATTCTCACCTATTGATTAAAATGGGTATTAATTTCCAGGGAAGACAGGTAGGCAGAGTACCTTTGATGTCATTTTGTAATAGGGGCAGCTTTATAGACATTCGTGTGCAAACCTCTCAACATTCTTCAATTATGCTCTACTTCATACCTTCAATTTTAGTGTTGGGGTATGGAGGAAGATTAGAAAATATACCCCAGAAAATTCATATTAATTTCTACTTTTCAAATAATTTCAATGATCATCTTATTTTGTATTACATCAATCTTGTTCATGAAGTTGGGGTAAAATAAACCTAGATGAATTGTTAATAACACCTAATATGCAAATGAGCGCCCGCATTTCTATACATTAGGGATTCATGATTTCAGAATCGGCATAATATGGAAGGAGCCTTGACCTTGAGATTACAAGAACTTGGAACCAATCTTGCTTCTAATGCTAATAACTATTCTCACATCAGATTCTTCATCTCAACAATGAATGGGTTGGATTACAAGAGATCAGAGTTTCCTACTGATTCTCTATTAATAATATTTTGATCATTAGAAATAATCCATTCATCCATGCTTTAGTCTAGTGTTTCTTAAACTTTTTCCACTCATGACCTCTTTTTTGCTCAAGAATTTTTTCACAACTTTGAACAGATAGGTACATAAAATTAATAAAATCAAATATTTAAAAATAAAAATGATAAATCAAAAGAAATTTATTTTAAAATTTTTCTTTGGTATACATATAATTTTGCCATTTATCAAAGACAAAAGTAAATTTGCATACTAATGAGATGTATATGCTTGCTTACTTTCACATAAAGAATTAAATCTTGGCAGAATATTTGATATCTTTTTATTTTCACCAAATTTTGTGAAACTTCCACATTCAGCTATGGGACCCCATAGTGAGTCCCAATACACAGGTTAAGAAGTTTTGCTTTAGTGAATCCTTTTCTAAGATTATATACAAAAAAGAACCACTCCCTGGTGACAGCCACACCATTGTGGTTCTGTTATTGGCTAGATGATTGGCAAAAGGTGATTAAGTCACTATCCATTGATGAACCCATACATTTCTAGTTTTGTAAATCTTCTAAAGTTTAGGTCCTAATCACCTAAAATCAGTTTCATTCTACAATACAACATGATACATCAATGTTTCAAGCATCTATCATTTCATTGGTACAATCCCAGAGCAAGTCAGAACTCAACTATAGTTGAGTGGCTAAATCTGAGAGAGTTGCCTAAAGTTCTTAGACATTATGGGACTTACCCCATAACCACACAGCTCTAAAGAATTTTAAGCAGATGTCGGATCTATATTTTTCACACCACTTACAGAATTATATCCACTATAACACATCTCTTCCTGTGGCTCACACCTTCTGCATCTACTCTTTCCCTTTCACTTCATGTCTTTGTTTCATTCCATCTCTTTCTCCCTTTCTTCCTTTGAGCATCTTAACTCAAGAGCCAACCAGGTCCACTTTAAATTGACCTCCACATCAAAATACCTCATTCATTCCCTTGCCCCATGGAGTTCTGTTGCCTTTTATCTGTCTTCTTTTGACTTGAGTGACCTTTTTTATATATTCATTACCTTTTCCTTCTGGGTCAATAGTTCTCTTCCCTGGATTTTCTTGACACTGTACCTCTCTTCTAGTTCTCTTCCTCCTTCCTATCTAATCTATAATACCTAAGATTCCTTGAAACAGAAGAGTATGATTTATTAACAAGTTTAGAACTTTATGGTGAGTAAAGGTTGGGAGATGAGTAAGAAAAGCAGCTGTGACAAATACTTTTTAGCTGTGCTACTTATCTCATAGAAATAGAACCATCATTAGCAATTCTGGTATCAAGGACAGAAGTACCAAATCTACTCTCATAGAAGACTTCCAGGTCCTATGTTTGATGGTAATTCCAAGGCAGATAGCCTTCTAATTATGTTGGTCAATACTCCTTTATTTCAGGAAGCTCAAGAATCTCATTCTAAATATCATCAGGCTGCTCGAGCTTTACATTTGCAATTTGAAATAACAAGAGGAAGCTAGGATCATAGTAAAAGCCTATACAGCTTGCCTTCCTTTCCACACTTCTACACTCCCTCCAGGGAACAACCCTCGTGGTTTGAAACCCGATTAAATTTGGCAAAAGGATGTGACCTATTTTAAATCTTTTGGTCGTCTTTTATCCATGTTGTAGTAGACACCTTCTCAGGATTTACTTTTGCAATACCAGCAGCAAAAGAGACAGCCCGAGTGATCACTGAATTCTTTATACAAGCTTTTGCAATTATGGGTGTGCCACAAGCAATAAAAAACAGATAATGGACCTGCATATACTTCTAAACATTTTGCATCCTTTTGTGCACAGTATAAGATTTTACACACCACGAGCATACCTTTTAATCCTCAAGGTCAGGAAATAGTAGTGAGGAGAAACAGAGACATCAAGATGCTCCTCTAAAAACAAAAGAAAGGGGGAGCCACAGATAACCTTAGAGAACTTCTAAATTTAGCTCTTTAAACAATTAACTTCTTGATTTTTGACAAAGATGGACTGGCTCCGGCAGACAGGTTTTATAACCTACCTGAAGGGCAGTGTCCAGTGCGAGCAGCTCCACTATCTTTAGATAATTCCAGGCAATATGAAGAGATCCAGAAAGTGGTGAATGGAAGGGACCAGATAAATTAACTGCTTGGGGGAGAGGGTTTGCTTGTATCTCTACAGATGAGGAAGGAATCAGATGGGTGCCAACGAGCCATATTCACCTCATCCATCAGAGAGACAGAAAGGAAAAGGACCCTGGGGGCAAAGGAGAGGACCCAAGAAACATCAGATGGTTCCATCTCTGACTATGTTTGCCACTGAAAAATCATGACTCATGAACATCAAAAATTGTTGATAAGACTGTTGCAGGACACCAAAACCCACAGGAATCATTGAATTCCCTGAGACATGATGAGACTGTTGTAGGATTTCAGAACCCACAGGAATAATTGGATTCCCTGACAAATGAAGTAATGCACAATAGAATGGTTTTGGACTATCTCTTGGCTGCTGAACGAGATGCATGTGTGATTGTTATTTATATATCCTCCTTCTAGGACATATGGACATGTATTATGTTGTTTGTTACACCACTATTACCCCGTGTTATAATACTATGTACTTGTGTAATACCTCCCATGCTGATGGATTTATGTATACCTGTTCAAGTAAGACCCTTCAGTCCAGAGGAACCCTACTAACAATATCTGGTTTGGTGTTCTCACCTTCCTGAGAAGTCAGGGAGGGTGTTATCACCTCCTTTTTTGTTTTTTTCACCTCTCTTCCTGAGAAGTCAGGGAGGGCGTGACCACCTGTGTTCTAAAAAAAAAATGGGAGATGTAGAGGACCAGAATTCTAGAGAAGTATACTTGAAACAAGGATACTTACAACAAGGTGTTAACTCAGTGGAACTGATGAGATGATGGTTCTCTAGTTCACATATATACTTAGTACTTAGCATGGTGATGTAATGGTTCTCTAGTTCACACATTCATAGTGTATACTGTAATGATGTAATCATATCAAGACATTTAAGGGCTGAGAAGGACTGGAAATGAGACATTCCATTTTGACCATCCTCCTGGTGGCTCTCCTGCCCTCCTTCACTAAGATCAAGGCTGTTCCTGAGCTCCTACAGAAAGCTAGCCCAAACATTACATAAATTGATGAAGGGGAGAAGGAAATGGACATTGTGTAATTGTAATTTTAGAAAAAAGAAATTGGACAAGCCATAAATGAGGTTCTTAAGAAAATAATAAAGTAATGAAAATTTATGGTTTTATACTGAATCCTCTCATGTTGTGCTGTGTAGATAGAAATTTTTTTATCTTTTGGTATTTAAGTTCAAGAAGAATAAAAAAATTCAAAAAGAAAGATGATTTGCTGGACAAGGAAGCAAGGAAGAATTTATTTTGAAATGGAGGCATTACAAAAATAAACAATCAGTTTTATAAAAAAAATTTTAAGGTACAAGTTTTCTCATCTGTAAAATGAGCTGGAAGGACAAACTAATCCAGTCTCTGTGCCAAGAAAACCCCCCAAAGAGTCAAATACACATAAACAAATAATAAATAGAAAGAGATGAACTTTGCTATTAACTATTCTTGGTCAGTTAAATAAAATAAAAACCATATGTAGTAGATTAAAAAACAACAACAACAACATGCTTTTCAAAATATTTATTCACTTTTTAACTTAGTTAAAATGATAAGATTCCATTTTCAGCTTCCTTCAAAATACCAGATTTATCATTGACTCCTCATTCTCACTCTTTTTCTATAAGACATAATAAATTTGGGCAGATGAGCTGGAAACTATCTGCTCTGGGATCCACCCATGGGGCCATGGGCCTGTGGGGATTTGCCATCTCTCATCTAGTGACTTGTGTTTTTTTTTTCCCTCATCATTCTGTTTGGGTGGAGAGACAGAGGCAGAATGGGGAAAAAAATCCTCCAAGTCCAGCTCCTCTGTTCACCTTTGGCAACTTCCTCCAGTTGAACTTTCAGAATATCCTCAAGTTCCTCTTCAAGATAAGAGGTCTTTATTCTGGAATTGGTTTCCACCCACTGAATCATCAAGACCTTTCAGTCAGCTTTATTGGGTAATGCACTGAACATCATATGAAGCAATATTTCCCAATTTATGGTGACCCTAGTACTTTGTAAATATTTTCTTCATTCAGCTAGAAGATAGTTTACTGTGGTGCAATAGAGTCCTGGAACTATCCCATACTGGGTGAAAGTTGAAAAAGTCACTTCACCTTGAGCCTAGTTTTATTTTGCATTTCCTTTACCAGAAAGATACTTGAAAATAATAGTTATTAGTGTATAAAAAGGATTTTTAAATAAATTTTTGAATAATTTATGGGGAAGGGGGGAAAAGGGGATCAGGGGGGGGAAGGATGGGGAAAAAAGGAGGGGGTAAAAAAAGGGGTGGGAGAGGGAGGGAAGGGGGGGAAAAAAAGGGAGGGGGGGGGAAAAACAAGGGGGCAAGAAAAATAGGGGGCAAGGGAGGTTAGGGGGGGGGAAAGGGGGAAAAAGGGGGGGGGGAGGGGAAGGGAGGAAAAAGAAGAAAAAAATGGGAGGGAAAGGGAAATATAAAGGGGAGGAAAAGGAAAGGGGAAAGGAGTGGGAAAAAAAAGGGGGGAAGGAAAAGGGGGGGGGAGGGGGGGAAAAAAGGGAAAAAAAGGGAAAAAAGGGAAGTGAAGGGATAAAAGGGAAGAGGGGAAAAGCAGGGGGGGGGGGGGAAAGGGAGGGGATGGGGGGGGGAGGAAAAAGGGGTTGGGGGGAAGGAAAAAGAGAGGAAAGGGGGAGGGAGGGGGGAGAGGGAGGGAGAGGAAGGAAGAGAGGGGGGAAGGGGGGGAAAGGAGGGAAGGGAGGGAGGGAGGGGGAAGAAGAAAAGGGGGAGGAGGGAAAAAGGAGAAGGGGGAAAGGGGAGGGAGGAAGGGGAAAGGGAGGAAAAAGGAAAGGGGGAAGGGGAGGAAGGAGGGAAAGAGGGGAGGAGGAAGAAAAAGGGAAAGAGGAGAAGGGGGGGGGGAGGGAGAAGGAAGAGAGAAGGGGGGGGGGAGAGGGGGGAAAAAGGAGGGAGAGGGAAGGGAAAGAGGGAAAGGAAGGGGAGTAGGAGGGAGGAGGGAAAGGAAGGGAGGAAGGAAGAGGAAGAGGGAGGGAGGGGAAGAGAAGAGGAACAGGGGAAGGGGAGTGAAGGAGAGGGAGGAAAGAGGAGGGAGGGAAGGGAGAGGGGAGGGAGGGGGGGGAGAGAGGGGGAAAGAGAGGAGGGCCAAGGAAGAATAGGAAGGGAGGAAGGAAGGAAGGAGAGGGAAAAGGGAAGAGGAGGAAGGAAAAGGAAAGGAGGGAGGGAAAGAAGAGAGGAAGGAAAGGAGAGAGGGAAGTGGGGGAGAGGGGGAGGAGGGAGGGAGAAGGGAAAAGGAAAGGGGGAGGGGAGGGGGGGGGAGCAGGGAAGGGGAAAGGAGGGAGGGAAGGGAGAACAAGGAAGGGGAGGGACGGGGGGAAAAGAAGGGAGGGAGGAAGGGGGGGGAAGGAGGAAAGGAAAGAGGGGAAGGGAAAAGAAGAGGGGGGGGGGAAAAGAAAAAAGAGGGGGGAGGGGGAAGGAGAGGAGGAAAAGGGGGAGGGACAAGGGAGAGGAGGGGGGGGGGGAGGGAGGAGGGGAGGGGAGAACAAGGGAAGGGAAGGAGGGGGAAAAAAGGGGGGAAGAGGGAAATGAGGGGAAGGGAGGAGAAGAGGGAAGGGGAGGGAACAAGGAAGAGAGTGAGGAAGAGAAAGAGGGAGGGAGGAGGGGGGAAAGGAAGAAAAGGAGAAAGAAAAGGAGGGAAAAAAAACCCGAGGAAAAAAAAAGGGGGGGGAAAGGGGGGAAACCAAAAAAACCAAAGCCACCAGGACCCTATAACATGCTGAGCAAAACTTTTGGGGGGGGAAAAAACTGCGAGGGAAGAGGGGGAAAAGGGAGGGACAAG
The DNA here is from genome assembly GCF_902635505.1 of Sarcophilus harrisii. Lineage (NCBI taxonomy): Eukaryota > Metazoa > Chordata > Mammalia > Dasyuromorphia > Dasyuridae > Sarcophilus > Sarcophilus harrisii. The sequence goes on from NC_045427.1 coordinate 628,592,835, forward strand.
GGGGAAAAGGAAGTGGGGAAGAAGGAGGGAAGAGGGGGAAGGGGGAGGGGAGAGGGGAAGAGCAAGGGGAAACCCAAAAGAGGAAAAGAGATTAAAGGAATAAGAATAGGCAAAAGGAAACCAATTATTCCTTTTTTTGAGATATGATGGATATTTAGAGAACCCCAGAGATGCTACTAAAAAGTTTTAGAAACAACACACCTTTAGCAAAGTTGCAGGGTACAAAATAAACCCACAAAAGTCATCAGCATTCTTATATATCACTAACAAAATCCAACAGAGTTACAAAGAGAAATTACATTCAAAGTAACTATTGATTGTATAAAGTATTTAGGAATCTATCTGCCAAGGGAAAATCAGAAACTTTATGAACAAAACTACAAAACACTTTCCACACAAATTAAGTCTGATCTAACCAACTGGAAAAATATTAAATGTTCTTGGATTGGGCAAGCAAATATAATAAAGATGACAATACTACCTAAATTAATTTATTTAGTGCTATACCAATCAGACTTCCCAAAAACTATTTTGATGACCTAGAAAAAATAACAACAAAGTTCATATGGAAAACAAAGGTCAAGAATTTCAAGGGAATTAATGAAAAAAAAAAACAAATGAAGGTGGCCTAGCTGTACCAGATCTAAAATTATATTATAAGGCAGCGGTTACTAAAACCATCTGGTGTTGGCTAAGAAATAGACTAGTTGGTCAGTGGAATAGGTTAGGTTCAAAGGACAAAACAGTCAATAACTTCAATAATCTAGTGTTTGACAAACCCAAAGACCCCAGTTTTGGGGATAAGAACGCATTATTTGACAAAAATTGATGGGAAAATTGGAAATTAGTGTGGCAGAAATTAGACATTGATCCACACTTAACACACTTGACACTTATACAAGATAAGGTCAAAATGGGTTCATGACCTAGGCATAAAGAATGAGATTATAAATAAATTGGAAGAGCATAGGATAGTTTACATCTCAGACCTGTGGAAGAGGAAGGAATTTATGACCAAAGAAGAACTAGAGATCACTTTTGACTACAAAATAGAAAATTTTCATTATATCAAATTGTAAAGTTTTTGTACACACAAAACTAATGCAGGCAAGATTAGAAGGGAAGCAATAGATAAACTGGGAAAACATTTTTTGCACTCAAAGGTTCTGATAAAGGCCTCATTTCCAAAATATATAGAGAATTGACTCTAATTTATAAGAAATCAAGCCATTCTCCAATTGATAAATGGTCAAAGGATATAAACAGACAATTCTCAGATGAAGAAATTGAAACTATTTCTAGCCATATGAAAATATGCTCCAAGTCATTATTAATCAGAGAAATGCAAATTAAGACAACATGGAGATACCACTACACACCTGTCAGATTGGCTAGAATGACAGGGAAAGATAATGCAGAGTGTTGGAGGGGATGTGGGAAAACAGGGACACTGATACATTGTTGGTGAAATTGTGAACACATCCAGCCATTCAGGAGAGCGATTTGGAATTATGTTCAAAAAGTTATCAAACTGTGCATACCCTTTGATCCAGCAGTGCTACTACTGGGCTTATATTCCAAAGAGATACTAAAGAAGGGAAAGGGACCCATATGTGCCAAATGTTTGTGGCAGCCCTGTTTGTAGTGGCCAGAAGCTGGAAAATGAATGGATGCCCATCAATTGGAGAATGGTTGGGTAAACTGTGGTATATGAATGTTATGTAATATTATTGTTCTGTAAGAAATGACCAGCAGGTGAATACAGAGAGGCTTGGAGAGACTTACATGAACTGATGCTGAGTGAAATGAGCAGAACTAGGAGATCATTATATACTTCAACAACGATACTGTATGAGGATGTATTCATATGGAAGTGGATTTCTTCGACAAAGAGAAGATCTAACTCAGTTTCAATAGATCAAGGATGGACAGAAGTAGCTACACCCAAAGAAAAAACACTGGGAAATGAATATAAACTGCTTGCATTTTTGTTTTTCTTCCCAGGTTATTTCTACCTTCTGAATCCAATTCTTCCTGTGCAACAAGTGAACTGTTTGGTTCTGCACACATATATTGTATCTAGGATACACTGTGATATATTTAACTTGTATAGGACTGCTTGCCATCTGGGGGAGGGGGTGAAGGGAGGGAGGGGAGAAGTCGGAAAAGAAGTGAGTGCAAGGGATAACGTTATAAAAAAAAAACTACCCAGGCATGGGCTCTGTCAATAAAATGTTATTAAGAAAAAATAAAAGAATTTATAGTCTTAAATCCATCTCCAAGTCAAGTGGCAAAGTTTATTGTAATTGTAACGCCAATTGAAGTGAATTAAGTTCCAAAAGGATTTGGCCAAGAACCAGAAGCAATAAGACAAATTTATAAGGAAAGACAGAGAGATCTAATTCTTCATGTCACTGATATGCTAATTTTATGGTGCAGAGGTAGATCTGAGGAGTGATCTATTCACTATTGTCTCTGGAACTTGGATATTGCTAACCAGCAGATTGTCAAGATGGTTTTAATAGGATTTGGCCATTGTACCTGCTATAGCTTCTTGGACATACAGGTGAGAGCTATAACTACTGTGTCTTTGTACATTCCCTTCTGATTTCTCCGTGTTATTTATCTTTCTACCTAAGTGATTCAGTGGACATGTCAGACCACTGCAATATCTTTCCCAAGAAGAGCCCAAATGGGATCAAAAAGAAGTGAGAAGAAAACAATGGCTACATAATTTATTTTAGTAATTTGACAATGAAAAGAAAGAGGGAAAGGGGCCTTATAATTGGGGTTGGACAAAGAATGTAGAGGAGTTCCCAGGTGGTTTTCCTGCTGGTCACTTGTGACTTGGCACCCTTGCACCTTTGAGATGAAAAGGCAGTTTTGCAGGACTCAGATGTCCTGCACCTTTCAGAAGTTGAAGCAACTCCTCCTTGCCCAGTGAGCTGAAAAAAGGATTGTTAAATCAGCATTTTTTCAAAAAAGCATACTTTGGCCTTTAAAAGTGACAGGAGTACTGAGTAAAAGACAGTAAGCCAACTAGGGAATTTTGGGGAATGAGATGGATGGTTTTTGTTTTGTTTTAAGGATGAGGGAGAAGCACATTTTATTGCAAGCAAAAAATAGGAAGGGAAATCAGTAGCTATAGAGAAATAAAAAATTAGGAAAAGACGGAAGAGATACAACCTCTCAGAAGGGAGAGGAGAGGAGATCAAAAGCCCAAGTTGAAACGGTTGGAAGGAGAAATGTTACCTGTAGAGGGCTGAAACTATGCACTGAGGTTGGGACTGCTGAGCACTTGAGGCTAACTTCTGATTGGACAATACTCTATGGGGATATGCTTGGAAAATGGTCCTTTCCATCATCCATACTGGCTCAATGATTGATGTATAGAGGATTGTAGGAGGGGTGGAGTAAAGCTAGCCAGGGACACACACTCTCGGTGGTAGACGAGGGAGAAGGCATTTGCAGAGATTCTCTTCCATCCCCTTCACTTCTACCCCTGAAGCCAAGAATAAAGATAGACTGTTGCTTATCTTGACTACAGCTGATTCTGGGGTGTCCTGGGTGCTAGCATGGACATTACAGTTACCTTTCCCCCTACTCCACTCCCTCCATACCCTCAGGTATACTGGAACAAAAGAAAGAAAATGTGTGTGATGACAGAAAAGTGATTTAGAATAAAGATTTGTAGAAAAAAGAATAAATTATCAATATATGTTTTCAATTTGTTTCAGAGATATATTGGGTTCAGTCTTTAAATGAAAGGAAAGGGGTGAAATGATGGGAAAGATTTCAAAACAGAAGAAAAATCTTAGAATAGACACTGAAGGGACTGGATAGTTATGGAAAAGACCTGTGTTGAGTAACAAGGTTATAGGAACAAAGAGGGAAATGGTAGCAGTATTTCCTTATAATTTAGTAAGGAAATACATGTCCCCATTGGACAAAGGGACATAGGATTCAAAAATGGAGATCAGCTTAAGATGGAACCCATTCACTATTGAATCAAGATGCTGGAAGGAGGAAAGTGTGATGTGATATAGAATGAGGACCTAAGGCATGGATAGATGGACTAACCCCACTGATCAAAGGATCACAGATAGAAATTCATTAGGGAATTCTGAGCCCATGTAGTTCAAATCTTTCCTTGAATGAGGGAGAATCTGATGTGAGAATAAATGGTGACAGGCACACAAGATGTTAACATTAGAGTCAGGGTTTATCTCAGGTCCCCTGTCCTCCAAACCAGGGAGACAAACCCTTCCATGTCATGTTCCATGTTGCCTCTGAAGTCATGAATCCTCAGTGTATGGAAGTTATTATAAGCCCACATTTGCATGTAAAGAGTTATTTACAAGAAAGCTTTTTTATTGCACCTTAAATTCACAAACAAGAGGTTTACAATACAAAATAAGATCATCCTTGAGGAAATTTTAAAAAGAAAATACAAGCTAATATGCATTTAGGGGGATACATTTTACTGATTTTCTTCTACACTGTAAAACTAGAATTGAGGGCAGATATTAGTGAGACTTGTACTTGAGTATCTATAATGCAGCCCCTCTTACATGACATACACAGTACTATGAGAGTCTATCTCGTCTCTGAAAATTAAGAGTAATTTTAATCAATGGTTGGGAAATTTTCTTTCCCCAAGAAAGATTCCAGTCAAAAACATGAGAATATTGAGTCCAGAAGATGAAACCAGCTGATTAATTTTTCTCATTCAACTTTGTCTTCTTCCTTAGTGAGGAAGAAAGCATAGTTGGTAATGCGGTGGAACATTGGTGAACCCAACATGATTTGTTTTGATATTTATTTCGTTTGGATCTCCAATTGATTTGAGAGTGAAATTCTGTAGAATGGTGGTAAAGAACAAAAACAATTCCATTCTTGCCAGGCCTTCTCCAAGACAAGACCGTTTTCCTGGAAAGAAAAAATTCTACTTAAAATTTGACATGGAATATCACAGTGTCAGCTGAAGTTCAACAGACCCATTGTACCAGGACAACAGTGGGTAAAAAGGAGAAAGAGAATGATGCAGATGAGCAGAAATGGTGAGAACTATTATTATGAATCACAGTTCAATCATTAATGATTATTAGGGGCAAGAAGAAATTCCATCTTCACACCATTTTTTCCCACAATGAGTCTTTATGCAGTAGATCATGTAATCTAGTGATAGTTTCACTAAATAAAGGATCAGCCACAAGGCTAAGCTCATCTGTTGGGAGATGTTAGCAAAAGCCAGGCCATAGGAAAAGAAAATGTGTCTTAGGCCACAGTGATGTATCCTTAGAAGAACTATAAGGAGATAGCTCAGACAGAGGAGGGTGAAAAGGGGAACAGGATTCTCCCCTTAGAGTGAGAAGTACAAATGGGAAAGATTTCTTTTTACCAATGGAAAAAGGCAGGAAGTAGTCACTTTTTTTGAATTTTCCATTCTTATCCAGAAAGTGCTGGGGATCAAACTGGTCAGAGTTGGGAAATGCTTTGTTGTCATACAAGATTGGGCTGAGTATTGGGAAGATTGTTGTGCCCTAGAGGGGAAAAATTCCAGGGGAAAGTCAGTTGTTATTATGAATATCCTTACTATGCCAAATCCAAGAATCTTGTATAGTTCCCCAATATTTCTGTTTAAAAAAATGCACACTCCTTTGTGTATTGTATAGACTAGGATATCTAGGCATTGAAAAACTGCATGATTCCACTGTAGCTTTTCAGATTGATGTTTCCATTATTATTCCCATCATGCCTTTCTTGGAATTCCAGCTAAATTGATCCAGTTGTTATTCCCTCTCCACAAGGCTCCCTCTCTGGTCTTCATGTTTTTATAATGGCTAGGCCCCATACTTAGAAGGCACTTTTTGCCCATTTCATCCTTTCAGAATCCCTTGCTTTCTTCAGGGATTGGCTTGGATACCCCCTCCTACAGGAAGCCTTGGCTAAGGCCCTAAGTTCTTTGTGCTCTCTCTCTTCTCAGTTCCTTGATCTATACCCTAGCTTCTTAAACTGTGGTTCACCCATATGAGGTCTCATAACTGAATGTGATGGGTCACAGAATTATGATTTATTATCAGGAAATATTTGACTTGCATATCTATTTTATATACCTTTATTTTTTAATTTTTATTTATTTAATATATAAGATATTACATTTCTGACTGTCCATCTTTGCTCCTTGTAGATATATTCTTTTGTTCTCTGCTGTGGACTTTTTATTTTATACTTGTTCCCCCTTTCATCTCCCTCATCTTTCCCAAGGAAGTAACAGTTGAACACAAATATATTTATATATTTATGTGTTTGTATATATATATATATATATTTACACATATACACACATATATACATGCATATACCCACTTACATACATATACACATTTACACATACATAGATATGCATCTAAAACAATATGAATATGGCTGACATACAATATAGATTTCTCTCTTGATTGAATCCTTAAGTTTGACTTTGTCTGAGATCAGTAATTACTAGCCCTACTTTTTTTTTTCAATCAATTCTATTCCTGAACCTTGCTATTGCATTTGTGTATATCTCTTATTTCCTACCCTTGCTAACTCTTCTACTTTAGTTCTAATCCTTAACTTGCCTTGCAACTTAACTTTTCCCCACCCATTGATCCCTCCCTTGTCTTCTTCTGATACCTTTTCTCCCCCTCTTTATCCCATTTCCACTAATATAAACACTCTTCTGTGCCCTATCTTATCCTATGACATCCTTTCCTTCCCTTTGTATTCCTTCCCCATTAATCTACACACTTTGTCCTACTACATACCCTTCCTCTTATCCTATGCCCTTATTTTTTTTATAGATTTTGGAGAGGGTTATACCCTTCATGGTAAATATATGATTTGTTCTCTATTTAATCCATTCCCAATGTGAGAAGCTTTTCAAAACTAACAGGTTTCCTCTGCCATCTAATGCCTCTACTTCCTCTGCACTTTTTTATTCATATAGCATAATTAATATTTTTACCTTTTCCTAGACATTTTTCTTTTTAGAGTCAGTTCATGCTCAGCTCTGTCCCATTCCTTCTTTTTAGCCACAAAATTACAAATGTTAATTTTAGACATGGGGCTTATATGTCCATATATAAAATATAAATAGTTTGTCATTATGAAGTCCCTTGAAATTAAGTCTTTGATGTTGACTCTTGTATGTTAAATTTTCTGTTAAGTTCAGATTTGTTTAAGATAAAATCTTGACAATCTATGTGTTCATTGAATGTCTAGTTTTTTTTAAGTTCCATACTATGCTTAGTTTTGCTGGAAATATTATTTTTGACTGTAGACCCTCTTCTTTTGATTGTCAACATATAATCTTCCAGGACCTGCTGATAAATCCTATACAGTTCTAATTGTAGCTCCAAGATATCTGTATTATTTTTTCTTTGTTTCTTGTAACATTTTCTTTTTTATTTGGGGGTTTTGGAATTTAGCAATAATGTTTCTGTATTTTCTTACAGGATCTCTTTGAGGTAGTAATCAATGGATTTTTTTTTCTATTTCTACTTTTCCCTCTTGTTCTATCATTTCAGGACAATTTTATTTCATTATTTTTTTTATATTGTGTCAAGATAAGAAGTAACAGATAAGACATTTTATTGTTTCATATTCCTTAGCTAGATGTGCAGTTTTGAGTAGGCTCTGGGCTCTGACCCATCAATACAGCTTTCTAGTGTTATTAAATACACATTGATTGAATTAATGTGAATTAGAATGAAGTTTCCTACCACTGGCTCAGCATAATAATTTTCCCTCAAGGAAAGAAGAAAAATGTATCCCTTCAAATTTCAAACCTACAGTTTTCAGGTAGTCCAATTATTCTTGTTTTTTCTCTTCTTGATCTGTTTTCAAAATTTGTTGTTTTTCTTATAAGATATTTCACCTCTTCTATTTTTTTTCATTCTTTGTGTTTTGTTTTATTGGGGGGGACTCATAGCTTCATTGATTTCCCCTTGCCCAATTCTAATTTTCAAAAAAAAATTCTTCTTTAAAGCTCTGGATTTCCTTCTCTAGTTGGTTGATTTTTAAAAATAATCATCTTGTTTTCCTCGATTGACCCCATTTGATTTCTAGTCTTTTTTGAGTTTTTCTATAAATTATTGCTGAGAAGTTAACCTTTAACCTTAATCTTCAAGGTAAGAGAAGCTTTTTTATTTCCTTGTCCTCCTCTGAAGGTGAATCTGGATCTTCCATATTCCCATAGTAAGTTTCTATAGTTGAGTGATTTCTCTTTACCTGCTCATTTTTTTAAATGAAAATTTGTTAGTGTAAGCACCTCTAATCCTGAAGTGGGGATGCCTCTGACTTCCTTTTGCTTCTTTCCTCTGAACCTGGAACCCAAACTAAAAGCTCCTTCTCTCCTGCAAGTGCAAGCAATCAGCAGCATTCCTGTCCTGTTATTTCTGCATTTATCCAATGTTCTGGTTCCTTCTTGCCCAGTGCTGCATCCCAGAAGCACAGCTGGGGCTGGCATCTCTTATCAGGAGAGAGCCCCTCAGTCTTCCTGGACTCAGACCCTGGAATCCCGCTTACTGTCTGGGAGGTGAAAGTTTCTTTGTCTCTATCTGAAGTTATCACCAAACCCAGATAGCCACTGTGTTCCCCACTTGCTATTTCTTTGGAGTTATCCTGGACATTTTTACACTTTACACTAGGTAAGCCTTTCATTGGATCTTCATAGGTTGCTTCTGTTCTGCCCCAAATTTTATTTGTTTTTTTACTAGCCTAAATTTGTGCTAGAATACAATTTAGTTTTGTTTGTGGGAGAAATCTGAAGAGCTTCCAATTTTCTGACCCATTCTGTCACCTTTCCAGATTTCTTGGGCAAAAAGGAGTCATGAGTGGGAAAAGTTTAAGAAGTCCTGGTCTTTCCTTCATGTCTACACCTGCTGCCTATATGACTCTGGGCAGGACATGGGAATTGTCCACCAAATGCTTAAAGCCTCTAGGATCAGACCAGATTTTTTTGCTAAGAAAACTTCTTCAGTAGAAAGTCACTCTGCCTATCAAATCACAGTTTGCTTTGAAGGAAAGAAATAATACTTTGCATGAACTTTTCTGGGCCAAATTGTGCTCCCTCCAGGAGAAGTTAAGGTCCTCAAAAGTCCAACACTCTTCTATTCTTGTCTAGTGTCAACAGTATTTGGCCCAATATTTCTAACATAATAGGTTTTTACTGAGGCCATGATGATTTGTACTTAACAATGCATTCAATGGGGGTATATTAAATGTGAAATTTGAAGGAACAAGTTTTTCTTTTTTCCTTGAGGGATAATGGTTATGCTGAGCCAGTGGTAGGAAACTTCATTCTAATTCAAGTTAATTGAATCAACACTTATTTAGTAATGCTAGAAAGCAGTATTGATGAGTCAGAGCCCAGAGTCTACTCAAAACTACATATCTAGCTAAAGAATATGGAACAATAAAACCTCTTAATTCTTATTCCTTATTCGTCTCCTATAAAACCTCAACCTGATTTCTTATTTGTAAAAGTTACATCCTGGCTTCTTCTCTCTCTCCTTCCCTAAATAATAACACCTTGCTTCTTTTAGCTCCTTCCTGGACTTTCTTTCTCTCTTTTACATTTTACAATCTTACAGACTGTTGGCCTGATAGCTGAAAAACCCAATTTTTGTATATGATGCTCTTCTAAACACTTTCTAATAGCTAGACTCTCTTAGGGACTAGCCCCTAAGTATGGCATTAATAAAGTCTTTTGTGACTATAGGAGAATCTCTTTGAATTCCTTCAAACTATGAACCATGACTCACATACTTAAGTATTTTGGAATCTAAAATCTTAGTTCTAATCTCTTAATGACCTTGGACAAGTCATTTGCTCTGAAACTCCCCATCTCCACCTGCATAATGGGACACCATGTAAATAGTATTCATGTTCACTTCACTGTCTAGTAAAAGAAAATGAAACAAACAAAAATTAAGCTTCAGCAATCTGATTCTATAATTTTCTCTGTACATTTTCTTCCTGGAGAATTTCTGTGGTGAATAAGATTCAAGGAGTACCAAGATAAGTATACACTTTCCCCTCATTCTCCCTTCAGCACTACATCTAAGGTAGTATGTGAGAAAAAAAAAAGACTTCCTTACTGGGAAATCCCTGTGAAATCACAACAATAGGACTTGATTTTTTTTATGTCTAAAATGAGATCACTAGACCATATGCTATTTAGGATCTCTTCAAACCTGAGAATCTATTCCCCCATAGACAGCTTACCTTGGGAAGGACATACTGTTGGAACTGTATGTCCCGGGTCACTTCATGGGGCAGGTTCAGAGGTATGAGGTCAATGAATCTTTGCACTTCATGTACTACAGCATCCATATAGGGCATATCTTGTCTGTCCTTTATGGAAGGAACTCGATTATGTCCAATCACACGATCAATTTCCTCATGAATTTTTGCTACAGGGACAAAAATAGGAATAATCACTGAACTTCCTGGTTTCCTGAGAATGTCTAACACAGCCTGCATGGATTATCTGACTGATCATATGCCCTAAGACGATTCTCGGATATAATAATGTCTTCCTTCTACTCAATCAAAAATGTGAAGGCTTTTGCAGCAATAATGAGATAATTCTCAGTGTTTTAATTGATAGGAGATAGGAAGAATTTGTTTACATTCCTTTTACATTTTGTACATTCCTCTTGAGACACCATTAGTGTAAAGTCTCATTTTCCTCATTTGAAAATGAAGATCAAAAAGTATGTATCGTCTAGGGTTTCCCATACCTCAAAATCTATTAGGTTGTAATTTGTAAAATGGAGATAATAACTTCATCTCCCTTAGAGGGCATGCTATGACAGAACATGTCAAGTAATTTGTAAACCTTGCAACCTTTATTTATATCAATGCCAGTTATTATTCTCAAAGAAAAGTAAATGTCTTCATTTGAATTTGAAAGTGATGATTTCGATTTAGACCATTCACCAGGTATGGACCTGCGCTCCTGTCTCAATAGCCTAAGTTGCTGAGGCAAAGAATCTCTACTTTAGAAATAATATGTTTTCGCCTAGGATCATCCATACTTGAATAGGAATCCTGTTTCTAATAAAATGAACAAAGAGTCATCCTGACTTTGCTTGAGAACCTCTAGAAGGGAAAACTCACTTCTTCTAGGGCAGGTGAATGGGCTTTGGGAGAACTTTTATAGTTGGCAAGTCTTTTCTCACATGAAAACTCCATTTATTTGTTACTTTTATCTATGGTTCATGCTTCTGTCTCTTTGGATCCAGCAAAACCAGCACTGATAAAATTTAAGTCATTGGAAGAAATTGGGTCTTTCATTTGAGTCTTTGTGTCCTAAGCATAGAACTGAGGGTACACAGTAGGAGCTTTATACATGTCTATTAAATTGAATTAAATTCCTCATGAAAGACCTTCACATGGTTAAATAACAATCAAGTCTTGCCCAAATGTTCTTTTTTCTTAAATATGCTACGTCTGATCTATTGCTGCTATGTGTGAGAGTCATGCAAATCTAAAAGGTAGAAATATAAGGCCAGCTCCTGAGCAAGGTACAGAGCTGAGAAAATAAGCCTGGTCTGCAAAAATGGCAATTTTCGTACTTTACCTTTGACCTCAGGATGCTTCAGAATGAGCAGCAGGCCATATCTTAGAGTACTGCTGGTTGTCTCTGTTCCTGCAGCAAATAAGTCAGCTGCAGTCATTGTTAGATTCTCCAAATCAAATTGAGACTGAGGATTATCTTTTTCCTAAAGAAGAGGTGCAAAATAGATGAAATAATGAGCAGCAGGGAAACTTTGGGTAATCATATGAAGTACAAAATGTTTGCCCTAGGAACTCTCCCCACCTCAAAACACTAGAACGTTCCTAATGTTCTAGGGTCTCCATACTGGCTAATCATAGGCTTGCCCTTTCCAGATGACCTTCTTCCATCCAACAATTTGGCATAAGGGATAGAGTGCTAGCCTTTGAATCAGGAAGACCTGTATTAAATTTAAGTATCAGTTAAAAGTGTGTGTCCAAAGGAAAGACACTGACTTTCCTTGGGCCTCAGTTTCCTCATATGTAACATGAAAGAATTGGATAACATTCAGCTCTCTATGATCTATGATAAATATGGTATGGAGAGATCCTGATCAAGTTCTTCACTTAATACTATATTAACCTGAAAAGTGATCCCTCGTGCTGATATTTTCACCAAAAAACAAAGCAACATTTTTTATAAGAAGAAGAGCAACAGGAAGAAGAGGAAATTTCAGATTTTCAGAATGGAAAGCTTAGAGAAAAAAATTGTGGTGGAGAATACAGAATTTCAAATTTTGTAGAGGCAAAATCAATTTCATCAAGTCAACATGTGACTGATCAGAAATTTTCTTTTCACAATCTCCCTTAAGTGGTCATCCATCCTGAGCTTGAAGATCCCCACAGATGGGAATACTTACTTAATATTTAATGAATAATTGCATTTCAATCATGCACATTATCCCTTTATGTGGAAATGAAATGTATCTCTGCAATTTCAAATGTTATGATTTCTGTCTTCTGGGATTGAGGAGGCAAAAGAATTTTAATGCTTTTATGTCAGTACTTAAAATTAAATATATTTCTTCCAAGTCACAAATTTTATGAAATCCTATGAAATATACAAGTTCTTAGGATTTAGGGCTAAGAAGAGTCTTGGAGATCACTTGGCCCAACACATTCATTTTGCAGACAAGGAAATTGAGGCCTAAAGAAATAAATGATTTTTTTAAAGCCATACAAGAGAAAATGGAAATGGGTAGGTGGTGGAATGATCCAAATGGGAGAAGATTTTATACCGTGTTACTGGGAACAGAAATTAAACTATTGTGAAAAATAAATAAATGAATGATGACAATAATAATAATTTAGAAAAAAAAGGAGGAGTGAAAACATCAAGAAAGAAAAGTAAAAGGCTGAGACAAAGTTTGAATTGATTTTCCATTCAACTCAACTGGCAGTGAAATTAATAAAGAGGGAAAATGAATAAACAATCTAGACCAAGATATAAAAATGAATATAGACTATATAATTAAGAACACTATTCAAGTATCTCCAATAAATGAGAAAATAATGTAGTAAGTTTCATAAGACCCTCAGAAATAAAAGAATAAAATTCTAGAGGGATCTAAGTGGCACAATGCATGGAATAGTGGACGTCGAATCAGAACAACCTAAATAAAAACCCAGCTTCAAACATTTCTAGCTTTATGATCCTGAGCAAGTTATTTTGCCTTTGTCCAACTCCATTTTCTCATCTCTAAAGTGATTAAACCTTCCTGTGGTTACTGTGAAGGTCAAGTGAGATAATATTCTTTTTTTTCTGAGGCAATTAAGGTTATATGACTTTCCCAGAGTCATACAGTTAGGAAGTATTAAGTGTCTGAAATCAGATTTGAACTCAGGTACTCCTGAATTCAGGGCTGATGCTCAGCAACTGCACCACCTAGCTGCCCCAAGTGAGATAATATTCTTAAAGTTCTTTGAAATTTCTGAAGCATGATATAAATGCTATAGTCATTATTATTAAAATCATTCACAAATAGAAAATAATTAAAAGAAGAAAAAGGATAAAGAGTGTGCTGAAATAACAGGTCACAAAAAGTAAAAGATAATTTCTGAACATATAATGAATAGATTATTTTAATCTGAAACCACCATATTTGATCATGGAAAATAGAGAAATTTTGACACAAAATGTAGTGGCAACACATTGACTCTCTACAAGTTAAAGTGATCTTGAAGCTAGAAATGAAGAAATAAATTAAGGAATACATATTTATAATACATATCTATATTAGAAATATAGAATTAATTTTAAAACCTGAATATCATCAATAAAGAAAAAAATACACAACTATTAAAAACAGAAAGAAAAAAGAGAGAGGAAAGAAAGAAAGAAAGAAAGAAAGAAAGAAAGAAAGAAAGAAAGAAAGAAAGAAAGAAAGAAAGAAAGAAAGAAAGAAAGAAAGAAAGAAGGAAGGAAGGAAGGAAGGAAGGAAGGAAGGAAGGAAGGAAGGAAGGAAAGAAAGAAGGAAGGAAGCATCAAGATCAACAGCATCAAACATATCTTCAATACTAAACAAGTATTCTGGGCAGTGAAAACTCAGCTCTTTACCTACTAAGGGAAAGAAATTTGAATAAGTCAGGACTACTATTTCTTTCTAAGACTTGCTTTCTCTCTAAGAAATCCAAGAAGAAATTGGAAAATAAAATCAAAATAAAAAGCAAATTGGGTTATAGTACTAAATAAGTAATCCTTCAAATATGAGTTTAATCCTGCACAAAATATGATGAACTTACAGCCATCAATATTGAAAAATGAACAATTTTAAAAGATGTATGAACTCATATAACTACAATTATTAATCATATCTAAAAGGACTAATGAAGAATGCTATCTGCCTTCTAAAAGAGAGAATTGATGAACCAATAGGCAAAATAATACATATTTTTGAACATAGTCAATATAAAATTGATTATGCTTGTGTGTTAACAAGGATTTTTTTTATGAACTTGAGACAAGTATTTGAATTGGAAAATTTCAAACCAGAAAAACATGAGCCTTCCCTTTTACTGAAATTAATTAAATTTGAAGTGCTTTTATGGGAGCTAGTGAGTTACAAGTATGGTGATAACTAGTATGTATAAAATGTTTTAAGGTTAACACCTTACTTTAGAAACATAATATTTTATTTATATAACTATCCTGGGAGATAAACTATATTATGCTCATTTTACAAATGAGAAAATTGAGGCAAATAATGTGCCATAATTTGCCCAGGATTACACAGATAGGAAGTGTCTGAAGTTGATTTTTTGACTCCATGTCTTGCTCTGCATTAGAACTTACATTGTATGAATGTTTGCATATTATCTCTCTCATTAGATTGTAAGCTCCTTGAAGAAAAGGGATATTTATTGTTTCTTTTTTCTTGTTTTTTTGACACTTAGCAAAGTGCCTAGAACATAGTAAAAGCTTTGCAAATATTTAGTAATTGATTACTATTATAATTCTCAAATACACTATACTTCTGTAAACAGGAAAGCCCAGATCAGCAGCTCATCACCCTGCAAAGCAGAACTAGTCCCATCTCATTTCCCATACAGAGTTAAAGTAGGGGACAAGGTCCAGATCAAACAAAACCCGGGTACTAGAAAGCCAATGGCATCCTTAGGGGATGTGGATAACTTAAACTCTTGTAAAGGGCTGAAACTCTGAATAGGTGCACTGGAATCAAACAACCGAGCACTTAAGGCTAACTACCTATTGGACAATACTCTATTAGCATATGCTTTGAAAATGGCCCTTCCCACTATTCTGTGCTGGCTCCATCTTTTGGTGTATACAGATAATTGTAGGAGGGATTAGGGAGTGGAGTAAGACAAGCCAGAGTCACTTTGGGGTAGAATGTCCATCCCTTTCACTTCTCCCCCTAAAAACCAAGAATAAAGACCAAGGACTTTTGCTTATCCTGACTCCAGCTGATTCTAAGGCATTCAGGGTGCTAACCCGGACTTCACAGACTCTCTCTGATGTCACCAAAAAAGTAGACTCTAAGAATCCCTGGAATATCAGCTTTATTCAATATACAAAGTGCTTACCCCATGAATCTTACCTGGTGCATTTTAGAAAGGTAGCAGTCAATGTAGTCTTGAGGGTTATTGAGGTCCAGTGTCTTTTGATGTTCCTTTATTCTTTCCAAAATGAAACGTTTTATTTCATCAATATTTTTTAAAATTTTTTTATGTTCTCCAGGAAGGTATCTTCTAAATGCTGGTAAAAAGTTGTAGAGCTACATACCCAAATCCCAAACCAAACAAATACTTATGAATATACTGCCATGAAGAAACAACTAAATTTTTGATTTTAAGCTCTTATATTTTATTCAAAAGCATTGGATTTATTTTTAAATTTAACTAAACTTTCCATTAACAAAATGTATTTTCACTCTCATCTTCGCTATACATTGGGGATGGAAAAAGGACAAAATCCTTGAAACAAATATAAATAATCAAGCAAAACAAATCCCCTCCTTGGCAACAGCCAGGAATGCTTATCACATTCTACATCTTGAATATTTCCCTTCTCTATCCTGAGTCAGGAAGGATGATTGTGCTTCCTCTGGAATCATTGTGGGTCCTTGCAATGACAGATTTCTCTAGCCTTGCATAGTGTTTATCCTTCCAGTGTTTTTGTTATTTTAGGAATTGATTCTGCTCACTTTGTTGTCGTTCTTCAGTTATTTCAATCATGTCTGACTTTTTGTGATTCATTTGGTATTTTCTAGGCAAAGATACTGGAATGGGTTTGTTATTTACTGCTCCAGCCCATTTTACAGAGTCAGAATTAAGTGACTTGTCCATGGTCACATAGCTAGTAAGTGTCTGAAGCCAAATTTAAACTCAGGACTTTAGGCTGTTACAGCCTATCCACTTTAGAGTAGATAGCACTCTCACTACTTTGCCACTTAGCTGCTTGCTTTGCTTGGCATCTATTTATATAGTCTTTCTAGGTCTGATTTTTTACCACATAGTAAAATTTCATTACATTCACATACCATAATTTGCTTAACTACCCCCCCCCCAACCGCTGAATAGTCCCTTAGTTTCTAATTATTTACAACCACAAAATAAACCTGCTTTCAGTATTTTAACATCATTTTCAATTGTAAATATTTTCTTCTTTAAAGAGTCTTTTTTAAGTAGAGGTCAAGTACAAATACTGATGATTCAGAGGATTTATATTATTTATTTGGGAGGGATAGATACAAATTGCTTTCCAGATTACCTGAACCTATTCACAGATACACCAAGAGTATGTCATTTTGCTGGTTTTCCCACAGTGCCTGCAAATTGTATTGTTTACCTTTGTTTAAATGCATTTTGAGACATTTGGAAGGAGAAGTCGGGAATTGTCCACATTATTTAAGAAAGTCATAAGGGGCCAATTTTGTGACAACTTCTAAAGTGCCATAAACTAACAAAATATTTTTAAAGGTATCCATTCAGGAAAGACTGGGTGTTAAGTTATGAAAGATGGGGACTTTCTAGCTGCCATCAAGAAACATAATATCTTATCCTAGTTAGAGAAAGTTTCAGGGTTTTACACAAGAAAAGTAAGTAAGTCAGAATCCATTAGTCTCATTAAAATCCAGAGAGCAACAATCTCATTTCTCTGCCTGAAATGAGCATGGAGCAGAAAAAGAAACCTGACTAGAAGACAATGCTTCTTTCTCCTTCAGAGATGGGATGTTGGCATAGTAAGTACTGCCAAGTTCTACTATAGATGGTGATAAGGATTAGGGTGGGGGGGAGAGGAACAGTTAATCAGAGACTTCAGAAAAAGAAAAGATCTGCCCATCAGGGAAAGCTCAGTACTTGAAGTAAGAGGAAGAGAAAGATTCTCTTTAGAGCAGAAAGTATAAAATTTACTTCTTTGCTTTTGTTTTTCAGTTAATAAATATCATCTCTCTATGGCCTTTGAATTTAAAATTTTTAAAAACTGTTATAACAAATATGAATACTCCAGGAAAATAAAATTCCCACATTGTCTTTATCCATAAATATATGTCTCATTCTGCATATTCAATTTGTCACTTCTTTATCAGGAAAAGGAGAGCATATTTCATCATGGGTCCTCTGTAATCAGTGTTGGTTACAACATTGATAAGAGTCATTAAGTCTTTTAAAGGTTTTTTGTTTGCTTGTTTTACAACATTGTTGCCATAGAATAAAATGATCTTTTTTTGCTCTTTTTTTTTTGCTCATTTCACCCTGCATAAGTTTATACATTTCTTCCTAGGCTTCTCTGAATCCATTTCTTTCATAAAATAGAATTCCATTAAATTAATATAACAATTTTGCAATCATTTCCAAATTGATTTGCATCCCTTCATTTTCCAGTTACTATGACAAAAAAATTACTATAAATATTTTTTGTAAATATGAATCTTTTATTTTTTCTGATACGTTTAAGGTTTAATACCAAGAGCATACAATTTAATGACTTTTAAGGCATACTTCCAAATGACTTTCTAGAATGACTCCATATTAATGTACCACCTTTTTCTGCAGCCACCAATATTTATCATTTCATCCTTTTATCATCTTTGCTAAATGAAAGTAATATTTGTTTTACTTTCTCTAATTATTCATGATTTGTAACCATTGTTCATATGGCTGTTTGTTACTTGGATGTCTTCCTTTGAGAAATACTTGTTCATATCAGTTTTCCATTTATCAGTTGGAAAATGGATACAATAAATTTGAATTCCTAATAAATCTTGTCATTATTTTTTTCAGAGCAAATTATTGAAAATTTTTTCACCAAGTAACTTTCCCTTCTTATTGTAGCAGCATTCATTTTCTTTATGCCAATAATTTTCAATTTTGCCTTTCAAAATTGTTCTTTTTATCTTCTGCGGTTCTCTAAATCCATTGTTTTGTCATAAACTCTTCATATTCATATATCCAGAAGATAATTTCTTCCTTGTAATTCAAATGTGTGTGTGAAATAGTATTTTTACTATTTACTTCATTTACAATATTTACTTTTATGTCATGTATAACTTGAAATTAATTTTTATATATGAGGTGGGAGCTGTGGGTCTTGACCACTTTTTCCCAGAATATTTCCTAGTTTCTATAGGACTTTTTGTCAAACAGAGATTCCCAAACCAAAAAAGCTGTGGGTTTTGTTTTTTTTTTTGGTTTAGCAACCATGAGGCCAGATTACTTGTTTCTATTCACAACATACCTCATCAACTTCACTGATATATTTCTCTATTCTTAAATTTAAAACAGATTATTTTGAGATCTGGTACTGTTAGGTTCACTTCTTCCTCCATCTTTCCCATGATTTTTCCTTTTAAAAAGGTTCTTGACATTTTGTCCTACAGATATTATTTTTTCTAGAACTATTAGGTAAACCTTGAAGTTGTATGATATCACATAAGTAAATAAATTGATGTAGTATTGCAATTTTTGTATTAGTTCAACCAACCTATAAATAATTACGATTCCTTCTATTATTTATGTCAGTCTTTATTTCCATATAAGAAAATTTTGTTTTATTGAAAATGTTCCTATGTGCATGTTGGTAAATTGATTCCCAAGTATTTTTTATGTTTCATACCTTTTAATGAAATTTCTTTTTCTATATTTTCCTGTTTAGTTTTGTCATGAACATACAGAAATACTGATGAGTTATATGAATTTATTTTACATCTAGTAACTTTGCTGAAGTTACTAACTGAAAAGCCAGTTTGGGGTTAAACAGTAATTGATAAATTTCTCTCCTGAAGTTTTCCTGTTGTGCCTAGTTCTAGCATGGACATGATTCTGAATTGTCAAAGGATCTAGAAGCTTTAACACTGTGGAAAGACTTGCAAGAGAAGCTAGGGCATATTCTTAGTATTTTGTGTGTATGAGAGGGGAAAGGAATCAGTAAAATGAGCTTTCTCACCATAAGTTAAACTAAATAAGTTGTGCTGATCAATTACTAATTCATCAAGTACAATTCAATGAATACTATAGAGTAGTAATAATGTAGATCAGAATATTAGGTATTGACAAAGTTTCTAAAAGATACAATCCTTGTGACATGAAGTTCATATTTTAGAAAAGGAATAAGATAAACATAGAGAGCACTTAAACAAACAATACATGATTGGAGCAACAGAATGATGCATATAAAATCCAATGGGAGATCTTGGAGCACAAGATTATTGCTGATTGCAGGCAACAAGAATTGCAGGCTTAATGAAGTAGGTGACATTTGAGTTGGACTTTAATGGGTAGGTAGAAATTCAACAGATAGAGGGAACCTGAAAAATACTCAAGGAATAGGGGAAAGGGTAAACAAAACCACAATGCCAAAGAAGAACAGGGTTTGACTATGGGACAGAGAATAGTTCAGCTTAAATTGGTCACAAAGCACATGAAAAAGAGTAGTATGTGGATCAAGCAGGAAAGTTAAAATGATGCAATATTTGGAGGGTTTGGAATGACAGAAATGTTGGATATTGTTTTCTACTACTTGTGAAAGCCAAGTTTGTTTATCTCTATACCCCAACCAAGATATTTCTAACCTCATTTAGCAATGATAGTTATCAGATAAAAAGGAAAGGGATGCTGAGTGAAGAGAAGGATAGTCTCTGGTTCCTATAAAAATTGAAGAAGAAAACTAAGATAATCACTTCATGAAACTGTAACCACTCATTCCCCTTGCCAAGTCTGAGAAGGCTTTCCCTAATCTTGGTGCTGAAAAGGACTTAGAGATGTTAAAAATTCATCTTCCTAAGATTAATTAATGTGTCTTTTACTGAAATGATTAAGTGGAAAGATCAATGGATTTGGAGTCAGAGATCTGGGTCAATATGCATGCCTTGGGACATATTAAGGTCAACTCAGGTAAATCATGGCATCGTTTTGTACCTCAGTTTCTTCCTCTCTACAGTAATAACCAGAACAACAATAAAAATTAGTATTAATATATATTTGTATAAGCCCAAAGTGTTTACATATATTAGCCCATTAGAGTCAACAACTTCAGAAGGTAGGTGCTACTATTATCCCCATTTTACAGATAAGAAACTGAGGATGAAAGAGGTAAAAAGACTTCCCAAGGACCATATAATGCTTAAGTGTTCACTGTAGATTTTAAACTCATTCTTCCTGACTTCAATTCTAGTCCTCTATTCAATAAATCCCTTTCTGTCTCTAAATCCTATTATCTTGTGATCCTTTAATACAAGGAGCAGTCAAAGGGATAGCCCTCCTAGGCACTTAGGAATAAGGAACTATTTTGCACAAATCCCAAGAGTTTCATGAATCCTTTCAAATTGCCCCTAAATTGGCAAATATCTCAAAACTAATGTGTCCAGTGCTATGCTACAGAATATTATACTACAAGCAGAATATTATGTTCTTGTTCAAAAGAAACTGATATTCGATGTAAGGGGAAAATATACTTAGAATAGTCAAACAAGACAAAGTATCTAATTCAATTCAATTCACATTAAGTTAATGAAATACATTAAGCATATATTCAATGTTCTCTAGAAACCAAGTTCTGTGCTAGGTTATGGTGATATAGACAACAATAAAGCAGTCCTTGTCCTCAAAAATGCTTAAATCCTACCAGAGAAGGATTCGATTAAAGTATGTATTCTAGGCTGTAAGTATTTTTTGACTGGATAAGGATCCTTAGTTCTGATTTCAATGAATGAGAGCTTTGATCATAAGAAAAGACACATGTCCCTCCGTTGTAGAAACTAGGCCAGAGCACCCTTGGAATCAGTGAAGGCTGGTGGCCTAAATGACTTTCCCCCTTACCCTTGACCAGATGTCCTTCCTATTCTCTCCAGAATGACCTGGGAAAGTTCTTTGCTGTTAAACTCTTTTACTTGATCATATCTATGAACATTATCTAATTTGGGATATCCCAGGGTCCAAACAGATTTTTCTCACTTTAACGTGAACTTTTGTATGACCTAGAACTAGTTCAGATGTCTACTAGGAACAGAATATCTACCTACAATCTTCCTTGAGAACCAAAGATATCACATGATGTTAACGTCCTTGAGTGCATGGTATATGAATGTGAGTGTATATGTATGCTCATGGATGATGGCGACCTTGCTAAGAGATGAGAGCCTATGGTATACCGGTTATGTTGTTAAAACTCAGCAGACAACAATTGAATAAGAAGATGGCTCTGTTCTTACCTGTGCCCATGGTTTGTTAAACAGATGAAAATTTTCATTTAATAAGTTCATCAGATACAGAAATTTCTCATCATTGTACTTGAATCGATCACGGAAGAGGATAGAACAGATCACATTGCAGGGGGCACAGCCAAGGATGAATGTGGGATCAGTAGGCTGACCTAACATGGAAAAAAAGATAGCAAAAAAGAAAAAAAGTTACCAAAGGAGGAAAAGAGCACCTTGAATAGAAATGTTTCCAATCAAGTAGCATCTGGGTGTCTTTTCCATTCATACTTGAATATGGTTCTTATTTCCTTTCAGGCTAGTGATTATTATTCTCCTGGACAATTTCTTTTATTGTTTAAGAGGAGACTAGAGAAGCTTATAAACCTGAATATAAGAAAAAAGAAGGGAGCTCTTTGGTCTTGCAGAGTGATAACCTTTGAGTAGATGAAGGCAGAGATTTTTAGAATGGTACCCAAAGCAAGAAGCATTTAGCACTAGGAATGGATGAGCACTTGGCTCCCACATGACCAGGATGAAAGAACTGAAAACCAACCCTTTGTTTTCCTGAGCTCCTCCACCAGGCAGTGAGCTTCTTCTTGAACTCTCTCTTCAATGCTTCTTTTCCCCATCCCAAAGTTCCTTAGTGTCATAAGGGAAAATCTCCGGATTTGTTTCCACTTCTCTCCATGACTGAAAACAACTCCTAGACAAAGAAAAAGAACATGACAGTGGTCATTCTAAGAATGGAGGTGGTAGAGGTCACCTCCATTGTGTGTAAGATGCTGTTCATTGATCAGGCTTAATTCTATTCAATTCAAACTAAAATGCAATGCAGAATGGGAGGTATCAGAGACCACCCATATGAAAACCTTGTCCTACATACTGGGAATAGAACAATAGAAATAAGACCATTAACTTTACTCCAGAGATGTATATTCTACCAGATATGATCTGTCATACATCTTTCTTTTCTGTGACTCTTGAATAAATAAAAATTACCATCTCCTCTGGATATCTCTTCAAATATTGGTACATTTCCTCTCTCCATAAAAATCTCTCCTTGATCAAGTAGAGCTTCCTTAGTAATGCTATATCCATGTAGCACTACAACACGAAGAGTTCCAATATAAACAGTATAGATAGGGCCATATTTTTCAGCCAGCTGTGAAAAGAATGTTAAAAATAGAATGAAGTTCAGGATGAAACTTTAGAAAGTTGGAATTTATCCCCACAACTGCTTCATAATATGTCAGATGCATATGTACATATGTGTACCTATGTGTGCATGACACCATATGTAGTTAATGAATTCTAAATATTCAAAGGCATAAGCCATTGAATAAGAAAGGAATACTCTTATTTAGTTTGCTCCTTGAGAACTTCTGTAATTATATGGCACAGTATTTTCTCAGGTAAATTGTGCTTGATGAATACCTATCTAATGTAAAGAGATTGTAAAAAGGGCCTGAGATTGATATTGGTAGATGATTCAAGGAAAAAACTGACCATATGTTAGAGCATAAAAACCTTACAATCAAATGCTGACAGGCAGAAATATTAAATGCTTCCTTTTCAGATAATGATGCAATAAAAAATTACTTGTAATAAAGGGCCATGGAAAAATAGACCAAAAATTCATTGGAGACTAAATCTAATCCTAAAGAATGGGTGAATCAAATAACAAATCATAGAAACAATTGATAATTTCATGCAAGAGAATGGCAATAAAAAGACAAAGTACCAAAACTTATAGAATGAAGCCAAAACAATTCTTAGAGAAATTTTTACGTCTTTAGATGCTTATATGAATGAAGTAGAGAAAGAGGAGATCAATGAATTGGGAATGCAACTTTAAAAAGCTAGAAAAGGAACAAATTAAAACCCCTAATTAAATATCAAATTAGAAATTCTGAAAATCAAAGGAGAGATTTTATTGAATAAATAAAATTAAGAGTTTGTTTTATGAAAAATAAAAACAAAATAGATGGACCTTTGGCTAATTTGATTTTTTAAAAAGAAAAGAAAAAAACAAATTGCCTATATCAAAAATGAAAAGGGTGAACTTATCACCAAGAAGGAAGAAATTAAAGCAATAATCAGGAGCTATTTTGCCCAAGTTAGTGTTAATAAATCTGACAGTCTAAATGAAATGGATGAATATTTACAAAAACATGAATGGTCCAAATTAAAAGAATAATAAATAAAATACTTAAATAACCCCATTTTGGAAAAAAGAAATTGAACAAGCTATCAATGAACTCTCTAAGAAAAAATCTCCAATGCCAGATGGATTTACAAGTGAATTCTACTAAAAATTTAAAAAAACAATCACTTCCAATACTATGTAAACTATTTGGGGAAAAAAAAACAGCTGGAAAAGTCCTGTCAATTTTTTTTTTAATGACACAGATATGGAGCTGATACCTAAACGAGGAAAAGCCAAAATAGATAAAGAAAAATACAGAGCAGTTCCCTAATGAATATTGATGCAAAAATCTTAAATAAAATATTAGCAATGAGATTATAGCAATTTATTGCCAGTCTATTATGCTATGATTAAGTGGGATTTACACCAAGAATTCAGAGATGGTTCAATATCAGGAAAATAATTAGTATGATTGTCATCATATCAAGAAAAAAAATTAACAGAAATCACATGATTATCTCAATAGATGCAAAAAATTATTTGACAAAATACAACACTCATTCTTCATAAAAACACTAGAGAGCATAGGAATAAATGAAGTTTTCCTTAAAATGATAAGTAGCATCTATCTAAAACCATTAGGAAGTATATGTAATGGGGAGAAGCTAGAAGCATTCCCAATAAGATCAGGGGTGAAACAAGGATGCCTATTATCACCATTAATACATTGTACTAGAAATGTTAGCTTTACCAATAAGGGGGGGAAAAGAAATTGAAGCAATTAGAGTAGACAATAAGGAAACAAAACTATAATTCTTTGCAAATGATAAGATGGTATATTTAAAGAATCCTAGAAGATCAACTATAAAATTACTTGAAGTAATTAAAAACTTTAGCAAAGTTGCAGGATATAAAATAAACCTATATAAAACATACACATTTCTATATATTACCAACAAAGCCCACCAGGAAGAGATAGAAAGAGAAATCCAATTTAAAATAACTGTAGACAATATAAAATATTTGGGAGTCTACCTGCTGAGGTAAAGTCAGAAACTATATGAATACAATTACAAAACACTTTCAACACAAATAGAAATTGCTATATCTCATATTGTCCTGTCTGTGACTCCTCCATACTTGAACTGGAACTTTCTGGATGCTCCAATATTTTCTCTTTAAACTGGGAATTCCAGAATTTGGCTATAATATTCCTGGGAGTTTTCATTTTGGGATCTTTTTCAGGAGGTGATTAGTGGATTCTTTCAACTTCTATTTTACCCTCTGGTTCTAGAATATCAGGACAGCTTTCTTGGATAAATTTTTTGAAAGATGATGTCTAGGCTTTTTTTAATCATGGCTTTCAGGTAGTCCAATAATTTTTAAATTATATCTCCTGAATCTTTTTTTCGAGGTCAATTGTTTTTCCAGTGAGATATTTCACATTGTTCTCTTTTTTCTTTCTTTTAGTTTTGTTTTATTCTTTTTGATTTTCCATAAAGCCATTAGTTTTCATTTGCTCAATTCTAATTTTTAAGGAATTATTTTCCTCAGTCCATTTTTATACCTTCTTTTTCATTTGGTCAATTTTGCCTTTTAAGACATCTTTCTCTTTATTGGCTCTTTAAACTTTGTTTTGCATCATTCTTGTTTTTCTTCCCAATTTTTCCCCTACCTCTCTTATTTGATTTACAAAATTCTTTTTGAGCTTTTCTATGGCCCGAGACAGATTCTTACTTTTCTTGGAGATTTTGTAAATAGATTCTTTGACTTTGTTCCTTCTGAAGGTGAGTATTGATCTCCCATGTCATCATAGTAACTTTTTATGGACAGGATCTTTTTCTGTTGTTTGCTCATTTTCCCAGCCTACCACTTGACTTTGTTGGAGGGTTCAACATCCCAAGCTTCATCAGGTTTTGTGCACCCATTTTCAGAAATCCTTCTAAGGACCTGTAAGCTTTAAGTTCTTCCAAAGTGGTATGGCCTAAGAAGAATTGTTTTTTTTATTATTCTTCTGCCTGTGCTCTCATCTGTGAGCAACCAAAATTATTCTTTTCTGCCCTGGAACTGTGAGGAGTGTCCCTAATCCACTGTGATTGCAAACTCTAGTTTATTAGTGTTGCTCTTTGCCTTGGCATTGTGAACCAGTACTGGATCCTGGGTGTAAGTATGGGCTAAGCAACAGAGTCTTACCTCAGTGCTAGTAAAGAAATTCTTGTAATCTCCTGATCAGTTATTCAATTCCCTTCTCATCTGTGGGCTGTAAATCCATTACTGATTCAGAGGCTCCAAGACCTTCTCCAAGTTTGTTGGGAGCAGTAGTGTGCTGATTCTTCCTGCACAAGACTGTACTACTCTCTCATCCAAGTGCAACAAATATTTCCTGACGACCTAAGTCATCTTTGGTGCCTGTGGGCTGAGAGAGCTGGAAACCACCTCTGCTGCCACTAATCACCCTGAGGGCTATTGATGATTTTCTGGATACAGGGCTGTGCTGACCCATCCTGTACTGGGCAGCACTCCACTCCCACCCTGGAGAAAGAGACCTTTCCTCCTGACCTTTTAAGTTCTCTTCAAATGGAAATTTACTTCACACTATATTTTTGCATGTTCTGATGTCTAGAATTTGTTTAGTCATTATTTAAAGATATTTGGATGAGTTCAGGAGAGAACTTGGGTGAAACCCTGCCTTTACTCTGCCATTTTTGCTTCCTCGCATGGATTTCTTGAACACACCTCCATCAACACTGATTTATAGCCATGAATGCATATTTTACTTTTCATTATTACTTATATGTTATATGTACTAATAATTAGCTGTGGTCAGGCCTAGTAGATTATATCTTCATGTCTCTCACTTCTATTCCATCTTACCTCCTCAGATGATTATTGACCCAATTAAGATCTTCACCCTCTCTCTTTACTTAGACTAGTGTAATAGAATAGTGTAATAGACTTATGAGAAAGGCACCCAAACTAGTTAACTTAATAAGTCATCCTAAGGGGAGAAAATGATGAAATGTGACAGGCAAATCAAACTGCCACCAATTTCCCTTGGAAAATAAAAGAAACGGTACAGAACTGTTATTCAAGATCCTTTCATGGCAATGACTCCTCTCCCAAGACCATTGAATCTACTTTCAGTCCAGTTCAAATAGTTATCTTTAAAATGAGTAGCAATCATTGTGGAGAAAGGACCCACCTTCTACACCACCACCATTAATAAATACTAAACAATTGACTCTAGCAGGTAAATAAGCTCAAGATTCCTGGGATTGGCAACCCAGCCCTTCAGACCATTGCTCCTACTTCAGTGCCAGTCTCCCTCAACATCAACCCTATCAGGAGCCTCTTGCCAACTTCTTTGTTAGGTTCTGAAGCCTTAGTTACTGAACAGTAAAAAAGAAAAGTTAACTTATCAAAGTCCAGGGCACTGTTCTATGGTTCAATATCAGAAAAGATGATTTTTATCAGTGGAATTGACATTAAATGTGCTCCATTAACATCTGTTTTGCTAATTTGCCCTCAAAACCACAAATGCATTTCCAACTGACATGTTGCTGAAAGCTCTTCCTCTGTGTTATCTCCAAAATACTGAGCATATAGTAGGTATGTAATAAATTCTATTTTTATCCATTCTTTCAATGACCTCCAAGTCCAATCCCCTGCTTCTAGTATTTCTTCTTTGCAATGAAAAATCGGCACATCTAACAACTCAATATCCCTGTGACACAGCTGTGACCACTTCATTCCTCTACTCAAAAGTCTGCAGGGGCTTCCTACTGTCTCCCTCACTTGGTACTAAAATGTCTCTATAGCTAAATCCAACCTAACTGCAGATTTAGTTTGTATTACATCACAACCTTCACCTTCTTGTCCAACTACACATGCCCTTGACTGTCTCCCATGCCTCAAATTTATTCCCACTCTCTCTTCCAGTCCAAATCTGTTATTTCCTCTTATGTCCAGCTCAGGTGTTCTCATCTATTTGAAACTTGTTTGGGATTCCCCAATTACAAGTGTTTTCTCTATCCTCTAATTATCTTCCACTACCTTATCTATGAAGTTGTTGAATCCCTCTAGTAGAACATAAGCTCTTGAAGGACAAGAACAATTTCCTTTCAAGGAGAGATTGTTTTATTCACTATAGGTTTTTCTCCTGTGCCCAGAACATAGTAGGTATTAAAGAATTTCTCATTAATTGAATGATTTATTTTTGCCTTTGTATCCCCAAAGCCTATTATGGTGTGTTACACATGCTAAACATTTAGTCTTGTTGAATTTCTTCTTCTGCTACAATCAATGCATGTCTAACATCATTGTCAATTGAGATATAATTCATAGAACCCTTAATTCACACCCTCTGTGAATCATCATGAGCCCTGATTCAATTATTCATTTGAAGCTTTTGTATCTCCCCTCACAACCCAATCATCTAGGATCCAAACCCCAAATCCAGTCCCTTTACCTGTGAGAATGATTCAGTGATGTTCTTTAAATTCAATTGCATGATATTGCCAAGAAAGGGAAGAGGAATAGGACCTGGTGGGAGCTTTTCCCTTTTGAATCCTTGGTTCCATAGGAAAAAAAAGATCAGGAAAAGGACACAAGTCAGGAGGGCAGTAGTGTTGAGTCCCCAAAGATCCATTGTGCTGAAAGATAGTCATCTACAACTCTCAGAGGTACTGCAGCAGATGTCAGTCTTTTATAACCATTGGTTAAAAAAAAACCAAGGGGTGGGGATGCCCAGCCAATAATTTGATAGTTCTTTTAGACAAACAGAATTAGTTTTCTATTAACCCAGCAAACAAGAAGTGATTAAAGAAATATAGGCAGATTTGTTGCTTTGGAATCTGTTCCTGACCCTAAATTGAATAGGGAAAGTTGGGGAAGGGAAGAGTCATGAACTGTTAACAATAAAATCTCAGTTGGCCTATTTTGAGCTGAGGAGAGAGCAACTATCCAAATTCAGCTTGGTTATGGAGTCCAGATACCAAGATGCTGCAGACTTGACCTCACATCAAAGGGGCTGTCTTCTTATCTCCTAAGCTACATGGAGTTTAAGTGACTTCTTAACCATGATTGTTCTTTCTTCTCCACCTTGAAGAATGTTCTACACAAAAGAACAAAGCTCTTTCATATTCTTCTTGATCACCTTTGGTGTCCCCAACATTTCTGCATTGCCAAATGTCTTCTGAGCTTTAGTCTTCCATCCCATGGTTTTTCATATTTTGCCTTTTCTAAGCTAATATTGGTCCCTGATAATACTCACCATCCAATCATCCTTGCTACTCATCTATTAATGACACTTCAAGCGGAGCATGAGCCCACTTCTCCCAGTGATCTCTTTGGAATAACTACAAATCTTAGATTGAGACTGTGATGATAGATATTAGCATTCTTTACAGTCTTCCCCCTTGGATTGATATGAAACATATTTCTCTGTTTCTAATGACCCCTGCTTTCATATTGGGTACAAGACTCTGAGCATCTCCTTAGAATGTATGCATTGCCCTGTTAAGGACCATGCCTAAGGGGCAGGTCAATTCTCTGAGAGTCTCCACAGCTGTAGATCATAACACTTGAAGGACTTGCAAAGCAGCCTTTGACACAAGTGTTCTTGTGGATTGGGAATGAAATAAACTGGAGGCAAGAGGGAAAAGGGGAGAGGTCAGACAACGCAACTGCCTCTTAGTCTCCTTGAATCATCACCCTCCTCTCACGTGAAGAGATCCATTCTACGGGTCTGAGTTAGACCTCCAGCAGCCACTGGCAAGTGGTCCCTGTATCACAACATTGCCCCACGTTTAACTTGTGATCATTAAAGTTCCAAAGGTAACATAATGTGCCATCAATGATCAGCACATGGAGAACACATCAAAAAGGGCCGTATGCATTTGTGTAGGATCTCAGCTAGTCACTATTCATTTATCACCTTCTCTTCCTCATAGAAAGCCTATCATCTGCGAAGTTTGTCTAAAGGTACTATTCTACTAGAGCCTCTTGCTCTGTTGAAACAGGAAATTTTGAGAATTTCAGAAAAATAAAAAGATAAAGAAATAAGATTCCTGCTCGGAGTATTCTAAAGTCAACTCAATTCATCTCAAGAGAACTAATTGTTCTAATTCTAAATGTAACCATTGACACCTTGTACATCTGACAAATTCCACAAATCACTGCTTGATTTATCCTTTTATCTTTAGGCTTTAAAAGGTGAGGGAGAAAATTTTAATAGTATGGATTCAATCGAAAAGAGTGATAGGTATATTTTTTCTGGAAAGTTTACTGTTAAACATTTAACAGTATAATCCTGTATTATGTTCTTGTGGAGGATTTTTACGAGTAATTACACAACAGCTGTCTATCCTGTAAAAATATAACTGGTTTACCTTTTTCATTGATGGAGAGAATCCCCTCATTGATATAATCACAGAATCCTTGATGCATGTGTTAAAAATGATGATAGCCAGCGCAGTTAGATGGCACAATGGATAGTATATTGTGCTTGAGTTAGGAGGACCTGAGTTCAAATCTGATCTCAGATACTTAACACTTCCCAGTTAGGTGATCTTAGATAAGTCCCTTAGCCCCAATACCCTCACAAGAAATGAACAAAGTTTTGAGGCAGCTAGATGGTGCAGTAGATAGAGCACCCGTCCTGAAGTCAAGAGAACCTGAATACAAATCTAGCCTCAGGTTCTTAGCTGTGTGACCCTCGGTAAGTCATTTAACCCTAATTACCTCAGCAAAATGCAAAAACAGACAAATAATAATTATGATAACATTTATATGACAGACACAATGTTCAGGCACTGTGCTAAAAGCTTTATAGACATTATCTCACTTAATTCTCACAACCACCCAAATAAGTAGGTGCTGTTATTACTCCCATTTTATAGATGTGGAAACTGAGCTAAATGGTGATTAAGAGACTTAAGAATAATAGCAGAAATGTCATCCTGGCTCTACCTCCTGTTACCATTCTGATCTTGGTCAAATATCTTCCTATCCCTAAATCTTGGTTTCCTTCCCTGATTACTTGGGAGTGTAGTACTAAAAGACCTTGTTCTCAAATGATAAACCCTACTGACCCTGTGATTCCCCACCTCCGTCCTTAACAAATCCTCCCTCCTACCATTCCAAAGATTTGAAAATTCAAAGATCTGAAGGTACTGATACAAGGTCACATACCCAATGACCAGCAAGCTGAGTTGAAATCCTACCTGAACTATGGACTCAAACCAAGATGAACTTCTTTCCATGTTTATAGGAGACGTGGACCTGGTGATGTCTCATGGACTTTTCTGAACTTGGCACAAACTTCTGATCAGCTTTAAATTTGTGTATCCAATCTGACAGTGCTGTTATTTAATTCCTACTAATTGGTTTCACACAGATGGAAGGGAGGGAGCTCACTTTGAATCACCCTTCAGATGGTCATTATCATTGTGATCAGGGAGACAAGTGCCTATCCTGCAAAGGTATGACTTATTTATCTTTTCCACTGTAGGTGAGAGTTCTATCATTGATACAATCACAGAACTCTTAATAACAGTAACATTTACATGACACTTTCTAGGTCCCAGACTCTGGGCTAAAAGCTTAATAAGTATTATCTACTTTAATATTCACAACAACTTGAATAATTAGATGCTAATATTACCTCTTTACAAATGTGGAAACTGAACTAAATAGTGATTACGTGACTTGAGAATAATAGCAGAAATATCATCCTGGCTCTATCCACTGTTACCATCCCTAAACCTTTGTGTCCTTCATCCTAACACATACTCCTCCCACTAGTTTAAAGATTTGGAAATTTGGGCACAAAGATCTGAAAGCCAATTACTCAATGAGCGGCAGGCAAAGCTGGAATCCTAACTGAACTATGAACGGAAACAAATTTCTTTCTTTGTTTATAAGAGACATGGACTCTGGTGACTGTTCCTGAACTCTTTTGAACTTGACCTGAACTTCTGAGAAAGTATAAATTTCAATTTCTTTAAAACTTATCTGTGTACCTAATACAGCACAGCTATTATTTAATTACTGCTAATAGGTTTCATACAGATGGAAGATGTATGGTGCAAGACAAAAGTCATGTGAATTCTGGAGAGAACACACTTTGATTCAATCTAATCATTATTATCAAAGAGACACATGTTCATGAATAGTTTTTAGCACTGTCATAGTGGATGGTAGGAAAGGTTTCCATTTGGGTGATGAGATCTTCCAGGGGTTCCCATTTGTGGATAAAATGGCACTAGGGGCATTATACACCCAAATCTTGCAAAGCATTCTGGACAATTTTATTTCATTCCAATTTCTATGCTGAGGTTCAGTTTGGAAGCAATAATGAGAAAAGCTACATCATTATAAGATCTTTGTATGACTTTTAAAGTCACTCCTCGCCGTAACGATAGCACTTGATAGTATAAAATGCAATTTGGGTGCACCAGCTCCTTTGATCATCACAAGTCTCCTGTGAGGGCAGCAGCGAGCATAAATGAGGTAGCTTGGAATCCTAGAATGGACCTAGACTTAGAGTCAGGAGATCTGATTTCAAATCCAAGCTTTGCTGATACTATTTATGTGACGTTGGCCCATCTATGACTTCAGTTTCTCACATGTCAAATGAAGCCATTAGACTCTAACTTCCAAGCTTCCCTGCAGCTCTAGATCTATAATCCTCTGACTCTCTTTTGTACTTTATGGTTTACCAAGCTCTTTATGGTAAAACCAAAGTTTACCAGACTTTGTTTTTTTTTTAATTCTCATGAGAATTCTGAGATGATTTAGGGCAATCATCACTCACTTCATTGTCCAGGTGCAAAAACCCAGGTCCTGAATGATTCGGTGACTTAGACAAATGTATAAACAGGACATGGCAAAACAGGATTTGTACCCATGCCTTTTAACTCCACATAAAGCTTCATGCCAATTTTGTGCAATGACAGTCTGAAAGATTAATTGTGATTCCACCATGGCCCACACTCCCACTGATACACACGTCCTCTCCTAATGTACATTGGCACTTTTCCTGAAACATTTCACTGGAGACTTTTCTGGGGACACTAAAATGGTAAATAACTTCTCCTACAGACAGTTAGGAAATCAGGTCTTCCTGACTCTACTTACTGTATTCCCACATAGGAATGGAGTATGGAATTGGAATTGGAAGCATAAAAGAAAAAAAGAATAGACAACTTTAGCTAGCATACCTGGCATCCTGCCAATCATGACCATGCATCAGCTCCTTACTGCTGAGTATTTTATGGCAGTTTTCTGATGGCAAATAATAAGAAATGGCTATTATGAATCTGAAAGAGAAAAGTACTAATCAGTTTGAGGATGATTTTTATATACACTACACTCTATAAATCATAGACAGTCTGTAAGCTTGGTATTTCCATAGCTCCCACTTGCTAGTGTTGGATTGAATTGAAATGAATTGATGGGTTGAAATCAAAGTACCAAAACTATGAAGTCCAGTAGCCCATCTGAGTTAGAGTTGCAGGGAAGTTTATATTTTCCTATAATTCAGTTAATTTTCTTTCTATTCATTTCCCCTGGGACAGCCTATGACCTTCAGGATCAAAAATAAAATTTTCTATTTGGATTTGAAGGACCTTCACAACCTAGTCCCTTCCTACCTTTCCCAACTTCTTACTTTTCATCTTTCTTTTTAAACTCCATAATCCAGAGACATCAAGATTTCACATATTTTTATGAACTTCACCCCATGCCTGGAATATTCTCCAAACTTGCCTTTGCTCTAGATTTTTCTGGCTTTCTTCAAGACTCAGGTCAAATTTTTTCTGCAGGAGCTTTCTCTGTACCCTCTCTACACCCCCTTTCCTATCCTTTCACTAGTACCTTACCTCTTAGATTTTGTAATTTTTTTTTCCTTTTTGCTTCCCCATTACCAAAACCACTCCTAAGTTATGAAAATATACACACATATCTAAAGCTACTACCAATATATATACACATATATCCTGTTTGTGTACACAATTTGGTTAAAAATGTGGTACAAATGGAAATTGAATGTAAATCAATACATGCTCTGTTTAATTTTTCTTTCTTCTATTTTTTTCTTCATAGTTTTCCCTTTTGTTCTGATTTTTCTTTCCCAACATGATTCATAAAAAAATGTGTTTTTTAAAAGAATGTACATGTATAACCAGAAAAAAATCATCAAAAATGTATTATAAATTTAATGGACTCATGTGAAATACTCTGATTTATCAGTGAAACTACAAAATACTAAGCTTATCACATTAACCTTTTCATAAGAAGCATTGTGATTTAAAACACCAAAGAGCATGGAGCTGAAATAATTTTCTGCATTTAGATTCCTGTTTTAGTCCATGCTATCATCTGAATTGCAATTCTGTTCAGGGTACATGACCCATTGACAGAAAAAGAGTGAATCCTTCCATTTATCCTCCATATTATTCGCAGCTCTCACCATTTCTCAGATATTTTAGGGAAAATGGTTACACTCTGATGAACCCCTTGATCTTATGTGGTCCTTCAACATGCCATGAAGGTCAATAGCTTCATTTTTAGAAAATGTTTTCCAAACCATCTGATCCTGAAGTTAGAATACACTGATCATCCAGCCATCACTCCTCAATATATATTTTAAGGAAAAAAATCAAATATGTTGTGCCTTTTGCCATAGCATGTCTCCAAGAATAAAACATGGTGAATAAAAACTTTATCATATATTGGAATTGGATCATGCACTGTGCGTGTGTGTGTGTGTGTGTGTGTGTGTGAATCCCTTAATGTGCAGTCTCAATAATGTTTTCTTTCAAAGAAGTAATTTCATGGATAAATTTTTATATCTTGCACTCATGCTTTAATTGTAACTATTGAATATTATTTGTTGTGTTGACAATATAAACAAAACAAGGGATGGAATGTTGATACTGCCTTTACATTTCAAAGTGTCATGTTTTTTTTTTAAATCTTGAGGTGTAATTACTTTTTGTTGAAGTCATTTTGTGTTAACTATACAATACACATCAAATTATAATTTAAGCAAATGAGATGAATTGGAACTTACATTTCAATTGTGGCACAAATTTGGAAAAATGTTGTCAAATTAAAAATTACAGTGTACTTTGTTTTTTCTGCTGTGGAGTAATGAATGGATAGAGCATTGAGCCTGGAGTCAAGAAGATCTCAGTTCAAATTTCACCTCAGACATTTATTAGATCAGTAATCCTGAGCAAATCACTTACCTTCAATTTGCCTCAGTTTTCTCTTCCACAAAATTAGAATAACAATACACCTACCTCCCAGAGTTGTCCTATGGATCAAAATAGATAACAATTGTAAAGCACTTAGCATAGTGTGTGACATATAATAATATTCAGATGTTAGCTATTATTACCAGAACTGTCACTATTTTTTTACAACAGTTTAAATTTACACAAAAATAGAAAAAACAAAATTAAAATACAAATTGCACACAAACCATTCAGCCTCTAATGTAATGTTATATATCAGAAGACTCAGTCCTAAATAATATGATGAACAATCATATGTGCACACATTTTGATGGCCAACTATCAATCTGTCCTTTTAGGTGGGAGAATTTTTTAAAATTTAAGTGTATTATGATTGTAATCATAATATTAATGATTAGGACATTTTAAAAACATGTTTGAAGAAATAGCAGTTTTTTGTGAATTACTAAAAAATTAGGTAAAGCACCTAGAATTTTTGAGCACCCAATATGGGATATATTAGAAATTCTAAGAAGCAAATACATAAAAATCAGTTAATTGCTCAGAATATAGAGAGGGTACTACCAATATCAATATCTAAAGACCAATATTCTCAGACTGCAATGTCATTTATAAGATCCCATCTCTTTTCTGTGGTTCTTTGCAAAGATTGCCCTCCATGTCTGGAATGATCTCCTTCCTTACCTTTATTTATATCTTGATTTAATTTGTTTTCTTGGGGAGGGGGTATGTAAAACAATTGGGATTAAGTGACTTGCCCAGGGTCACACAGCCAGGAACACACAGTGTCTGAGGGTGGATTTTGATTCAGATCCTCCAGGGCCAGTGTTTTATCCACTATATCATTTAGCTGCTCCATATTTATATCTTGAGTGCATATGATCCTTCAAGTTTCAGTTAGAGAATATCGTCATTCAAGTGATCTTTCTTGATTCCTGTAATTGATAGTCCCACTCCAAGTCATTATGTATTTATTGCATATACAACATAATATAACTCATCTGTGAATACATTAACTCTGCCAGTGAATTTATGAGCTGCTTGAGTATAGGGAAGTCTCACTTTTGTTATCAGTATCTCCAGCACCAAGGACAGCACCTGACACATAAAAGACTCTTTATATAGGCTTATTAACTACAAAGATGAAGATAAAATCACTGCCCTCACATTGCTTACAAGTTTTGACATAGACACTGTTATGTCCTGAATTTTAAAAAAAATTATTATGGCCACACACACCCTTCCTTGCCATTAGGACTGGGAGAATTGAGTCAGGAAAAACCTTGGAGCTTGGATCACCTTTACATACCATTGTGTCATAAAATCCAGGTGCATTATCTTGATCCTTGCTAGGATAATTCCCCCTCTGTTTGGTATTGTTTGAATATTGACCTCCCTCTCACTGTCTCCTGACCTCGACCTTCTTATCTTGACCCCTATTCTGTCAAGATTAATGTATGATCCTTTCCCAGAATTATGGCTTGTTCTCCCACCCAGTGCCCTCACTCCCCCTTATCTGCTTTTGTTTCCCCGATAAGATTGTATACTCGGGTTATGTATTCTGTTTGCAAACCCTAGTTAGCTAAAACCCTATATAAGTTCTCTGCCTCAATACTTTGGGGCCAGAATGATTTGGACATGAGTCCCATCCAGTCTGCTAGCCTAAAACTCTCTGCATTAAAAGATTAAAAACCAATCTCTGTCTTGCCACAGTTTCTCTGGTATTACAATGCCAATATGTATAATGCTGAGTAGTTTATGAGTATAAGCTTGAGATGCAAAAAGCTCTAGAAAAAAATTAGGCAGAAAAGAACTTATAGCTGGGAGAATCAGAGATAGATGTAACCTGCATCAAAC
Source organism: Sarcophilus harrisii (assembly GCF_902635505.1). Classification (NCBI taxonomy): domain Eukaryota; kingdom Metazoa; phylum Chordata; class Mammalia; order Dasyuromorphia; family Dasyuridae; genus Sarcophilus; species Sarcophilus harrisii. Next base: position 628,629,857 of record NC_045427.1, read on the forward strand.
CTTGATGGGAGGGGGGGGGAAGCTTTTGACAAGCTTGAGATAAAAAGGGAGGGCATTCCAGGTCTGGGGGGCAGGTGACCCAAATACCCATAGGGTGGAGATTACAGAAAGAGTTTGGGAAAGAGATCCTAGTTCTGTACAACTGAAATATAATTGTACAAAAGTAAACATTGAAACAAAATGTAAGATTAGTGACATAGTTTTAAATAAAGTATACAATGAAATAACACCATCAAAGAAACAAAATTAAAAGCAGCAAAAATTACAAGAGGCAGGGTTGGAATCAGAAGGATTTAGCTCCTGTCTCTCAAATATTCAGGTCATATGATTCCAGACAGAATCAAAGGCTCTCAGAACTCCTCAGCTAACTCCCTAAATCTATAAATTGCAGAGAGTCTGGATTACATTGATAAAGGACATTTCCTTCCCTTGGAGTTCCTTATACCGATGAACTCACAGATTCAGTCTCTATGTTAAGAGTGATTACTCAGAAGGGAGTGGTATTGCAATCACCCTTGAACTATATAGAGGGCTCCTGAGACAACCAGAAAATCATGCTAGGCAGTAGGCCCATGACCAAGCTCCAGTGTGTGTTCTCATGCCCAGGCTCAGTCCTTTGTCCTAGTACCACTCAATGCTATAAGTTCTGTGTGAGGATCTGGAGTAATGTGAAGACTTTTCTTCCCACATACCCTTATATTAGCTTGTGTGATGCAAGATAGAGACTGCAGGAGGAAGCAAATTAAACTTGATAGTTTAAAATCCAACAGCTTCTCTTGACAGAAGTGGGAATAGAAACCCACCTCTGCTCACTGAGTTTCTTTCACAAGATTTTTCCATCTTCCTGTATTCCATTATGAGTGGTCCTACCATACTTCCTCTATCTTGGTATCATCCTCAAACCACATGATCCAGGACAACCAGTTGATTGGAATTTCCTGTCCATGTCTAAGGGTAGTATTACCCATCATAATGGAAAGCTCTTAGAGGCACTGATCATGTTTTTATTTTGTATCCTTGATGCTTCCCACAATTCCCTACACATTGTTGGCATTTAATAAATGTTTATTTGCTGAGGAAAAGAAATCTTTTGAAGGAGTGCCACAAAATATTGCCAAAAAAGCTCATTCCCAACATAGTGTACCCCATGCATACATCTTCCAAATTATGTCAGATTCTTTCAAATCCATAACAACTGAGATAACCTTTAGGAGAGATCCATGCTCATCAAAACTACTTAAACTTTTCATGGAAGAGAGCCAGAAGGAATCCCTCCTGTTTGTGCGTTATCCAACTATTTAACTATTTTGAAGTTGCATCAAGACTTGAGCTCTTACAAGAATTCCTGGATAAGGTATTATTTAACTTTATTACAAATTTAGTTAGTTGACGTTAGGCTTATATAAAATAATATTCAACCATCTCTAGGGCTTGCCTTTCCAAATCCCACAAATGCTGGTAGGTTAATTCTCCAAAAGGCAGCTGAATATTTTTCTTCTCATTATTCTAAGGGCATAATCTAAGTGGTTGGGGTCCAATTATATTGTTACTTATGAGCTCCCCACTGATATTCTTGGCAAAGATTATCAGCCAATAGCTTTATTTAGTTTTTAGAAAGTTTATTTACTTATCAAGTAAAGCAAGGACATTTTCCAGAAATATCTTTTCAGAATGTCCCTCTTTTACTCATTTTCAGCTTATGTAGCTCCACAGGTTAAGTATCAAAAAAAATAATTTTTTAAGATGCTTTGTACACCTTAATGTACCATATTTATATTTTTATTATCATTATGATTGTTAAATTTTAAAAAACTAATTTCTATTATAATAGGTTTCATGGGATATCATACAATATTACTGTGGAAGAAAATGTTATTACTCTGCATTTTAGATGTGAGCTTGCCAGAAACAATCGTATTAATTAAGAATTATTGCAATCCAAGTACATTTCTGTTTAGAGAAACAAAAACATTAGCGATAGCCATAAGTAGTTGAGTAGTAAGAAGTCATACAAGCAAACTGTCATTTTAGCAAAGATTTAAAAACATTCATACAACAAATTGAGTTGTGAAAAAGAAGCTACAATGGTCTGGACCTCATGCTCACCAAATAAACTGATTACTCGGTTGGAAATGAAAGGACCATGGAGAGTTGACATCTTAGAATTTGTGACAGAGGAGAAGAGAGCTGGTTATAAGCTAACAAACAGCTGGGATAAGGGGAGAACACATTCCATGGAGTTTGAAGAAAGAATAAAGTGGTAACGTTCTGTCAACTTGGATTTTACAGGTGCATTCAGTCCACAAGGGATAGAAAACTCTCAGAATGAAATTTTGCTAAGAAATTCAGAGTCAGTAAGGAAGATAAGAAGGAGGGAAACACACACACACACACATACACACACATCATGCAAAGACCCCAAAATGCAGAACAGTTTGGAATGCTTTTTAATGATCAGACATTCTTAATGAATGTGAGCCAAAGAGCTTTCCATATTCTTCTCATCTTTTTGTTCCTGGGGGATATTGTGAAAATCTTTTCCCTTCTTCAATTCTCCTAGAACTTCCCCAAATTTGAAGAGGGGAAGAAAAAGAGAAAAGCAAAAAAGAGAGAAAGATAGATATTCAAATGTCTGCTTTACCACTTTTAGAGAGTTTTTCTGCATTTCATTACAAACAGCAGTAATCTTCATATTAGCTACGAAAACAATGGATATAGAGAGTGAATTTTCCAAAGGAATAGGAGCCAAAGTCAAGATAATTGCAACAATTTCTATATTCTTAATTTTATAATCTTTATTACACAGATTAGGACTCTGGAAATGGTAGCTTGAGAAGGGATTGATAATATTTTGGGCACCAAACATGAAAGTGAGAAATACTAATCTCAAATTCAGCCTTTTGGTGCTCTCTAGTAGTTAAAGGGAATAATGCAGCTTATTGAGAAGTTAGCACTTCTCATATGAAAGCTATCATTCATTTATATATTATATTTTTATGAAAATATATATTGTTATTAATTTATATATTGGTTCTATAAATTTTACTTATATTTTATTTATATATTTGTTTAGCAAGTGCTTTACAAACATTATCATATTCTATCCTCATTAAAGTCCTGGGAGATGGATACTATTATTCCAAACCTCTGCTCTCCCCAAGTCTCATACATTTCTCTTTCCAGTTCAACAGATAACCACCAAATGCTTTCCTAAAAAAATGAGGCAATTCATCATGAGATCTCTCAACTCAACTCAACTCTACCTCCAAATCACTTCCCCATTAGTCCCTTCTATTCCATAATCAGAAGTGTCCTTTCCTGCAAATATTAACTCTTTTACTTGTACCCATGATTCCAACCCCTTCCTTTCTTCTGGGATTTTGCCCCATTTATCTTCTATTCTAACTAATTATCTATTTCCCCTGATCCATTAGCTCCCTTTTGACTGCTTGCAGACATGGCCAAATGTACCTTAACCTTCACAAGTCTTCACTTTATTCTACCTGCTTCTCAAGCTGCATGCCATTATTTCTCCTACCTTATGAAGCAAAAGTAGAAAAAGAAATCTACATTTATTGTTTCCAATTTTTCTCTTCCTTCTCTAAATCACTATTGACCAAAGAAATGCAAATGAAGACAACTCAGATACCACTACACACTTCTCAGATTGGCAAAGAGATAGGGAAAAGATAATGATGAATATTGGAGGGGATGTGGGAAAACTGGGAAACTAATACATTGTTGGTGGAACTGTGAATGGATCCAACCATTCTGGAGAACAGTTTGGAACTATGCTCAAAAAGTTATTAAACTGTGCATACCCTTTGATCTCTCCTGGGTCTGTGTCCCAGAGAGAACATAAAAAAGGGAAAAGGACCCACATGTGTAAAAATGTTTGTAGCAGTCCTTTTTATAGTGGCAAGGAACTAGAAAATTCTATAAGAAACAATCAGGAGAATGATTTCAGAGAGGCCTGGAAAGACTTACATGAACTGATGTTGAGTGAAATGAGCAGAACCAGAAGATCATTGTACATGGCAACAACAAAACTGTATGATGATCAAATGTGATAGACTTGGCTCTTTTCAACAATGAGGTGATTCAGGCCAGTTCCAAAGGTCTTGTGATGAAGAGAGACATTTACAAGCAGAGAGAGGACTTTGGGAACTGAGTGTGGGTTACAACATAGCCTTTTCCCTAAGATCCTGCAGTCTTGACTTCACATTAAAGAGGTGAGGTGCTGTCTTTTTATCTCCTAAGTTACATTAAGCTTAATTGACTTCTTCACAATATTGTTTTTCTCCACTTTGAGGAACATTCTTCTTGAAAGAGAAGATGGCATTAACATGACCTGTCTCTTTCTGTCTCTTTGAGTAGTGGCCCAGTGCTCTTGGGGCCCTCCCCACCATCTTTTCCACTGTTATGGAATTGCTTCATTGATACAATCACATATCCCTTGATGTATGTAATAATATTTATATGACTCTTTCTATGTCCCAGACACTGTTCTTCAAGTTTTATAAGTATTCTCATTTAATTGTCACAGCTTCCTGAATAGATCATATTATTTCCATTTTACAGACATGGAAACTGAGCTAAATGGTGGTTAACTGAGTTGAGAATAATAGAAATACCATCTTAGCTCTATCTCTGTTACCATGCTGACTTTGGTCAAGCCCCTTTCTATATCTAGATTTCAATGTCCTTTTCTGATTACTGATAGTTAGACTAGAAGACCTAGTTATCCAACAATGAAACCTTGTGATCCTGTAATTACTTCTCCCTATCTGAAACCATGCAATTTAAATATTTGGAAATTTGAATATAGAGATCTGAAGGGATTTACACAAGGTCATCTACCTAGTGAGTGGTAGGCACAGCTGGAATCCTGCCTAAATTGGGCTGAAATGAACTTTTTTTGTTTATGGAATACATGGACCCTGGTGACCATTCATGGACTCTTGAGCTTAGTATAAACTTCTGTTCAGGTTTATATTTTCTTTAAACTTATCTGTGTACCTAACCCCTTTACCGTTATTATTTAATTCCTGCTAATTGGTCTCACACAGATGAAAGATGCAAGGACACAAGTTATGTGAATTCTAGAAAGAGCTCACTTCGAATCAACCTTCTGATCATTGTTATCAGTGACCAGTTTTTAGTACTGTCATGAGAGGAAGCCAGAAGGATTCCATTTGGGTGATGAGGTATTCTAGAAGTTCCCATGTGAGAATAAAATGGCCCTGGGTTTATTACACTCCCAAACCTTGTAGACTCTACTGGACAAAAAATGGAATTCTACTCATTCCACTTTCTATGTTGAGGTCTGGTTTGGAGGCAATAATGAAAAGAGCTACATCATTATCATATCTTTGTATAGCTTTTAAACTCACACATAACCATAATGATAGCACTTCATAGTGCAAAATGCAATTTGGGAGCACCAGCTCCCATCACAAGTCTCCTGTGAAGGAGCAGTGCACATAGTTAGGTGGCTTGGAATCCTGGGAAAGGATTCCATAGACTTGGAGTCAGGGGATCACTTTCAAACCCAAACTCTTATGATGACTACATATGACCCAACTAAGGTTTCAGTTATTCACAAATAAAATAAAGCCATTAGGCCCAATGACTTCCAGTTCCCCTCCAGCTCTAGATCTATGATCCTCAGACTCTCTTTAGCACTTTATGGTTTACAAAGTTTATTACAGAGATTATTTTCTTTAATTCTCATGAGAATTATGTTGTGTGATTAAGCAAGCATAACTTACTTCAATTTTGAAATGCAAAAATCTAGATTTTGAGTAGTTTGGTGAGTTATACAAATATGTACAATCAGAAAGTAGCAAGGCAGGATTTGAATCCATGCATTTTAACTCCATATAAAGCTTTTTCCACTACAAAACCCTCCTGTGATCAGGCCAAATATATCAGTCTGAAAGATTAGATGTGATTCCATTATGGCATATGCTCCTGTTGATACATATCCTGTATTAATGTTCATTGGCACTTTCCCTGAAAAATTCTGCTGAAGTTTTCCAAGGACACTAAAGTTACACAGTCTTGCCTAAAGTTACACAGTCACTAGGTGAAACCAATTTTTCCTGACTCCAGTACTGACACTTTATCTACTCTGGAATGGAGTAGGGGATTGGAAGTATAGCAGGAGAAGGAAAGAACGAATAGCCTTAGTTAGCCTGTTGGGCAGGATTAGCCTGCCAATCATGACCAATGCATCAGTTCCTTACTCCTGAGTGTTTTGTGTCAGTTCTCTGACAATAATGATGGGATGTGGCTACTATATATTTGAAAGAGAAAAGAACTAAAAGAGCAATTTCAGAATGTTTTTATATACATGGCACCTCACAGGTCAGAGATGGCATGTAAGCTTGGTATTTCCACAGTTTCCAGGTTCTAGTGTTGTACTGAATTGAAATTAAATGAATGGATTTAAATCAAAGTGTCATAACTATGAGATCCAGTACTCCATCTGAGTTAGAGTTGCAGAGAAGTCAATTTCTTCTTAATAATTCAGCTAATTTTCTTTTATTTAGATGCTATGATTTTTGCAAAATATCTGTCAAATATTGATATTGACTTATCTTCTATGGTCCACTGAAGATAATGTCATCTCCTTATTTATATTTACATTTTTACATTTTCTTTTTGCTTTATCAGATAACAATTGAAATTTCTGTTATTTTTAATTAATATGTAGGCGATATTGTTGAAGCCCTTTAGTTTTATTTTGTTGATGGCAATAGATTGTAACATTTTATTTTCTTGGTCAATTTGTGCTTTCATTTTATCAGATTATTTGATCGATTCATGTTTATATTTTGAGAGTTAGTGATGGACTTGGTTCTTTTCTACAATGAAATGATTCAAGACAATTCAATTGACTTGTGATGAAAAGAGCCATTGGGATGCAGAAGACTATAAAGACTGAATATGGATCACAACGCAGCATTTTTATCTTTTTTGGTTTTGTTTGCTTATTTTTTCTTTCTCATTTCCCCCCTTTTGATTTGATTTTCCTTGTGCAACATGATAAATGTGGAAATATGTTTACAATAATTTCACATGTTTAACCTATATTGGATTACTTGCTGTCCAGTGGAGGTGAGAAATGGGAAAGGAGGGAGAAAAATTTAGAACATAAGATTCAAGGTTGAATGATGAAAACTAATTTTGTGTGTATTTTGAAAAAAAATAATTTTTTTTAAAGTTTTGAGAGTTAGTTTTGTATTTCCTCTATTTCTCCTTAATATTGCTTTTTCTGACTTTGGGCCAAGATGGCGGAGAGGAGGCATACAGCTGTGTAAGCTCCACATTTTCTCTCAGAGTTCATTTCATGACAAGCCTCTGAATTAATGCTTGACTGAAAAAAAACACATAAATAGTTACCAAAAGAAGACATCCTTGACATTTGCCAGGAAAGGTCTGTTTTTGTTCAAGGGTGGGGATAGTTTTAGATTGGGCACAGGCTGAGGGCAGGCAGTGGCAGGCAGGCAGCTCACAACCAAGCAGACCGGAGTGGGGTGGGGTGTGAACTCAGCTGTCTCTTTGGGGAGAGCTTTGCTACAGGATTGGATACTTTGCCCTGGCAGCAAGACAGCAGCCAAGCAGAGAAGCTAAAAACACCGGGGGAGGGGGGGATGAAGAATACAACCCCAAACAGCTGGAGTCTCTCGGGACCTGGCCACCCCTCCCCTATAGTGTCTCAGCACGCTCTCAGAGTCTCAGAGCGCAGGTGCAGCACAGCCACTGCTGTCCTGCTAGTGCCTCGGTACTGCCCTTCCCCCCCCACCCCCAGTCTGTAGAGGAAGCTCAGTAACACCACCCAGGCCAAAAAAAGCAGATTCCTTTTGTTTTTTTTTTTTTCTTTGCTAATTTGTCTTTGATTCTTCTCTGACAAAATGAGCAAAAAATTTAAGTGGACCTTAACCATTGACAGCTTCTACACGGATAGAGAGCAGACTCTAAATCCTGAGGAGACTAAAAACAGACTGTCTCCAGGTGAATCCCCAAAGGAGGAGATCACCTGTTCCTCAGCACAGATGAATCTCATAGAAGAAATTAAAAAGGCTCTCACAAGACAGCTAGAAGAAAAATGGGAAAAGGAGAGGGAGACTTGGCAAGAGAGTCTGGAGAAGTCATCCCACTCACTTAAAGACAGAATGGACAAAGAAATCAAATCCTTGAAAAATAGTATTAGTGAACTGGAAACAGAAAATAGCTCTCTAAAAAATAAAATTGGTGAAATGGAAAAAAGTCCATAGAACAAAACAACCCAATTGGACAATTAGAAAAAGATATTTTAAAAGTGAGTGAATAAAACACTTCATTGAAAATCAGAATTAAACAAATGGAATTGAATGACTCGAGGAGACAACAAGAATCAGTCAAGCAAGACCCAAAAGAATCAAACAATGGAAAAAATGTGAAATACCTTCTTGGGAAAATAACAGACTTGGAAAATAGATCCAGGAGAGACAAACTGAGAATTATTGGACTCCCAGAAAAATATAATTTAAAAAAAAGAGCCTGGACACTATTTTCCAGGAAATTATCAAAGAGAACTGCCCAGAAGTCATAGAAACAGAGGGTAAAAGACATTAAAAGAATTCATCGATCACCTACTGAAAGGGATCCTAAAATCAAAACACCAAGAAATATATAGTGGCCAAATGCCAGAACTCTCAGATGAAAGAAAAAATACTGCAAGTGGCTAGAAAAACCGAATTCAGATATAGAGGAGTCACAATAAGGATCACCCAGGATCTAACAGCATCCACATTAAAAGATCAAAGGGCCTGGAATACGATATTCCAAAAGACTAAGGAACTTGGTATGCAACCAAAAATAACTTACCCAGCCAGAATGAGCATCTTTTTTCCAGGGAAGAAGATAGACATTCAACGAAATAAGCGATTTTCACCTATTTTTGATGAAAAAACCAGAACTTAACAAAGAGTTTGATCTACAAATATAGAACTCAAGAGAAACCTAAAAAGGTAAAAAGAAATCTTGGGAACTACATTTCTGCTATAAAGATGTATAAAGAATACTACTAGAGGTGGAAAGGACTTTGTACCTGGAAAAGGGTAAAATGGGGATACTACATCTCACAAAGAGGCAAAGGAAACTTATTATATCTGCAAGAAAGAATGGAGAGGGATGAATATAGTGGGTATCTTACTGCCATCAGAACTGGCTTTAAGAGAAAAATTTTAGACAAATTCAATTTATAGTGAAACTTCTCCCACCTCATTGAAAAGTGGGAAGGGAAAAGTGAAAAAGGAAGGAATTAGTTAAGTGGAAGGGAATATGGAAACTATGAGGAAAAGGAATAAGATAGGGGGAGAAACTCTAAGGCGGGGGGAGGGATACTAAAAAGGGAGGGCTGTGAGAAGCAAGTGGTGCTCACAAGATTAATATTGGGGATGGGAGTTAGGGGGAAAGAAGGGAGAAAAGCATAAACAGGGGTTAACAATATTGCTTTTTCTCTCCATTTGGGGAAGAGAACTGGTTCTTTTCTATAAGCAGTACATCTTTTTAGCTATTTTTGCTTGATATCTTTTGAGATAACACCAGTCCCACAGTCTCTCTTCGTGTCCTCAAATCCCTTGGCCCTTCCCATTTGTCACTCCTTTTCCTATTTCAAAGTTTTACTTGTTTTTTTCTATATTTATTTTATCTGTTAATCTAAATCTTCTCCTCTTTTTTTCTCACATTGCGAAAGAAAATTAAAATCCCCTTTTTTCTTTTCCCTTTCAACTTTTTGGTCTTTTTGATTTTCTACATCTTTTTTTCAGTTCTGTGTATCTTAAAATTTTATTCTTTGATTGATAATCCTGTTATTTATTCATTCCTTCTTTAATTTTATATTATTCTTGGAATTAAAGCATCTAATAGATCAAAATTTTGAGTTCCATTTTCTAAAGAATTTCTATATTTTATTCCCTAAAATGATTTCCTGCAAATTACTTTTTCTATTGTGACTCGCTCCTAAATATATCAACTTCTATATGAGAGGATAAAATATTATCCAATGTTAGTTTTCCTATGTCCCTGATCATGTCAGTCAGTCTACTATGTGCCAGATACTGTGTTCAGTGATATAGGAATACAAAAAACAATTCTTGTTCTCAAGAAACTCACAGTCTAATGGTCCAGTTCTACCATATGCCTTCACCATGATAATTTTCTTTCTTGTTAATGTATTCTCCTCTCTGGGACTTTTTCTGGATTCTATTTCCCCCCAAGAACTCTGGTTCCCTTTGTCTTTTAAAAAGATGCTATCCACAGAATCCCACTTCTCTCTCAAATCTTTTTGAGATTACACCCATTGTAAGGTTCCCCCAAATCCCTGTAACATATCTCTCCCCACATTGGTGTTTTTCGTGAGACCACTCCCTTCTCTATCCTTTTCTTCACCACCTTGCTACTTCTCTCAAGGTCCCGCTTATTCTTGAAATATGACAGGATTTATTACTCTTCATTTACCATTGACTTAATTAAGGTATGTCATACCTACTCCTCTATCTCTTAATTTCTCTCCGCCTTTTTTATGCACACATCTACTCTGCTGTTTTGTCCTACCAATATTTATTCATTTGTAGGGCAAAGGTGTATGTTAGCCCATGGTATTTCAGGCCTTTTCCTCCACTATGAGCTCTATTTCTCTAAATTATGCTTCCCCTCATCCCCTTGTATATTTTTAGGAAGGAATCTCTGGATTATCCTTCATTCTCTAATTTTTTTCTTCTTTTTAATATTTTCTGGAGATCAGATCAGGTAATGTACTTCATTATTTATGCTTTTCTTGATAACTTGTGTTTCTCTTGTCCAAGATGTTTGAAAATTGAAGAATTTTTATGCATTTGTATTTTAATTTTTTGTTGGAGAGGCTGAAATCCTTTCTCTTTTATTGTTTTTTATTACTGATCAATCCCAGGTTAATAGGATATGTCATTTTGGGTAGCATCTTGAGCTCTATTGCTTTTCAGAATATATTATTCTACTTGCTTCTATAGTTTCTGGTGAGGAAAGTATAGTTTTATGTTATTTCAACTTCCTTTCATCTATACTTGAATTTCTAGTCACTGGCAGAATTTGTTGCTTTTATAATTGCAATTGTAAATGTTAACTACCATGTTCCTTTAAGTTTATGACTTATACAGTGGTTTTTCCATCTTGAGATAATCTCTGTGAATTCATTTAATTCATGCTTTGTTTTATGTATTCCAGAGTTGAAGTCATTTTCTCATTCTTCTAACTTGAATTATAGTGTTTAAGTGTCTTGAGTTGTCCTGTTGCTCTCAGAGGCAAGTATGAATGAACAATCAGATGGGACTATACAAGAATGGATTGTTTATATATGAAAAAGAGAAAAGGCAAGTGTCCACTGAAGTCCTTAGTTGTCAAGATATAAGATAGAGTTTGGCTACAGGTTTTTTATTTTGTTTTGGTAACTTCATGAGAAAAACTAAAAGAAAGAGAAAAAGATATATTTTGGAAGAAAGGGAGAAGAAAGATGAAATCACTATAGAAACACAGAAGAATAGATGAAGCAGCAAACAAGTATTTATTAAATATCCAAACATGTTTCCAATACTATACTAAGTACTTTACAAATGTTATCCCATTTGATCTTCACAACAACATTGGGAGGTAGGTGTTCCTATTATCCCCATTTTAAAATTAAGAAACTGAGATAGAGATTAATCAGAGATCACACAACTTGTATCAACCAAGAGGGACACTAGAGACAGTGAACAATTATTTATAAGTAAAACATATTCTAAATTGAGTGACGGGATTTGAAGTGAGGCTTATAAAATAAAAAGGAGAAGGTTTAAAAATCTGTGATTGTGGCAGGCTGGATAGAAGCATAGTTCATGAATCATGGAGCACCAATGCTGAGCACATTCAATTTTTACCATTTTCTTATTCGTGGAGAGTGAAGGGGACAAAACCAAAAAAAGTGTAAGAGGATGGGAGGAGGTAATTACACACAATTAATAGTCATAAATGTAATAAACTCATACATAAAACTGAGGACAGCAGAAAAAATTAAAAAGCAGAATACAATATTATGTTGTTTACAAGAAACCCACCTAAAACAAGGGATTCATGGATTAAAATAAGAAACTAGAGCAAAATCTATTATGCCTCAATTAAAACAAAAAAGTAAAAGTAGCAATCATGATCTTAGAAATGTCAAAAGCAAAAACAGAATTAAAATAGAAAAACTATATTTTCCTGAAAACAACATGAACATTGAAATAATATCAATAACAAATATCCACTAAATGGCATAGTAATTTCTCAGTACTGCATATCAATGTACTAAAATTGATAATATGTGAAGAGAAATGCAGAAAAGAAGAAATATTAAGCACATCCTTTACTAATCACCATGGAACAAGATTTCTATTTAATAGAGAGCCATTGGAAAGAGAATTCAATTTTTAATATTTCAACTGATATCTTCTGTTTCTTACTTTATCATAATTGTCCCCAGTATGCTTCCCCTTCCTAGTTTCAAGAATCATTCCACATAACAAATAAAAAAATTGTGAAGAGGAAAAAAAATCAACACAATTGATCATTACTTTGAAAAATTAAAATCTTTATGCCTGTTTACAATTTTGAAAATAAAAGTAGGCTTCGTTTTTCTTATGTTTAATGAGAACTGGCTTAAAATATTTGTAAACAGGATCAAGAACAAAAATGCATAAATTTGTACAGTGAAAAATGGAGCAAGTTAGCTTGCTGTAATAAAGCATTAACTTTGTGGGGAAAATAAAACATTGAAGACCACCATTCAGATTTTTTCCCCCTGAGGCAATTGGGGTTAAGTGACTTGCCCAGGGTCACACAACACCATTCAGATTCTTTCCAGAAATTGAATCATTTGATGAAATTATCAGAATTAACTGAGGTAAAGTGATTCTGCATTCCTCATTTATTTAGTTATTAATACTTTGTACTATTATGTACAGTTTATGATATGTATATAAGCTGTACTTATAAACATGTTATGCCATTAAGAAATAGGAAGGAAGGAAGGAAAGAAAGGAAAGAAGGAAAGGAAGGAAGGAAAGGAAGGGAGGAACAGATGAATGGAAGAAGGAAAGAAAAAGAAAAATCCTGAAAACATGTACATTTTTAGAGGCTGGGCAGAAGCCTTACAATTTCAATTAATCAAAATGATCTATTTTATATTTAGTAATTGCCTCTGTCCCTTGTTTGGTTAAGAAGACATCTCCTACCCATATCTATGAGAGATATATGATCTGGTTTTATTCCCATTCTTATATCTATTGAGGTCACATATCCATTAAGAATGCATTATGAAATAGTGTATAAAGTGTCGTTGCAAGCTTAATTTCTACTAGATTGCTGAATAGCTTTCCCAATAGCTTATTTCAAATAAAAAGGTTTTGATCAGTAGAATGATTTAAGAGAGTCCTGGAGAGACTTACATGAACTGATGCTAAGTGAAGTGAATAGAACCATGAGAACATTGTACACAGTAACAGCAGAATTATATAATGATCAATTCTGATGGATGTGGCCTTTTTCATCAGTGAAGTGATTCAGGCCAATCCCAATGGTTTTGTGATGGAGAGAGCCATTTGCATCCAGAGACAGGATTATGGGGACTGAGTATGAATCACAACATAACATTTTCACCTTGTTTTATTGTTATTTACTTGTATTTTGTTTTCTTTTTCGTTTTTTCTTCTTTTTTATCTGATTTTTCTTGTGCATCATGATAATTGTGGAAATATATATAGAAGATTTACATGTTTAACATATTGGATTACTTGCCATCTAGGGAAAGGAGTATGGGAAAGGAAAGGAAAAAAAATTGGAACACAAGGTTTTGCAAACATTAATGTTGAAAATGATATATGCATAGTTTTTCAAATAAAAAGATTTAATTTTAAAAAATTAAAAAACCAAATGAGGTTTTTTCCCTGTTTTATATTTTTTCTATATTATCAGCCTCTGAGCAATTGAGCTTCATTATGTCTGTTTCTCCCCCCCTCTAGTCTATTCCTTTGATCTGGCTCTCTTGTTTAAACTAATACTGATGGTTTTGATGATTGCTTCTTTATAATACAGTTTGAGATCTGGAGGTGCTATTCTCCCTTCATCTCTCCATTTTTCATCATTTCCTTTGATATTCCTTATCATTTGTTTTTTCCAAATGAATTTTGATGTTATAGTATCAGGTTTTATAAAATATTCTCTTGGTGATATACTTCCTATAACATTAAAAGTTCAAATTAACTTTGAAAATGTGATTTTTTTTATCATTTAGGCATGGCTCATTCATGTATACTGAACATTCATCTGGCTATTCAAATTGTTCTTATTTATAATTAAATTTATTCAAATTTTTGTGTGGTTTGATAGGTTGATCCTTAGATATTTTATACATTTTATATTTGTTTAAAATGGGATTTCCCTATTTTTGCTTCTCAGGTTTTATTGTTATTACATGGAAATGAAGTTAATTTTTGACCATTTGTCTTGTTATCTGCAATTTTGCTAAAGCTATTAACTATTGTGAGAGACAAACTGGGGTTAAATTTCCACAGAATAGTTAAAATTCGGGGCAGTTAGGTGACACAGTGGATAGAGCACCAGCCCGGAAAGTCAGGAAGATCTGAGTTCAAATTTGACCTTAGACACTTAACATTCCCTAGCTATGTGACCCTGGGCAATTCACTTAACCACAATTGCCTTAAGGGGAAAAAAGAATAGTTCAAATTAAATTCCTCAGAAACTTTGTGCAGACAATGAGAAATATTGAAAAGCTAAGTTTCCACAGAATATTGTAAAATGCAAGGTAATGTAAGATAATATGTATCTCTAACCAATGAGCTTTCAGAAGAAGAGATGCACTTGGCTCCAAATTTTTGATAAAGATATCTAAGCTAGGGACTGATCAGGTTCAAGGACCTGGAAAAAGCTTTTCTTTATTGAGCTTGCTTAATAAGCCTCATGCATCTAAGCTGACATACCCCACGTGGAATTAGAATCTCATTAATAGAACATAGGATATATGGTGAGGGAGGTAGGATGTAAGAAATTTTGTAACCCTAAGAACTAACCAATCCATTCTTGGGGGGAGGGAACTGCGCAAAACTAACAGCATAAAGCTTGTCTGCTTCTATACCTAATGTTCCCTCTTCCCAGGCAAATCCTGCTTCTGGCCAGAAACATCCAATTATCTCTGAGCTTTATTTCTCAATAAAATTTCTTTGTTGCCTGACTTTCAGAGCTGACTTATTTCTAATGTTCTCTGAATCATTAACTTTGCAGAATATCTTAGAATTTTTTAAGTATACCATCATATCATAAGAAAGGAGATATTGTTTTTATTTCTTCTCTTGCTGCTGTTGCTAGCATTTTCAGAACAATATCAAACAATAGTGGGGAAGAGTGACATTTTTGGTTCACTTGTGTTTTTATTAAGAATCATTCTATCATATTTTCATTGTATATGATGATTGATTTTGGTTTTAGATAGCTCCTTTTAAAGTTGAAAAAAAAAAGTCTCTATGCCTAAAGTTTATAGAACTTTTAGCATAAAATCCTACTGCTTTGTCAGAGGTTATTTTTTCCATCTATTGAGAACTTAAGAAAAATTAAGAGAAATCAAGGGCAATAAAACAAACAAAATGACCACGTGATATAATATTCCAGCCCAAGACAATTTCAGAGTCCTAAAGACTCAAACGTAACAGACCCAAAAGATCAGTCTCACTGGGGTAAGAGAGGATTCCAGTCCACAACACACTGTATCAGGCAAGCTAGCAGCAAAGTCCCAAGCTGTAGAACAAGCCACCATCCTGGAATAAACCAGCAGAGGAGCCCTGACTCCACAATGAGGCTGGAATCAAGAAGGCAGCAGTGAGATCTGGAGTCCTGGAACAATGCAATAGTGATTTCTGGAGCACTCAGCCACAGGGGATAACTTTGGATCAAAAAAAGATTCTAGGGGGACCCTTATTTGGCATTAGGTACAAAACTCTATTGCATTGCCCATGTAAATATCCCAATCCTAGGGTAGGAAAAAGAAGTAGTACACTAGAACTCAGAGACATAGGGGAGCCGGGACTGTCACATTTCCAGAAAGAAAATAGTGCTTATAATTGTTCACAGACCAGAATAAAGACAAATAAAGTAGTGACCAGAGGTCTCCTTAAGTCATACCACTAACAGACACTTAGAACTAGTTCTGTAATAAAAACCTGAAGCTTTACAGTGCCTGTTCTACTCTGGTAACAGAGCCCAATTTTATTTTTTTCAGGGTCATATAGATTAATTTTTTAAAAGTAGCCCTTCATTTTCAAAATAGATGAAAAGATAAAGTTTTCAACAAAAAAAAAAAAAATATATATATATATATATATATATATATATATATATATATATATATATATATATATATCATTTGTAATTCTTCTATATTTATGTATTTCCACATTTATCATGCTGCACAAGAAAAATCAGATCAACAAGGGAAAAATGGGAAGTAAAAAAGCAAACAATAAAAATTAAGCATTGTCTTTCAGGGAAAAAGGTGGACATACAATAAAATAGGAGATTTTCAATCATTTTTGATAAAAGGATCAGAGCTGATCTTAAAATACAAGACTCAAGAGAAGCATAAAAAAGGTAAAAAGAGAAGAAAAACTACAGTTAAAACTGTAAAAACTTTTAAAAAAGTTAAAATTTTACATCACTGCATGGAAAGATGATACATGTAACTTAAGAACTGTACCTTTTGACTCATTTCTAAAATATAGAGAGAACTGACTCTAATTTATAAGAAATCAAGCCATTCTCCAATTGATAAATGGTCAAAGGATATGAACAGACAATTCTCAGATGAAGAGGTTGAAACTATTTCTAGCCATATAAAAAGATGCTCCAAGTCATTATTGGTCAGAGAAATGCAAATTAAGACAACTCTGAGATACCACTACACACCTCTCAGACTGGCTAGAATGACAGGAAAAGATAATGTAGAATGTTGGAGGGATTTGGAGGGGATGTGGGGAAACAGGGACACTAATACATTGTTGGTGGAATTGTGAATACATCCAACCATTCTGGAGAGTAGTTTGGAACTATGCTCAAAAAGTTATCAAACTGTGCATACCCTTTGATCCAGCAGTGTTACTACTGGGCTTATATCCAAAGACATCATAAAGAAGGGAAAAGGACCTGTATGGGCAAGAATGTTTGTGGCAGCCCTCTTTGTAGTGACCAGAAACTGGAAACTGAGTGGATGCCCATCAATTGGAGAATGGCTGAATAAATTGTGGTATATGAATATTATGGAATATTATTGTTAGGTAAGAAATGACCAACAGGATGATTTCAGAAAGGCCTAGAGAGCCTTACACAAACTGATGCTGAGTAAAACGAGCAGGACCAGGAAATCATTATATACTTCAACAATACTGTATGATGACCAATTCTGATGGACCTGGCCATCCTTAGCAATGAGATGAACCAAATCAGTTCCAATGGAGCAGTAATGAACTGAACCAGCTACGCCCAGCGAAAGAACTCTGGGAGATGACTAAAAATCATTACATTGAATTCCTGATCCCTATATTTTTGCCCACCTGCATTTTTTATTTCCTTCACAGGCTAATTGTACAATATTTCAGAGTCCGATTCTTTTTGTACACCAAAATAATGGTTTGGTCATGTATACTTATTGTGTATCTAATTTATATTTTAATATATTTAACATCTAGTGGTCATCCTGCCATCTGGGGGAGTGGGTGGGGGGAAGGAGGGGAAAAATTGGAACAAGAGGTTTGGCAATTGTCAATGCTGTAAAGTTACCCATACATATAACTGTATATGTTGTATACAACATATTTTTCATATGTAAATAAAAAGCTATTTAAAAAAAACTGTACCTTTTTCCAGGCTGTTAGAAGAGGTATAATTAGAGGGTGTAGGTATAAGTTGACTTTAATGGGATGATTAAAAAAAAAGAAATTAAAGGTGGAAAAAGTATAGTGCTGGAATAAGAGGAAAGGAGAGGTAAATGTGGTAAATCATGCATGTAAAGAGGTACAGAAGATCTATTAGAGTAGAGGGAAAGAAGGGAAGAGGATGAGCACTGTTCAAAACTTAATCTCATCTGATTTGGCTGAAAAAGGGAATATAATACATAGTTTGGTATAGAAATTTGTCTCACCTTATAGGGAAGTGGTGGGGGGGGAAGGGAAAGGAGAGGCTAATAGAAAGAAGGGCAGAAGTAGAAAGAGAAGGGATAAGAAAGGGTAATACTGAAAAAAAGGGAGGGCAGATTGAGGGGTGTGGTGGTCAGAAACAAAACACTGGTGAGAAGGTGAAAAGTGAAAGAGGAAAGAAAAGTGTGACTTGGGAAAAATAGAATGGCAGAAAATGTAAATGACTGATTACATTGTGAATTACAACTGTGAATGTGAATGACATGAGCTCTCCCATAAAAATGGATGCAGATGTCAGACTGGATTAAAAGCCAGAATCCTACAATATGTTGTTTACAAGAAACACATTTGAAGCAGAGAGATACATAGAGAATAAAAATAAAAAGCTGGAGCAGAATATATTATACTTCAGCTGAAATTTAAAAAAAAAAAAAAGCAGGAGTAGCAATCCTGATTTCAGATCAAGCAAAAGCAAAAATAAATGTAATTAAAAGAGATAAGAAAGGAAACTACATCTTCCTAAAGGATACCATAAATAATAAAGCAATATAAATGCTAAACATATATGTATCAAGTGGTATAGCATCCAAATTTCCAAAAAAGAAGGTAAATGAGCTGCAAGAAGAAATAGACAAAACAAAACTATATTAGTAGGGGAGCTAAACTTCCCTCTATCAAAACTAGATAAATCTAACCACAAAATAAACAAGAAAGAATGTAAGGAAGTGAGTAGAATTTTAGAAAGGTTAAATATGATTGACCTTTGAAGAAAATTAAATGGGGATAGTTCAGTAGTACATGGCATCTACACAAAATTGACTATGTATTAGGGCATACAAATCTCACAATCAAATGCAGAAATAGTAAATACATCCATTTCAGATCATGATGCAAATAAAATTACATGTAATAAAGGGACATGGAAAAACAGACCAAAAACTAATTGGAAATTAAATAACATAATTCTAAAGAATAGTGGGTCAGACATCAAATTATAGAAACAATTGATAATTTCATTCAAGAGAATGACACTAATGAGACAACATAGAAAACGTATGGGATGCAGCCAAAGCAGTTTTAATAGGAAATTGTATATCTCTAGATGCTTACATGAATAAAATAAAAAAGAGGAAATCTATGAATTGGGCTTACAATTAAAAAGCTATAAAAAGAAAAAATTTTAAAACCCCAATTAAATGTCAAACTAGAAATTCTGAAAATTAACAAAGAGATTAATAAAACTGAAAGTAACAAAATTATTGATGTGATAAGCAAAACTAAGAGTTAAAAAAAAACAACAAAATAGATAAACCTTTGGTTAATTTGATCAGTTAAAAAAAAAAAAGAAGAAAACTGAATTACCAGCATTAAAAATGAAAAGGGTAAACTTAGCACCAATGAAGAGGAAGTTAAAGTAATAATTAGGAGTTATTTTGCCCAATAATTGATAATCCGACAAAAAAATCTGATAATCTAAGTGAAATGAATGAATTCTTATAAAAATAAATATTGCCCAGATTAACAGATGAGAAAATGAATTACTTAAATAGTCCCATTTTAGAAAAAAAGATAATGAACAAGCTATTAATGAACCCCCTAAGAAAAAAAATTTCCAGGGTCAGATGGATGTACAAGCGAATTCTACCAAACATTTAAAGAACAATTAATTCCAATACTATAGAAACTATTTTTAAAACTACGGGAAGAAGGAGTCCACCCAATTGTTTTTATACCACAGATAGGGTGCTGATATCTAAACCAGGAAGAGCCAAACTGAGAAAGGAAATTACAGGCCAATTTCCCTAATGAATATTGATGCAAAAATATTAAATAAAACATTAGCAAAGAAATTACAGCAACTTACTATTAGGAGAATACACTATGAACAAGTAGGATTTATACCAGGAATGCAGGGCTGGTTCAATATCAGAAAAACTATTAGCATAACTGACTATGTCAATAACCAACCTTATAGAAATCATGTGATTATATCAATAGATGCAGAAAAAAGCATTTGAAAAAATACAATGCCCATTAAAACACTAGAGAGCATATGAACAAATGGAGTTTTCCTTAAAATAATAAGTAGATCCAAAACCCATCAACAAGCATTATATGTAATGGAGATAAACAAAGTATTCCCACTAAGTTCAGGGGTGAAACAAGATTGCCTACTATCACCACTACTATTCATAATGTACTAGAAAATTAGCTTTAGCAATAAGAGAAGTAAAAGGAACTGAAGGGAGTAGAGCAGGTAATAAGGAAATAAAATTATCACTCTTTGCATACGATATGATGGTATACTTAAAGAAACCTAGAGAATCAACTACAAAAATACTAGAAACAATAACTTCAGCAAAGTTGCCAGATATAAAATGAACCATAAATCATTGGCCTTATTATATGATACCAACAAAGTCCAGCAGCAAGAGATGGAAAGAGAAATTCCATTTAAAATAACTGTAGATAATATAAAATATTTGGGAGTCTACCTACCAAGACAAAGACAGGAACTATATGTACATAATTACAAAGCCCTTTTCACACAAATAAAGTTAGATCTAAATAATTGGAAGACTATAAGGTGCTAATGAGTAGGCTGAGCTGATATAATAAAAATGGCAATTTTACCTAAATTAGTCTACTTGTTCAGTGTCATATCAAATTGCTAAGAAACTACTTTATCGAACTAAAAAAAAAATTCATTTGGAAAAGCAAAAGGTGTTATAGGTTAGGTTCACAAGACACAATAGTCAATGACTACAGTTATCTAATATTTGATAAACTCAAAGACTCCAGTTTCTGGGATAAGAACTCATTATATGACAAAAATTTGAAAACAGTATGACAGAAACTAGGCATTGATCAGTACCTAACACTATATAAGATAAGTTCAAAATGGCTTCATGATTTAGACATAAAGAGTGATTTAAAAAAACAAATTAGGAGAACAAGAGATTGTCTATCATTCAGATCTATGGAGAAGGAAGAAATTCATGGCCAAAGAAAAACTAGACAACATTATGAAATGCAAAACAAGACAATTTTTATTATATCATATAAAATAGTTTTGTGCAAACAAAACCAATGCAGCCAAGATTAAAAGAGAAGCAGAATATGGGGCCAGGAATTTGACATCTAATGTTTCGGATGAAAGCCTTATTTCTTTAATACCTCTAGCTTTTTATTTTTCAAAATACAGGCAAAAATTGATTTTCATCATTCACCCTTTCAAAACCTTGTGTCCAAATTTTTCTTCTCAGGCCTGGAGAGACTTACACGAACTGATGCTGAGTGAAATGAGCAGGACCAGGAGATCATTATATACTTCAACAACAATCCTATATGATGACCAGTTCTGATGGACCTGGCCATCCTCAGCAAGGAGATCAACCAAATCATTTCCAATGGAGCAGTAATGAACTGAACCAGCTACGCCCAGAGAAAGAACTCTGGGAGATGACTAAAAACCATTACATTGAACTCCCAATCCCTATATTTAGGCCCACCTGCATTTTTTATTTCCTTCACAAGCTAATTGTACAATATTCCAGAGTCTGATTCTTTTTGTATGGCAAAATAACGGTTTGGTCATGTATACTTATTGTGTATCTAATTTATATTTTAATATATTTAACATCTACTGGTCATCCTGCCATCGGGGGGAGGAAGTAGGGGGTAAGAGGTGAAAAATTGGAACAAGAGGTTTGGCAATTGTTAACGCTGTAAAGTTACCCATGCATATAACCTGTAAATAAAAAGCTATTAAATAAAAAAATAAAAATAAAAAAAAACAAATTTTTCTTCTCCTTTTCTTCCCCCTTCTCTAGACAACAAGTAATCCAATATAAGTTAAACGTGTGCAGTTCTTCTAAACATATTTCCACCATCATGCCACACAAGAAAAAAATCATATAAAGAGGGTAAAAAAAAATGAGAAAGATAAAAAACAAGCAAGCAAACAACAACCAAAATTGTGAAAATACTATGTTGATACACATTCAGTCCCCATAATCCTCTTTGAGGATGCAGATGGCTTTCTCCATCACAAGTCTATTGGAATTGGCTTAACTCACCTCATTTTGAAAAGAGCCAAGTCAGTTGATCGTCACATAATCTTGTTGTTGTTGTGTATAATTTATTCAGTCACTCCCCAATTGATGGGCATCTATTCAGTTTCTGGTTCTACCAGACTATTTCTAAGATAGATAGAGAATTGACTCAATTTTATAAGAATACAAAACATTTCCTAATTGATAAGTGGTCAAAGGATATAAACAGACAATTTTCAGGTGAAGAAATTAAAACTATTTCTATATATACAAAAAAATATTCTAAATCAATGTTGATCAGAGAAATGAAAATTAAGACAACTCTGAGATAGCACCTCATTCCTCATATTGGTTATGAAGGCAGGTAAAGATAATGATAAATGTTGGAGGGGATGTGGGAAAACTGAGACACCAAATCATTGCTGGTAGAGTTGTGGATCTATATCCCAAAGAGATCATAAAAAAAAGGAAAAACCCACATATGCAAAAATGTTTGTAACAGTTCTTTTTGTGGTAGCAAGGAACTGGAAACTGAGTGGATGCCCATAAGTTGGGGAATGGCTGAATAAGTTATGGTATATGTATGTTACGGAATATTATTGTTCCATAAGAAATGATGAGCAGGCTGATTTCAAAGAAGCCTGGAAAGACTTATATTAACTGATGCTAAGTGAAGTAAGTATAACTAAAAGAATATTGTACAGCAGAAGACTGCAAAATGATCAACTGTCACGGACTTGGCTCTTTTCAACAATGAGGTGATTCAAGGCAATTCCAGGATACTTCTGAATGGAAAAAGTCATCTGAAGATGGCAGATGCATCCAGAAGGAGAACTATGGTGACTGAATGCAGATAAAAGTATAGTATTTTCACCTTTTTTGGCTGTTGTTTGCTTTTTTTTCCCTTTCTCATTTTCCCCTTTTTATGTGATTTTTCTTGCTCACCTATGACAAATGTGGAAATATGTTTGAAGAATTACACATATTTAATATATGTTGGATTACTTGCTGTCTGTGGGGAGGGAGAGAGAAGAGTTTGGAACACAAGGTTTTGCATGGATGACTGTTGAAAACTATCCAAATATTTTGAAATGTAAGCTATTATCATTTTTTTTAAAATTCAGAAATAGGCATATTTAAATTTGGTGGAGGAGCAATAAGACATAGAGCGAAATTATCTCCCACAAATACTGTAACAAAATTTTATAACAATAGTCAGATTAAGTAGTGAAGAAGAAACCCAAGAGGACACTAAAATTGTCATTTTTTTTCTAGCCAGAAGTTAGTGACCAAGGCAAGATCTACAGATTTGGCTAGTAAAATTAGGTTATCTAGAGCATTCAACTTATCATTAAAAAGGTTTTAAGTTTAAAAAGGAAAAAGGGGAAAGAAAACTATGTAGTTTTTAATCTATATCTTTATCACAGAGTGTAGCTACAAAGAGTAGTAGCAAAATATACTTTGAAATAGAAATGGATATAAGGCTGTTATCTATGGAAAAATCCCCAAATAAAAACCTGTGGTCTCAGAGCTCTAAAGACTTGTTCACAAAGCATGAAAGTCAAGCAAAGGAACTATAGATTCTCTTGCAAGGAAGGAAATTTGATGTTTTTGGTAATAGAGAAACAAGGTGGGGTGAGATCCAAAAGGAATGAGTATGCAATATTCAAAAGGAAAGAGACAGAGTCAGGTAAGGGGGAGAAAGGGAAGAACAGCAGTGTGAGGGGGAATTACAGAAAGGGAAAAATGGAAGGAAGATCAACAGAGGGGAAAAGAGAAATAATATTATCACTTGAGTTACCTAGAAGGAAAGAGGAAACAAACAATCAAGGAATTTGGGAAGATGAGGTATGAAATAAAAGTGATTGGAGACTTCAAAATCAGATCTGTGTCCAAATGTAGCTTTAATCACTTACTAGCTTGTGGCCCTGGCCAATTTATTTAACTTCTATTTGTCTCACTTTTCTCTTCTGTAAAATGGGAATAATACCTACCTCCTAGGGCTGTTGTGAAGTTCAAATAAAATAATAATTATAAAATACTAAGCACAATGCCTACTACATAATAAGCACTATAAAAAAGTTAGGATTATCTCATTCTGCTCTGTCATTGTATTTTGCTGTCTCTCTGTTTTCTCTCTAACATCTTTTTCTGTCTTTATACTTCCCTTTGTCTTCTTTTTATATCCTTGACTCTCTCTCTCTTTTCTCTGTCTCTGTCTCTACTCCCCCCTAAAAAAGTCATAATGTCTTGACTTAGCTAAGTGAAGATTTCATGTTTCAAAAATGTGTGTGTCAATTCTGGATCTCATTCTCACCAAAAATAAACTGCTGACTCAGGTGAAAATGAAAGGACACTTGGAGAATTGACTATGGCATCTTAGAATTTGTGATGGAGGAGGGATCTGATTATAGGTCAACAAACAACTATGATGGGGGGAGGGAAAAGACACATAGAAAGGATAATAAAAAGAATAAATATCATTCTGTCATCTTAAATTTTCGAGATACATTCAGCCCAAGAGGGATCAAAAGATCTCAGAATGAAATGATGTACAAAAGAAAAGACAAAAGCCAGTGAGGAAGGTAAGAGGGAGGTGCATGAGCGCATACACACACATACACACACACACACACACATACATATACACACACACCAAGCCAAGACCCCAAAATCTGCAGAACAGATTTGCAGAAACAGAATGCTATTTAATGATCAGACTGGTGAGCCAAAGAGGCTTTCCATGTTCTTCTCATCCCTTTGCTCCTGGGTGATGTTGTGAAAATCCTTTCCCTTCCCCCATCCTCACAGAGCTTCCTCCAAACTGAAGAGTGAAGGGAAAGGGGAAAATATAAATAATAAAATGACCGCCTTTATCCCCTGAAGAGAATTTTTCTGCATTTCGTTAATGTGAAATCAGCAGTGAGCTTCATGTTATCTGCTTAAGCAATGGCTATAAGGAAATAAATTCTTGCAAAGAGCAGGAAACAGAGTCAAGATAATTGCAGTAATTCTCACGTTTTTAACATTATGATCTTTATTTCCTAGATTAGTAATCTAGAAATGGTATTCTGAGAAGGCATTTACAAGGCTTTGGGCACCCAATATGAACCTCAACGATCAGTCTTTTGGCTCTACCTAGTGGTCAAAAGCTGTAATGCAGCTTATTGAGAGGTTAGACCCCTCAAAACTGTCATATATATTACATGTTTATAAAACATTTATATTAAGTTTTGAGGATATACATTGGCTTTATAGACTTCCTTAGTTTTATTTTATTTGTAAATTAATTCGCAAAGTGCTTTACAAACATCATAGTTCCTTATAAAAGCTTTGGAGGGTGGGTGCTATTATTATCCCATTTTTACAGAAGAAACTGAAGGAGATAGAAGTGAAATGACTTGCCCAGAGTCTTGGTTCTTGAGGTTGAATTTGAACTCAGGTCCTCCTCATTCTAGATGCAATGTTCTATCCATTGTACCACCTATCTGCTTTTATGGGAATTACATGTTATATGAAGGAAAGGAGAGATTTGTTTTCAGATTGGCCCCATAAAACAGAACCAGCAAAGGTGACATTACAGAGTCAGAAGCAGGTAGTAAGGTAAACAGTTCTATCAATTATATTCCAAACTACAATGAACTGGGTTGGGAAGCTCTGTCATTGGACATCTTCAAGGAAAAGCTGGAGGACCACTTTAGGGACTTTTAGATACTTGTTCTTAGAAATTGTTTTCTTGGTCAGGTACCAATTGGAACAGATGGTCTATAAAGTCCTCCAATGCTCAAAATATAGTTGAAAATTCCTTTTAATTTTAAGTTGATTATATGAACTAATGATATTTGAAATACTTTGAAATATTTATAGAGCTACATAAATATATTATTATTAATTATTACAGGTTTCAGGATGTTCATATGACAGCAGGATGATATGGTAGAATGTGCTGAATTGAAATCAGAAAGAGCTGAGCTGAAATCCTTTCTCAGACACCCTTGGAACTGACCTCTATCTGCTTCAGTTTCCTCATCTGTAAAGTGGGGATAATAGCATCTACTTCATATGCTTGTTCTGGGGATCAAATGAATAATAGCCATAAAGTACTTTTCAAATCCTAAAGAGTGATAGAAATGCTAACTTTATTATGTATATGTGTGTGAGTTAGTTAATGTAACCCCTAAGAGCCTAGTGTCAGAAGCTTGGAATAATATGGGACTAATGCAGCTGTGCCCAACATACTGTCAGAGATTGGTCTTTTTTTTTTTTTTAGTATCCATTCAGATCATTATCCATCTAGAACTTGGTAGAAGACTGGAGGAGTGCTGATGCACAGAAAGTCCTGGACCTATGAGCACATGGCATGTAATTATTAGGGGTAGACTTTGAAATCATGTTTTCTTCATTTCACTTCAAATCATTTCAGGATATAATTTATCTTCTTTATCACGGTAGCCTCTGATCACTCCCTGTTTTCCAAGGCTATTCCACCTACTCTGATCTTTCTTCCCTTTAAAATGCTAATCATTAAGTGACTGGGTAATTAACTAGTCCAAGTTTACACTGACTTCTAACTTTGTGAACCCTGTCCCCTTGTCCTTTTGCTTTCCAAACCCTTGTCCTGGACTATCCTGCCATCATCTGCCTTTTGCACTTTATACCTGTGCTGTTGACCATAGATGGAAGAGATCCAAACAACTGTGTTTTAAAATGCAATCAATGCAAACAACTGTGTTTTATAATGCAATCAATGCTGCCAGCCCATGCTTATTCTTACCTAATCAACTCCATATCCTGCTCCCCACAATGATTGTCCCAAATCTCTGATTTTCTCATGCCCCAGACACATTTCCCCCTCTCTCGTTTAGCAGATGATTTCACCAAATGCTTTAAAAAAAAAAAAAGAGGCAATCCATCATGAGATCTCTCAACTCAGCACCACTCTCCACACCAAATCACTTGCCCATTCGCCCCTCATTGTTCTAGAATCACAAAGAAAGGGTATTCTTGCAAATACTCTTTGTTACTTCCCTCTGTCCTGGGAGCCTGTCCCTTTCATCATCCATTCTCTCTTAATTATCCATTTCCTCTGATTTACTAGCTCCTTCCTGCCTGCTTACAAACATGGTCAAATCTCCTTAAACGTTCACAATTCATTTTATTCTACCTGCTTCTTAAGCTACTATCTCTCCTCTCTTATGCAGAAAAACTACAAAAACCAAATCTACATTTCTTGCTTCCACTTTTTTTCTTCCTTTTCCCTTTCAAACTCTTGTAATTTGGTTTCTAGCTTTATCTCACTTGAAATTGCTTTCTGCAAGATTAGCAGTAACCTCTTTCTTGCCAAATCCGATGGCCTTTTCTCGGTCTTTTTGCTCCTTGATCTCTCTGCTACATTTGACATTCCTGCCCACCCCTCTTCTTCCTACGTGTCTGCTCTTCCATGGGTTTTTTCATAACACTGTTCTCTTCTGAAAAGAAAGAAGCCAGACTTAAATAGGAGGTTTAGCACTCAATCAATATCTCTATGACCTTGCTGAGACCCATAGATGTCTCCAGACTTAAGCTTTCTTATCTGTAAAAATGACCCTTTAGCCTCTTCCATTTCTAATAATCCATAACAACTGTCTTCATTCAGCGGATTGGCTTGAGGGGAAAGAAAGAAATTTGTTCTACTAGGATGCAGAAAGATTGGAGCACTGAAGGGAAGCAAGAGGAAATGGATTTGGTCTCAATGGAAGGAAAAACTTCGCCCCAAATTAACAGTTGTCCCAAAAAGGCTGCTTCAGAGAAGGTGTGGTTTGTGAGGTCCTTTCTTATCCTGAAATTTTGGATATTTTGGCCTGAATCCCTGTAAGGGGATGGAACAAACACTCATAAGCACACTAGTATCAAGTAAGCTAGCATTTATGTAGCCTTTTAAGGTTCAAAAAAGTTTCGAATAGATGTTATCTCATTTGATCTTTACAACAACTTCCTTATTATGCTCATTTGACAGATGAGGAAAGAAGTTAAGTAACACCATTCATAGAGGGGTATGGAGCCAGGGTCCTGACATCCCACCCAACACTACCTGGCTTGTTAATACTATACTGTTATGTACTTATGTGTGTGAATTTCTGGAAGTCTTCAAGCAAAGTCTATCTGGGATACTTGTCCCTTGTCAGGGATATTTACAAAAAGACTCGTGGCTTAGGGATATGTTGAAATGCATGAGCTACAATCCAAAAATTTCGTGAATCTCTGTAATTCAGTCACCCAAGCTTGTCAGGCCTCAAGACTGCCTCTGTAGAGGGTCCCAACATCAAAAAAAATTTTTTTTAAATAAAAATAAGGAAGTTTAGCCTCCTCATCACAATTATCTCATCACAAAGCTTGCAGACAATTTGTTCTTTAAAGAAAGAAAGCAAGCCAAAAATTGCCACTGGGAATCTCCCCTGATGCCCCCAAGAATCTTTCTGCTGGCCTATTTGTGATACCCTCAAATGGTGGCTAAGCTGGGTTACTAGAATGTTTGCAACTAAAAGACAGTCTTCAAAGTGCAGCTTACATACATTCAACAAATGTTTATTAAGCACCTTCCATGTACAGGACCTGGAGAAACATTAAGGCTGCAGACATCTTCCCTCAAGAGGCCACAACCTAAAAAGACTAATGGCACACATCAATAGCTAGAAGACAAAATTGACAAAGGAGGAAAAGAGGAAACTATATTCATTTTGCATTTATCCTATATGTGAATATATATGTTGTCTCTCTCACTAAGACTATAAGAAGCTCCTTGAGAGTAGGGATTAACTTTGTATCTCACAGCCAACTGTAAGAGTCAAATAGTAGCTATTTTATAAGTGTTTATTAGTTGAGTCCTCAAATGGACAAGAGATGGAATGACTGTGCTAAAGAAACAGTTTTAACTTCACTTAATTATCTATTGTCTACAAAGAGCAGTACATGTACTGGCTGGGAGAAGGTGAAAGATTGTAAACCTTTGTAAAACACTTCCTTCAGTAATCCATCGCTGCCTGGTCTCTCCTACGCACTCACTGCTGAGCTGTTGGTGGTTTTTGAGTAGAAGAGTAACAATTAACATCACAGCAGCACATTAGGAAGATTCCTCTAGACACATTCCAAGTGATATTGAGTAAAGATTAGATCAGAGGACCTGTTATTAGGTTATTGCAATAGCCTTGCAATATTGCAATAACCCAAGTGAGAAATTAAAAGAGCCTGTTTAGAGTGAGAAAAAGAGGGAGTCCATTAAAAGATGGTGAAAAAGAGAAAAAAAAAAGTCCACAAATCTTGTATCTGCAGAATGAGAGACAAGGAAGAGTCAAAAATGATTCTAAGGTTTCAATTCTAGGTAACTGGGGGATGGTAGTACCAATAACAGAAATATATAAACTATATAAAGAGATTTATATGATTTAGTCCCTGAAAAATAAATCTTTTTATGGAGCTGGTACTAGGAGAAAATATGTTCTTATGTTTACTTCAGTGAATTCATGACCTCTTGACGATGATTTCCAGAAGTGTAGATTACAATCCATCGCACTCATGTTTAGATGGAGATCTCTACCAGAGTGCCACCATGCTTATTCAAGGTCTTATTTCTTTTGTATATCTTCCATTCCACTGAAGACATTAGCTCCCCAGTCTTGCAATACGCCATGTGGATTTTGCCAGTGAACCGAGGACATCTCATCTAGGCTCAGGGACTTCTGAGAAAAGCAGTGTTAGAATGATGAGTTAAGCATCCAAATATACACCAATAAATCAATAGATCTGTGAGCTCATCAGTTTGGGTACTCTTCTGAACCCATCCACACATCTTCATTTCTTGCACTTTTTTTGTACTTTTGCATTTTTCCTGAGTTGTCAGGAAATGGAGGTGAGATGGAACAAAGTGTTGTGTGTGAATTGTCTCTTCGGAGTAGTCATAGATTTTATCAAAGAGGCCCTGTAGTATTCTGAAGCTCAGCGCAATCAGCATTAAGTCATTATAACCCATATTTCATGATAGCTAGAGTCCTGCAGTGAACAGAGAACGAAGCCTGAAGTCAAGAGCAACTCATCTTTCTGAGTTCAAATCAGACCTCAGACACTTGCTAGCTATGTGATCTAAGCAAGTCCCTTAACTCTATTTGACTCAAATTTCTTCATCTGTAAAATTAGTTGGAGAAAGGAATGGCAAACCATTTCAGTATTTTTGCCAAGAAAAACTCAAATGGAGTTATGAAGAGTGGGAAATGCTTGAAAATGAACAACAACAATCCCATGTTTCATGGATTCCCCAGTCCTCTCTCTTCTGAAGATTGGAAGGTTTCAGTCTTAGGGTTTTAACATTCAGTCTTTCAATCTCTCTTAACGAGAACCTCTGTGATTTGTTGCTACTATTCCGAAATCTCCATTGGGAATATCAAAACCTGACTCGCATCTTTCATGGGAATATTAACCTTGCAGTTAGCAGGCTTTGAAAGCATTAACATGAGACGAGCCATTTAAAGGGAGACAGACACAGAAAAGGATAGAAACAGAGACAGAGACAAAGAATTCATTGCTGAGCTCTAGTAACAATGCCAACTTATCACAGGCTTGATTTCATAAAAGCCTAGAAAGACTTAGATGAACTGATGCTGAGTGAAGTGATCAGAACCAAGACACAGTAAGAAAAATAAATACCAAATAACTTGAGGAGAGAGTGACCTTTAAGAAAAATATGGTTCATGTTTACAAAAATACCTAGAGTAGCTCTCTTTGTTATAATAAAGAACTGGAAACTTAAGAGGTATCAACCAGTTGAAGAATGGCTAAACAAGTTAAGGTGAGTGAATGCAAAGGAATATTACTGTAATGTAGCAAATGATGAAAGGGAAAGAAAAACCTGGAAGATTTGTATGAACTGATGCAAAAGGAACAGAACCATGAGAATAATAGCTACAACAAAGAAAAACTTTGAAAAAATCTGATCAAGAAATTCTAGAATAATAAACACACTAGTCATTTGATAGAAAGATGATGGATTCAATATGCAGAATAAGACATACATTTTCAGACATAAAAAATATGAGAATTTGTTTTAGTTCCCTTTGTTACAAGAGTATCTTGCAATTAACAGCTGAACCCTACCTCATAAGAGAGAAGGGTGTTTCCTGGTGAGAGCATAGGAATTTAATACTCAAAGTAAGTAAATAAAAAAGAAAAAGATGGGAGATTTGATCTCCAACCTAAGTAAATAGATCTGTGTTTTTTCTATTATTATTATAGTAACTTTTTATTGACAGAATCCATGCCAGGGTAATTTTTTTACAACATTATCCCTTGCACTCACTTCTGTTCCGATTTTTCCCTCCCACTCTCCACCCCCTCCCCTAGATGGCAAGCAGTCCTATATATGTTGAATATGTCCTAGTATATCCTAGATACAATGTATGTGTGCAGATCCAAACAGTTTTCTTGTTGCACAGGGAGAATTGGATTCAGAAGGTAGATCTGTGTTTTTTAAAGAAGCAGCTGGTTCCCCTTGCTGAGTTCAAATCACATGTCTCAGATGACGCAC
This sequence comes from Sarcophilus harrisii, assembly GCF_902635505.1. NCBI lineage: Eukaryota > Metazoa > Chordata > Mammalia > Dasyuromorphia > Dasyuridae > Sarcophilus > Sarcophilus harrisii. The sequence goes on from NC_045427.1 coordinate 628,661,710, forward strand.
ATCCCAAAGTGCCAAAAGAGAAATGGCTTATATTGGATCACTTGCTGTCTAGGGGAGAGAGTGAGGAAGAAGAGAGGAAAAAATAAATTTGGAACACAAGGTTTTGCAAAAGGTGAATATTGAAAATTATCTATGCATGTGTTTTGAAAATAAAAGGCTTTACAGGAGATCATTATATACTTCAACAACAATACTATATGATGATCAATTCTGATGGACGTGGCCCTCTTCAACAATGAGCAGGACCAGGAGATCATTATATACTTCAACAACAATACTATATGATGATCAATTCTGATGGACGTGGCCCTCTTCAACAATGAGATGAACCAAATCAGTTCCAACAGAGCAGTAATGAACTGAACCAGCTACACCCGGGGGGGGGTGGAAACTCAGGGAAATGAGTGTGAACCACTACACAGAATTCCCAATCCCTCTATTTTTGAAAGAACTCTGGGAGATGACTATGAACCACTACATAGAATTCCCAATCCCTCTATTTTTATCCACCTGCATTTTTGATTTCCTTCACAGGCGAATTGTACACTATTTCAAAGTCCAACTCTTTTTATACAGCAAAATGACTGTTTGGACATATATACATATATTGTATTTAACTTATATTTCAACATATTTAACATGAATTGTGTTGGTGTTCTTTTTCCAAAACACAGCCAGGTGATAAAAGTTCAGATCTTTTATTGTGTCCTTCAGTATAGCCCGGTTAGTTCAGAGACCTATCTCTCTGCAAAGCTCTTGCACAGCTTTGTCCTCGGCTTCTGCCTCTGCTTTCTTCAGCTTCCAGCCAGCACCAAGATGGAAGAGGCAATGAAATCTCTCTTGCCTCGAAGATAGGGCTTGTGGGCTTCCTCCCAGAGTGCTCCTCTCAGACCCCAGTCAATGTTCCCAAGAAAACTCTCTCCAGTGGCTCACTGGAGCTGTATTTATGCTACTTCTCCCGAGAGTGGGATTGTGGGATATCTCCCAGCATGCTCTCTGGCCCTAAGGGAGGTGTGAATTCAGATATCTCTTTCTAAACCCTGAAATCTCCCAAACGGGTGAACTCCATTGAGTACTTAGATACTTATGAGCTCTCTAAAGGTGTGAACATAAGCATCATTTCTATCAGTTGTACTTAGTACCTTGTTTCAAGTTCTGGCCCAAAATATCTCCTTCTAAGTTCAAATCAATCATATTGAACCATGCCAAATTAGATAATTATTGTCTCTATCAACTCCAATGGCTTAACAGTTTGTAAAGATTCCAACAGTATTGGTCAACCTGCCATCTGGGGGAAGGGGTGGGGGGAGGAGAAAAGTTTGAACAGGTTTTGCAATTGTCAATGCTGAAAAAATACCCATGCATATATCTTATAAATAAAAAGCTATAATATTAAATAAATAATAAAAGGATTTAATTTTAAAAATGGTTTTATAGGACTACAGACAGATAAATAAATACAAACTTGAAAATTCTAGATAGTATTATAGGGATGGTAAGTGAATATCTATAAAGGAAAGTAGTGATCCCATAGAATCAGTAAGGTGTCATCAATTAGGAAAGATTCCTAGATGGGCAGACCAGAGAAATGTGAAGTTAACTTGGCTTTATTATATTTTTAAGATTTTTGAATGTTTTTGTTCTTTGTACTACACAATTGTTTTTTATTTTTTACACTACAACAATTTCTTCACAGGTTTTTCATAACAAAAACAATTAAAAAAAAAAAAAACCCAACCAATGTGCCATGTTAATCTTGGCCAGTTTTAGGATTTGGCCTCCATAGCTTCTCAATCCCATCAGAGAGGAAGAAAACTAGTCACAGTCAAAGCAGATAGATTCCCTATCTTCCTCTTGTGAAAAAGTTAAGTAAACACTAATACAATTAGGTAGATTCAAAATACATTGAATGGCCAAAGCCAGCTTGGAAGGCCTCTGGTGAATTTACTTGCTGATCTGTCCTAAGTTCTGTGATATTTAACATGTTTGAAGTGATTTAGATAAACTAAGTCATGAAATGAATTGAAACAATTTAGGGTGAGAATTTGGCCCTGTCCCTTAAAATACTTAAAATACTTGAGCATTTTTACCTTTTTTATTCTTTTGTTTGCTTATTTTTTTCTTATTTTTTTTTCCTTTTGATCTGATTTTTCTTGTGCAGCGTGATAAATGTGGAAATATATGTTTAGAAGAATTGGCACATGTTTAACCCATACTGGATTAATTTTCTGTTTAGAAAGGAGGGGAAAAGAGAGAAAATTTTGGAACACAAGGTTTTGCAAGGGCATATGTTGAAAACTAGTTTTGCATGTATTTTGAAAAATAAAAACTATTATTATAAAAAAATTATGAAACTTGATTAGTCCTCCCAGGCTATTCTGCTTTAGTATATATGGCCTTGGTGAGAAGCACAGAGGCTCTCTGCACATGAGCTAATTGCACTGTCACTGTCCATGATCCCAAACACTCACTGTGTAGCCTCTCAGAAATAACAGCTTGCTTTTACTAAGAGGAAGGCTAAAGGCTGCCAGAGGAGGCCACTTCTCCTGCCTCCATGATGGTGCCGCGCTGGAATTTAAGAGGGCTGGTCATGTAGTTCCTTCTCTCTGATTCACATTCCTTAAGAGAAGCAACTCCAAAGAGAGGTGAGACAGGGATTTCCTTATTAGGTGAAGGAAGGACTGGTTCAGTAGCCTTGGATCAGCCCCTCCCTTTATTTCTCAATATACTCACTTGTAAGATAAACACATTTCCGCTCTTAAAAATGTTGTAGGCCATATTAAAGGCACCGTAATTTTTAAAAATGCTCTACTGGCGTGTGGAAGATTCCAATTGTAATTCTCCTTTGGGTTAAGGATCGCGTGTCATTTGTTTGTTCATCCAACAAGCATTGATAAAGCACATCTTATATGCTTCCCTCAACCCAGTCATGATTCATCAAAGACCACATTTTCAAACCATAGAGGACCCAACATATCACCTCCAGAAAATCCCCTTCTTAATATGTGACCCAAACATAGGGATGATCCCGACATGTTCTGAGTCAGGTTGCAGGTAATCCAGCTATTCTATTTCCCCTAACATAATTGGTTAAAAAGACGCAATTATGAAATATCCTGTTACCAAAGATGGCTGGAGCTGGAGAAAGCTCTCTACAGCAGTGAGGATGACGAGTGTCCATGTTTTGGTGTGTGTGCATGGGTAGTATAGTTCCTGATAAGGACATCAGGCCCAGGTGGGCAGAAATCCATTGCTGAATCCTTTTCTGTATTGATACATCCCACGCCCTGAGAATGCTTGGATAAGCATTCAAAGTCTATTTACAGATTTGGGTTTTCCGTTAGAACTTAGCTTTGTTGAGAGGAGGTGGCGGACAGACCATGGCTTAGTAGGGAGTCTAGGCCAAGAATCATGATCAGAGAAGACTAAGATTGAGTTCAACCTAAGCCAGGTGGTGTTTATCCTGCATAGGACTTTCTCCACCTTGGAGTCAAGAACTGGACAATTCCTGTTAGACTCTCACCACACCCTCTTTCTAACTGACCAACTAGTCTTGTCCTCAGCCCACTACTGGCCAGATCCAGGTTACACACTCAGGATTTCATGATATAGTAGGTCATCGGGGGCAGCTGGTGGCACATTGGATAGAGCACCAGCCCTTTAGTCTGGAGGACCTGAATTCAAATCTGGCCTCAGACATTTAATACTGTCTAGCTGTGTGACCCTGGGCAAGTCACTTAACCCCAATTGGCTCAGCAAAAAAAAAAAAAAAAAAAAAAGCTATTAGATCATCAATTGCCCTGTAATTTTTTTGACTTTTCCTAAGATTAAATGTCACAAGAATACAACATATTGATTCCTTGGCAAAACTAGTCCCAAAAAGGTCAAATTACTGAGTTTTCTTTGAAAAATAACATGTTAAGTTTAAAAAAAAATTTTTTTTAAGTATCCACTGCCAGGAGTCTGAAACCCATGTTGTCAAGGTCCCATAACTTCTGACTTCTGGATCTCAGTCTCTGACTACTGGGATCCCAACAAGCTTTGACAGTCAGGATCTCACAATCTCTAATTACAAGGACCCTGTGACCTTCGGCTCCAAGGATACAGATACCTCTGATTGCAAGGGTCCTTTGACTGACCACCAAAGTCTCAAGACCTCTGGCTGCCCAAGCTTTGTGAGTTCAAAGCCAACCACACATATTGTTCAGATCTCCTCTTGTGATGCTATCACATTTTCTTCATCTTGGCCATTTTCTGATGCTCTCCACAATCTCTCTCCCCTAGCTGAAACAATCTAATCAGCTCCAAACACCTTGGCTTTGACTCTTATTCACGTATTTATCATCTTCAAAACAGCTTCAGCCTGAATCACAGACCTTTCTCTAGAAGCATGATTTCAAATCTCAGAAAAGGTGGTGTCAGATGGGAGAAGGAAGAAAAACCATGGCGTGCCCTTCCAAGAGCAGGGCAGACCTTTAAGAATCTCACGTGCCGTCTGCAAGAGATAACAGAAACCCCATTAAGATGCAGTCGGCATGATATGGATCAGAGTTCCCTGCCAGCCCTGAAACAATTCTGCTGCTGGCGCAGGAAGACAGGCTTTCTCCACTTAGGAGAGGCCGAAGGGCATCATGGTATGCAGAGAGTTAACATGGCACAATCACAAGAACTGAATTCTCTGAAAATCTTAATTTCCAGGTTCAGATATCGTTACAAACCTTGCAACATTGAGCAAGTTACTTAACCCCTCTGAAAAATGAAACAAATGATTATTAATAACCAATGATTGGGGAGATTCAGAGTTCTTCCTCTTATTATAGTTCTCATTTCAAAGTTCATTTTGAAGGACATGACTCAATCTCAGTTCTCCTCTTGGAAATCTTCAAGAAGAGACTGGATCATCACTTGTCTGGGATAGTATGGAGAGGATTCCCGTTCTGGCTCTGAAGTCCATTCCAACTCCAGAATAGAGAATTTCAGATTCTGGGATTGTGTTCATTTCTTGCTCTCCTTACCCAAGCTCCAATCCCCCCTTATTCCCACTGCCCACCTGAAGACACAGACTAAGCTGGAAAGGCCTTCAGAGATAATCCAGGCAAAGCGGCTCATTTTATAGGTGAGCACACATCCCTGGTGATTTCGTGAGTGAAAGATTTCCAGTGAGACAGAAGCAAATCACAGTCTAACTGGCTATCTAAAAAGGTGGCTTGAGGCACAGGGTCATTAAATCCCTTGCCCCAGGGCACATGGCCAGTGTGGAAGCACTTTATAAAGCCAGATCTGGTCTAACTTCAAAGAGAGCAATTTATCGGGATGTTAAGAACCAAAAATTAATCCAAAAGGAGAAAGTTGACGGAAAAATCATGCTCCAAGGTAAGAAGGAACGATTTGAACATAAAATGCTTACTATGTGAAAAATCATGTGCTAAGTAAGCATGGGGATATGAACAGAAAAGCACTGAACGCAAGGACTTTGTATTCTAACACACAGAGGCTATGAGTCACAGGCCCGAAAGGATATCCCAGTGTATAAGCTGTGGAAATGCTTCTGCTGACTATATGACAGGAAGACTGCCTTGGGGGTTCTCCCTTGGCACCTCTCCCTCTAAGCAGCTTCCCATTTCCTAGTCTGCCTTGCCTGTGGCTAGCAGGCCCCTTCTCAGATCATGTCCCATTCATACTGCATATATTGTGTACACACAACTGTATGCATGTCGTCTCCTCTCAGGCTGTGAGCTTCTTCAAGGCAGGGACTATGTTTTTGCCTTTCTCTGTATATACCTAGAACACAAGCAATGTGTTGTCACGCTTGTTGACTGTTCTTTGCCTTAATGCCTCCAATTCCTCCACTTGATCCTCAGGAAGTGTCTTCCAGTTCTACCTCAATTACCTTAGGCCTACCCCCCACCCCAACATACACACCCAAAGGAGGTGAATCAAGAGCTCAAAAGAACCCAAAGAATATCTGGGCCAACTTAATCATCTTACAGTGAGATGAAGCACTGGTCCAAGTTCACACGACCCCCGTTTGCCCTCTTCTGGGGCAAATGTTCCAAGGATCAAATCCAACACATCAGCTATGACTTTACTGGCTAAGGGCATGGGCAGGCTCACCACCTCCCTAGTCCTGGTCACTCTTGCCTTCTTAATGCAAATCCCATCGATATTTTTGGCTATTTATTTCATTGGGGACTTGCACAAGATTTAAAGCTAAAATCTCTAGATCTTCCAAAAAAAAAATTGCTTATGCTTCCTCTGTCCTATACTTTTTGGAAGGCAATTTTTTTGAACTCCAAAAGATTTTTCATTAATGAATAGCTAGACTGCATATAACCCTTTTAAGATTTGCAGAGTTCTTTACAGAGATTATTTCATTTGATCTTCACAACACCCCTGGGAGGCAGGCATTATGAGAGGAATTCTGTATTTCAACCACTTTACTACTTGGCCACCATCGGTCACTATGAAACACCGTTGTGTTACAGAAGGAAGAAACAGCTAAAAGGCTCTTCAAGAAGAGTTATTTTGAAGGACCAAAAAACCTCATATCCTCCAAGCAAAGATGATATAGGGCCACGAGAGCAGTTCACCGAGATCATCCAATTACCTGAGAGGAAGAAATGACTAAGTTAAGTGTAGAACAAAGTGCTTCAAGGAGGGATTATTTCCAACTGGTAGAAATCAGGAAAAGCTCCATGGCATCTATGACATTTGTTCAGGGTCTTGAAAGATGGGGAGGTTTTCTAGTAAACAAAATTTGGGCCAGCCTCTCTACTCACTTTTGAAAATATAAGGGTAGTTTTTATGCATCATTTAACTAATATGTACCTAACATTTTATGAATAGTACTTTGATCTTAAGACCAACTCTGTAAATTATGTACTACAGGAATTTGCACCAAGAAAATATTTAACAAATGCTTTCTTGTTCTTGTGAACAGAATCCAAACCCTCAGACCTTTTAAATTAACCTCTAACTTGCCAGTGCCAACCTGCATATCATCAGGCATTCAGTAAATAGTTACTGACTTTTCTTCAAATTCAAATCACTCTTCAGGTTCATTTATGTTTAACTTTGTAAAAAAATGTCTTTATTACTCATTTAAGGAGAGGGCATTTTTGATAGAGGAGCACCCAAGACTAACTCCTATGTTAATATCAACCCAATTCCTAAAGACTGACGGTGCAAGGTAAGCTGGACTTTAATAAATATTAAATGCTAAGAAAGCAATTCTCAAACCATGTAATCTCTCAGGTCTCCTGTAGTTCTAAATATTATGATCCTATAAAAAGGACATCTGGAAAGTAGCTAACCTCATTAGGATTGGTCCAGACAGCTTATTTTGGTGTCGTGTCACCAAAAAACTTGGTTTCCTTCTAAGCCAGATGGACTCTCAAATCAAAGCTGCTTTCCAGAGCACTGCAGTATTCATAGTAACCCAACGAGACCCAATTTAGTTGTCCTGATCCCCGAAACAAAAATTTTAGCATTTGGAGTGTCGACTTCAAAAATGAACAATATGTGTTTGTCAGAAATGTGCCAATGCACAGGTAAAAGTCAACAAATTTAAAATTAGCAGATGAAAAGAGTCTTTGGCAAAAGGGATACTGTCATTAAGTAGATCCTACAGAATAAAGGTAATTGCTGTGATAGACAACTTTTGCAAGGATAACTAGGAAGGCAAATGTAGATTTTTGCTGGAATTTGAAGCAAAGCTTTTACTGAATCAAGAACTAGCTATATCAGAGTATACAAAATAAACTTTTATATTTGAAACACTATACAAGCACAAAACTATTTTTAAATAAAAAAAAAGATTTATTTCCAAGACTTGTAAAACAGCTCCTGAAAGATCAACTTTTCCAGAAAATCATAGATACACAATAATGCTTTTTTCCTATTGTTAGAATGTGCACGTTAGAATCAAAATACGAAAATGGTAACACAAATCACCAGTCTTCAACAATGTGAGCAAGGAGAAAAAAGGCTGAGGAACAGCATGTTTACTTCAAGCACTAAGAAGAAAGATGAGCACAAATGAATAAGTCATGAGCTATATGTGAATTAAACCTTTGGCACTAGGAATCAGGGTGTTTTATCACTTAGCATTCACGGGGGATCATCAAAGTGCTTAGTGTCAAAGGAATGAAACCACCAGAACTCAAGCAGCTTTGTCAAATATACACTGAAACATCCTATATACAGCATATCACTCTCAGTGTCCGTTCTTGCACACACTGGCAGCAACTCTGAAAGGGAAGGAAGAGCTGAAGCACCCCACCTTTACGCTTTCTATTTCAAACAAAACAGACTATCTAAACATCAGTCCTGTTTTACATAAACACAATTTTAAAGTACGATATTTGTGCAAGAGAGGGACTAATAGAACATATAGATAGGTTAACAGAGACCCAAAGAAAACAAAAAGCATCTGATTCCTTAGACGGCTTTCCGATGATATTCAGGAGGGGCAACCTCATAGTCACTGGCACTAAATAGCGCTGAAGAATTCTTCGCCAAATATCTAGACAAAAAGAAGAGTTTATAGTTAAAGACGCACTTATAATCTTAATCTACTCTCAGAAACAAGCAAAACCTGCTACTCCTAACCCCACTTCCATTAATGCCTATCATAAATATTCATATTATATATGATTTATCCCCCTTTAAAGAGCTCCTTAAAAAGCCTTGTTCAAAGAATCTGAGTTTAACCATCAAAGATTAAAAGCCTGAAAAGATACTCTTTGATCATTTTGTCTCTTCCTGATCTACTCAATATTTTTTTTTTCAAACTACTCTAACCCTCATTTACTGTAAAATTTGGAAGCACAATTCAGATAGTTTAACTATTTAAAGACTACCAAAAAATGGGTCTACAAAACTGAATAAAAAACAATCCGAAGACATACAAATGGACTTAGTTTCTCTTTCAAGCCTGACCACATACAGACTTTAGCGTGATAATACCTAAGATGAAATCTTCCAGTGTTTTAAAAAACAAAATTATCAAGTTACATACACTTTAGAAATTAAGATCTGAAATAAGGATAGATCCTATAACTCATTTCACTAATACAAGAGACTGATTCCCCTCTAACAACATAGGTCAACTCATTCTCTACAACAACTAGCCTTTCTAGCTCCTAAAGTCCCTAAAATTGAGGCTTAGGGGTAGGCATAATTTCAGAGGAAAATCTGATCTAACCCCAACATTTTACAAATAAAGACAATTAGGTCAAAAAGGGCGGGCTCTGCACAAGGTAAACCTGTCAGTGGCCAGCCAACATTAGTGGCCAGGTGTGCCTCCCATCTTAGCAGCCTCTGCATTCCAGACCCACCCTTACTTCCTTGAAGCGCACCACCATACTTACTTTAAGAAATCATGCAAATAGTTCAGCAATAAGGCCAAACTCTTCTCATCAAGGGGTGTATAGGCCAGCATTGCTCCAATTCTCACTATTTGAAACAAAGAACAACATTAGCATCCACATCTCCACTGAAAGCAATAACATCCTATCATGTTTGAAAATAAACTCAAGCAGGCATAACTACATCAAATTCCATTAAGTCTGTATTCAGAAAACCAGCATCTCTGACTTTTACAGTCTATGACTGCTAATACTTTAGAGATCTAGATCAGAATGCTATCACCCATTTTAGATGACTGTTTCACATTTATCATTACGTCTCAAACAAGCAAGCATTGCTTAAGCGTCTACTATGGGCCAGGCAGTGGGACTACAAATACAAGCAGTCAGGCTGAGAGGCCAAGGAACGAGGCCCACGTACCGAATAACCGCAGCAGGTGTGGCGCCCCATAGACCTGCGACATTGGCGCATCAGGGTGATCGGCGAGGATTTCCGCGTACTGTGGCCTCTCAAACTTGTAGAGCAGCTGAGTGCCCAACATCACATTGAAGTATTCTTTGATCCCCGCCACCACTTCATTCACGGCATACTCCCTGCAGCAAACAGAAGCCACCCTGAGCATGAGTGGATGCAGAAACCAGCGTCATAATGAAGAAGAAATGTGAGAAACAGCTTCCAATGTGGGTCAAGCCCTGGGTAGCACATCAAATGCAGCTTCACTCAAATGGTCAATCACGTTTAGCTTTCATTTCTCTGTGAAATATCTTTCTAATTAGACTACCAGAGCATTACCAGTGCATCCCCGGACTGCCCTAAAGAAGAGCTGCCTGTCATCTGTCCCCTCCCCCCTCCAATCAAATTGACAAAACTAGAAGGGGACTTCTCAAAATAACTCAGAAATTTCTCTCCAAGATCTAGATAGGTGAGAGCTGTCTTCAACTATTTAAAACTTAACTAGAATATCTATTTTACAACATTAAAACCAACACTGATGAATTCGTTTTTTAGTTCATTCATCAAGATAAGTAAGATGGTTTCAGACATAAGCACAAAAGACTCAACTGAAAATTGTTAGATAAGGCCCCAGGGAACTTTTTTTCAGAATATAAAGGCAGACTTTAAAAGCTAAAGAAATAAAGAACATAAAGATTCCAGTGAGGCCTTAGATCAATTAAAGATCCACATCATGATGATCTTTCTTCTCTTACTAAGGAGCTCATATAGTTTTTCCAACACTATTACTTGATTGTCTATACTGGGACTGCCATTTCCTGGGGCTGGAAATCAAAGGAAATAACCTATAAAGCACTTTGCAAACCTCTAAACATGTTCACTCTTGCTGCTGTTCTTACATGGTCACTGCTACAACTAAAGTCAGACCCACAAGTTGAATTATCCACAGCTTTTATTCATTAGGCCAGTTAGACCAATAACCTCTTTCCAGGACAACCTGAAGCCAGGAGTGAGGTCAGTGACTATGGAACAACAATACAACTGAGGGAATAAAAGCCAGATTTTATCTCACTACTATTTTAAGTAGGCAGGTTCTGATAAAATTCAGTAGCAAGCAAATCAATCTCTACAAATTCAGAACAAAAGACAGAACAACTATTTAGAGATGTTTTTCTAGAGACTTCATGAAAATTTGATATCTAGATAATATTATCTAGACATCCTAACATCTATTGTCAGTCCCCAATTCCATTTATTTCCAATTTCAGTACTTCACTGAGTCTGTTTCTAGTTTGGGCAGTGACTATATAAGATATAAGCAAGTAATTTTATACAGCTGGTAGATTAGATATTTAAATGGAATGTTAATAGTACAGCCACAGGCTACAGGCTACTCCCTTTTACAGGGAATTCTATTACTGCAACAGGCGTTAGGAAAGAATGTGAACAGAGGAGCATACTAAAAAAGGAAAGCCCAGCTCAATTTTAAATATAGGACACACTAATAAGTGGCTAGTCTCTGATGATAAATATTTTTAAGCTAAATAAAAACTCCAGGTGACCCATCTAAATGAAAAAAGTAAGTCATGCAGCTATATTTAGTGCATAAAAGCTTTACCTAGCACTTCTAAAAGGAGGTTCTTTTTGTTTAAAGTTATTTTAATCCCTTAAGAACATACAACATGCTTACTTGTTATCTGTGTTTCCACGAGATTTCTTGTAACTTGCATAATCTTCCAGAATTGAGTCCACATTCTTTTTGGCAGGAAGATAAAAAAGCTACGAAAACAAAAATGTAGTTTAGTACTCTTAGTACTAAGAGTAAAAAAGAAAAAAAACAAAAAACCACTATTGTAGCTTTAAGGCATTAAACTCAAATAAATAAAGGTCATTACAAGGCAAGAATAGGAAATTTTTTTAAAACATTCATATAATCTGCTGATTAAACCTGTGTAGACTATAGTGACAAAGATAACAATACAATGATGGCCTATTCTGTCCCCCAGTTTTAAGAAGGTAACTACATCCTAGTAGTAATATATGCAAAATTTCTATTCTGCACCAAGGAATAAGTAAACTAAATAAATTAATAAAAAGAATTTTCTCATAAAAACCTCCATATCAAGCTCCACCCAATGTATAATACCAAGACAATAATACTGACTGATTTTTAAACAAGTTAATCAACTATGCAATCCTTATGCAATTATAATCTATCTCTCTCCTTTAATATAACTACCTTATGTTTCTCTCCATAAAATATTGGCAAAGAAAACATCCATTAATGCCTGATTTCCTGTTGATCAATTATGAATATAAATAAAGCACTCTACAAATCTTAAAAGTCTCTGAAGTGAGCTGTATTATTACTTTAACATAGCATGGAATTATGTACAGTATCTTTAGGATAAAGAAATTTGTTATGGGCCAGAACTCTGAAACAGGGATTCTTCTGCGGTATTAAGTCAATGGAACTGATAAAGACAATGATTATCTAGTTTAGCATGGTACTTAATAGTTCTCTAGTTCAGTATATGTACTTAAGTACATCTCCTTAGATGTGGAAGCTTAGAGTTCCACGAGATTTACATGTGTGATAATGGAGTATGTAACAGCCAGCAAGGACTGCATGAAATTCATTCTATCTTTGGTCAGGCTCTTGGTGGCTCTCCTGGGGGACTGAGAGGCTTGGAATTAGAGCCAGGGAAGACAAGCAGACTGGAGGCGGGAGCCAAGGAGAGAGGGAGATTCATTTCCATCTTCATCAGCCTTGTGGTGGCTGGCCTGTCATCCTGCATTTTCTCCACAGAAACCAAGTCCCCTCTGAAGGTCAGGAGAAAGCTTGCTGAGCACCAGGTGAAGGAGACAATAAAGATTTTAATACCTGGCTATTCTTGTGGTGATTACTCTACTGAAACAAAGGCTGCCCCCTCCAAGACTTCCAGAAAACCAAACTAAGAATATTACAAAAATTGACAAATCCCAGGAAAATAATTAAGTCACTTGAAGAGTTTTTTGACTGAAGATAATTTGCTCTTGGAGAGCCAGTGAACTAGAACCATTTGTCCCCTTTTAGATAGCTAAAATGGAGAGTTTGGCATATTTCTCCTCAAAAACATGAGAAAAAACCAGCCAAGGAAAGATGGGTTGGCTACATGGAATAGCCTTATGTGGGCTCCCTACAACTCTCCTGACCCTACTGCCAGCTCTTTCAGACAGCCTAAGATCTTGTCTTTTGGACAGAATCTCACTTTAATGAAATTGAGCTTTAGTCTGGGTCTTCTCTGCCAAATCATCATCAAGTCTTGGGCAAATCAAAAGGTGAAGTGTCAGATTAAGACTGGGCTTTTCAAATAAATATAGCTATCCACAAAAAAGAAGGGATGATGGAAAGATGTGATGATTATCATTCAGTAATTTTCAGTCATTTGTCTCTTCATAATCCCATTTGGGGTTTTCTTAGCAGAGATTCCTTTTCCAGCTCATTTTACAGATGAGAAAACTGAGGCAAAACAGGATTAAAGTGTGAGGCCATATTGGAACTCAGGAACAAAAGTCTTTCTGACTTCAGGCCCAGTCTTCTACCCACAGCCATCTAGCCTCCCTCAGAGAAAAGGTACAGTCACTATTTTAGTGATGAGAGAGATGATGCTCTTTTCTATAAGGAAAAAATATGGAGTGGATGGACAAAATGACCGACAGCCTATTGGAGAGGTCCTTAAGGATATCCAGAACTAGAACAATAAAGACTTGCCACATCTAAATTTAGGAGACTTCCTACAAATTCTAGTCACTTTGACGTTTTTTTTTTTCCCCTCAAGTTCCTGCAGAGCAAGGAGAGAAGATTTTTCCAAGGATCAGGAAATTCTTAAGTGCAGGACCTCAGAACAACAACAAGTCATATGATGAGTCACTGAAATAGGAGGGAAATGGGCTTGCAGAGAGGAGGCACAGCATTACAACAAATTTATAAGGGGCTATCATATTTATAGGCTAACTGGTATGCTCACAGCTGGGTAAATTTTGTAGACTTGCTTTCTTTTGTTTACATTTCAGTATAAGGGATGGCTCTAATATGGAAAGAGGAAGCAATATCTGAGAAATTAGTGTTATATAAAAACAAAAAAATAGTTAAAAAAACAAATTATGACATGAGTGTCATTAATGTAACTACTATTAAAGTTAATCAAGGATTATAAATTTCTCTGGTATATACTAATTGTATAATCCCAAGCGAGTCACTTTATATATTACATTTACACCAATGGCACGCACCACCAATGAAATCAAGTATACATAATACATAAGGATGCTTGTTAGCCACATACTAACCTAGAAAAATCACATCATAATCTTCTGTTCTATTGTTTTTTTTCTTTATTTAGTTAAATATTTCCCAATTACATGTTAATCTGCTTTAGCTTATACACAGGAAAGTGATCCCAATAAGCGTCTTATACCTCTACTTAAGGCAATTCTCTATAAGATGACAAATTGCAAAGATGCCATACAATAGTAGAGAAGTTTGTTCATCCTGAAACTGTCCAGATTGGGGAAAAAAAAAAAATCACAAGACCAATTCTTCTTCTCTATCCTTAATTACTTTTTACTACATCTAATATACAGATGGCTTAAATACCAATGGAATTTAAAATAAAGTCAAGTTTTCTTAAGTCAGCTATACTAAATAATGAACCAGAGTATAAAAGGAAAAAAAATCAAAAGAAGGGCCATATGCTGGCACAAAATAAACTGTTCATTCTCTATAAATGTTATATGCTAATTTTATTATTATTAACAAATAAATAGTACCAGTTCACCTGTGAAAAGTTAATTCTAAAGGGCCAAGTCCTAACAAGATACCTAAATGTAAATTCTATAGCTAGATGGTCTCATAGACTATTCTCAATGCCACCCTCTTAATTGATTTAGAAGTTAATATTGGACAAGAAAGTCAAAATAAGCTACAACAATGTTTTTCCACTGAATGATAAAGTTGTTCCTACTACTTAAAAATACCTTCCTTATTTCTATATACAATAATATTTGCCACTAACCCATTTTGAGATAAAAATAAATAATTTATATTACCTCTAAAAGATGAGCTTTCTTAACACAAAAATTACCTGTTTTTGTCTGGTAATCAAGTCCCAGTCATCAACAAGCCAAGGTTTTAGCTCTTCGGGAATTTTTACTTTAACTTCAACTCTGTTCATAAATGTTTCTTCCTGAGTAACCAATTAAAAAAAAGCATTTTCTTTATGATGAAAATAAAACCTCTAAGAAACATGATTTTTTCTAGGCCTTAAAAATGACTGAGTTATACAATATATTTAAATACTTGAATGGCACTATCACTCCAAAAATTTTAAATGAAATCAAAGAACACAGCTGTTTTGAGAAATATTTTTTTCTGAATCAGAATGGGGAAAAAAATCATTTCAAATAGAACTAACTTGTGATATATCATTTAATCTAAAAGCTACTTTAAACATAGACCTGGGGTGTTTCACATTTGTTGGTGACATTTCAATCAATTAGAAATACAAAGACATTCTTACATACTAAATACAATTTGATTTCTAGATATGATTGGAGTAATTCTTACAGATAGCAATTTCTATTCTATTTCATGACTTATTTATAATTTCAATTGAAACATGGAAATTATGTTAGTGTCATTATCAAGTTCACAGTGTGTGATCAACCAAAAGCAGTGAAAAAACAGCAATATATGTGTGTGTATATATATATATATATAAAATAATTTCAAAATATTAATTTTAAAAGAACTATGCAAGCTAATATTTACAACTATAAATAAGACGAACTATATCACGTTTTTTATTATGAATTATTAGCCACTTTAAATACGATCTATCTATTCAACTATGTTTTCTGTAATCAACTATCAAATATCTTGAGAACAAAGGAAAAAAATAGAGACAGTCACTTCACAAAAACAGTAAAAAAGGTGAGATATAGAGAAATGCCATAGCTGTAGAGTTTCTGGTAAGGAAGAAGCTTAGTAATTAAATTTTCATTTTAAATAGATGCAAAAAAGTAGTTTTAGGCTTTAAGAAATTGAACCTTGTAACAAATTAGTTATACTGGCCATTTTTGAATTAAAAAGTAGCATGATGCTAAGTGTGTCAAACATGACTGCACAAAGAAGTATGAGATACTTGATTTTCAAATACTAACTACATAATGAATCTATGATATTTTTGATGCTGTCAAGAAAAATTTTTTTGTGCTTTAGAATTCTGCATTTTAAATGCACACCATGAAGAGATACCAATTTTTATTTATATGTTAATTTAAAAATCAAAGGACATACACTTTCAACTGTTGGATCCACTCGAGCCCTTTTTTTCCGAGGTGGCTGAGGTGTCTCACTGGTACTACTACCCTCTCCAATTCCAGGAGCTTTTAAAAAAAAAATGAAGAACATAAAGTGATTTTAACAAACATTTTGCTATTAAGATGTATAACATGTTAAAGAAAATGTCATTCAATTAACAGATTGTTTTTCATTTTCCAATCATTTAATATTATATCCATTATTTAGAGGTTACTCAAATTAAATTAAAACACCGCAATATATCCCTTCTACTATTCAGCTAATACAAACAAAATGTAATAATATTAACATCTTGTATTTATATATTTACCTTTATGGGACTCATTAAATCTCTTTGAGAAAGATCATTAATCCCCATTAACAGATATGAAATCCAACAAAACAAGATAACTGATTTATAATTAAGTCCCATGTTCTCTACTGTCCATTTTCAGCAGTGTCAACAAGCACTTTTTAATCACTGTGCTATGCTAGACAGATCAGGGAAGGATCTGCTCTAAATAGTTCCCTATCCTCATATCTAAGGAGGAAAGAGAATGAGGTAGGAAGATGAATTAACTACTACAACAAATACTGGCTAGATATAAATTAGGTAACATCCCAAATTTGTGGCAGTGGGGGGCTAGAGAGCAAGGTACAGATAGATGGTAGATGTTGGGAGATGAAACTTTTGACAACTGATTACTGACATAGGAGAGAAGAAGAAAATGACAATGATAATACTAAAGTTTAAAACATGATGACTGGTTGAAAATTAGAAGATAAAATGAACTTTTGGCACAAAGTTGTCCAGTTTGGGACATGTGGAATTTTTCATATTGATTGAACAGCCAGGAATAAATAAATAACCTACAATGAGCCTGAGATGCAAATCTGAAGTCCCAGAAAAGTTATGGCTAGAGATGCTAATCTGGGAATCATCTGCATGCAAATCAAAGTAATGGGAGTTATATTATCACAAAAGAATAGCAGATGAAGGACAAACATTTGGAAATAACAATATTAAGGGCTAGAACCTTTCCCAATAAGAGTCAACCAGGGAAAGTGACAGAAAAGTAATGTTTTAGTTTTCAAACTTCTTCCAAAGAAATATTATTCATAATTCATTAGCAAAATGCCTAGCAAGGTAATAATTATATTTATAATGTACTGGGGTAACTAAGTGGTATGGTAGATGGAATGCTTTAACACAAAAATTACCTGTTTTTGTCTGGTAATCAAGTCCCAGTCATCAACATCAACTTAGGGCCTAAAGTTAGGAAGACTCTGGTTCAAATCTAGCCTCAGACATTTTTTATCTAGTGTAACCTTGGGCAAGTCACTTAACCAATCTCAGTTTCCTTATTTGTAAAAAGGGAATAGCAGCACCTACACCTCAGGATTGTTGTGAGAGGTAAATCAGATAACTATAGTGCTTAGCACAGTATCTGACACATACATAGTAGGTCCAAAATTAATGTTAGCTATTATTATTATTATTATAGTAAGCAGTGTTTCCACTCGAGCTACCCAACTTGAAATCTTAGTACTTTCTAAACTTGGTTTTGTAATGTTGATGGAGAAGGAGAAAGATGGAAGGGGAGATATCACTAATTAAGGAGTGTTCTCTCAAAAAAAGAAAAAAAAAAAGTTGTTCAACAAATTTTAATATACATCTGTAAAAGAATTCCTTTTAAGGTGAAACAAAGCCACATTGTAACAAACATAAGGGAGTTACCAAACCAAAGCAGATGAAAATCAATGCCCAATTTAATTTCAGTATGCATTACTATCATAATGCCACAGGGCCCTAAAATACTTAACCAGTACCATAAACCACAAGGCACTATATATTAAACTTGAAAATACCTTAAGTGTTTTCTAAAGAAAGCAGTTCTACTTTGTTTCAATTATCATGTACATATTAAAGAGAAAATGTTTAAGTCATAAAAACAGAACGTTTGCAACCATCTATACCTTGCATTTCTTTTAAAGAAATAATTATGTGACATTGTGGAACAGAGTCTCTCCATTAGAAATAAACAATTTAAAAGTTTTTTTTTTTAACATAAAAAATAATTAAACATACTTTTCTAAAGCAGCATCAAAAAGAAAAAGGTCAAATTTTAAAAAATATTTATCCATTATGAAGTGTGTTTTACTTTTGTTAAGATATGAATATTTTCCCCCTAAAACCATGCACTGGGGCAAGGATAAAATAAATTTTTACTAAATATACCTAAGAAGATGGAACAGATATGTTCTCTAGCTCAAAACATTTAAATTAAGAAATAAGCAAGCAAGAAGGGGGGACGTAAAGCTGACCTAAATTTCATAAAACACCATAAAGGACAGACATGTTCCTGTCTTGGACTCTATAGTTGACTTGTATTCTTCACAGGTGAAATGAGTTGGAGCAAAGACAAGAAAAAGATACTTTGCAATAGGGTCAAAGAAAGAAAACTAAGGTAAGCCTTCTCACTTAAACAACAAACCAGGAAAATTAAGAACACATAAAATTATGAGTGTCCAAGTCTTATACTAGTGAAGTTTTATGAACATACTGCTCAAAACTTAGTACATTATACTGAAATGATATTTATTAAAATGTTAAAGATACCTTTCAAATAAAATTTCCTGTAATATGTAAAATGTGCCATATTTACAATGAACATTATTATTCCATTATAATAACTTAATGACAAATTCAACTGCAACAATGAACTTAAATTTTGGATTTCTAATAAAATGAAAATAAAATTTTAAGGAAGAAAATTAATGTCCTTACTTTTCTGTTTGTTCTTTTTGGTTTTCCTAGAGGGCAGGGAAGAGAGAGTGGAAGAAAAGAAACAAAAAATTAATTTAAGCAAAATGCTATTTCCTAATTTTTTAAAAAAATGTCATTCCCTTAGCTTTATTCAATCTCGATGATCAGTTTGTGCAGCAATGACAGTATCTGTAAAGGACACAGGAGTGTAAAGATGTTCTCCTGTTTAGACTTAAAAAGCTACACAAACAACTGGATGAATTCACATCATCATCCAAAAGATGAAAAAGAAGAAATCCAAGACACTAGAGAGGCCGCCATGTGACTATCATCATCATGGCTGCCATAAAAATACCTAGCTTTTCTTCCACAGGAGTCATTATTTAGCATGAATATTTCAAGATTCAATCATTAAAACCAGCTGTTTTATGTAAGTACATCTAAAACAAAAAAGGAAAGCAACCACTATAATAAGCTTTTCCAGTGAAAATAGACTGGTTTCATACTAACCTAAGTGATGCTCTAATGGTCTAAATATAACTTGATTCCTAATTCTAAATTAAAGGCTTTTAACATATAGGTGGCCAAAAAAAAAAAAAGATTTTACATTATGTTAATAGCAGCAGCAGCAAGGGTTTCATTTTATCTGCTGCTCACTGCACTCCTTTAAGCCAAAGCTCCTTTAGTTTCATTGGCTCTATGGGGGATAGATGCCCTGGAGATCAACATCATGGTGCATAATTCTCTGTGTAGCTCCAGTTCAGACAGAACACACCATAACTTGCCCTTCATTATTGTGTTTAGAAGCAATTTACTATAGTTCCGTTCATATAAAAGTAGAATGGGTGCCTGATTTTACTGTGACACTTGATGTGCACTAGACTTGACTTGGAATCTGATACCTACCAGCTGGATGACATTTAATCTCTCAAAGTCTCAGTTTTCTCATCTATAAAATAGAGATAATAACACCTCCTTCATAGGGCTATTGTGAGGACTGAATGAAATATACATCCATAAAGCACTTTGTGATCCTTAAACCATTACATAAATGTTATTTTTAAGACTGTCTATAGAAACCTCTTATAAATTACGGCATTAACCAAAACCTCCTTCCAACAAATTACCCTGGCTTCTCAAAGGCTACATCAGGGGCATGGTTGCATCCACTTCAGAAAACTTAAAGCATATGGCTCTGTCACCAGAGAACAATAAGCAAAGAAAGCTATATGTAGGAAGAATCCTTGCCAAAATGCAGAATGCATTCTCAATGCCAATACCTAAGGGACAGTAAAAAGGTGGGGTCTGCCTTTCCTGTTTTGTAGGTGATCTAAGTGTACCAAAGGAGGGAGTAGTCAAGAATAAATCCTGGGTCCCTAAAGTACCGAAATGTTAAGAAAAAGAGCCACATATTAGAATATCCCAAGATATAAAGTGGACTTAATTTTTATTAGTTTTCATCAAAATAGAAGGAATCTGGAAATGAATTCTTACTTTTTTGTGTCATGAACCTCTCTTAACAGTCCACTTAGAAACAATGGATTCCCTATCAGAATGTTTTTTAAAGTATAAAAAAAGGATGATAATGGAAACCAATTATAACAAAATATCAAAAAATTTTAAAAAACAAGTTCCCAGACTGAAGGTCAAGAACCCCTAACATAGAAAATGTTCAATTAACAAATGTTAAATGTGGCTAGAGAAAATATAACAATAATTTGATTTGTTAACAATTCAAATTTATTTGTTCCAACTGCCTATTTGTACAGTTTCAAAGATTATTATTATTATTAAATAAGGTCTTTAAAGAATAAAAAATATTTTACTTTTTAGAAACTCAGCTTCTACAGTTGAAAGGAACTTCAGAAGTCATGCATATCAATTTCATAGTAATTTAAGAGTAATTTGAGAATGACCTATTTATAATAAACATTCAGGTCTAATGACTGGCAGGATAATGGATTTATTTTTTACTATTGCATGAAAGAAGTCTTTGAAAACCAAATTTCAAATAAAAAATTCTCATTCATAAGCATATGTGTGTATATTTAATTCTACTCCTACAATCAGCAGGGACACAGTGGAAAGAATACAAGATTTGGAATACTAAAACTTGGGTTCATTCCCAGTTCTGTAATGTGTTAGAGGGCAAGCCATTTAACCTAAACATCTATTCACTCCTTCTCTCTGCCCTTATGTGGTGGGCTGTGAGAAGCAAACAAGTACAAATGTACCTTGGGATTATCAAGAGTTCTAGATTGTCAGGCTATTCTGTAACTGAAACTTAAAAACTTCGTCAAATTGCTCAATCGGCACTTCAGTATTTTCATACATAAAATAAAATGGAGTAGACTCTCTCACTTTCTGAATCAGGTCAAACATGAACTACTCTGGCATTTTTTCCCGGGGTCTATGAAGAGAGAAGATGCAGTCTAATAGAGAAGCTCTTTTCCATTGGACATCAATCATCTCATAGAAACCATGAAGGTCCAGCTGAGAAATCATGTGCTCATTTCAAGGATGAAGGGCCTCAAAATAACCTATAAATTTGCCTTTCCAATCATTCCCAAGCTCAATCACACCAACCATGTGTAGTCACTAGTTGTCTGTCTGGCAACCTCAATAACATCAATATACCTTTTCTTTGTTGACAGTGAAGAGTGTATGCTAATTTCTAGGGAATAGGAAAGTGGTTCTACAAACCAATTACTTGGATAATTACTCTATGCCTCTTTTGTTCATTGTTTCTATTGTAAATTCTCTATTCCACTGAAGAAATTAGAAAATGGGGATACCACAAATGTTAACCCAGATGGTGCCACAAAACATGTCACCCAGACTGAGTAGGAGGGAAATTATTACTAGACAACAAGCCCGTAGGATCTGAGATGGCTATTTTAAACAGGGTGCTAGACTGAGGAATCTGAAGAGGCATGAGCACCAATCCCAACTCTTATAACTTTTGAGTTCAATTTCCTCATCTGTAAATAATACTTGTGGCCACCTCATAAGGCTATTGTGAATATATAGCATTTTGTAAATCTTAAAACACTTTGTCAGTTATTCTTACTAATGAGTAGCCAATACAGAATATTTTATGAGACAGTGTAAAAAACTACAAAGCAGTGTGGCCTGGATTCTGAGACCAAGCACTGTTCAAATGACACATCCTTCACGACATGTTGGCCCTGGGGAGCCACTTAAGTCTCTGTAGGCCCTGGCTTTCTCATCTGTAAAACACAGAAACTGAACTAGATATCTATTGTGCTCTGATTATATGCATCTGTGTTCAGATCAGCAATAAGACAGCCATGTTTTGCAGCAGAAAGTGAATCTGAACTCTTAACCACCCATAAGCCTAACAATTCTGTCAAATCCTAAAAATAAAACAAATGTACTCTGAATTACTGATTAAGACTATCTTCAAGAATAGTCTAGTTAATCCATGGGGGAAAGGAAAGAAAAATAATTTTAAATTATTCTAATTTGAATAGCAATATGACTATCTTCTACATAAGGTACAGGATGAACATATAATCCTGTTTCCTAATGGAATGGAAAGGTTTATTACTTAATTCTCCTTTTCTCTATTTTTTCCATAGAATACTCTTTTTTAAAAACTTCAGGCATTAAAAAACTTCTAATATGAGAAATGATGTGTTTCATTATGCTACCCAGAGAATTCATTCCACGTGTTAGGCTTTTAGGAGATGTTTTTGCTGTTTTGTTAAGCTACTAAAAAGGAAAGCCTTAATTCTTCCAGTAAAAAAAATGTATAGTGATGTTCTAATTTCAGCTAAACTGAAATGTACTGTTGTAAAGTATGAAAGATTTCCAGAGAAAGTTTCTATTCATCCCAGTTATCAAAACAAATTCCCAAACCCTCCAAAGTTAGTGCAGATTTATCAGTTTGTACATAGTACTTTCAAGTGGAAAAAGTATCCATGGCTATTTTTTAAATTAACATATGCTTAAGAAACTAGGAATCCCAAAATTTAATTCAAGGTATCCTAAACATGTATATACCCAGGTCTTTAGCCAGAACACCTGATTCCTGGTTGTTTCCTCAATACGTTTTTTAGGTCCAATTTTCAATGGGTTCTGGGGATAATAGTTTTTCCCCCAATCCTAGAACTGGGGCCTCTACTGGGGTAAAAAGGCAGGACAAGGATTATCAGTGTCTCAAAAATTGTAAGAAAGTACTAGGGATCATATATTCAAGCTGCCATGAGGTCTTATGTCAGACAATAACTCAAGAGATAAATGTGCAGAAACTCATCCCTTTGTCTCTATACCCACCTGTTTCTTCCCTATATTATATCCCCTGACTTTAAAAATCTTCAACCATCACACATTTCAAAACTCCCACCTAGAGCACCATGGAAAAATCCTGTGATCTTGGTTAAGTAACAACCTCTCTGGGACTGTTTCCTCAAATGTAAGATGAGAAGCTTGGACTAGAAGATCTCTAGTGTCCCTGAAAATTCTAAAATATTGTAATTGTTTAAAAAAAAAGAAAAAGTTAATGATGACAGGTGAATGAACACAATGAAGAGAGTTAGTTGGAAAATGGGATGTCACTTTAATATAAAGAACAGGAATAACTAGTAAAGTACAGAACTTGTTGAGATAATTCAGTAAGATACTTGTGGCCAGATTAGGTGGAAAAGATTAAAAAAAAAAAAAAAAAAAAAGAATTCAATAAATAAAGTCAGATATAGGCCATTATTGAAAAGTGAACCAGAAAGAAAGGAAGGCACCAAGAAAATATTCAGGCAAAAATTAAGTAGTTCTATGAAGCCCATGAAACATACTATCTAAAGACATTTTAAAATGTTTTACGTGAGTAATTCATAAAAGTAATGTAATAAATAAGACAATTGTTAAATGCCCCATGTATGTCCCTTATAGTTTACATAACTTTTCTTATGGACAGTAAAAAACTCTATGTAAACATCCTACTGTACTAAACAGACTGAAAATATTTTAAGCTTATTTTTAAGAACAAAAAGCCTATAACTTTAAAATGATGCCATATTTAGAGGGCAAAATTATCAATATAAAGCAACTGATAAAACATTAAAGTGCTGTGTAAACATAAACTATTATATAATAAGCAAAAAAGAATCCAAGCCCAGGTTTACTAAGCTTGTTTGAATACCGTAAATGTGATGTCTTCCGAAAATGTAAAGTTCACTGGAAAAGAATAGACCTTTATTGCAAAGGCAGCACTATGGACTTGCTTTTTTGATTCTCTAGTTCAAGATCCAGATCATGAATTTATTAATATTAAATTCACAAAAAGTTTTGGACGTAATTAATATAGTCCAAAAAATGATTTACTCAAATGATGGTATATCATGATGTTTTAAAAATTATACTAATTCAAAATTGAACTTAACAGAGGTAGTCAAATTATGAATCAGATTACTCACCTCAGTTTGCTACTTAACATAAGGACCCAACTCTTAAGCAAAAGAGACTAATTAACATAAGGACCCAACTCTTAAGCAAAAGAAAATACATATATACCTTTTGACTACAGAAAATGCTGGTCATTATGACTTAATTTTTAATTGAAATTAAGTATGAGTGAAATTTTAGTAAGATTTTTAGGGCAGTGCTCCTGTAACATTCTTAACTTTATTTTGATCTTTTGGGGAGCTACACAATCAAAATATGTATGATTCACTGACAATTTAGTTTACTATTACATTTATACTAAAAGATCAGAAAATTTCCCAAAACTGAGCAAATTATACTCAGTAAAACTAATTTCCTAAACTTTAAAAAAAAATCTTAGTACTAATACACCAACTGAAGAAAGTTATCAATGATAAAATCCAAATCGAAGCCTAAAAGACTACAATTATACATGATTAAAAATACTCTTATCAAACCTACAACAACAGGGGAACATGGATATCAGGATGAAAATCTGGTATGACAATCCATCCTTAACTCACCGCATTGATATTGCAGAGGTCTCCAAACAGCGAGTGATCCATCTGTTCTGAAAAAGTCTAGGCACAATGGGTTATGGTAAGGACAGAGTGTCAGACCTGATGTATAGTCTTCAAAGAAATGAACCTTACTTTCCAAAATAAACCAAAACTTTTCTTAAATGGAAGCTATTTCCATATGACCTCCATGAAACAACTTAAATGTATGAGTGTCTTCAAATTAGCTTTTTTACAGTGAAACTTCTTTATAATGTACTCCATCCTTAGAGTTCACAACACTTATTTCTAATAGTCTCAGCAAAAGGTTCCTAAAACAACAAAAGCCTTAAAGCATTTACCCCATGTGCAAGCTTCAATAACTCAAACTCTTCCCCCAATGTATTATAAGGAAGCTTCACTTTGTATATTTTCTTAATAATGATCCTGAGACTCCACCAAATAGTTTATATACTAATATAAGAATACATATCACAGTAAGCACTTACTAGTTATTAAATTGTTCAATTGGATGTTATATAATAATCCCAGGAATAAAATGTGGTATCGCTAAATTCCCAAGTCTTTATTTAGTAAAGATAATTTTCTTGAATTTCTTTATATTTTTATCCTAGGTTTAACATACAGTCCTTAAAGAACTTGATGTAAATCAAAATATTATTTTAATATTGCATTTCTATAGTATCAGAAGCTTGCTGCATTTTAAAATCTCATTTGCTACTAATTTTATTGCATGCTACTACATTGACTAATTTCCCAAAGAACCAAATCACTAAAATGTTAATAACATGCAACAAAGGAAACCTATTAAATACCAACTACACAATAGTTAAGAATACCTAGTGACTTATGACCACCAGTTACACTCCTATTTTAAGAAAAACAATACCACCACTTATCTTCTTACAAATAAAAAAATAAATAAATAAATCTTTTTAAAATGTCTAAACATAAAACTACTTGTATATCATTCATAATTTCAAAATGAACCAAATTAAATGAAAAGCTCTAACATGCATCAACTGCCTTTTCAATTTTAATTCTGTAACTTTTTTAAGCAGAAGTAGAATCAATAGGATATGATGAACTATACCATCAATTCTTTTAATTTTAAAAATATTGCACTAATTTCTCTGGGAAAAGGCATAGCTTAAAGCATGAAGTCTGGCTCTTTAATAAGTATGGCAAGAAAATAACCACATACTGGCCTTATTAAAATAAAATCACCTTTTAAAATTCAACCCAAAAAAAATGGCAAACACAACAATTGTGCATGTCTGAAAAACTGCGAATTGGGAAGTTACATGAAAAACTTACAATGAATTTTGAAATGGCTTACAAGTATGAATTGTGGATATTAATGGTCACTTTAGGTTTTGTCTACACAGAACTCAAAAGAAATGGTTTGCAAACACTATAACATAAGAATGAAATTAATTCTATCATCTATTCCAAGAAGTAAAGTCCTCTCTGTTCTGTGCTTAGTAACCCTCATTCATAAATAACTATATTTACTAAATTTCTTTTTTTATCTTCTTATATGTACATACACAAAAGTAACATGTGGCATGTGCATGTAAATAGAAGCCATGTTAATATCTGTCTTTACTCTCTATTTGAAACTAGTCACAATTCTAATCCTTACACTAGTCTTTTGCTTTCCAAAGAAAAGCTCTTGCTTTTTTCTGAACCTCAATCTCCAGCCAGCCACCTCACAAATTCATGCCACCAGTTACAAAGGGACTTTGGTAAGAGTATAGATGGCTCAGACATTGTCCCTACTAAATAAACAACTGAAAGCTCATCCCTACAAGTGTTAGGGGAATAGAGTTACTTCAGTATGTGAAAGATAACATCACGTGTATGTATGTATGTATGTATGTATGCATACCCTATTAAAAAGGAGGGGAGAGAAAAAAACAGCCAACAAAAAACTGATGGAAAAATAGCTTAGCATAAGTCACATTCAATAATTCTATTAATGATGCACATAAGAATTTATTCTCACTGGCATTCTCACTGTTCCAAAACACAGCGTTTTAGTTGTATAAAATCTAACTTAAATAATAAAAAGTTTAAACAAAAAGGTTGTCTATATCTATTAAAAAAAAAAAAAAAAAAAAAAAGCTATATATAATTCCAATCTCCTCACACTAAGTAAAAGATAAAAGCTTCTTACGCTTCAACATTTTTCTGCTGTAGACCAGAAGTCTTCTTTCCTGGAGCTGCCCCTCTCATCTTCCCTTCTGCATACTGCTCCCTTCAAAAAAGAAATTCAATTTAAAAATTTATCTTAAAATTAAAGTGTGCCAAGAAAAAGGAAATGGGTTGGTTTAACTACTTCCAAGACACCTATAACATTAAATAGGAAAAATAAAACTTCAGCTGTCCTCTATGAATTTCCACAGGGAAGATTCTCCAAAACTACAAAGTCAGTATAGGATCAAAATTAGGAGATAGGGTTTAACATAAGGAGACAGGCTACCTAACCTATAATTTTTTGTCCATAAAAAGTCTATTAAGAAGAGAAAAGGAAGAAGACTAAAAGTTTTATTGAAATAAAATAGAAACTATAGAAATTTATTTCTTGTTTGAGAAATAGTTCCATTTTATTGTCAAAAGACACAAAGTCCTAAGACTACTCAAAGGAGTTTTACTTCTAATGTCATTTTATTATATAAAATATGTTTCAACTCTTAAGAAGAAAAAAAAAAAACTTCAGGGAAAAAAAGTGAAATATAAAAACCATTAACTTAAATCAGACTCCCTTTAGAAAAAAATTAAAAAGCATAAAATATAAGGGTGGTGGGGGTGAGGGTAGGGAGGAACATGGGAGAATTATTCTGCAGTCCTTTAAAATCTTCCAAGGACGACTTCCTGCTCCTGAAGGATAAAGATCACAGTGGTACAACACTAGGACGTAAACTTTAGATAGTACTGAATCATGCACGACTCACCCTACCGCACCCCCTGCCACTCCTTACTCCACTACTTTATGTGAAACTTTCAGGAGCTAAATGTTTTGATATACAATCTCTCCCAAGCCACGCAAGAAAATGAACTATAAAAATTCCACCTACACTGAAGTTAATGGTTCTGGAATCTCCTCTGTTTCTAACCTGGCTCTGATGACAAAAGATTCAAGCAGTAGCAAGCACTGAATGCTTGGAGAAGTACCTCCATTTCCTTAGCAGAGAGTAAAAGTCTTGCCTGCACAGTCTTAACTATAATCCAAGAGGTTTAACATGGACTCTAAAATCACTCTATTGCAAAGTTCAAATGTCCTTCCAGACAAGTGTCTAAGGATTAAATTAAGGTATTACTAACCTTATATCTATTTTGCAAAATAAACTTACTGATTGGCTTTCTGAAGTTCTCTCTGTTTCTGAAGATTTGTGTCCACGTATTTGAGTACTCTGCTTTCTGGAACCCATTCATCCCAGCTGGGGGTAGAAAAAAGTCAAGTTAAAAGATCAGTCAACAATTAATCATTACTTAGAGTCTGTTCCCAATCATTACTTGAGAGACCCAGGCAGAAAAAATTATTCTGAATTAAATTCGATGAACTGGCACTACATGCTGGGGAGCAGCTAAAAACATATTCCCCAACTGGAGTGCTTTTTCCAGCAGAGACCAAAAAACTTGTCAGTCTCTCCCAAGAAATCTTGTAATTTTAATTTCTAAGCATGAAAGTTTTTAAAAAAAAAAAATTATTTTGGAATTGGTATAAAGTAGTATAATGTGTATAATTACATATTATATTTTTTAAATTATACCTTCTTCACAAGATTCACAGAAGCAAGACTCAACACTATGCAAACCATGAATCCAAACTTTAAAATGCCATAATGAAGCATAAAAGTCTACAAATTGATTCTGCTAAAGATTAAAATTGATTAGCTTTCTCTGATTATTAACAGTTCAATATGTGGGCTTATGGATGCATTTCTAAAGCAAGCTAGACATTATTCATTCTGTTATTTTCATATGAATGACAGTTATAAAATGTGTTCTGAGCACTCCCCCCACACACACGCTAGAATGCTTAGGAGTCAGCTTAAATTACCTTTTGCATAGTCTACAGCTAAAACTTAAAGCTATGCCACTTCAATCATTAGTTCACTATATAAAAATATCCCTCATCATATGTTACTGCAGGCAATACAATTCCCTCACCTGCCTTGTTGCTGCTAAGATATTTTGTAATGCCATTTGATCGAGTACATCAACCACCCCCAAATCTAAAGCTCCTTTCAATCAAGAGGTTCTGGAGTGACATTGCAAAGAAAAAAGAGGAGGAAAAAAAAAGCTAACCCAAATTAAAAAACAAATTAAGAAGAAAACCCTAGTGAAGGGATGCAGCCTTTTGGAATATCAAAGTTAGTAAAAAGCCTTTTCTCCTGCTGATGGAGCTCCTTTAGTAACACAGTTCTCTGTGTCCTCAAAGCAAAGAGGAAAAATTTGGTTGACTAATTCCCCACTTCTTTGACCTCCTATTTAAAATGAACAAAAAAAAAAGAAAATAAAAAACATACTTTCTATCTTAAAAAAAAGAAAAAGGAGGGAGGGCATCCCCATAATCCTCAATATGATTTCCTAAAGAAAACTTTAAAACATGCATTTACCTAGAGGTCAGGAAGGGGTGGTGTACTGAGGGAGCTCCTTCAGGAACAGGAAAAAGGGCTACAATATCCTCACGTGTCTTCAAAGTTTTTTCAGAGCGCCTGGGCCTCACAGCACTTCTGATGTAGACAGCATAGTACAAAGTAATCTCAGTAACTATGTGCAGAATTTAGCTTAAGCTTTATTTAGATTTATTTACAAATGGAGTATTTAAATGGCTGTATCAATCATTTCTAAAAGGTTCGGAGACTTTAGATTAGAACAAGTATCTTAGCATAAAGGGTTGGCAGAACTATTGTAAATTTTTTAAAAATAAATTACACATTAATTTGTTTGAAAGGAAATTCAAACTTTTGGTTTGGGGTTTTGCTCTGTTTCTTCATAAAGAAAACATTCTATCCCCATTTTGATGAATTAGTTCAAAACAAGTTATGAATCAAAGGCATGACTTTCCCACTAATTATTTTCCATCAGCCTTCCAACTACTGATAACTTTCCCCATTAACCCTCAAAATTACATTAAAATACAAGAAACAATATTAGCAGGATTAATAAACTGATTCTCTTTTTGGTAATTTAATAGTAGTTTGTCCCCTAACAGCCTGCCAATAAGTATTCACTCAATTTTGACATTAAGAAGCTTTAAGAAAAAATTTAAGCCCTTCTGTTACCCCTTACCCAAAGGATTATTAAAGTCTTTTACAAAGCATTCATTTCGGCTGATGTTATTGTATAATTATCAATTTATAACGTGTTTAATACTTTAATTTATACAGGAAGTACAACTGGCTAACACTAACCTAAAATTTTATTAAGTTAATTTAGTAGCTTAAATACATAAATGTCACATTGTGTCTGATAATTTTTTAATAAACACCTTTTCTACAATGTTTAGTCAACTTCAACCAAACTTCAAACAAAAATAAGGTTACTGCTATACTTCCCTTGATTTCTTTTGTATTAAATTATTTTATTGAACTATTAGGAAATAGGCATTCATAAATCAAGTATTCTTTGTTCTGTAATTATACTAAGGTAGCTTAGCTGATTACTATTGACTAAAATGTGAAAAATAAAAGTTACATACATGACATAATAAAAGTATCAAGTGGTCAAATTGATCAAAGTCAAAATCTCATGTTCTAAAATGACAAACAGCTGACAAATGATTAATAAATAATAAATAAACCCCAAAAAACTATCTAGATCTTCCTACAGATCAAAATACAACATTCAAGCCATTACTGCTGGGCTGGAAACTGTCTTAATTCAGAAATCCCCAGTATAGCTAAAATCTAGGACTAATTAACTAAATTATTTATCCTCCTATTTCTCTCCTAAGTCACTGACAGAAAATGGAAAATGATTTTTTTTTT
Organism: Sarcophilus harrisii; assembly: GCF_902635505.1. Classification (NCBI taxonomy): domain Eukaryota; kingdom Metazoa; phylum Chordata; class Mammalia; order Dasyuromorphia; family Dasyuridae; genus Sarcophilus; species Sarcophilus harrisii. The sequence continues at coordinate 628,692,601 of NC_045427.1, forward strand.
ACAGATGTATTTGCTTTTCCATCCATGAACATGAAAAAATTTTAGGGCTAAGTAAAAATTATTTATAATATCTAACTTTTTTTTTTAAGGAAAAGTTATACAAGACTGAATTTGTTAAAAGAAAAAAGCAATTAAAATTGGCTTTTTAGCTTGCAACCTGCTCAGAATGCTACAATATTAATTCCAAACCTAAACATTCCCTATTAAACCTTATTGAGTTTGGGAGCCAACAAAATATAATATAAGCAGCTACTCTTTTCTTTACTAACTTAAAATAAAACTACAAATTCAATAAAAATAAATCCAGAATTACATTTGTTTACATGAAATTATATATTTAAAAATATTATTTCAGTTAGCCACATCTGCTGCCCTAATTTTTCTAGGTAGTTTGGACTTCACTAATCATTGTGCAATCTTCCCTAAGGATTTTCCAAGACACAGACATGACCTCACTGCCCAGTTCCTAATCCCCTTTCCCTCCCATGTAGCTCTGGCTTGTACAACACTTAACAGACTGCATTTTATGTGCCTGTCATGTGCCAAATGCTCATAAAGAAGGAAAAGTACAGACTTCCTAGATGATTACTCCTAAGAGAATAATCAGTACCCACAAGTGAATTTGGTGCTGACAAACTTCTTCACAAATATTTATAATTAATTACCAGTCTCCAAATTTATGCCAGCAAACTAAAAATCTGCAAATATTTTCTTATGTTCATACCTCTAAGGAGGCAGAAATCTAATTTTTAAATAATTAATCTTACAAGGTACAAGAAGTAAATCAAAATCATGAATTTATTACTCATTCTTCCCTAGTGTCTTTTAAATATTTTATGCAGAAGTAATGCTGTTTTTCTGAAGGGATTCTCAACTTCACTGCAAGTTCATGTTGATCTGAAGCATTCTTGACTATTTTAATGCTAATGGGCTTTAACAACAAAATTTTTAATCTGGAAAAAGAGTAACACCTACCTACATATCAATAGAAAACCACATATTATATGAGACAATATACCAAGGTTAACAAGATAAACAATTAACAAATGAATTCTGCCCAATGGAATATTTTTATTGACACAGAAACTTTAATTCTAACAATACAAAAACTGAAGTTCCTAATTACTTCTGAAAGCATTAAATATGAAGGCTCAGTTTTGCTGGCTGGACTTTGTTTTGTTAATGGATTAATTTAGGAGAAATTACTATTGGTCAATAATCATATTACCAATAAATCAGTTGCAAGACCTATACTAATGAAGGGAGATTCCACACCAGAAATCACCATACTGATAAAATTTAAAAAAAAAAAAAAAAAAAAACCCTACATATTTTAACACCAATTAAAGAAATAAGTAGGGATTTATTTAGATCATTAGACATCTCAAGTAGTAACCACAAGCTAATCCGAAAACACGTACACTAGTACTTTTAGCTATTGGAATGATAAAAATATTACTTTAAGACTGGCTTCATAAAGACAAGAATGAAAAGTTAGCCTAATCAACATTGTCTGAATATACACTAAAGCTTTCAAAAGTCTAAAACTTAGAAGTTCAAAAAAAAAAAAAAAGCAGCAATATGATTCTAAAAGATGCTAGAACTTAACTCTAAAAAAAGTGAAGTAACAGCTGATGGGAAAGTTGTTTTGGGAAGCAGACACGTGGGTGGAAACCAACAAAGAGATTATAAAACACAAACCTAAAATTTAGATGGCAATGTAACTGGCTCCCAGGTCACAGCTAGGAAACCTTTTTTGCACTACAGGCAACAATTATACTTCTTAAAACAAAAATCCCCCTTTTTCTTTCTATGACATTAACAGAAACTAAAGTCTAACAAGTCCCTTTAAAAGCTCCAAAAAAATATATATAGTAATGGGATAGAAGATTTAAGTGAGATTGCTTGCCAAATTATCACTATGCTAAAGAAATAATTCTATCACTTCTCCCAAAACAAACCTATTTGGCCCAGATAATACAGCAGGATAAAGAAAGATAAAATCAAAAAGCAGAAAAGTAAACTACTTTGTGCCTAGAAAATTTCCATGCTGACTACTATGCCAGTCTATATCCATTTCCTAGACACCATATGCATCTAACAAGGTCAAGCTTCTACATTAAGAATCCCACAAGCCAGGCAAATTCATAGGGAAACAATTGTTTGCAGTAGTACACACAGAACCCAGACAGACAGACTATGCATGATGCAAGAAACAGTAGGAAATAGAATGTGAAAGGCCAGACAAGAGCTATTAACACTACAAAAAAAAAAAAAACAACTCCAAACAAATGCCTTACTGAAAGGGACCTCGCTGAAGAAGAAAACCCTGATGGTGAGGAGAAAACCCTGCTGATGAAATTAAAATTGATCAATCTTATAACAAAAAAGAAAATGAAAAAAGAAATTACAAGTGGCTCCACCATCTTGGAGAGTTAAAAATAATGTCTAGATAATTCTGGAACCTGGTGAGAAAAGTCCAAAATTGCTGAGAAGATGTTAGACTAGGAGATCCATGGGCACATGCATTCATCATGACCCAAACCCCAGCAGAACACTCCAGTTCTCAAGATAAGAAAGAGCTCTGGTGACTTAAGATTCCACACTTGATTTGTAAATGCTTTGTGCACAAAAAGGTGTCAAATTTGAAATCATGTTTTGAAAATGTCTGAGAGCAGCATTATGAATTTGGATTTAGCTAATTTTTTTTTTTATGTTAAGGTCACCCCCATGAGAAAATCACCTTTCATAACACTACACACCTGCTAATAACTTTAAAAAAAAAAAAAAAAAAAGGCTTACATTAGTATTTCAAAGTACAGGAAATGAATAACATTCAACAAATTGTCTCTGAGGACAGCATACTATGGAGCAAAAACTATGCCAACAGAGAAACAGATGCAGAGCTGAACTGAAAAAGCTGGTTTGTTTTGTTTTGTTTTTACATTTTAGCTGCCTCATCAGTACAGGGATGTTTATCCCAATGTAGCACAGGACTTTCAGTCACCTGAAAAAGGCAACTGTTAGCATATTCCTGGCATAAAAAAGAAATGTTCTTCTGGAGTCCTTAAGAGTTCTAAATCCATTTTAAAGTAGCTGTGTTTGGCAGCCAAAAAGCAGACACTGGAGCTTATGTTTCCCAATCAATCCCTATGTATAATATAAGAAAACTATGAGCTCAATTTTCATATTCTTCCTATTCATATACAGTGTACATGTCATAAGATTCAAATCTGACACAGAGATTACAGTTACTAAATCATATCTCCAAGGATGTTTTAATACAGACACACACATTCCCAAATCAAGCAATTCTTTTTTGATAAGTAAATTGTTACCAACCAAGCAATCTAGGTTCTTATTTTAGCAAACATTTAATTCATGCTCCAAAAAATTAAATATATTCTAAATAAATGAAAATGATTAAAAGGATGTTATTTGCTTTTTATTAATTTCTTTCATCATATTACAGTTTACCTCTGCAGTATAAAACACTATGGCTTAAAAATCACTTGTAAAAACATCAAATTCCTAGAAACTCGCGCTTATGCCAGTTCATGATCCAAACTCTTTTGTGACTTTACTCTGGTTAAAAAAAAGACAAAACTTGTGGATAGAGCTCCAATACTCACTTTTTATTCCAACCACTGTAATGTATAAAGTATTTCACTTGCTTGTCCTTTATGGCAACTTTTACACACTGAAACAAAGAAGAAAACAAGTGACTCAGAAACATCACTTTTTAAAAGTCTGTAAAATATTTAAATAGCTTCAGTCTTTAAAAGAGAGACTGCCAATTAAGAATTAATTCTGTAGGCTAACTTAATCCACCTAAATATTTAAAGTATGGATGACCACAACAACTAGTCATATTTAAGTAGAGTAATGAGAAATCAGTCTTACTTAAAATCATATGATGAAAGAAAAAAAAAAAATCAAAATTATTTTAGAATTATTAATGGAATAAAAAGTTATAAGCTGACTTCCTACAACAGCACGTTCACTTTTAAAAAACTGATTCTTAATGAGGAATTAAAGTGAAATAGTAAACATTAATTTAAAAGAAAACATTCTATTATCAAGACAACTAACCACAAAATTTGAATAACTAGGGAAAAGAGCTATCCAAACAAGGGTAATTTTTAAAGAATTATTTTGAAAGAACTCACTGCAGAAACATCAATAATTAATAGCAAGATTAGTGTTACAAAAAACACAGTTCAGTCTAACAGGCAAATGTGAGGCTAAGAGGGAAAAAAATGGTAAAGATGTCAAGAATGCCAACGACATTTTAAGAATTAAAAGTGTCATACTATTGTGTACTCAGGGAACAAATTCAGATGTGAAGTGGCTCCTTTAGATAGAGACAATAAAAACTAAGTAGAGGGAAACATGGAAGGGAAAGGACAGTAGAGACATCAAGATAAAATTTATGCTGACATTTCTTCAAGAGGCATAAGTAAACATCTTCAAAACATTTAACACTGAGTTAAGTAAATGTCTTTTTAGTAAAGATTACAACACCTTCAGGCCTACAAATTTACAAAATGACTAACCAGATATATTTTGGGTTCTTTCCCCCTCCCACCTCAATTTTATTGAGAAAAAATGATTCACTTTCCATGGCCTTACTGAGAATAAGTTTCACCTGCAATTTCCAAGTGTTTAGGATATCTATATGGATATGGACAATATATGGTGGCAATCTCAAACTGATATATACAGTGTCCCCAGTCTTAAAGTTTTAAGTTACTGAAGCTTCAAAAGCTTAAAACTACATTAAGAATTTGGAGATACTTTAAACTATTTTTTTAGTTTAAAATGTTTTAAAATTGTTTTTAAAAAGGCTACTGGTTTTTTCAATTAACACATTCAGCATAGTCAGCAATCAAATTGTGAGTTTTGCAAGAACCAGCAGCAACTTTTACTTATAATTTTATCAAATGTGGTAGATTTTTAAAAATACATCTTTAATCTTGAGAGTCCCTATTGGAGAAATAAGTTCTTATCTTGGGATGCTTCTATTTGACAATGTTTTAGTCATATTCAGATGAAGAAGTACTTCGAATAAAAATAGATTCACTTGTTCAAGTAACCATTTAAAACATATTCCAATTAAAGGACTGTAGTTTAAAAATTTTAGCTTTTTGCTGTGACAATTAAAAATTTGACAATTTAGTATGAATCTGACAAAATAATATTAAAGGAATCCACAGGACTCGCATATACTTCTTAACTTTCTAAGTATCACTAAGAGCCATATTTGTACATACAACATATACAAAACAAACAAAAAAATTTAACTTAGAAACCCAAAGCTTCTAATGTTTTAATTGCAATAACTTCATAATTCTAAGGGTGCCTTCAAGTACTTATATTAGGTACAACTACATAATAAACTTTAAAAAACCAATATCATGCTATTTATGTGAGAATTTACTAACACAGGAAGATTATTTTCACACATATAACAACAAATGAATTAACATGATGTATACTGCCTGTCACCAAAGCCACACATCTTTAAAAGGCAAAATTATAATATATGTGTTAAAAATCAAGGCCACTTTAAACATCTATATTAATCAAGGGAAGAGGGAACATAAATCCTAACATTCCTTGTACTTTGCTTTTTTAGAGGGAATGATATTGGGAAAGAGGAGAAATAGAGGACATCACTTGCCTTCCTAATGTTTCTTTTTCTTTGCTAAAATACTTAAAGAGATTTCTTTAATTTTATTTCCACTGTGAGGCCTTCTGTCTATTCTCATACTACCTTGAACTGGGTTCCTACCATTTCTTCACTTTCACTCTACTTCATTCAAAGAGCAGGACCAGTGACACCTTAAGATCTCTCCACTGCTGACCACTGGTCCATCTTCAAGGTCCTAAACTCTGAAATGTTCCTCCTAAATTGAAGCTCAACTTCACCTCTTCTCTCTCTGGCCCCTCACTTACTCAAACCCTATCTGTTCTTCAGCATCATTGTTTCCTACTATCTCAGATTTACATTACTCAATTATATTTCACAGATACAATCTTCCAATCAAGCCAGACACACTCACTTTGACTCTGTCCTAATCCAAGCCTCTCTATTCTGCTACCTTTATTCTGCACCGTTTCCCATACCTAGAATGTGCACCCTCCCAGTCCCTCATCTCTGAAATCCCCTACAACAAACTAACAATCTCTGCTCATCTCTCTATCTCCTAAAAGAAAACTAACAATCTCTACTCATCTCTCTATCTCCTCTTCTCTCTCTCTCTCTCTCTCCCCCCTTTTCTTTGTTTCCTCAATTTTCTTATAATACTTTACAATACTCCCTATTACAATTATCACTCCTTTTCATCATTTATTTCTGAAAAAATCTTCCCCCTTCTTAGTATAGACTCATTGAGAAAAGGGTATATATCCCTTCAAGACACAATAAAATGCTTTATACAAAGCAAGGATGTAATCCATGGTTTATGTTGGTAAGTAATAAAGCTTAAACACAGTAACCAAGGATATCATCATCTTAGAAAATATACTCATCTGCTAAACACCAAGAAAGATAAACAAGAGGGAACAGAAAGAAGAGTGAGAGTGAGAAAGCTCAGCATGATGCCCAACTGAATCTGATGATCCTGGAAGCACTGAGGCAATAAACTGAGTGAAATGTGGCAGACCTCTCAAATATTTTTACATGACTTCTCACTATAAATGACAGAAAAAACCCTCACATTCAGATTCCAGGACCTGAAAATGCCATAGAAGGAGAAAAGTTAGAGTCTAAAAAGAAAATTTAAAGATGAAACCAAATACTTGATAAAGACAAAATAATTTAAAATTTAAGAAAATTTGTTTTCAAGGCAACTAGAGAAGAATGGAAAAAAAAAAAAAAAAAGGAGAGCAAAGGATCTCAAAGAATGGCTAACATTAATACACGGGAACAGGGACAACAAGAAAGCATAATCAACTCCAGCCTGTGCTCGTCTACATAATCTTTATAAGAATGATTATAAGAATATATAAGATATGTCTGTATCAAGAATATCCTTGATGAGCCATTCTCCAATTGATAAAGGGTCAAAGGATATGAACAGACAATTTTCAGACGATGAAATTGAAACTATTACCACTCATATGAAAGAGTGTTCCAAATCACTATTGATCAGAGAAATGCAAATTAAGACAACTCTGAGATACCACTACACACCTGTCAGATTGGCTAAGATGACCGTTAAAACTAATGATGAATGTTGGAGGGGACGTGGGAAAACTGGGAGAATGATGCATTGTTAGTGGAGTTGTGAACAAATCCAACCATGCTGAAGAACAATCTGGAATTATGCCCAAAAAGTTATCAAACTCTGCATACCCTTTGATCTAGCAGTGCTACTATGGGGCTTATACCCCAAAGAGATATTAAAGAAGGGAAGGGGACCTGTATGTGCCAAAATGTTTGTGGCAGCTCTGTTTGTAGTGGCTAGAACCTGGAAAATGAATGGATGCCCATCAATTGGAGAATGGTTGGGTAAATTCTGGTATATGAATGTTATGGAATATTATTGTTTGGTAAGAAATGACCAGCAGGATGAATACAGAGAGGCTTGGAGAGAATTACATGAACTGATGCTAAGTGAAATGAGCAGAACCAGAAGATCATTATATACTTCAATAACGATACTGTATGAAGATGCATTCTGATGGAAGTGGATTTCTTTGACAAAGAGAAGATCTAACTCAGTTTCAATTGATCAATGATGGACAGAAGCAGCTACACCCAAAGAAAGAACACTGGGAAATGAATGTAAACTGTTTGCATTTTTGTTTTTCTTCTTGGGTTATTTCTACCTTTTGAATCCAATTCTCCCTGTGCAACAAGAGAACTGTTTGGTTCTGCACACATATATTGTATCTAGGATATACTGTGACATATTTAACATATATAGGACTGCTTGCCATCTAGGGGAGGGGGGGGAGGGAGAGAGGGAAAAATCCGGACAGAAGTGAGTGCAAGGGATAATGTTGTAAAAAATTACCCTGGCATGGGTTCTGTCAATAAAAAGTTATTATTATTAAATATATATATATATATATATTTAATTAAATATTATTAATTTTTTATTTATTTTAATTTATTTATTTTATTTATTTATTTATTTAATTTATTAATTATTAATTAAAAATTATAATAATTAAATATATATATAAATATATATAATAAATATAATTAAATATATATATATATATATATATATATATATATATATATATATATATATATATCCTTGATGAAAACTTTTGCAGATGACTATGGCAGATCACATAGCCACAGACTGGGGTGATCACACCACAAGGTTCTCTTCCTATCCACATGTGACCAACCTGACAGTGCAAAAGGCTCTTAAAAGCTTATCACAATAAGGTCTCTATCACAAATATAATGTTCACACATTGATTCTCTGAAAGGATGTACACACAAAGATGTCTGTTAAAAAATCCAGTTCATAAACATTAAGTGAAACATAAAACAGGAAGCAACAAGTTTATTAGCAGTAGCAAAGACTATCATGGAATGTGGTCTTATGTGTGATAGAGTGCTCTCAGTCTCCTGATGACCTCATGCTATATATATAGCCTATGAGGAGGCTCCAACTTCATGAAATCAATAGCCATTCAAGAGACTGGACTAAGCAAGCTACACAGGAAAAACCAAAAAAAAATTTTTTTTTTGCAAAATACCCATTGCCCATATAACGACAACGATGGCAGTCCATATTCTGAACAAGAACTACAGATGGGAAACAATCCAGGAAGCAGAGCTGATTAGGAGAAAGAGATCGATTTCATTCAGGAAAATGCAAAATCCCTCCAATAAACCTCAACTATGCCATATACCAAAGATCAACCTAACTATACTAATATTCTCCTGGCAATGTTACAAAAGAATAAGCCACAGAATAGTACAATCCCAGAAGAATAACAACTGCGGGTAACTCAAAAGGCAAAAAAGACATATGCTGGTGAATATAATTGGGCTATAATACTATCAATGATGATTTGCAAATGATACTATCAAGAACATTTGTGACTTGAAAGGAAGAGGGGTACCATGTTTCAAGAGTAAGATACAATATATGCACAGTCCAAGGAAGCACTGTTTTCCATGAGAGATTAAAATATCCAGGAAAGACTTCAAATCAGGTCCACTTTCCTTTTTTGGTAGGTCTTCTAAAGAAGCTTTATGGAAATATGTGGACAAAATTTACATATAATGACAAGTCATATATATAACTTACAATATATACTATTTAAAGGGAATAAATATGCAGATGAGATTCCCTCAAGTTTACTAGTAAAATTAGTTTGTTTCCACTGAGCATGAAGTGTCAACTACAAAATAAAGGAAAAAAGAGATCTGAAATAAGAACTTGGGCAAAGATAATTCATAAGATGGGTAATTCTATACATGTAAAATCAGAAGTCATGCTGCTTTAACTAGTTTTTCAATTTCAGTCTTTACATTTAACCTGGTATAATGAAATGCTTACCAAATATCAACTTATATAATAAACAGCATGACCTTATTTAAGCTAAAATCTAAACCCAGTCTCATAACCTGAAAAAGCACAAAAAAGCATAGCTTTCACTTAACAGATAGTTTATGTGCTTTTTCTACACACTAAAATACGAGTCTCCACCTTATAATTCCTGTAGTTTTTTTCTAATACTGCTCCTTCATTAGCCTGGCAGGGCCGATGATTAAGGAGAAACCATACACTGGAAGAAAAGAAGTTAAGCAAATGTATGGAAACAAGGGGGGAAAAAAGATGAAAAATCAAGTACTACCAAAGCAATAGGTAAAGAGAGAATTCAAAAGAAAAAATCTATTTATAAAAAACTAATCAGAAGTAGCTCTCAGGAGCCTGGTAAAAGAAAAGAGCTTTCATACCTTTGCTTCATAAAGGAGTGGTCCATGAAAACACAACACGCGTTCACCTGTAAAATATTTCAAAGAATTCAATTAATCCATAATTGTTTAGGTTCAAGATAAGGGACAATAAAATAAAATATAAAATCATCCATGCCTTTTGTACTATACTGCCAGCAAAACTGTAACACTAAGTGGAGCTATGGGGAACATTAACATTTCAGGTCAAATTTCAAACCTGTCTACAAATGAGCAAGTTACTGTTACAAGAACTACAGCAATCAATGAAATAAACAAACAAAAAAGAAGGTACAATTTATATGCCTGAAATTGTTAGTTTTTAACATGAGCAGAGACAATGCTTTTAATATGACCATCACCTGATGTGTAACAATATAATGTATAACAATATAATCTATATATTGAAACATTAACATCTTTCTTCTAAGGATCATTCAACTGATAGGGTTTCATTTTTGTTTCTCTCTCTCTCTCTCTCTTTTTTTTTTTTTTGAATATCCTGTTTTTCCATGGGTGCCTCATTCCATATGAATCCACATGACAGGTTTTTAAAAGCTAAACAGTTATAGAAGGACTAGATGAGACCTGAAAGCCTAAAATCAGCTGGAGATTAGAAGTGAATCCTACTTTTCCAACCCTAGTCTGTGTATTCTAGATTCAGTCCTTGTTCCTAAATTCCCTGGTAGATTAAGAAGAAAGCAGAATACAATCCCTGCAGATCCTTCAGGTTTAAAAGGTGAGGATAGCTCTGTTACTCCTAAATTATTTAGTCCAGACAGACTCAACAATCAGGTCAACAAGTCTTCAATGAAATCAAAAATAATACCAAAAAGTCCAGACCACCAAGCTCCACAAAGTTATTACAGGTTAAAAAAGAATCTTATGTACTCTAATCTTGAATCAAAAAATAAAGTTTAAAAATACAAGTTTCCACAAATTTGGGGGTAGCTTCTGCTTTTAAAGGAGGGTTTCAAAAGCCAATCACACTTTTGCACAAAGGAGCAATAATTAAATGATCACACAGAATTGGACCATTGTCCTTTATGTAAAAATAGAGATACTTAAAGTACTAAGATGTTACAAAAAGTTTACTTATTAGTTTTAAAATATTACTCACCTGACCTTTTAGAATACATTCTTAAACTGGGATCCAAGGATCCCAGCTCCCAAAATATATCAAGATTTTCAGATCTGAGAACTTGGTTGGGGAAAAAAAATTACATCTTTTTCATCATTTTTATTTTATAATCCTACATATTTCATTTTATACATTCAAAACTATTATTCTAAGAAAGGACCCACAATCTTTACCAAACTGCCAAAAGGATTCAAAAAAAGGTGGAAGAACTTGTATCTTAAAGTAAAGTGTTCAGTTAAAATACACAGGAACATTAGCAATGATTTCATTATAGCACTATTGTTGTTCAGTCATTTTATTCATGTCTGATTCTTTGTGACCTCTTTTGGAAGTTTTCTTGGCAAGGATACTAGACCTTGTTTTACAGAGGAGGAAACAGATGGTTAAGTGACTTGTCCAAAGTCATAGCTATTAAGTGTCTGAAATTGAATTTGAACTCCTGATTCCAGGCCTGTCATGATATCTACTACACCATCTAGTTGCTCTCACAGCACTAACAACTTACAGGGGTACTGTCAACTATTCTTCTCTATAATAATCTTCACTGCAATGAAGCGCAAAGTAACGAAGACATTTAATAAAAACTATTTGTCAAGTCTAAAGATGCTGAATTTCCACAGTAAAAACTGTGGATTCATGAATTTAGAGTGAGAAGAAAACATTAAAAGTCAACTCATCCAGTCCTCTAATTTGACAAATGAGGAAACTAAGACTCTGAGAGGTCAACTAATTTGTGCAAAATCACACAGATTCTAAGTGATAGGTTAAGGACAGAAACCCCACCCTCACACTAATTTGGTCTGGCAAATCCTGTTTCAGATGAGGCTATTCTGCTGAACCCTCCCTACTAAGCCTTAGACATAGAATGCCACCCTCACTTGCATTTTATATTTTATCTACTTTACTATCTGAGAATCACTGGAATAAATTATCTATGGAATTCTCAAACATGGAATATGCTGGCATTATACTATTTATAGAAAATTTGCTTCTATTATGAATGCCCTGTTTTGCCCTTTGTTTCCCGCATTTCCCAAATCAGTATGATATATGCACTGTACCAAAGGCAAGTTACTAACACTTTTTAATGGACAATACTTTTTGAGATAAAATGATTTTTTAAAATATAACTAGTTCTTTAAAAGATACAAACTTTTTTAAACTTGAGAATTATGAAAATTTATAAATCCCCAGTTTTAAGGAAATTGGTTTTTGTTAGTCATACATTATCCATGTATTATTATGGTCCAAGATACCAAATTTCTAACTTAACATTAAAAGATCCTACTTTCCCTCAAGTTATTCTTGTAAATAATCTTACTGTTAACTAATTAGTCAAGCTTTCTCAAAAAAATCTGACCTGAGATTCATTTACAAGAGTTTGTGATTACAAACAGCAAACCTCAACCATTCTGCCCACCTTTCAAACCTTTTGGGAGGCTGGGCCTGATGCTTGCTCAAATGCTGGTGTAATGCTACAATTGCATTCAAAATATTTAATTCAAATTAAAATGCATTTAATTCAAATATTTTCTACAATTCTATTTTAAAACGTTGAGCTGAATGAATTCAGTGTCTATAATCCAGTGATGCATTAAGATTTACTCAACTCAATGCCCACACTCCCATCACCTATATCTTAAACAGACTAGTACTGTCCTGACACACAAAACGGAAGCAGTGCAATATAATTAAGAGTTTGAACCCTGACTCCCTATTTGTGACCATAGACTAGTCACTGCCTTTCTCCAAGTGTGTGATGTCAATGATATACAACAAAATACTAAAGCTACAACTTAACAAGTTGACAAGACCTATCCACCTGAGAGGTAAACAAAAACCCAGACCTTCCAGCCAGCAAAGTAACCCTAGACCCAAGGTCTAAAACAATAAACATATTCTAATCACCAAGAAAGAGGGATACAAAGAACAAAACAATGAAACTTTCAAGAAATTTCAGTTCTGATGAATATAATACAAAAGTGAAAAGATAAACCTTACAAACACAACACAGGGTGATAAAGAGAGAGCTGGTCCAGGGCCAAGGAAGACCTAGACTTTGGAGAAGTCTTGCCTCAGATACATACTAGCTAGCTAACTCTTTAAAAAAGGCACTTAATTTTCAGTGTACCAGGAACACCCTAAAAACAGAAGCTGCAGCCACAGACAAGACTTAAAACTGGTAGTGGGAGTTTCCTTCCTTATCTCTTCAATCCTAAACCAATTAAATTTTAACTCCACTCCTCAAGCCTCATCTAATTCATGAGTACCCTTGTGGAACAAAATAGCTATGCCTACTAGCATTTCTTCGGTTTTCCATAGAACCTTCCCTCCTTGACCACTTAACCTCAGATCCAACCTCACACTATACTTCTGATATATATGGAGCATTTACCATGTAAACTAAATCCTAGTCTCCTTTTCCCAACTAGCTTAAAAGCTTCTCCACAGCAAAGACCTCCTTTATATTTCTTTTATTGCCTGCCCACAGATTTAAGCTGAATTCTACTACATGCTCAAATGTCTGCTGAGAGAGCAAAAGTTCCTTAAGATAACATATAAAAATTAATTCGGCTAAGGAAACAGGGTCGTCTAGGATCAAATACTACATTTAAGTAAAATAAAATCTGTCACTGATAAGAAAAGACCATTAATGTACGTGTAGTAGTCTAACATTTTCAAGAATAGGATACAACAAAAGGGTAAAGTTACGTGCTGTATCACAATGGCTTACATTATAGAGAACAAATGTTTCCAAGGTTTTACAGTAAAACGTACTGTACTGAAAATTCAGCATCAGCGCTGCTCTCAAACAAAGCAAAGCAAAACGTTTAATGGGAGGTTGAGATGAAAGTCTCTTTGGTCTTTCTTTCCATCCCCCCCGCACAACGAAGCCCGGTTTTAAAAATGCTGCATCAGCCCTAACAATTCCTCCGCCATCAGGCTCAAGGTGTGTCTCGGGCAGCCATGTTAGGAAGCAGCAGAACGCGGGGAAGAAAGCGCAGGCCCTTCCCAGAAGCTCCGTCTCCTCCTCAGAGCAGGAGAGGAAATCTGTTTAACCCCAGGCTGACCCTTCAGGGCTGGAAGATGCTCACAGGGTTAGAGATCTCCAGCCAATCAAGCTGCCGGACGGGGCGGATTGAAGCCCCCTCCCCCAAACGTCCAGTCTCTGACTGCCTCCGGGGCCTCCCTTCACCCTCCCCCTTTTCGCCTACAAAACCCTCCCCCTTTTCGCCAACAAAACCCTTCCCTGCTTGGGAAGTCCCCCAAAATTAGGGGGGAGGGGAGAGGGCAACGCAGGAGGGGCCGATGGCCTGCAGCCACTGGGCCCGAGACTCGCCCTCCCCCACCAGGGAGGGCCTGGAGAATTCGCGCTCCATTTCCTCACCTGTCAAACGAGGGGGGCTGGCCCGGGGAACCTGTCGGGACCCCCCACCCCCCACCCCGGCCACGCTGTGACCTCTGGCGACGGCAGAGGACACAGCCAGAGCGCGGCGGGGCGGGACCCCCGGGAGAAGCGGGGCCGTCGCTCGCCCCCTCGCGCCTCAGTTTCCCCCTCGGTCGGAGACGTTGCCCGGCCGCAGGGAGGCCCGCGGTGCACCCGCCGCAGTCGCGCCTCCTAACTGCAGACTGCGCCGGCGGGTCAAGGTTACGAGTAGGGGCAGAGAGGGCGGCGCCGCCCGCGCGGCGCCGGGACACAAAGCGGCCCCGCCGCAGGGGTGGGCCTCTGGGGCCCAGGGGCAGCCCCCGGCCCCTCCCCCGCCGGGCCGCGGCTTCCCTCGGCAGAAAGCGCCCCAAAGCCCTCGGGCGGCTTTCCAGCCTCGACGCTTTCCGCTCCGAGGCCTCCCCGGTCTTCCCGCCCCGGGGCCCGCGGCCCGCGTCCCGCACTCACCCTCCTGGAATTTGGGCTTCGGGTCCTGCTTCGGCGCCATTTATGAACGACTCTCCGCCTCCGCCTCCTGCTTCTCCGCCTCCTCCCTCCGTCGTCGTCGTCGTCGCCGTCGCCGCCGCCGCTGCCGCCGCCGCCGCCGCCCCGCACCACGCCTAGCCGCGCGTCATGCCTGGCGCCGCCCCCGGCCCGATTCTCCAGCCGCCCGCACGCCCCCGGCCGAGGAATGCGGCGCCTGAGCGTGCACCCGCACGTCTGGGCGCACGCCTATGCGCGGGCGCAGCCCCGCCCCCGCCCCGCCCCGCCCGAGGCATGCTGGGAGAAAGCTGCCTTGTTTTTCTTTCCACTACGTCAGTCCGCCTAGGAGAGGACTAGAGCATTTAGTGAGCTCCTAGAGTGTGCGCGAAGGAGGAGCTCACAGACTGATAGGGATAATTTCGTTCATTTTTTTATTTATTGTTTAACTTTTGAGCTCCATTTTCTCCACCTTATTGAGTAGGCAAACTTACCTGTCCATGTGAAGTCGCGAAAAACCACAACCACAGGAAGGGGAGATTGTATATAATCCCTGAGGCAAGACACATTTATGAATCGCCTACTGTGTACTAGGCCCTGTGCTGATCCCTGGGGAAATTAATGCTCTGAGAGCTCTCAGCCTAACGGGGAAACCACACCCAGGAGGGCACTGAAGGTAACCTCGGAGTCTGCCAGGCCCTCCTTAAAGAGCTTCCGTTACAGTGAGAAAATAACGTCACCACCTATGGCTAACGGGAGTTTTCCTTTGCCACAACTTATGGCGGGAGGGGAAGCATTTCCTCTCTCATCCCCGGAGCTTAGTAGGGCGTTTGGTACATAGTAGGTGCTCAGTCAGTGCTAGGTGACCGGAGGAGAACATCCGGTGTATTCAGAGTAGACTGGCATCTCAGAAGAGGTAGATGTGCTACGTGAATCTAGAAGCTAGCCAGGAGGTAAAACTGAGAACATAATGTAACCTCTTCAAGCTCAGAGGAGGTCACACTGCTAATAACAAGAAGAAGATTTAAACAAGACCCTTTGTTTGGTTCCCACTGCCATGACGTTATCTATTGTACCACGCTGCGCAGAGAGCAGAGAGCGAGGGTGTAGCAGTGTGAGTGTGAGACAAGGGGGAAGACACCATTAAATTAGACTAATTTCCTAATGAAGTAGCTATTGCGATGCTTAGTAGACAAGCTAACCCTAAAAGGAGTTAGCAAGAAGTGGGGTACCAGTAGATTCTCTCATAGGAGAAAAATGACTTTGGGGTTGTCATCATAACTTGGCCTTCTGATTAGATACTATTAATTGTGGGGCCCTGATAATTTTGACAAATTTGACAAATTCAACAAGGGAATATTGCAATAAAGGTCCACTTCAGGATAAGGAGAGGCCCACTAAAGGATGGGATAGCTTGGACAGCAAATCAGGCTCTCTCCCATTAATGCCCCTCCCTATGAACTACCCAGCTACTAAAGATCCGGTCTTTGTTGGGGGACTTATTCACTCCATCAATGCCAAGGAAAGAAGGAATGCCCTTTCCAGAGAAAAGTATCTCACACTGCTTAAGCACTTGCTTTCAATAATTTTGCAAGACATTGCCATTTTATAACTAAAGAATTCCCAAGCTTAATCTTGGAATAGAGAAGGACTTGCTCAAAGGAAGTTTATGAGAAGAGGAGACAGAATCAAGTCATTTTTTTCTGGGACTTGGAGCAACTGAATCAAATAAGATAATATTAGAAATAAAACCAGCATAAATACATCATGACACCAGTTAGAAGTTTATATTCCTTAGGAAACAAGGAGCCAAACAAAGTTTTTAAATAGTGGAGTATCACAAGGAAATAATCATTTATTAAGCACCCATTATGTGCCAGGCACTGGGTTAAGTGTTTCTTAGAAGTGTCTCATTTGATCCTCACAACAATCTTAGGACTTTAGTGGAATTTTTGTCCCCCTTTTACAATGAAGAAAATAGAGGCAATCCCATGGTAAGTGATTGCCCAGATCCGTAGCTGGATTTGAACGTAGATTTTCTGGTTTCCATGCTCAATGCTTTTATCTACTGTGCTACCATCTATTTGAAATAATCAGACACTGTTCACTGCCCTTGGTAGGAACTAAGTATATATTGTTATAAGTGGCAAATAGAAAGAATGATACTTTCCCTTCAAAAGGGGTTGGAACAGCACAATGTCCCAAATAACACTGTTGTCAAGCAGCACAGCCAGTAGTCACAAATAGCCAAACTTGGTAAGTGATTGAGAAACCAGTAGTGGATTCTTTCCAGCCAAAAGGGAGTAACTAAAAATAGTAGTCAAAGATTAAATTGAATGATAAAGTCTCTGTAGTCAACACTCAGGGACATCCTTACCCAAATCCGTACAAGATATATCAGATTTTGGAAAAAAAATCCCATGTTTGGCCTGAGAAATCATTTATCACATCCACACACTATTTTTTTTAAGAAACTTTGTAACAGGTGTTTATTGTCATTCACAGAGTTAAGAAAAAATCCTTTTGGCAAATGCTTCTCTATTTCTGTGTCTTGTAGCTTTTTCTTGGAGAAAAAAAATGTAAACTTTTCTAAATAATTCTCTAAGTCTACAAAAAAGCCTCCCTTTTTCTCTGTTTCTAAGCTCTGGCCAAGTTTTGGGAGTGCAAAGAGAAAGACAGGAAGAAAAGGGAATAAGTTCCCTTAGACTATATGGTATTATGACATCATAAACTAATTAGAAACTGACTTTATGACTAAAATGTTAGTTTTCCACTATGAATTTTCACATTGCAGTTTGAATTACTTTTATAGATGCTAAAATATTCTAATATATTTGGGATTAACATTCTTTAGAATTTGTTTTAAGGAAATTAGGAACATAATTGTGAAAGTTACATAGATCTTTTATTTCTCTTTTCCTGAAGAATAACAGATTTATTCTTTTACTGCTAAGAGAGGAAAGTCATTTTGTTTATTAAAAAGAAGCTAGTTTGAGAATAATATCAGTGACTTTTTATTATATTTTAATGGTATATTATTTTTCCAATAACAAGTAAAGATGGTTTGCAGCGTTCATTTTTGTTAAGATTTCCAAATTTTTTCTCCCTCCTTCCCTGATCTCTCCCTTCTCCAAAATAGCAAAATAATTGATATAGGTTTGCTTCCCCAATCATTTTTTAACATTTCCATATGAGTCATGTTTGGAAAGAAAAAGGAAAAATTATGAGAAAGAAAAAAAAGGTAAAAATAGCATGTGCCAATCCTTATTCAGTTTCCTTAGTTTTCTCTAGATGCAGATGTCATTTTCCATCCAAACTCTGTTGGAATTTCATGGATTACTGTATTGCTGAGAAGAATTAAATCTATCATAGTTGATCATCATACAGTATTGCTGTATTTTCCTTATTCTACTTACTTTGTTCAGCATCAGTTCATGTGCCAAGCTTCTCTGTATTCAGCCTATTCATCATTTCTTATAGAACAATAGAATTATATTAAATTCATATGCTATAACTTATTCAGCCACTCCCTATTTGATGGGCATTCACTCAGTTTCCAATTTCTTGCTATCACAAAAAGAGCTGCTGCAAACATTTTTGCACATGTGGGTCCTTTTCCTTGTTTTATGATCTCTTTGGGATGCAGACCCAGTAAAGGCACTGTTGGTATGCATAGTTTTATAGCCATTTGGACATAATTCCAAATTGTTTTTCCATCAAAGTTTTCAAAGCAAAGAGGGAAAAAAAGCTTACATTTTGAAATGGTATATTTAAGTTTCTGCCCTATGTAGCACAAGAAGGCTATGAGCAAACTTAAAAGCATAGCTATATATGAAAAAAAAGAAGGAAAAATCTGAACCAAAAACTCTACCCCGATTCCCATTATACCATTGCAGCTTAAAGAAGGAGAAAGTTAGTTTGGGCTAATTTCAAAGGCAGTTTACAATGTGAATTTTAAGAACAGTCATGTTTTTTGCTTATGAAAAAATAAGCTTATTTAAGGGAGCAAGCGAAATTTAATTTGGCAAAATGCTTTATGTGATTTTTATGAATAATAGAACAGAACTTAATTGTGTAAATTAGAAATGTCACCAAAAAGTATTTAATAAGGATATGGAGAAACACCATGTGGTTATTTTGTATGATATAAACATTATAATAACATTTTTTCTAACATGGAATTACTTGAAGATAGTATACTAAGTTTCTGTCCTTGAAGGAACATTAGTTATGTGAAGAATGTAAAATTCTCTTTCTCAGTTTACTTGTAATGCCCACTTCCTAGGATTTTTATGAACTCGGGCATATGATAAGCACTATATAAATGTTTATTATTGTTATTTTTTTTACTTGAATACAATTGCTTCATACCAGATAACTCTGTACTGAGTTTTAGACTAAATAATATACACTGCCAAACATGAAATATGAATGATTTTCTATAGAAGATAATTTGGAAATGCATTCATCTGATGTAATAAATTTTGTTGCATGTTTTAAATTCATGATAATGTATTATTGTTCTATAGGAAAGGTGACCAGGATGCTCTCAGAAAAAAAAAAAAAAAAACCTGGAAAGTCCTCCATGAACTCAAGCAAAGTGAAATGTACTGTATACAAAGTAATAGCAATGTTCTGGGATGACCAGCTAAAAAAGACTTTGCTATTCTCAGCAGTACAATGATCCAAGACTATTCTGAAGGACTCATAATGAAAAATCCTATCCATACTCAGAGAAGGAACTGATTGTGTCTAACTATAGATTGAAACATTCTCTATCTCTATCTCTAAATCTATCTCTCTTTCTCTCTCACTATTTTTCTTGAGGGTTTTTTTTTTTTTCATGAGGGAGATCTATGATTTCTTTCACAACATGACTTTTATAGAAATGTTTTGCATAATTTCACTTGTGTTTTCTTAATAGGGAATGGAGGTGAGGATAAGGGACAGAACTTGGAACTCAAAAGTTTTAAAAATAACTGTTTAAAAGTGTTTTAAATGTAACAGGAAAATATTAAATCAATAAGCAAAAATATTAAATAAATTCATAATATTGTGAATGTTATTATATTTCTAAATTTTCTAGTATTGTAAATTTTGAAAAACCATTATATAATAAATAGAAGAATGCTGAAATTGTGTCCTTGGAAAATTTAACTGTTTTTGATTTGGATACTATGAAATTATTAGTTAGTTTAGAGGCTTTTGTCATGATGTTAAAACTTATCAAGTATTTAAGGGGGTTCAATTTAAAAGGGAAGAATAAGAATTACTATATTGGTTTAAAAAAAAGAAGAGAAAAGAATGTTCATTTTTTTTTAAGACCTGGTAACTTTTTTATTGTTAACTTATTGCTACAACATGAGTGTGATAATAACTATATTCAGCCTTAAATTATGATTAGTGAAACTTTACTATTTGAAGTGAAAAATCATGAGACTATAACCTGATATTGTTTTGACTTTTGAATTTAGGTATATCAGAACGACAGTAATGTATCATTTGAGGGAAATGCCATTAGCTGATCAAAGGGAGTATGATATGAAAATTGCTACAGGTAGTAATTTTGTCTATCTCAGTCTGTGCCTCAGAAAGGTTGTCCTTGGTGTGGACTAAGGCAGGAGCCTCTTGACTCCATTCAGATAAGGTGGAACATTGGCTGTTTTAAACACCTAAATTAATTAAAACCAAACAGAAGTAAGGATGCTTTGTTCTATTCTATCTTTATGGTATCATTCATTGTTCTTAGATAAGGCTAGGAGGATTAGTTTTGATGTTGTTGTAACCACATCCCTTTTTCTTCCTTTCACAGCAAATCTCTCTAATCAGGGTAGGTAAAACTGTGATTTTTTTTTTTAAATAAAGATTCTTGTTGTTGCAATGCTTCAGGACCTCTGCACTACTACAACAGGATGCAAGGTTCTTGAAATATTTCAGAATGATATGAGAGGTTTGTGTGTGTGGTATCTCAAAGATATCAATCTTTTAATTGGTGAGGTTAAAATCAGAAACATGTTTTATTTGGTTATAAGGAAAAGAATTTACATGCAATCAGTTATCATAGAAGGAATGTAATTTATAAATTATCTTATGTTACTTCAAAGGGAAATGCAATTTAGATTTATCATCAATTTAGGGTTAACACCTGTGTGTAGAGCATGTCTTAGAAGTGCTGATAGCTCCTTTGAGATAAACACTGTTCTCTTTATACAGTCTGAGATTAAGTACTTAGTATATTTACACATTCTATTCCAGTCTTTTGTCATCTGTTACAAAAGAAGCTAAATAAGTGTATTTTATGCAAGTCCATTTGTGTGGCTAATGAATCTAGGGATTAAAGTTATTTTCTTACAAGAGCTATTAACTATGTTGTCATGTTTAGTATTATATCCCTAAAGTGTCTCATCCTCCTAAGCAAGGAATTAATTAGAATGGAAAATTTTGAGAAAGAAACAATACCAAACAATCATATACACATATGTAATGTATGTGTATATGTATGTATATGTATGGTATACGTATATGTATTTATATCATAGGTAAATAATTCTAATGGAATATAAGGATCTTGAGCATGTTCAAATAAGTTCTAAAAATTGGGTTCAAGACTTTGTATATAAAATTGTATTGTTCACTCTCTGCACAAGGGTTTTTTAATGCTTAATTTATAGTGTCAAGAGTGATGCCTTCTCTGGTTTTAAAAATGTTTAGTTTCTGATTTCTTTGCAAGTGAATATAAGATCCTATTTATTGACAAATCTGTGCTTTACTAATAAATTGGTTGTCGATTTTATCTTATTTTGGCTATAATGTGCCAAAACAATATGAATTTAGGAACGAATATTAGAAATACTAGTCTTGCATTGAATATGTCCCCTCAACATTGAAAAATCAGAGATAGGAAAAAACTCAGCCGAAGGGAATTTGGGGTATTATTCTAGGTAACACTAAATAGACAATGGAGGGGTGTATGGAGTGCTCAAAAGGATTAGCACCTCTTCTGTGAAGTCTGTCAAGGCCCTTTTAGGGTGGTTTATCCACCTTTAATGTCCACCTGATTCATCTAATTCTTATCTTGACTCTAAGAAGCTCCATGGCCACACCCTGGTAAAACCAGGTTGATAGACAGGCTAACCAGGTTGAGAGAACTGACAGGCCTCAAACCTATCTGTGAATTAGGGAAATGTCTACCTCAAGCATATGAAGAATTCCCCTCCAGGAGTGGGCAGAGGAGAACAATTTGTTCCAATGGCTATGATGACAACTGAAGCCAGTGATATTGAAGATTTGAAGCTTGGTCAGATATCAGAAATGTCAAGGTCATCTCCTGCATCCCAAGCCACTGCCAATCATCCTGACTTTTCTTTTGTTACTGAACTTTGATGACTTAAGAAGAACAAGTCAAGCTAGACACTTTGTGCACCTCTGCCTTACCTAAACCCAACTCCTGCAAGTCAAGCCATCAGCCATGATGTCATTGGCAATCTTCAAACATGAAGGATGATTCTGGAGAGCAATTTGGAACTGTGTCCAAAGGGCTATCTAACTGGGATACCCTTTGGTCCAGCAGTGTTTCTACTGGGCTTATATCCCAAAGAAATCTTAAAGAAAGAAAGGGATCCATATGTGCAAAAATGTTTGTGGCAGCCCTTTTTGTAGTGGCAAGTAAGTGGAACTGAGTGGATGCCCATCAGTTGGAGAATGGCTGAATAAGTTATTGGTATATGGTATATGGTATATGAATGTTATGAAATATTATTGTTCTATAAAAAACGATCAGCAGCATGATTTCAGAGAGACCTAGAGAGACTTGTATGAACTGATGCTGAGTGAAATGACAGGAGATCATTATACACAGCAACAGCAAGTTTATATGATGATCAGTTCTGATGGACATGGCTCTCTTCAAAAATTAGATGATTCAGGCCATTTCTAATGGTCTTGTGATGAAGAGAACCATCTATACCCAGAGAGAAGGCTGTGAGAACATGTTATTTTGAACAGTCAGTGAGCAAACATTTGACACTTGCTGTATGCTAGATACTGTACAAAATACCAAGGGTACAAAGCAAGGCAGAAACCAAGCAAGAAAGAAAGAATGAAAAGAAAAGAAGAAAAGAAAAACCACCACAACAAATTTATTCCTTATCCTCAAGGAGCTTCCATTCTAATGGAAGAGACAAAATTTCTAGGTATGTGCAAGAGATACATAGTCTAGGTTCTGCACGCTGGCCGTACAGAATAAACTGTACCCCTCTTTTTCACTCATAACAGCCTTTCAAATATTTAAAGACAGAAATCATACTTCTACTAAAGCTCATCTTTCCAGATCAAATCTCCCTAGTTCCTATTCTTCATGTATCATGGTTTCCAGATCACTCAACATCCTGGTTCTGTTATATTTGAGTACAAGTGACCATCTAAAATTTGTGTTGCTTGAATTATATGTACTTGTTACAAGGGTTTTCTTTTTCCAATGGAAAAAAAAGGAGAATAGGCAAGGCAAAGAAATTGATTTTTGTTAATTAAAGAGAAAATTAGATTAAAAATTTATAACAAGATGATCATTTAGCTGGAGGCACAGAAAAGAGAACGTATACTCCTAAGACAGGGTTGATAGTAGAAACACATTTTTTTTGTTGTTCCTTAGCTGAATTAATTTTAATTAAATGGAGTCAGGCAAGTTTAAGGGCTCTAGTTTAAGGGAAAACATCTCTAAAGACAAAAACCTATAGTGTCATGGAATATAGAATTTATAGACTGCCTAGTCTATTTCATAAATACAGAAACTGAGATCTATACATGATTTGTCCAATGTCACAAAGTTTTAAAAACAATAGTATTATAAAAACCTTAGGATCAAAGGCCTACCCTTAACACCTATCTAGAATATGGCAGTTTGGATCCTGGACTCTTAAAGACTGTCAGCAAAGCATGAGCTCTTGCAGGTTTTTCAAAGATAATAAAGAGTCCTTAAATTCCCAAAAGATCATAGTCTGAGGTTTGGCAACTCAGAGAAAATACCTATATGTAATGGTAGCAATCTGTGTGAGCAGAGACAAGAAAACTGATGAAAATCATGGATCCTTGAAATGCAGAAGCAAATTGCCATCTGCCTCTGGTTTTTAACTAAGAAGTTCTGTTTCTATGAGCCTGTTTAATTGGCCAGTCCTTCCATCTGCTCTTCCAGCATCTGTCTACATCTGTTCTGAGTCTCTACACAAGTGTAAAGGATTGTCCTCCAGAGCTAGAGGGATTTCAGACGCTATCCACAAGGAACTTTAAGTACCTAAAAGGATCCTCATTCTCCTACTTACCCCAGCATTTTTCTGCCATCATTGAGCTCAACTATATTCACTTCTTCTCTCTGCTTATAATTAAAATCTCTGTTTCTTATTTTTTCCTCTCCCTCATGCTTTAACCCACAAGCTCAACTGCTTACTTGGCATTTCCCCTTGGAAGCTACCATCCTGAATCCAGTATGCCAAAGAGTACTGGAATTAAAGTAAAAGGAACTGGGTTCAAATCCTGCTTCTGTCACTTAGGCTTTTCATGTGACCTTTGCTGTGACACTCAAGCTACTTGGGACATATTAAACATTTAGTATCTATTGACTAACTCCTTTTGGACTTAAATTTTCCATCTATAAAATGACTGAGTTGGATTAGGCAGCCTCGCTGGGACAATTCTGGCTTTAAATCAATGATCTCTATGAACTAATCAGTTATGGGCCCATCTCCATCCATGGTTCTCTGTCAATTTCCCTATTTCTGCCAAGGTATCATTATTTCCCCAGGCACCTAAAATATAAAATTCCAGTTATCTTTCCTCTCCTCCCTGTCCCCATCTAATCAGTCACTAACAGTATAAGATTGTATAAATAATCATTATTGCTAGCACTCCTCTGTGGAGCTGTTCAAATTGATAAGACTACAGATCCATTTTTGGGTAATTATAGTTCTATTTATGTAGCATTTCATGGTTTACAAAGCATTCTGAACAACCTTGTGAGGAAGGTAGTCAAAGAATTGTTATCCCATTTTATAGGTGAAGAAATTATAACTCAGAAAGATGATGGAAATTGTGCATGGTTCCAGGTTTGATACTGCATGGACATAAACCCTAACCTCTTTATTCAAGGTCCATTGCTTTTGAGTTTATAATCTGGATAATTTCTCCCTCAAATTTATAACCTAGTTCAGAAACGAAAGCAAACATAAGAAGATACATTATAAATTGTGGTTATTTATGGAATAATGCAAGTTGAGATTTTGCCTCAGCCCCATTTCCTGAGCGTCAGATGTTACTTGCTTTCTTGTTTTTAATTAGGCACAAGGAATCCAACTATTGGCATACCATCAGTTGTCACTTTGGAGCAGGAGTAGGAATCTTCTCAGAAAGTCAACATGACCTAGTGGAGAAAAGAACAACTTTGTTATCAGTAATGACTTGATTTCAAGTGTTATCTCTGATACAAACTAGGTGACACTGGGCAAGTGACAGAATGTCAGCCACCCAGGCAGTTCTCTGAGGCTATAAATTACAAACTGACAGGGTCAATAAAAAGAGTTTCATTCATTTCATTCTACTAGTTTCCCCCACATTAATCAAACCATCCATTTAGAAAAATACAAAATCAGAATGGCAAGGTAAATATTATTTTACTTTATATGTTTTTGCATTTACATAATAGTTTTTTTTAATTCAATTTTTTTTAAATAGAGCCTGGGACAAATGGGAAAATAAGCCCTCTTAGATGATTCAATCATTTTTTACTTGTTTATTAATCACTTATGAAGTGCCAGTTATATACAGTGTGGTTAAGAGCTGAAGTGAATGAAGAACTTTAAAGGAGAAATTAGCAAAATGCTTCCAGTAAATGAAGTTAAGATTTGCATTTATAGGTAGAGATTCCAGAATCATGTCCTTTCTTTCTGTTTTCTTTATTTGGGAGTTTTGAGGGGAAAGAAACTATGGATTAAAACCCTCACAACTTGGGAAATGGCAACTGGCATTTGTGTAATGATTTAAGGTTTGGAAAATGCTTTGCATAGTCAATCCTAGCAATAACCCTATGAAGTAGTTGGTATTTGGGAGGTTGGGGAAGGATGGGAAGGATGGCTGGAACTGTGGTTTCACTCATGTAAGCAAGCACCTTCTAGGGAAATGCTTTCAACCAAAGCAGATCAGCAACTGTTTTTCAATTTAAAATCTTTGAGAGTTGACTAGAACACTGAGAGTTTTAGCAACTTGATCAAGGTCACACAGCCAGTATGGATCTATGACTGGATTCCAGTGAACCCAGTTCTTTCTTGCTCTAGGTCCAGCACTCTATCCTCCAAACCCCACCGAACTCAGAGGGAAGGTAGAGGATTAAAAATAAATCGACAAATTGGCCATAGCTATTTGTTTTCCTTTCAAAATGGGCATTTGTTATTTGTTACTTTCTAGACACATTTCTTGTCAATTTCCACCTTCCTTTTTGTGAAATCTAATTTAGCTTTTCTTGGGAAAATATTTCCTCCACGGGGAGAATTGCTCCTCTTCTATGATAGTGGGATGTTTGGGGCTTTTCATTATTTCTAAGGGCTCAAAGTCAAGCTGTTGAAATTTGCCAGTTTTTGTTAAGAAACTGCAGCACAATTTGTCAAGGCCCAGAAACTTGAAATGATTTCTATTGTAAATTAAGTATAAGCTTTGAGAGAAACTCATCAGGAAAATTATCTGAGCATTGCCAGAAAGCACCAACAAATGCAGGTCAGGACTCTAGCATCTGGAGTTGGCAAGATGAGGGCCAAGTCCTGCCTTGGGAAATGGTTTGAAATGGATTGTTGGGAGCTTTTGTTGTTTGTCTCAGGACCATGACCTCAGGGAGGTGATGCTGTGCCATGCAAGTGAATTGGATTGAAGTGAGGGACCAGCCTCACTTTCTCCTCTGGAGCCATCTGAGCCCAATGGGAAAATATAGATCACTATGCCTGAAGATGGCCCTAGATGCAGGGGGAGACCTGGACTTTTTAAAGTTAAGGTCTTTAAAAGATGTTAGTTTGACTGAGGAAATGCCCAGTCAGTGATTAGGAGGAGGTAAGAAAAGAGACAAGAGACTGCTCTCCCCCCCAAAAAAAAAATCAGTTTGGGAGGGGAAGACTCTCAGGGTGTCTGTCCAAAGCAAAAATAATTCCTATTTACACTGAGCTAATGGGGCTGAACCCATGATCAAGTGGGGCTTGATTTGGGACTCAACTTTGGCCAGTAAATGAGAGCCTGAGTGATTTGGGCTTATGGAATTATCCTGAAGAAAGAAATCTCAATAATTCCTAGATGTCTTGAAGAGGAGGGAAGGGAAGGGAAGGGAAAGAAGAAAAGTTAAGGAAAGGAGCTGTGTTACTCAGCAGAGGGTCCCCAGTGGGGCAGCTCCTACTACTCACAGAAGTTGCTTGTCCTCCTTCTTTGAAGAGGATCATGATGTTGGGGAGCTCA
Source organism: Sarcophilus harrisii (assembly GCF_902635505.1). Taxonomy (NCBI): domain Eukaryota; kingdom Metazoa; phylum Chordata; class Mammalia; order Dasyuromorphia; family Dasyuridae; genus Sarcophilus; species Sarcophilus harrisii. Next base: position 628,720,060 of record NC_045427.1, read on the forward strand.
TGCAGTGATATGCAAATGAATCGGATTGAAGTGAGAAATCTGTGCAAAGTTACCATCTTCATTTTCCCCTCTTAGATCTCCATTTAGATTTAGCAATATGTAGATCAGGACGACGGGAGTTGGGGTGGGGGTGGGGAGCGGATATGGAGAAAACCAGGTTTGGTTCTCAGTGCCTTAGGAACACTTCAGGAAGGGAGAAGACTTCTGTCCGACTCTGTAAAGCCAGAGAGTGACCAGAGAAGGACAAGAAAAAATGGGGTGGGAGGGTAATAGGAAATCTATGTTCACCCTAGAAACTTGCAGCTGTTCTTAACTTCTGGCGGAGTCCTTTTTAGCTAAAAGCCTGCTGTGCAGCCCCGGGGTTGTTTGACCTGCCCTCTCATACCGAGGTGCAGGAAGCAAAGGGGAATAAGGGAAGGAGTGAGTGGGAATAGTGGGAATTAAAAGAGCTTCTTAATCGGGGTAGGATAACTCTGAGTTATCTGCGATTTCGTATTAGTCTGTTAATCGATTAATATTTGTCAGGGGATATTTTGTTCCAGATGCTGTACTGGGAATATAGAAAGAAGGAAAAGAGTTCTTGTGCTCTAGGAGCTTACTTTCTAATGGGGGAGACACGTCAACAAATACATAAAAAGCAAGCTATATATTGAGGAAATAGGAAATGAATGACGGAGCAAGAGAGGTTGGGAAAGGCTTCCCGTAGAAGGTGGGATCTTAGTTGGGACTTAAAGGAAGCCAGGGAGGTCAGTAGTTAGAGCGGAGGAGAGACGGCGTTCCTGGCATGGGGGGTGGCCAGAGAGAACGGCCCGAGACCAGAGATGGGGGGGGTCTTGCCGCTGGGACGGCTCGGGACAGCGTGGCGGGGAGTTGGCGGACATGGGGGATGATGAATTCATTAGAAGCCCTGCTCTGGCCCAAGAGGGAGGGAGCCTCCGATCACTTTCCATGTACCTTGGGTTCCAACAAGTCAAAGTTTTCGGTCCTCTCAGTTCAGGACGTTCTTCGTGGCCTGGGGGAAGAAACCGCCAAACTGGCGACGCCCGATCGGGCCGGAGCCCGGGTGAGAGTAGTGACGTAGCGCAGGGTACTTCCCGCGGCTGTCCCTGTTCTGCCCTAGATACATTGTAACCTCCTGGTTCCAGTTTCCCCGCGGATACACACATAAACTCAGGAACCGAGAAATTGAGTTGTTCCCTTTTTTTTTTTGATTATTTTTTTTTTTTAACCCGAGTCTAAAATGGGACCAGAGAAAAAGTAACCGTCGCCCAACGTGGGGCTCGAACCCACGACCCTGGGATTAAGAGTCCCATGCTCTACCGACTGAGCTAGCCGGGCAGGTCGAAATTTTGGGCTTTTCCTTGTCCCTTCATAGATTAGACGCAGCATTTCCTTTTAAGGAGAGTGATGAAGTGCTGTCTGAGCGGGATGCTCCCCTGGCCACTTTTTGCTTCAGGAAAGTTTTCTCAGCCGCTTTCTTCCACTTCGGACTGAACTTTTGATTTTCCGATTGTCGGGAGGGCGCTTCTAAGACCCGCTCCAGGGCTACTATTTCACAAGAGTGTCACCACCCCCTAGTGGTGAGCACCCCTTCCCCATTTCAATCCAGCAACTGCCCTGCTACTAAGTAAATCTACGAATTAGTTACATTGGGCTTGCAGATCTCCCGGAAAACCCCTTGCTACATCATAGACCCCAGACTCGAGATTGGAGCTACCGAGGCCGGAAATGAAAATGCGGGAGAATAAGACAGTTTGTGCTTTTGTGATTCCCCGCCTCAGGGGGCGTGGGGGTTAAGGGGATGGCTTCTTCAGGGGAACCTTCACAGACAGTTTAATTTTGGAGAGATCATGGCCGACATTTAGTCCAGCTGGCTCACTTTACAAATGAGGAAGCATAGAGTTTCTGGGGTGTCATATGGCAGGACCTTGCTCTTTGAGTATAGTTTGTGTATCATTTCCAGCTTCCATGTTTTCTCCCCTATAGAATGTAAACTCCTAGAAGGCAAAGGCCACTTCATTTTGTCTTAACCTTTCTAGGGTCTAGAATAATGCCTGGAGGATAAATGCTTATTGAGACAAAGCCAGGAACTATAGGAACACAATTCTAAAACGCTCTCACACAAATAAAGTTTGATCTAAATAACTGAAAGAATAGCATGTGCTCATGGATAGGCCGAGCTAATATAAAAATGACAATTCTATCTAAATTAATCTAAATTGTTTCAGTGCCATAGCAATCGAACTGCCAAGAAATTACAGTTGGAAAAATAATCACAAAATTCATCTGGAAGAACAAAAGGTCAAGAATTTCAAGGAAATTAATGCAAAAAAAAAAAAAAAAGTGCAAAAGAAGGTGGCTTAGTTGTACCAGACCTAAAACTATATTACAAAGCAGCAGTCATGAAAACCATTTGGTAAAGCCTAAGAAAGAGTAATCGATCAGTGGAACAGGTTAGGTTCACAAGATATAATCGTCAATGGCTACAGTAATCTAGTGTTTGATAAATCCCCCCCCCAAAAAAAAGATTATTTTTTTTCTTCTGGGATAAGAACTCATTATTTGGAAAAAAATTGCAGGGAAAATTGGAAAATAGCATGGCAGAAACTAGCATTGAAACCAGCACTCCATGGGATGGGAAGAAGGAAGGGAGAAAAAAATTGTAATACAAGGTTTTCAAGGGTGAATGCTGAAAGTTATCTTTCCATATATTTTGAAAATAAAGTTATTACTTAATTTTTAAAAAAAAATACTGTTTATCCTTTGTTTTCAAAGAGAATAATAATGAAATTCATATTTGAGGCAACTGGGTGGTGCAAATAAATCGCTAGATCTGGAGTCAAGAAAACTTAAGTTCAGTTTTGATTTCACGCACTTATTAGCTGTGTGATCTTGAATAAGTCATTTGACCTCTGAATGCCTCAGTTTCCTCATCTCTAAAATGGGAATAATGCTAAACACCTTTCCTTGAGGGCTGTGAGGATCAAATGAGACAGTCCTTGTAAAGCACTTCTCATAGTGGCAGGCACAAAATAAGCATTGTATAAATATTAGTTATCATTATTATTATATGAAGGGACAAAAATCTTAAGGCAAGTAGTGGAAAGAAGTAGGAACAAAGGAAAGCCTACCGGCACATTATCAAATGATATGGCAAATCAGTAATTCTTAACATTTTAGTAATAGTTAAAAATGGGAGATCAGTGAGAGAAATTGGTTATAAATCATGCAGAAGAAGCAAAAGTGTCTTTTGCCTTCTTAGTATTTGATAAACACAAAGACCCCAGCTACTGGAATAAGAACTCACTATTTGACAAAAACTGCTAGGAAAATTGGGTAGTAATATGGAAGAAATTAGATTTATTTACAACACCTCATGCTTTATACCAAGATAAACTCCAAATGGTTACATGACCCAGATATAAGGTCACATCTGTTGTTCTGAATCCAACTTGACCCATCACAAACAAATTAGAGAAACATGAAGAAAAAATCCTATCCCGTCAGTGGAGAGGAGAAAAGTTCATGACCATATAAGTGATTGAGAGGCTTGTAGAAGATAAAATGAATAATTTTGATTATATGAAATGAAAAGTTCTGCACAAGTCCAATTAAACTAAGACTAAAAACAAAAACAATTTGCAAAAAAAAAAAACTTTGCTGCAAATTTCTCTGATAATTTCTCATTTCCAATATACATAAAGAAGTGATTCAAATGAATAAGAGTAAGTCATTCCCCAAGTATTAAATGGTTTCAAGATATGAATAGATAATTCTTTTTTATTTTTATTTTTTTTTATAAAATAAATTTTTATTGACAGAACCCATGCCAGGGTAATTTTTTTTACAACATTATCCCTTGCACTCACTTCTGTTCCGATTTTTCCCCTCCCTCCCTCCACCCTCTCCCCAAGAAAGCAAGCAATCCTATACATGTTAAATAGATTACAGTAGATCTTGGATACAATATATGTGTGCAGAACTGAACAGTTTTCTTGTTGCTTGGGGAGAATTGGATTTAGAAGGTATAAATAACCTGGGAAGAAGAACAAAAATGCAAGCAGTTTACATTCATTTCCTAGTGTTCTTTCTTTGGGTGTAGCTGCTTCTGTCCATCCTTGATCAATTGAAACTAAGTTAGATCTTGTTTTTGTTGAAGAAATCCACTTCCATCAGAATACATCCTCATACAGTATCGTTGTTGAGGTATATGATTTCCTGGTTCTGCTCATTTCACTCAGCATCAGTTCATGTAAGTCTCGCCGATTCTTTCTGTATTCGTCCTGCTGGTCATTTCTTACAGAACAATAATATTCCATAACAATGAATAGATAATTCTCAAAGGAAGAAGCCCAGCTATGTATCCCCATAAGAAAAAATGCTCCCAAATCACTACTCACTAAAAATAAGAAAATTAAAGTAATTCTGATATTCTGCCTCATAATTATTAGATTGGACAAAGGTAAATGATAAATGTTGGAGAGACTGAGAAAATAGGCATTGTGATCAGGTAATGTGATGGAGTACTGTAAGAAAGGAAAAAATGGATGATTTCAAAAAGAGTTGAAAAGATTGCTATACTGATACAGATGGAAGTGAGCAGAGTGAGAACAATTTATAGTATAACATCAATATAATGAAAATGAACAATTTTGAGGATTTTTGTAAGCTGAAGAAGGATGAAATCAGCAGAACTCAGGAAAGGAATTTATTCAATAACCACAATATTGCAAACCAAACAACTTTGAAAGTTGTAAGAATTGTGATCAATAAAATGACCAATCATGATCTCAGGGGACCAAGGATGAAACATGGTCATCTACAATCTGACAGGGAGGAAATGAATTTAGTTTGTGGAATTAGACAATTGTAGATATATATATATATGTGTGTATATATATATATAAAGAGAGAGAGAGAGAGATAGATAGATATATATATAGAGAGAGAGAGAAAGATATATATATATATAGAGAGAGAAATAGATATATATATATAGAGAGAGAGAGCTAGATATAGATATATATATAGAGAGAGAGAGAGAGATATAGATATATATAGAGAGAGAGCTAGATAGATATATAGAGATATATATATATAATATATAGAGATATATATATAGAGAGAGAGATACAGATATAGATAGAGATATATATAGATATAGATATAGAGAGATATATATAGATATAGATATATATAGAGAGAGATATAGATATATATCTATAGAGAGAGAGACATAGATATATATATATATAGAGAGATATAGATATATATATAGAGAGAGATATAGATATATAGAGAGAGATAGATATAGATATAGATATATATATATATAGAGAGAGAGAGATATAGATATATATATATAGAGAGAGAGAGATATAGAGAGATATAGATATATATAGAGATATATATATATAAATATATATAGATATAGATATATATAGAGAGAGAGATGGAGAGATATATAGATATATAGAGAGAGATAGAGAGATATATAGATATATATATAGAGAGAGAGACAGCTATACATATATATATATATTATTTTTGACTTTATCAAAGGAGGTTTACTCCGCCTCAACAGAAACAAAAATATGGGATAAGGAAACAATGCCACCAGGCCTCTCTGCACATGGCCTGCCTTATTTCCATCTGGAAATGCATCTGGTCAGTGAGTCATCAGGGTTTGGTGACTCATGATCTTAGGCACACACCAAGTCTGAGAGACCAACATTTATATTTTGTATGTTGCTGATAAGGAAATTTGTTTTGCTTGACTATGCATATTATTTACAAGGACTTTTTTTTTTCCTTATTTTTTTCCCTAATGAGGTGGAATATAGAGTAGGAGGGAGATAAACTACATTTCTGTTCATTAAAAAAGCAGTTTTAAAAATTGAGTTTGGAATGGTGTAGAGCATAGAATGTGGAATGATGTGTACCTTCTCAAATGAGATCAGGGTGTTGTTAGTTTTGCTTAAATGTTTTTTTTTTTTTGTTTTGTTTTGTTTTGTTACATGAAGTCTCTCAAGGAATGAGGATAAAATGTAAAAGTAATGTAATATAAAAATAAAATCAATAAAAGTTTAAAGAAAAAAAAAAGATTTGTCCCCATTACTGTGTGACTTCATTCTATTCCATTTCTTTGGACTTCAGTTTTCTAATCTGTAAAATTGTGAAAGGGGAAAGTGGCAGGGAGTGAATTAGATCACATCTAAAGCCATTTCCACCTCTCAGTCTATGAGTCCATAATGGTAACCACATCAGCCAAAAGACAGAGAGGTAAAAGGAGAGATAGGGATTTACTAATGATATTTTAGGTTGCAGTCAGAAAAATGAAGGCAATCAGAGTTTCATTATATCCACATCTTATTTTTTAAGATAAATTGACAAAGAAGAAAGAACCCCACCATTGAAACATATTATGGGAATAGGGAAGACTGGGGTTCATTTTCAGAGGAGGGCACTTTAATGAAAAGAAAAAAAAAATTTCTACTCCAAAGAGTAATATGAAATGGCTTCTCACCCCAGAGAGAATTTATAGAACTCAAAAAAGAACTTAAAAATCAAATGAGAGACATTGAGGAAAAAGTGGGGGGGGGGGGAGAACCAACCATCCAAGAAAAACAAGAAGGTTATGAAAAAAAAAAAGTTATCCAACTAGAAAAGGAGGTACAGAGTCTCAAAGATGAAAATTATTCTTTGAAATTTAGAATTGGACAAAAGAAAGCCCTGGGAGACCAAGAAATAACAAAACAGATTATAAAGAATGAGAAAATATAATAGAATGTGAAACATCAGAAAATGACAGATCTGGAGAATAAATCAAGAAAAAAAAAATCTAAGAATAACTGGACTACTGGAAAGTCATGATCAAAAAAAGGATCTTGACACAATAATGCAGGAAATAATCAGAGAAAATTGTCCCGGAGCAATAGAGCATGAAGGGAAAGCAGAAATAGAAAATATCCACCAATCACCACCTCAAAGAGAACGTTTGTGGAAAACACAAAAGAATATTATTGCCTGTTGTGATACGGGAGCCACCTGCCAGTGGCTGCTGGAGGTTTAACTCAGGCTTGTAGAATGGATCTCTTCATGTGAGAGGATGGTGATGACACATGGACACTGAGAGGCAATTGCATTCTCTGACCTCTCCACTGAGAGACAGTTGTGTTGTCTGACCTCTGTCCTCTTCCCTCTGCCTCCAATTTATCTCATTCCCAGTCCACAAGCAACACCTGTGTCAGTAAAGGCTATTTTGCAACTCCTTCAAGTTTATGATTCACATCTGTGAAGACTCTCAGAAAATTTATCTGCCCCTTCATCTAGAAATGGTCGTTAACAATCGCCAAATCTCAAAATCCCCAGATTAAAGAGAAAATTTTGCAAGAAACAAACCAACAAAAAAAAGCAATTTAATATGTGGGAGCTACATTTAGAATTATACAAGACTTATCAGCAGTTACAATAAAAGACTGCAAGTCCTGGAATCATATCTACCAACAATCAAAAGAACTAGGCCTGTGGCCAAAAAATATCATATGCAGCAAAAATTATCATTTTAAATGAGAAAAATGGACATTCAATAAACTTGCAGATTTTCAGGACTTTCTATCAACCAAAACTGAACTTAACAGAAAACTTAACATGTAATAGCTAATATCAAAGATCAATTTTAAGGAACTCAACATAGACTTCAAATGTGGACAACTTCAAACGTGGATTTTACATAGGAAAAGTGTACTATATGTTTAAGATTAACATCAACAATAGGCTAGCTCATAAGAAAGGTCAACAGAGTTAAGGTAATAAATAGTAATCGTTATACAAATGAAATGCAGAGGAAGAATATACATAGAACCATTAGAGGGGGGAAGAGGGCTCATAGTTCTGAAAATCTATTCACATCAGAAATGGATTCAATAGACAACACTACATATATAGCATGAAGGGTATAACACTCTCTAAATCTATGAAGAAAAAAAAGGGGGCAAAATGAGCAGATGGGGAAGCAAAGGGTGAGGGAAAAAGAGGGGGAATCCTTGGATGGGAGAAAGTTAAGTAATAGCAAGACAAGTTATGGAGCAGAATTTAATTAAGAGTCAGCAGGGATAGGAAAGGGGTGTGTGTGTGTGTGTGTGTATCCACATATGTATAAATAAATCTATCTTAACTGTAACTTGCTTGGGGGTAGTGGAGAGGATGAAAGGGGAGAAAAAGGAATAAAGTAAATAAGGTATGCAGCAGAAAAGCCAAAGAATGATTTACAAGGAAGTAAAGAAAAAATGCATATTCATGAATATAATTTCTTCTATTAATATATACACTTTCTTGATCTGGTAATTTGTTGTAATATATTTTGAATCCTCTCTGATGTTCTGCTGGGCACATGACAATGTTCTCTTTGGGTTTGTTATATTTATTTTGTATTCCTTTTCTGTTTTTCTTTTTTTTTCCTACTCTATTTTTTCAAAGACAAAAAACAAAAAGGAAAGAAGAAAAAAAAAAGACTGCCTTCCATGTTTGAATGACAAAGGGTGGGGTTGGGCTTTTTCAGCTTCACACTTTCAAGGTGAAGTGATGACTGGAAGTTTCAAAGAACAAATTTATTCTTAGCCAGGAAACAACAAAGATGGAATGAGCTGTCTTAGCAGGTGGTCTTCATCAGAGGTCTTCAGGAAGCCTTGGGGATTCCTGTGCAAGATCATATTTGGCCCCCTGATCTCCAAGATCCCTTTTGAAAGTTCGAAGCTTTTAATTCTGGGATATTTTGCTGCATCTGAGTATTTGCATGCCTTGCATGTAGGGCAACCTGAATATCTTGGCTGCTTTTTCCCATTAGTGGGATCTGAGGATTTTTTGGGTTACTTCTGATAAATAAATTCCTCTGTTGCCAATATATGATCTTTCTTCCATTCTCTCAGTGTTCTATTTTTACAGCTGTCAAACTGATTCTGCTGAGCCTTTAATAAGGTTTATTCATTTCAACTCTTTCTTCTTATTTTTCCTCCCCAGGGCTAAGAAAAGTCTGTATCCATTACGGATGTTCATTTTTTAGCATACAAACAGATGTATGAATCCAGTAGCCTTTTTCATAATTCCTGCTCTGTGTTTTTGCAGCTTCCAATGCTGTTCATCTCTTCCATGATGGAAGGCAATCTATTATGAACTCCTGCTTCTCCCTCTCATTCCAATGCTCAGAATCTATGTTTTTCTAGGTTTTGTATAGTGGAAATAGCAACGATTTGGAGTCAGGGAGTTATTTATGATATAAATTGAAGCAAATTGTTTCTTCTCTCTCTGAGGCTCAGTCCTCCTATGTGTGGAATGAGGGGGGGTTGACCTAGATTACCCTTATAAGAGTCATCAAGTCTTTCCTTCTAGTATCAGAGACCCCTTCCTTTTCTGGAATTTGACAAATCCAGGGCCCCATTTTCCTAACTTCCTAAACTTTTTCGCAAAATTTTTAATTCAGACCTGATTCCACATTTTAAAACAAAAATACAAAACTTTTTGTCCAGGATTTTCCCACCCTTTGACTTTCCCAACCTTTCCCGAGATCCTCTTGAAATTTGTTTTATTCAACGTTCTTTGTCCCCGTTTTGAAAACCCTTTTCTTTTAGGATCGTCTTCTTCCTCCTACATTTAAGTATAAGCATTTCAGAGGTTCAGCCCTTTTCTCTCTTCTTTCCTACTCAACTATCTTATCCATTCCCACATCTTTTATTATCTTTTAAAAATAGATTCCCAAATTTAGACCCTCAGTCTTGATTTCCCCCTACTTGCAATTGTTCTGACTACCTTTGAAACATCTCAACATGGATAACCTTTTAGCACCTCAAACTCAATATGTTCAAAAATAGCCTCACATTGTCCCCCATAGTTTATTGGGCATTTTGAGTCAGTGCTCATAGTGTGTGTGGATGGGTTACTGGATGGGATCGGGATGTAGCCCAGATAGAACCCATTGGTCTGAAAGATCCTTGAAGAGGTGGTTTGTAGCTGGATTTTAGCAGTGTAGATATGAGATCATAGCTGGTGTTCTCCATTGGCAATTTGAATCCTGGGACTGCCTGTAGCTTGGGACTATTTTGCTCCCCACCCACTGATATCAACATTAAGAAATCAATATAGAGATGATGTTAGCAAATAGCTAATTGCCAATAGGCTCCACATGAGAAAAGGGAATACTCAGCAAGAAGTTAACAGAGCCAAAGTCTAGATGGGAATGTGTGTGTGTGTGTGCATTTGTGTGTGTAAAACTGGAAAACTACCGATTTTCCTTTTGTTTTTGTTTTTTTAAAACCCTACTCAGTCATCAAGATTCAATTTAAATATCACCTCCCTAGGAAACCTTCTCTGGATGGAAGGATTCTTTCCTCCCTCCCATCTCCTCTAGGATTTGGCACCTGCTTTATGCTCCTCTATTCAATTCTTCATTATAGTTCTTCAACTGGAAGGGCATGATATGTGGTTTGGTTGGTAAGGCAACTTCCTCTTCCACTATAATTGGTCGCATTCTCTGCAACTTACAGAGATAGTTAATTGAGGCACAAATAACTTAATGGTCTGATATGTGTGTCAGAAAGTAGGACTTGAATCCAGATTTTCTTAAATTGGAGTTGGCTTTCTCTATACTCCAGGCTACATTTCAGAGTTATTATGTAATATTTGAATGGATAAAGAAGGAAGGAAGGAAGGAAGGAAGAAGGGAAGGAAGGAAAGAAGGAAGGAAGGAGAGAAGGAAGGAGGGGAAGGAAGGAAGAGGAAGAAGAGGGGAAAAAGGGAAGGAAAGGGGAGGGAAGGGGAAGGAAGGGAGAAAAAGAAGAAAGGAAAAAAAGAGGGGAAAGGAAGGAAGGAAGGAGGGAGGGAAGAAGGAGGGAAAGGAAGAAGGAGGGGGGAAGGGAGGGAAGGAAAGGAGGGAAAAGAGGGAGGGAAGGGAAAGGGGAAGGAAGAAAGGAAGGAAGGAGGGGAAAAGGAAGGGGGGAGGGAAGAAGAAAGGAAGAAGGAGGGAAGGGGGAGGGGGGAGGAAAAAAGAAAAAAAGAAAAAGGGGGATGAAGGAAGGAAAGGAAGAAAAATGAAGGGGAAATATTATGTGTTGGCACTGTTACATTTTTAGGATATGTATACCATCAGAACAAAACAAAAAAAGAGACAATCCCTGCCCAGCCAGCTTGATCCTCCTATAAGACTTAGCCCCAGAAGGAACTCACAAATAGAGAAGGGAGCAGGCCTTTCAGAGACATATTCTGGGCTATAAAGTTGACCAGGGGAGTTTGGATGCTCCAGGGTGAAGAGACCCTGAGTATTAAGGGAAGTTGCAGAATGGAAAGTGGAAGAAACATGGCTTTGATGTATATTTGCTGACATACTCCCACAGTAAGACCTGGAAGGGCTCCTAGAGATCAGCTAATACAATCCTCTCATTTTATAGAGGGGGAAATTGAGGCTCCAAAAGGTAAGATTACTCGTCCAAATTTTGACAGGTGATATTCCAACCCAGGCTTTCTGATTCTGAGTATGTTTTGCATCCCTTCTTGCCAGAGTGATTGAGAGCAGAAAACAGATTTTAATCATCTTGATCTCTCACCTCTGGCATCATTCCCTGCACATAATAGTTGTTTATGTGCCCCATCACTGGAGGTTTTCCTGCAGAAACTGGCTGATCCTTTGTTTATGTGTGGTGCTTTAGATTCTTTTCCATGTACAGGCTGGATTAAATAGTCACAGCTGTCTCTTTTAATTCTGAATTTTTTGTGATTCAAGCTGATAAAATCTTCTCAAACCTTTACTTAGATCTTGCCAGTTCCTTGCTTCTTTTTTAGACTAGATGCTTTTTGAGATGAGCCCCTATTTGTTTTCAGCCTATTCTTACTTTTTTTCAGTCAAGAGCTTCAAGTGTCTGCTAAGTACCAAAGTCTGAGACTAGAGACACAAAAACTTTACATCCTTTTGGGAGAAGCAGCGATTATTTATATGTAGAATACCATCCTGGGCAAATTCCCAACTTCCACTGACATCGACAACTGGGTGGGTAACCTGGAGGGGTTGAAAAATTATAGTAGTATTACTCATGAATCCCCATATGGTAAGCCCCATCATATTGATTAAATAATTGATATCATTTAGGTTTTACAAAAGGATATTTATTAGGAAAATATAGCATAAGCAGGAGACATTTAAATAGACATTTTCCAAATGGGGAGTGTGCTCTCTTCTGTGCAATCAGGATATTAGGAGGTATCCTGTTTTCCTTAGCTAAGGTCCAGCAAGCCTAACTTCTCAGCTTGGCATAACAACAATCCTTTGCTTCAGCCTCTGGATGATCTCAGCCTCAGCAAAATTTCAAAATTGTTTCCTAGAATCATCATATTGCTTTGACCTAAACTAGGACAAGCACCTGCTGTGTCCATGTTCTGGTCATGCAGCCTTGTCACATTGTTGCTGCTACCTCTTATTATCAATGCTACACTCACTGTTGGGACACTGGTATTGAGGTTGGGTCAGATGAAAGTGTGTCCCCCCCATTAGGGGCGGGTCTCTGCCTCTAATCCACCTCCTTACTTGCAAGCTTTTCCTCTAACTTTGAAACTAAACTTTGATTTCTGACCTCCTTGTCTAGCCTGCTTTGTTTAGCACCAGCCATACATGGGTTAGAGGCCGGTTTCATCCAATTGACATTAATCGGTATCAGAAGTGGGATTGAACATAGAGTTGAGCCATTGAACTCTCTGGTACCGGTGGGAATGGATGGACTAGACTCCACCAGCGATTTATTTCTCCAGACTTTGATGCCTTCCTTCTCCTCCTCCCCTGCTTTGTCTGGTGAGTCCTCTGCCCTTGTCCTTGCTCCAATTCTCCAAGCTCCTGCTTTGGTTGAGCTCATTATTATTTGTGAGGAAAACTCCAGGGCCCTTTTGGTGACCCAATCTGTCTTAGGTCTCTCTGGTAAGTAAATCCTTTCTGCACACTCTGTTCTCCTAACAAACTGCCTGCCTCCAGATTCCAGCCTTCATAGATTAGGAGTGTGACCTTGGCCCCCTCTAAAGGCTAAGAAAGTGGTTAGCTCCATGCTTCTGTTAAACTTGTGCATGCCTAGCCAAGGATTGTGACTTAAGGCTTTATTAGAACTGTTTGTGTCTGTCATTTTGTTTGTGTTATGTTTGTATTGTGAGCTAAATTGTTATCTTGACTTAGAATTCAGCCAGCCAGGAAACACTACTGAGGACTGTAGCCAAAGAGTTTAGAACACTGGGAAAGATTAATGAACTTTTATAGTTGAAACAATTGTCCCAGTAAGCAAGACTGATTCTTTAGACTTTAGACTTTCTGAGGGAGATTAGATTATAGGAGGAAAAGAAAAAAATGTGCAAGACACTTTTGTCTGTAGGTTCAGCTTTAACATGTTGGAATTGCAGAAATAAAGTTAGATAATCAAAGTCTGTGCAAATACTAAAATATCTTGGTGTAGATTAAGGAGTTTGGAAATTAATTATTTTAAGATTGCAATGGTAATTCCAAGAACTCACACCATTCTGAAACATCTTAGTAAGGTTTGTTTTTTTTTTTTGGTGGGGTGGGGAGTGTGTGGATGGATTAACTATCTGTCCTTTATAGCAAGGCCTTAAATTTTTTTTTTTTTTTTTTTTGCTGAGGCAATTGGGGTTAAGTGACTTGCCCAGGGTCACACAGCTAAGAAATGTTAAGTGTCTCAGATAAGATTTGAACTCAGGCCCTCCAGACTTCAGGTCTAGTACTCTACCCACTGCGTCACTGCGTCACCTAGCTCCTTCATAACAATGTCTTTAAAATTCTTCCTTGAATATGAAAAGAGAAAAGATTATTTAAACACAAGAGACTCTTGTTACTTCTCCATGTCTCTCCCTGTTAACCTATCTTATCTCAGATCAGATTCCCAAATATAGATGTTGAAAAAAAAATGCTTGGAAAATGTATGGAAACAAATAATATTCCATTTGCAGAAATTTATTATCTATGTAATCTTAGGCAAATTATCTTATCTCCATTTGCCCCAGTTTCCTTATCTGAAAAACAAAATAATAGGGCCTCCCTCTCAGGATTATTGTGAAGATCAAAATAAAATAAGGAGAGTAAAGTACTTAACATAGTGACTGGCATGTGCTAAGCACTACATCATTATTTTTTTCTTTAATTGATGTAACTATTCCATAGTTGATAATTCAAAAAAGATTTTTAAATGCCAAAGACAATAAGATTAATTATTTTTATATTTGATAATTTGAAAGTGAAATTTATATAATCTGAAATTTATAAACAATTGTTTTTGTTATTATTATACTCTTAAATTTGAAGACTTAAGAGACCATTATGCAGAAATGCTGTTAGACAAAACAGCTTTTTAATCTGGATGTTGTTATACATGAATTGGGCTTTAAAAGGATGTGATTAAAAATAGACACTTGAAAATTGTTAAATATTTAATGAAGTATATTTTGTTTAAAAAAAAAGATCCTAATAATAATACATAACAGCAATTTTTTGACAATTTTAGCTATTATGAAAGTATATGGGGTGATTTAAAGATGTAGCTTCAACATATTAATGATGTCAGCTATTAGGTATTTGCTGTATATATGTCTGAAGCCCTAAAATAGGAGTAGTTTTAATTTATAAGTAAAGAAAAAATGAAAAGTTAACTGTTAGGGAAACATCAGGAAAGATATTCAAGCCCCAAGTTGTTAAAATTTTACTACTTATGGTAAAATTCTTGGGACTGAAATTTATTATTGTTTTGAACTTTGATTGCAAGGATAGTTGTCTGAATTGCCATGAGACCAATAGAAAAAAATGGTATGTGCTGCAGTCTGGGAACTGATAATGGTGGATTTCTGTGCCTGTCCAGGTAGGATCCTCCTGATTCTATTTCGCACTTGTATTTTTCCTTTCTGAAAAAGAAATTTCCCCACATGATTAATCCTGAGCCTTCTTTTTAATACCCTATGACTACATGATTGGCAGTCAGATATGACTCATGCCTAGAATCAAAAAGAGCAAAGAGATTTTTTTCTCTCCTGTTATGATATATGACATTGTTGTAACCATGTCTTACTCTTTCATTTTATAACACATTTCTGTAATCAAGAAATTTTGTAAGTACAATAATATATTGATACTGGAACATCCCTGAGTTACTATAATAGGATGCAAGCATGAATATATTACAATTTTAAAGAATATCTGTGGTCGAATTATTACATAGGGATGATATTCTCCTTAGGGTGAAATGATTAAGCAAAGTAATAAGACGATGGTGTAATGTAAAAAAGTTTTCTAAATAAATGGAATAGCAAATTTTGAGAAAACCAGCATGGTTTAACTGTTTTCTCTACGAAGTATGTATACATGTATATGGTTGGTTTTCAAAATATCTCTTGTGGAAATTCAGGCATTGTGTGTTTAGTGATAAGTTCTCAAATTGGATTGACGATTTTGCACCTAAATTGTGTTGATAATGGTAAAGAAAGTGAAATTATTTCCTCATTTTAAGGTATCCATCTGATGACTTTTAGAGGGCAGAAGAATTTGTTTTGGACTCTCATAAATTTTTAAAAGAGTCTTGTATTAGGTATAGGATATAGATAAGGAAAGAAACAGCAAATGGTATGTAAACTGAATATGTCTAAAGTTGCAAAATTCAAGAAGCAAATTTAAATGGTATTGCTAGCAGAATTACCTAGAAACCACTGATTTGGAATAAAAAAAGCAGAACCTTTTTTAGAGCTGTCCTCTAAACAAGTATATTGTCCAAGAAAAGATATGTAGAGACCAGATGACTACATGAAATAGCTGGGACTCAAAATGTAAATTAAATGGATATAGAAAATGGGTTCTTTTTATAGTAGCAAAAAGTGGAAACTGAGTGGATGCCCATCAGCTGGAGAATAGCTGAATAAGATATAGTATATGAATGTAATGGAATATTATTGTTCTATAAGAAACGATCAGCTTCAGAGAAGCCTGGAGAGACTTAGAAGAACTCATGCTAAGTGAAGTGAGTAGAACCAGGAGAACATTGTAAACAGCATCAAGATTGTGTGATGATCAATTGTGATGGATGTGGCTCTTTTAAACAATGAGGTGATTCAAAGCAATTCCAATGGAAAAAGCTATCACATCTAGAAAGAGAACTATGGAGACTGAATGCGAATCAAAGCATAATATTTTCATCTGTTGTTTTTATTGTTTTTTGCTTGTTTTCTAGTTTTATTCCTTTCTTGTATTTTTTCCCTTTTGATCTGATTTTTCTTGTGTAGCATGAAAGATATGGAAATATATTTTGAAGAATTGCATATCTTTAATCTATATCTGATTGTTTTCTATCTTGGGGAGGGGAAAGAGGGGAAAGAGGGAGAAAAATTTGGAATACAAAGTTTTGCAAAAGTGAATGTTGAAAATTATCTTTGTATGTATTTGGAAAAATAAAATACTATTTAAAAAAAAGAAAATTGTTACTAGAATGCAAAAACACCTGATGTTAGTTAGCATCCGAGACATCATGATTGACATGCCCCTTTGTCAAAACTCGTCCATTGTTAGTTTGATTTTTACCTGACAATGTAATTATGCAATTAGGAGAACTGTGAGAAAAAACTATTACATTGTTTGAATATGTCCCTGTGTGGCTGGGAAATCAAATCATCTCTATGTATTGTTTAGAGACTTTTAATTAACAACTTATGTTATACTGTCTAGAAACTGAGATCCAAAGATTGATATAAAGAATTTTCTCTAAGGGCCTGTACCGGTCCTTCTGACTACTTCCACAGCTGCCAGACTTGTGGTGTGGATGCCCACAACATCTGACAAAATCCCCTAGCTTGAGTGATGGTAGCATCCTCAAGGGACCTCAAGGTTCACCTGATATGGACTCTGAAGCAGCTGTCACCCTGACGAGAGAGCTGTTTCAAGATTCCGGATGAGGGCTGAGAATAGTGTCCTAGTTTTTTTTCCTCTTCTCTTTTGTTCTGTGCCCAACCACTAAGGCCCTGATTTCAATGTGTAGTAGCATTTTCTTCCTTTGTAATATTCTTCCCCTCCTCTCCTTTCTGCTTGCAAGCAAGCAGTGACTAGCAATGATACCCAGATATTCATCCCCAATAGGTCTCCTCAAGTAATGATCTCCTGGGATAAAAATGCTTGTCCCATCCCAAGTGTCTTCTCTTGGCATATTGGTTTATACCTGCTTCTCCTTTATTGTCCAGAAGGGTAGAGGTTCTTTCAGACCCTTTCCCTTTGTCTAAAAGGGATAATGTCTGGCTATTAGGAGACACACTATTTTCCAAATATAAGGCCCAGCAAGAAAATGATGCCCTGAGCTTGGCTTAACAATAATTTTTTTGTGGGGCAGCTAGTTGGTATAGTAGATAGAGCACCAACCCTGAAGTCAGGAGGATCTGAGTTCAAATTTGACTTCAGACACTTAAACACTTCCTGGCTGTGTGACCCTGGGCAAGTCACAAGCCTAATTGTCTCAGCAAAAAAATAAAACCAAAACAAAAAAGCAACAATTCTTTGTGCTTACCAGCTGGATGATCTCAGCCACAGCAAAATTCAAGAATTGTGTCATAGAATTATTGTATTGCTTTGACCAATGTTCCCTGAGCTCATACAAGCACCTACTGCATCCACATTATGGCAATGAAGTTCTACCATGAATCAGACTTGCCATATTGTTGCTGTTACTCCTCATTGTCAGGGCTACAATTCACTGTACACTCATTGGTATAATTGAGGTTTAGCCTCTGGACATCGGGTACCCCCACTAGGGTCACGGATCCAGCACATTCGTCTGATCTACCTCCTTGTTTGCAAGCTATTTCCCTCACATTGAAAATAAACTTCTCTTTGTTTCCAAACTATCTTGTCTCTAGCCTGCTCCATTGAACTCTGGCCATCCACAGATTGGTACCTGATTTTGGATGGTTGACAGTCCTCACACATTCAGTCTTAGGGAAAGCAAACTCAATTTGAAACACAAAGTACTAAAAACACACATAGGAAACGTGTGAGGCAGGATTATGTACCTGGGGGATTCTTTTTTCCCTTCAGTGAGATCCCACCAAGTTCACTTCTGGGTGCGTCATGGCTGCTGGATCAGTTGCTTCTTTAAAGAACTTCATGTCAAAATCAAGTACCCAAGAGAGCTTTGGTACATAAAAGATAGTGTATGGTTACATCATTTGACTTAAATATCCTGCCTCTCATTTAGGCCACTGACTATCATACCATCACTCTCTAGATGTTGGGGTTTGGGTGGAACTGCTTGCACTCTTTCTTTTATTTCCTTCTTCCTTTTGTAAGTCACCCAAAAAAGCTGCTTCTTTGCCTTGATCACAGTCTGCGTGATGTGCCTGGAATCTGAACTGGAGCAAGAGTAATGGAGAGAATCACAAAAAGCCTTGAGTAGAATATAGCACTTCAACCAAACTGAGAAAGATGCAAGAGAGTTTCTGCAATGAGGAGAGAATACATTCGAAGTAAGAAGACTGACAAGGGCACAGAATCATGAGATATAGATTGTGATTCAAAAGGAATAGTAAATAGATCAGTTTGTTTGGAGCACAGAATGCCTGAAGGGAAATGTGTAATGAAAATGAAAAGGTTGATTGAAACCAACCTGTGAAGGGCTTTTTTTAATTTAAAGTTTTATTTTTCCTAATTATACATAAAAACAATTTTTAAGACTCATTTTTTAAATCTTGAGTTTCAAATTCTCTCCCTTCTTTCCTTTCCCATTTATTGAGAGAAGAAAAGCAATTTGATATGGATTATACATGTGAAATCAGGCAAAACATATTTCCATATTAGTCATGTTTTGAAAGAAAATACAAACCCTCTCCCCCAAAAAACCTTTTTTTTTATTTAATAGCCTTTTATTTACAGGATATATACATGGGTAACTTTACAGCATTAACAATTGCCAAACCTCTTTGTTCCAATTTTTCACCTCTTACCCCCCTCCTCTAGATGGCAGGATGACCAGTAGATGTTAAATATATTAAAATATAACTTAGATACACAATAAAGTATAACATGACCAAAACATTATTTTGCTGTACAAAAGAATCAGACTCTGGAAATATTGTACAATTAGCTTGTGAAGGAAATCAAAAATGCCAAGGTGTTGCATAAATATAGGGATTAGAATTCAATGTAATGGTTTTAGTCATCTCCCAGAGTTCTTTTTCTGGCATAGCTAGTTCAGTTCATTACTGCTCCATTAGAAATGATTTGGTTGATCTCGTTGCTGAGGAGGCCTGGTCCATCAGAACTGGTCATCATATAGTATTGTTGTTGAAGTATAAATGATCTCCTGGTCCTGCTCATTTCACTCAGCATCAGTTCTGTAAGTCTCTCAGGCCTTTCTGAAATCATCCTGTTGGTCATTTCTTACAGAACAGTAATAATCCACAATATTCATATACCAATTTATTCAGCCATTCTCCAACTGATGGATATCCATTCAGTTTCAGTTTTAACCACTACAAAAAGAGGCTGCCACAAACATTCGTGCATACAGGTCCCTTTCCCTTCTTTATAATCTCTTTGGGATATAATCAGTAGTAACAATGTAGGATCAAGGGTATGCACAGTTTGATAACTTTTTGAGCATAGTTCCAAACTACTCTCCAAAATGGTTGGATTCTTCACAACTCCACCAACAATGCATCAATGTTCCCAGTTTTCCCGCATCCCCTCCAGCAATCATCATATTTTTTCCTGTCATCTTAGCCAATCGATGACAGGTGTGTAGATAGTATCTTAGAGTTGTCTTAATTTGCATTATCTCTGATTAATAATGACTTGGAGCATCTTTTCATATGACTAGAAATAGTTTCAATTTCTTCATCTGAGAATTGTCTGTTCCATATCCTTTGACCATTTTTCAATTGGAGAATGGCTTGATTTTTATAAATTAGAGTTAATTCTCTATATATTTTGGAAATGAGGCCTTTATCAGAACCTTTGACTGTAAAAGATATTTTCCCAATTTATTGTTCCCTTCTAATCTTGTCTGCATTAGTTTTGTTTGTACAAACTTTTCAGTTTGATATAATCGAAATTTTCTATTTTTTGATCAGTAATGATCTCTAGTTCTCTTTGGTCATAAAGACCTTCCCCTTCCACAGGTCTGAGGGTAAACTATCCTGTGTTCCTTTTAATTTCAATTAAGTAATTTCATTCTTTATGCCTAGGTCATGAACCCATTTTGACCTTATCTTGGATATCGAGCTGTTAAGTATGGATCAATCTAGTTTCTGCCATATTAGTTTCCAATTTTCCAGCAATTTTATCAAACAGTAGAGTTCTTATCCCAAAAGCTGGGTCTTTAGGGTTTGTCAAAGACTAGGTTGCTATATTTGTTGACTGTTTAGTCTCTTGAACCTAATCTATTCCACTGATCAACTAATCTATTCCTTAGCCAATACCAAATAGTTTTGGTAACTGCTGCTCCATAATATAATTTTAGATCTGGTACATGCTAAAGCTTCACCTTCATTTGATTTTTTTTCATTAATTCCTTGAAATTCTTGACCTTTTGTTTTCCATATGAACTTTGTTTGTTATTTTTTCTAGGTCATTAAAATAGATTTTGGAGTCTGATTGGTATAGCTAAATAAATAGATTAGTTTTAGGTAATATTGTCATGCTTTATTATATTGCTCGCTATCCAAGAGCGATTTAATATTTTCCAATTGGTTAGATCAGACTTTAATTTGTGTAAAAGTGGTCTGTAATTTGCTCATAAGTTTCTGATTTTCCCTTGGCAGATGATTCCTAAATATTTTATATTATCGTAGATTACTTTAAAATGGAATTTCTCTTTTGTAACTCATACTGTTGGATTTTGTTAGTGATATATAAGAATGCTGATGACTTATGTGGGTTTTTATTTTATAACCAGCAACTTTGCTAAAGTTGTGGATTATTTCTAATAACTTTTGGCAGAATCTCTGGGGTTCTCTAAGTATACCATCATGTCATCGGCAAAGAGTGATAATTTGGTTTCCTCATTGCCTATTCTTATTCCTTTAATCTCTTTCTCAGCTCTTATTGCTATAGCTAGCGTTTCTAACACAATATTAAATAGTAACGGTGATAGTGGGCAACCTTGTTTCCTCCAGATCTTATTGGGAATGGTTGCAGTTTGTCTCCATTACATATGATGCTTACTGATGGTTTTAAATAGATGCTGCTGATTATTTTAAGGAAAAGTCCATTTATTCCTATACTCTCAAGTGTTTTAATAGGAATGGATGTTGGATTTTATCAAATGACTTTTTCTGCATCTATTGAGATGATCATATGGTTTTTGTTAATTTGGTTATTAACATGGCCAATTATATTGATAGTTTTCCTAATATTGAACCAGCCCTGCATTCCTGGTATAAATCCTACTTGATCATAGTGTATTATCTTGGAGATGATTTTCTGTAGTCTTTTTGCTAATATCTTATTTAAGATTTTAACATCAATATTCGATTAGGAGATTGGTCTATAATTTCTTTCTCTGTTTTCAGCCTACCTGGTTTGAGGTATCAGTACCATGTCTGTGTCATAGAAGGAATTTGGTAGGACTCCTTCATTCCTATTTTATCAAATAATTTATATGCATTGGGGCCAATTGTTCTTTAAATGTTTGGTAAAATTCACATGTAAATCCATCTGGTCCTGGGATTTTCTTAGGGAGTTGTTTTAATTGCCTGTTCTATTTCTTTTTTCTGAAATGGAGACTATTTAAGCAATTTACTTCCTCCTCTGTTAGTCTGGAAGTCTATATTTTTGGAGGTAGTCATCCATTTCACTTAGGTTATCAAATTTATTGGCATAAAGTTGAGCAAAATAACTCCTTATTATTTCTCTAATTTCCTCTTCATTGGTGGAAAGTTCTCCCTTTTCATTTTTAAGACTACTAATTTCATTTTCCTCCCTCCTTTTTCTTTTTTTTTTTTAATTTTTATTTTTATTTAATAGCCTTTCATTTACAGGATATATACATGGGTAACTTTACAGCATTAACAATTGCCAAACCTCTTGTTCCAATTTTCACCTCTTACCCCCCACCCCTCCTAGATGGCAGGATGATCCAGTAGATGTTAAATATATTAAAATATAAATTAGATACTACAATAAGTATACATGACCAAAACGTTATTTTGCTGTACAAAAGAATCAGACTCTGAAATATTTGTACAATTAGCTTGTGAAGGAAATCAAAAATGCAGGTGTGCATAAATATAGGGATTAGGGAATTCAATGTAATGGTTTTGTCATCTCCCAGAGTTCTTTTCTGGGCATAGCTAGTTCAGTTCATTACTGCTCCATTAGAAATGATTTGGTTGATCTCGTTGCTGAGGATGGCCTGATCCATCAGAACTGGTCATCATCTAGTATTGTTGTTGAAGTATATAATGATCTCCTGGTCCTGCTCATTTCATCAGCATCAGTTCGTGTAAGTCTCTCAGGCCTTTCTGAAATCATCCTGTTGGTCATTTCTTACAGAACAGTAATATTCCATAATTTTCATATACCACAATTTATTCAGCCATTCTCAACTGATGGACATCCATTCAGTTTCAGTTTTCTAGCCCTACAAAAGGGCTGCCAAAACATTCGTGCACATACAGGTCCCTTTCCCTTCTTTATAATCTCTTTGGGATATAATCCCAGTAGTAACACTGTGGATCAAAGGGTATGCACAGTTTGATAACTTTTTGAGCATAGTTCCAAACTACTCTCAAAATGGTTGGATTGTTCACAACTCCACCAACAATGCATCAATGTCCCAGTTTTCCGCATCCCTCCAACAATCATCATTATTTTTCCTGTCATCTTAGCCAATCTGACAGGTGTGTAGTGGTATCTTAGAGTTGTCTTAATTTGCATTTCTCTGATTAATAATGACTTGGAGCATCTTTTCATATGACTAGAAATAGTTTCAATTTCTTCATCTGAGAATTGTCTGTTCATATCCTTTGACCATTTTTCAATTGGAGAATGGCTTGATTTTTATAAATTAGAGTTAATTCTCTATATATTTTGGAAATGAGGCCTTTATCAGAACCTTTGACTGTAAAAATATTTTCCCAGTTTATTGCTTCCCTTCTAATCTTGTCTGCATTAGTTTTGTTTTGTACAAAACTTTTCAGTTTGGTATAATCGAAATTTTCTATTTTGTGATTGTAATGATCTCTAGTTCTGCTTTGGTCATAAAGACCTTCCCCTTCCACAGGTCTGAGAGGTAAACTATCCTATGTTCCTCTAATTTATTAATAATTTCATTCTTTATGCCTAGGTCATGAACCCATTTTGACCTTATCTTGGTGTACGGCGTTAAGTATGGATCAATGCCTAGTTTCTGCCATATTAGTTTCCAATTTTCCCAGCAATTTTTATCAAACAGTAAGTTCTTATCCCAAAAGCTGGGATCTTTGGGTTTGTCAAAGACTAGGTTGCTATATTTGTTGACTGTTTTGTCCCTTGAACCTAATCTATTCCACTGATCAACTAATCTATTCCTTAGCCAATACCAAATAGTTTTGGTAACTGCTGCTCTATAATATAATTTTAGATCTGGTACAGCTAAGCCACCATCATTTGATTTTTTTTCATTAATTCCCTTGAAATTCTTGACCTTTTGTTTTTCCATATGAACTTTGTTGTTATTTTTTCTAGGTCATTAAAATAGTTTTTTGGGTGTCTGATCGGTATAGCGCTAAATAAATAGATTAGTTTAGGTAATATTGTCATCTTTATTATATTTGCTCGCCCTATCCAAGAGCATTTAATATTTTTCCAATTGGTTAGATCAGACTTAATTTGTGTGAAAAGTGGTCTGTAATTTTGCTCATAAAGTTTCTGATTTTCCCTTGGCAGATAGATTCCTAAATATTTTATATTATCAGTAGTTACTTTAAATGGAATTTCTCTTTGTAACTCTGACTGTTGGATTTTGTTAGTGATATATAAGAATGCTGATGACTTATGTGGTTTATTTTATAACCAGACAACTTTGCTAAAGTTGTGGATTATTTCTAATAACTTTTTGGCAGAATCTCTGGGGTTCTCTAAGTATACCATCATGTCATCGGCAAAGAGTGATAATTTGGTTTCCTCATTGCCTATTCTTATTCCTTTAATCTCTTTCTCAGCTCTTATTGCTATAGCTAGCGTTTCTAACACAATATTAAATAGTAACGGTGATAGTGGGCAACCTTGTTTCACTCCAGATCTTCTTGGGAATGGTTGCAGTTTGTCTCCATTACATATGATGCTTACTGATGGTTTTAAATAGATGCTGCTGATTATTTTAAGGAAAAGTCCATTTATTCCTATACTCTCAAGTGTTTTTAATAGGAATGGATGTTGGATTTTATCAAATGCTTTTTCTGCATCTATTGAGATGATCATATGGTTTTTATTAATTTGGTTATTAACATGGCCAATTATATTGATAGTTTTCCTAATATTGAACCAGCCCTGCATTCCTGGTATAAATCCTACTTGATCATAGTGTATTATCTTGGAGATGATTTTCTGTAGTCTTTTTGCTAATATCTTATTTAAGATTTTAGCATCAATATTCATTAGGGAGATTGGTCTATAATTTTCTTTCTCTGTTTTCAGCCTACCTGGTTTAGGTATCAGTACCATGTCTGTGTCATAGAAGGAATTTGGTAGGACTCCTTCATTCCCTATTTTATCAAATAATTTATATAGCATTGGGGCCAATTGTTCTTTAAATGTTTAGTAAAATTCACATGTAAATCCATCTGGTCCTGGGTATTTTTTCTTAGGGAGTTGTTTAATTGCCTGTTCTATTTCTTTTTCTGAAATGGGACTATTCAAGCAATTTACTTCCTCCTCTGTTAGTCTGGGAAGTCTATATTTTTGGAGGTAGTCATCCATTTCACTTAGGTTATCAAATTTATTGGCATAAGTTGAGCAAAATAACTCCTTATTATTTCTCTAATTTCCTCTTCATTGGTGGAAAGTTCTCCCTTTTCATTTTTAAGACTACTAATTTCATTTTCCTCCCTCCTTTTTCTCATCAGATTTACCAAAGGCTTATCTATTTTATTGGCTTTTTCATAGAACCAACTCTTAGTTTTATTAATTAGTTCAATAGTTTTTTTACTTTCAATATTTTTAATTTCTCCTTTTAATTTTAGAATTTCCAATTTAGTATTTGATTGGGGTTTTTAATTTGGTCTTTTTTTAGTTTTTTAGTTGCAAGCCCAATTCATTAATCTTTTCTTTCTCTGTTTTATTCAAGTAAGCCTCTAAGGATATAAAATTCCCCCTTATTACCGCTTTGGCTGCATCCCACAAATTTTGGTATGATGTCTCATCATTGTCATTATCTTGAGTGAAATTATTAATTGTATCTATAATTTGCTGCTTCACCCAATCATTCTTTAAGATGAGATTGTTTAGTTTCCAGTTACTTTTTGGTCTATTTCCCTAATTTTTGTTGAATGTGTTTTATTGCATCATGATCTGAAAAGAAAGCATTTACTATTTCTGCTTTCTTGCATTTAATTTTGAGGTCTTTATGTCCTAATATACGGTCAATTTTTGAATAGGTTCCATGAACTGTTGAGAAGAAAGTATATTCCTTTCTATCTCCATTCAATTTTCTCCAAAGATCCAACATACCTAATTTTTCTAATATTCTATTTACTTCTTTAATTTCTTTCTTATTTGTTTTGTGGTTTGATTTGTCTAATTCTGAGAGTGCAAGGTTGAGATCTCCTACTATTACAGTTTTGTTGTCTATTTCTTCTTGCAACTCTCTTAACTTCTCCTTTAGGAAGTTGGATGCCATACCACTTGGCATATATGTTTAATATTGATATTGCTTCGTTGTTTATGCTACCCTTTAGCAGGATGTAGTTTCCTTCCTTATCTCTTAATTAAAAATTAGATCAATTTTTACTTTTGCTTGATCTGAGATAAGGATGGCTACTCTGCTTTTTTGACTTCACCTGAAGCATAATAGATTTTGCTCCAGCCTTTTACCTTTACTCTATATGTATCTCCCTGCTTTAAATGTGTTTCTTGTAAACAATATATTGTAGGTTCTGACTTTTGATCCAGTCTGCTATCTGCCTCCACTCTTTTATGGGAATTCATCCCATTCACATTTACTGTTAGAATTACTAAATCTGTATTCCTACCATCCTAATAACCCTAGATTGTGCTTTACTTTTCTTTTGCCTCCCCAACCCTCTTTCCCCTTTTAAACTTATGTACACCCTCTTGTAACACGATGCTTGCCCTCTTTATAATCCCTCCCTCCCCTTTGAGTCTTTTCCTTCCTTCCCTTATTACTCTTTTTCTTTTCCCTTTTCCTCTCCCCCATTTTTAATGAGGCGAGAGAATTTTCTTTAAAACAAATGTCAATTATTTTTTCTTTGAGCCAACTCTGATGAGAGTAAGATTCACACAATGTTCCTCCCTCTAAATTCCCTCAGATATTAGTTTCCTTTGCCTCTTTGTGGGATGTGGTTTCTCTCTTTTATCCCTCCTTCCCACCTTATTCTGCCATCATCCCTTTTCCATATCTACTTCCCTTTTTATGTTATATCATTACAATCAAATTATACATGTATTCTTTTGTATATCCACAGAAATACAATTCTCAAGAGTTATTTTACCTTTTCTGCATCTCTTGAGTTCTATGGTTGGAGATCAAATTTTTGTTTAGTTCTGGTTTTTCTTCAGAAACAAATGGAATTCATTTGTTTCATTAAATGTCCATCTTCTTCCTGGAAGAAAATGCTCAGCTTAGCTGGGTAGTTTATTCTTGGCTGCATCCAAGTTCTTGTGCCTTCCGAATATCATATTCCAGGCCCTTTTTCCTTTAATGTAGAGGCAGCCGATCTTGGGTGATCCTTATTGTGGCACCTCGGTATTTAAATGGTTTTTTGCTGCTTGTAAAATTTTTTCCTTAATCTGATAGTTCTGAAATTTGGCAAATATTCCTTGGGGTTTTATTTTAGGGTTTCTTTCAGAAGGTGTTGATGAATTCTTTCAATGCCTATTTTACCTTCTGATTCTATTACATCTGGGCAGTTCTCTTTGATGATTTCTTGTAAAATAGTATCTAGAGCTCTTTTTCATCAGAATTTCAGAAATCCAATAATCCTCAGATTATCTCTCCTAGATCTATTTTCCAAGTCTGTCGTTTTGCAGAGTAGATAATTCATGGTTTTTTCCAGTTTGTCAATTTTGGTTTTGCTTGACTGATTCTTGCTGTCTCAATGAATCATTAGTTTCTATTTGTTCAGTTCTAATTTTTAAAGAATTATTTTCTTCATTAGCTTTTTTACTTCTTTCTGTATATGTCAATTGAGTTTTTAAATGTATTGTTTTGGTCTGTGAATTTTTTTCCATTTCACTAATTTTTTTTTAGTGAATTATTTTCTTTTCAATTCACAGATCCTACTTTCTTGAGTGTTCTTTGTCTTTCAATTCACAGATCCTACTTCTAGTGAATTCTTTATTTTTCAATTCTACAATTCTTACTTTCCTGAGTTTTTTTACTTTTCCAATTCATATTTCAGGAAGTTGTTGCTCTCTTGTAAGGCTTCTCTTTCCTTTCCCCATTTATCTTCTAACTCTCTTTTGAGACTTTTAATGGTCTCTTCTAGAGAGCATTATGTAAGGAAGACAGTCTGGTGCATTTTGCTGTTTGAGGTCTCTTCAGGTTTGCTGACCTGCTCTTTTTCTGCATAGAAGCTGTCAGATCGTTCTTTTCATCTTTTTATTCATGTTTTAAAGCCTTTAGGGTAGGGTCTCCTAGGCAAGGGGTTACCAGCTTCCTCTGCAGAGCAGGAGAGATGTAAACCGATTTCCGGCTCGAGTATGGGAGTGCTCTGAGTGAGGTTTCTCCTTCACCAACAGGAAGTGGATTCAGCACTGGCTGAGCTATCAAACTGCTTAGTAGGGCTGAGTGGGTTAGAGATTGCCCTCGGCTAGAGACTAGAGGGTGAAAGTGTCACTGCCCCAGGCGGAGCCTCTTGTGGGACTGTGAGTATTGGCAGCTGACCGCAGACCACAGACCACAGACCACAGACCGCGAGACGCATGACCGGACAGGACGCAGCCGCCCGGAACTCTGCCCTAGAGTCTCTGCCAGATGCAAATCGGCCCTGGAAAAGCTCTATGGCTCACAAGCGAGCTCCCACTGTGCAGATTGGAGCTAACCCTGGGCTGCGTCCTCCTGCCGTGCAGGATCATAACTGCCCAAGGAAAAGCCCGTACTGCGGGTTGGGGCCTGGCGCTGTGCTGAGATCTGTGCTTTCACTTTCGGTTTGAGGCTCTTCTCAGAACCTAATTTCTCTCCCCGCTGCCTGATCTCCCCTTTGGCCCCGGAACAACTCTTTTTGGCGAGACTGCAGATTTTTCTTCAACCGTGAGTTGTTCTACTTCTTTATCTTCAATGTGTAGCAGTCAAGACTATTTTTGAAGCTCGATATAATATTGATAAAGAGGGTAAGAGAAGAGCTTAGAAAGTCGCGTGTGTCTTCTCCGCCATCTTGGCTCTGCCCCCCCCCCAAAAAAAAAAAAACTTAAAAAAATAAAGTAGAGAAAAAATATGCTTTGATCTGCATCCAGGTTCTATCAGTTCTTTCTCTATAGGTAGCAGCATTTTAAATCCTCCAGAATTGTCTTGGATCATTATATTGCCGAGAATAGCTACATCTTCATCACACAATGTTTCTATTACTTGTAATGGGCCAGAACTCTGTAGAAATATACTTGAAGCAAGGATTCTTACAACAGGTTGTTAACTCAGTGGAACTGATAAGACAATGGTTATCTGATTTCGCATGTGAGTTCTCTAGTTCAGTATGATTGATTTAATCCTACAACAAGGTGTTAACTCAGTGGAACTGATAAGACAATGGTTATCTGATTTAGAATGTGAGTTCTCTAGTTCAGTATGATTGATTTAATCCTACAACAAGGTGTTAACTCAGTGGAATTGATAATACAATGGTTATCTAGTTTACATATACTTAGTACTTAGCATGGTGATGTAATCGTTCTACAAATGATGTATTGTAATAGAGTATTTAAACTAAGGATAAAGTCAGCCACAGAGATTCCATCTTTGATCAGCTTTTCAGTGGCTCGCCTGCCTCCTGCACTTTGGGAGAAGACTGGTTCAGACTGGGAGACAGACTCAGGAGATAGACAGAGAAGACTTGACCACCATCCTGGTGACTATCCTGCCTCCTACATTCCTCCATTGAAACCAAGACCTATTTTGTAGGGTCTCCAGAAAGCTAACCCGGCCCCAGGCAAAGGAGACAGACTGTGAAGGAGATAATAAAGACTTTGGACTTTATCCCTGGCTATTCTTGTAGTGATTATTCCGCTGAAACCAAGGCCCATTAGAAGGACCTCCAGAAAGCTAACCAGAACATTACAATTACTGTGTATAATATTCTCCTGGTTCTGCTCACTTAATTCAGCATCAATTCATGTAAGACTACACAGGCTTTTCTGAAATTTGCCTGTTCATCATTTCTTATAGCACAGATATGTTCCATTACTTTAGAATACCACAACTTGTTCAGCCCTTTCCCAACTGATCAGTATTAATTTCCAATTCTTTGCCACAACAAAAAGAGCTGCTATAAATATTTTTGGACAAGTAAGTTGGGGCAGCTGGATGACAGAGTTGCTAGAGTATGAGCCCTGGAGTTGTTAGGATCTGGGTTCAAATATGGCCTCAGACACTTAACACTTCTTAGCTGTGGGATCCTGGACAAGTCATTTAACCCCAATTGCCTCACTAAAAACAAACAAAAGACAACAACAAACAAAAAACCCCATCAACAAAACAAAACAAAAACCCCCAAAACCAAATAGGTCCTTTTCCTTTTTGACCTCTTTGAGATGCAGACCTAGTAGTGGTATTGCTTGATTCAAAAGCATGTACACTTTTATAGTTTTGGGGACATAGTTCTAAATTGCTTTCCAGAATGGCTGAATTGTTTCACAACTTCACCAGCAATGCAGTAATACCCCAATTTTTCCACATCCCCTTCAACACTTATCATTTTCTTTTTCTGTCATATGAACCAATCCGATGGGTGTGAAATCATGTCTTAGAATTGCTTTAATTTGTATTTCTCTAATCACTAGTGAGTTAGGGAATTTTTTCAGTTGACTATAAATAGTTTTGATTTCTTTGTCAGAAAACGATCATATTCTTTGATCATTTATCATTTGGGGAATGACTTATTAAACATATATTTGAAAAATGAGTCTTGTATCAGAAAAACTTGCTACAAATCTTCCACCACCCGACCAAGTTTCTGCTTTCCTTTTAATTGTGGCTGCATCGCTTTTACTTGTACAGAATCTTTTTAGTTTAATATCATCCAAATTATGCATTTTACATCCTGTAATTCTCACTACATATTGTTCATTTATAAATTCTTCCCTTATCCACAAATCTGACAGGTAAAATTTTCTGTGCTCCCCTAGTTTTCTTATAGCTTCATTCTTTATGTCTAAATCATGTATCCATTTTGACCTTATATTGGTATATGATTTATTGTTTATTTATACCTTTTTTGGGTTTTCAGTCATTCAGTCATGTCTGACTCTTCATGGCCCTATAGATTATAGCAATCCAGGTCCTTTCCTCCTCCACTATCTCTCAAAGTCTGTCTAAGTTCATGTTCATTGTTTCTGTGGCTCTATGTAGTGTCCATCTCATCCTCTGCTATCCCCTTTTCATTTTGCCTTAGTCTTTTCCAATAACTGAGTTTTTTCCACTGAGTCCTTTCTTTTCTTTATGTGGCTAGAGTATTTCAGCTTCAGTGTTTGAATTGATTTCTTTTAAGTATTTGATTGATTTGATCTTTTGCTTTCCAAGAGACTCTTAAAAGCCTTCTCCAACAACATAGTCCAAAATTACCCATTCTGCATCTTTCTCAACATTCCTTATAGTACAATTCCCACAGCCATACAGCACCACTGGAAAAATCATAATTTTGAGCATATGGACCTTTGTCAGCAAGGTGATATTTCTGTTTAGTACACTATCCAGATTTGCCAAACCTTTCCTTCCAAGGAACAAGAAGAATCTTTTAATTTCATGGCTTCACTTGCAGTTTACAGTGATTTTTGAGCTCCAAACTATAAAATCTGATACTACTTCTATTGCTGCTACCTCTATTTGCCAAGAAGTGATGGGACCCATTGCCAAAATCTTGGGTTTTTTGATGTTAAGCTTCAATCTGTTTTTGCACTCTTCTTTCACTCTCATTAAGATGCTTCTTAATTCCTCTCTACTTACTGCCATCAGAATGGTATTGTCTGTGTATCTGAGATATTTTTGATTGTTGATATTTTTCTTGGAAACCTTAATTCCAGCTTTTGATTCATGCAGAAGGGTAATTTGCATGATGAAATATCTGCATGTAAGTTAAATAAATAAGGTTACAATATACAGCCTTTTTGTACTCTTTTTCTAATCTTAAGTCAATCACTTGTTCCATGTTTGGGTTCCAACTATTGTTTCTTGACCCACATAAAGATTCTTCAAGAGACAAATAAGAGATCAGGCACTAACACATTTTTGAGCATTTGCAACATTTTGTTTTGATCTACACAGTCAGAGACTTTAGTATAGTCAATGAAGCAAAACCAAAACAATTTATAGTCACATAAGATGCTCTAAATTATTATTGATTAGAAAAATGAAAATTAAAACGATATCATTCAGACTGGCTAAAATTATTGAAGTGGGAAACAACAAAAGTGTGGATTTGGAAAAATTGGAAACTAATCATTGTTGATAGAACTGAATCTAGAATTATGCTCAGAGAGTTATTAAACTGCCTGTACCCTTTAATCCTGTAATATTACTACTAAATCTATTTCTAAAACTAAATAGAGAAAAAGAAAAAAACCTATATATTTTAAAATATTTATAGCAGCTCTCTTTGTGATGGCAAATATGTGGAAATTGCAGGGATGCCTACCAATTGGGGAATGGTTATAAAAGTTGTGATATGTGATTGTGATTAAATATTACTGTGCTATTAAGAAATGATAAACTCATATAACCCACACATAAACTCATAAAAACATGGATGGACTTGCAAATAATGGAGAGTAAAATGAGCGGAACCAAGAAAACATTGTATGCAGTAACAATATTATTTTAAAAGCAAC
Organism: Sarcophilus harrisii; assembly: GCF_902635505.1. Lineage (NCBI taxonomy): Eukaryota > Metazoa > Chordata > Mammalia > Dasyuromorphia > Dasyuridae > Sarcophilus > Sarcophilus harrisii. The sequence goes on from NC_045427.1 coordinate 628,752,311, forward strand.
TTTGAGGAAATAATTATTTTGAACATTATAAATACCCAAATTAACCAGAAAGAACATATGAAGAAAGATGTCTGAAAATAGAAAAAGAACTGAAAAAAGGAAGTATATATAGACTGATTTTACATACATATATATCTATATATAGATATAGATATATATGTAGTGTGGATGTGTGGGTGTATGTAATGATAGCCATATCTAGGACAGGGAGAGGAGGAAGGGAAGATTAAGAAGGAAAAAGTAGTGAATTGGAGGCATGTTATTGATGTTAAAAGGCATTTTCATTTTCATATTAGTTTATTGTATTAAACTAAACTAGCAATACAATAAACTAATGTGAAAATGAAAATGCCATTTAACATCAATAACATTCCATTTAAACTTTTTATGAGAGCTCTCAGAAAGTGGAAGTAATCTATAATCTTTAAAGAAAAAACAAAACACGTCAATAAAACGTTAAAAAATTTTAAAAAGGAATAGTTGTTTTTTTCTGGAATTCATCTGATTTCTTCATAATCCTGAAGATGTTGGACATTTGGTCACTAGCTCTTCAGCCCCTTCAAAAATGAGTCTACTCTCCTGATAATTCTGTGTCCACATGTTGCTGAAGTTTAGCTTACAGAATCTTAAGCATAACCTCGCTGGCATATGAAAATGAATGAAACGGTATGATGATTTGAATATTCTTTGGCATTGTCCTTTAGGACTGAGTTGTAAAATGACCTTTTCCAATTATGTGGTCATTGTTATGCTTTCCAAATTTGCAGGCATATATATGAGTACAGCACTTTAATCCTCTTTTAGGGTTTTAAGTAGCTCAGCTGAAATTCTATCACCTCCAATAACCTTATTGTTAACAATGCTTCCTAAGATTCATTTGACTTCATTTTCCAGGCTCTAGAATAACCACATCATGATGGTTATTAAAGATGTTAAGGTCTTTCTTATATCATTTTTTTCTGTTGTCACCTTCTTAATCTCTTCTGTTTCTATTACATTTCTACCATTTTTGGTTTCTATCATATCCAATTTTGGAAGAAGCTTTCCCTTGATATCTCTTATTTTCTTGAAGAGATCTTTTGTTTTTCCTATTCTATCACTTTCTTCTTTTCTTTGCATTGTTAATTTAAGAAAACCTTACCTTTCCTTGTTATTCTCTGGAATTCTGCAGTTGATTGGGTATATCTTTCCCTTTCTTTTTCCCTCTTTCCTCAGCCATCTGTAAAATTTCTTAGACAATTTCTTTTCTTGATCTTTTTCTTTGGAATTTTTTTTGGTGGTCGTTGCTGCTTTCTGTACAAATATTATGAATCTCTGCCCACAATTCTTCAGGCACTGTTTCCAACAGCTCTAATCCCTTAAATCTTTTATCACCTCCACTTCATATTCATAAAGGATGTTATTTAGGTAATACATATATAGTCTGATGGTTTTTCTACCTTCTTCAATTTAAATCTGGGTTTTGCAGTGAAAAGCTCATGATTTGAGACAGAGTCAGTTCCAGGTCTTGTTTTAATTAACTATAGAGCTTTTCCACCTCTGACTTCAAAGCATATAACCAATCTGATTTACATATTGACCATCTGGTGATGTCCATCAACCTTTTGGGTTGTTGAAAAGGAGTATTTGCCATGACCAGTGAGTTATCTTGACAAAACTCTTACTAGTTTCTGCTCGATTTCATGTTATATTCTATGACCAAACTAGCCTGTTATTCCAAGTGTCTTTTGTGATACCCTATGATGAATGTGACATCCTTTTTTGGTGTCATTTCTAGAACTTTGTCCTTGTTGGCATTAGTGGTTGGAGCACAAACTTGTAGTACTGTGATACTGAACAGTTTGTTTGCCTTGGATTTGAATAGATAACCATTGTTGCTTTTGAGATTATCCCCCCAGTACTGCTTTTCTCCTCCTTTTATTGAGTATAAGAGCTATTCCCTTTTTAAGGGATTTTTGCCCATAGTGGTATATGCAATGATTATCTGAATTGAACTTACCCATTCTCAATCATTTAAGTTCACTGATACCTAAGTTGTCAATGTTTAATCTTTCTATCTGCTGTTTGGCCACTTACAGCTTGTCTTGGTTCATAGCTCTTACATTCCAGGTTCCTATGCAATATTAGCCTTTACAACACCAAACTTTCCTTTTGGCATTGTCACCAAATGCACCTGCAGCTGAGTTTCCTTTTGGCATTGGTCCAGATGCTTCATTAACACTGGAGCAACTTGCCCTCTGCTCTTCCCTGACTTGAGAGGTTTATCTTCCAATATTGTCTGTTTTATCATTTTGGTACTGTCCATTTGTTTGTATGTGTGTTTGTTGTTTATTTGTTTTGCAAAGATACTGTAATGGTTTGCCATTTTCATCCCCAGCCAGTCTTTTGTCAAAGCTCCCCACTTTGACCTGTCTGTGTTGCCTAACGCTGCACAACATAGTTCAGAGTTTCATTGAGTTACTCAAGGCCCTCCATCATAACAAGTCAGTGATCTGGAGCAGGGGTGAGGGTGAGGTAAAATAAGAAAAAAGTCACTTTTTCTTGCTGTCCAGTTGTATCTAACTTCTTGTGAACCCCCCCTTGTGGAGTTTTGTTGTCAAAGATACTTTTGGTTTGCCATTCTCTTCTCCGTTTTATTATTAAGGAAACTTAAATGGCATTATGTGACTTGCCCAGGCTCATCCATCCAGTGTCTGAGGCCAAATTTAAACTCAGGTCTTCCTGCCTCCATGCATGACATTAAAAAAGTGACCTAGCTATTGTATCTATTTATACCTAGTTTCTGCCAAATTGCTTTCAAGTTCTCCCATCAATTTTTGTCAAATAGTGAGTTCTTGTCCCAAAATTTTGGATCTTTGAGTTTATCAAACCTTAGGTTACTATGGTGATTTACTATTATGTATCATGTACCTAATCTGTTCCATTGATCCACCACTATTTCTTAACCAGTACCAGATTGTTTTGACGATTCTTGTTTTGCAATACAGTTTGAGATCTGGTACTGCTAAGGCTGTTTCCTTTGAATGTTTTCAGTAATTCCCTTGATATTCTTGACTGTCCTTCCAGATGAATTTACTATTTTTTCCTAGCTCTATGAAATAATTTTTAGCAGTTTGACTGTTATGGCATTCATTAGCTAGAATTGTCATTTTTATTATATTGATTCAGCCTACTCATGAGCAATACTATTTCTCCAATATTTTAGATCTGACTTTATATGTGTGAAAATTGTTTGGTAATTATGTTCATATAGTTCCTGATTTGTTTTGGCAGGTAAATTCCCAACTATTTTATATTGTCTGAGATATTTTAAATGAAAATTATTTTTCTTTCTCTCAACGTAGAAATGCCGATGTTTTAGGTTTATTTTAAATCCTACAACTTTGCTGAAATTATTATTTCAACTAGTTTTTTTTTTTTAACGAATCTCTTTAGGATTTGTTAAATATACCATATCAACTGCAAAGAGTGATACTTTTGCTTCCTCATTGCCTATTCTAATTTTTTCAATTTCTTTTTCTTATGAAATTTAAATAAGTAAATTACATGTTGGAATCACATCTGCTAGCATCATATGGGAGCAAAGATCAGTACCATGGAGACTTTCACAAAATCTCTTCTCCTCTGCCCTAATTAGCAGTTCTACCAGCTTTAAGTATGATGTGGCAAAGAAAGGGAGAAAGAAGAGAAAGCTCAAATTAATTGAGGTTAAATTTGTTGATGGAAGTAATTTTCCCAAGTTATAAAGTGATTGAGAAGATTGAACAGTGGATAGGATGGGACAGTGGAAATAAAGAGCCTGAGAATTTTAGGACTTGGGTTAGAACTGGAAATAATGCAGTGTGATCCATTTAGTTGCTAGATGAGGAAACTATGTAGATATGGTGATTTACCCAAAGGCACAGTGCCTACTTTGAGCTGTTGGGGGAGACATATCAGAGCACAAAGGGCAGTGGCAAAACTGGAGAGAGGCAGTATTGAAGAATACACAAGTAGAAATGGGGCCTTAATCACACCATCCTATAGGTTCCCATATTGACTTAGAAAACTACATATTAACATTATCTGTGTTGAATTGTATCTTCCTTTATATAGTTAACTATTTCCCAATTATATTTTAATTTAATTCAGGCTACATTGAGAATGTTTTGAGCCATATGGCTGGCATCTCTGGTATATTGGAGAACCTTTGAGCCACATGCCCTGGATTCAAATTCTGCCTCAGTATATTCTGGCTATGTTGACTAAAAATAAGTCATTTGACTTCTTCATGCTCTAGACCACTACTGGCAGTAGTAGATCAGGGGCTCATCTGCATGGGTTGAAGAAGTTCCCTGTATCAGTGAGATCACATTTAGGCTACAAAGAAAAACTCCAGGATCTAGAGTTAGAGAATTGAGATCTGAATCTCTGCCCAGCCATTTGCTTATTGTGTGTCTGTGAGCAATTCACTCCACCATTCTAGCACTCAGTTTGCTCATCTGTATAATTAGGGTGTTGGACTGGATGATCTCTAAAAGGCTTTTCAACTCTAATTATCAGCAATATGATGGAAAGTATACTGCATTAATGGACCTGGGTTCAAACTCTACCTCTGACAATTACTAGCTAAGAGACCAAGGCCAAAGTATTTAACTCCTTTCAGTCTTAGTTTCCTCATTTGTAAAATGGGGAAAATACTAACACCTACCTAACAGGTTCATTTAAAAATCAAATGAGATAATGTTCATAAATGCTTGGAAAACATTTTGTTGTTCAGTACTATTCCACTTTTCATGACCACATTTGGGGTTTTCTTTTCTTTTTTTTTTTTTTTTTTTTTTTTTTTTTTTTTTTTTTTTTTTTTGGCTGAGGCAACTGCGGTTAAAGGTTAAATGAGGTTAGGGTCAGAGTCAGACAGGGTCAGACAGCTAGGAAGTATTAAGTATTAAGTGCCTGATATCCGATTTGAACTCAGGTCCTCTTGACTTCAGGGCTGGTGCACTGCTTCCCTACCTGCCCCTCACTTGGGGTTTTCTTAATTTGCATTTCTCTGTTTAATAATGACTTGGAGCATCTTTTCATATGACTAGAAATAGTTTCAATTTCTTCATCTGAGAATTGTCTGTTCATATCCTTTGACCATTTTTCAATTGGAGAATGGCTTGATTTTTTATAAATTAGAGTTAATTCTCTATATATTTTGGAAATGAGGCCTTTATCAGAACCTTTGACTGTAAAAATATTTTCCCAGTTTATTGCTTCCCTTCTAATCTTGTCTGCATTAGTTTTGGACACTTGGGGTTTTCTTGGCAAAGATACTGCAGTGCTTTGCCATTTTTCCTCCAGCTCATTTTGCATGTGAGAAAACTGAGGCAGACAGGACTTGCACAGTCACCCAGTGACTGAGGCTGGATTTGAACTCAAGAAGATGAATTTTCCTGACTTCAGACTCAGCATTCTGTCACTATGGTGCCCCCAGGTGCCAATGGAAAACCTTTAAGTGCTTTATAAATGATAGTATTTTATTATTGTTGCTAAAAGTCACTCCTATTTGAGGGACAATGATACCTGTAGACCTTAAATCTAGCTAATATTGTGGGGGGAAATCAAATGAGATAACAAAATGTGATAAGAATGTCAACTATTATTGGTGTTGGATTAAAATCCAGGTCAGAGAATCATAGACTGAGATCTGGAAGGGACATTAGAGGTCATAAAATCCAGCTCTCTAACTTTGATGAGACAAACATCATTAAGTGACTTGCCCAGTATCACACAGCTATTGTTGTTACTGTTTGTACTTTGTTCTCAAAGATGACCATGACCTTAGGGAGATGATGCCATAACATGCCAGTGAATTGGATTTAAGGAAGGGAGGGCTGTGCAAGTAACCTCCCTCACTTTTCCCTCCAGAGACATCTGGGTCCAGTGCCCAGATATAGATCAGGATGGTCCTGAGTGCAGTGAGAGACCTGGGCCTTTTTAAGCTGAGGTCTTCAACAAGGCTCACTTTGACTGAGGCAACACCCAAGTGGTAATTAAAGCTAGATAAGAAATGAGACCCCCAAAATGGCCTATTTTACCTAGTATTTAAAAAAAGCATCCGGGTGTCTAAGACAGGAGTCAAATCAAGATCTTCCTCTCTGTACGTCCAGCACTCTATCCATACTTTTTTCTCCAATGTAATTCCCTTCCCCCTACACACACACACACACACACACACACACACACACACACCTTTTATATACTAATAACTTTTTATTTTTCCACAGACATGCAAAAATGATTTTCAACATTCACCCTTGCAAAACCTTTTTTTTGTTCCAATTTTTTCTCCCTCTCTCCCTTCCTCCCTCCTCCATCTCCTAGACAACAAGTAATTCAATATATGTTAAACAAGTATAATTCTTCTAAACATATTTCCACATTTGTCAGGCTGCACAAGACAAATCAGATCAAAAGGTAAAAAAAAAAAGAAAAACAAGCAAACAAACAGTAACAACAAAGGTGAAAATACTATGTTGTGATTCACATTCAATCCCCATAGTTTTCTTTCTGGATGCAGATCTCTATCACAAGTCTGTTGGAATTAGCCTGAATCACCTCATTGTTGAAAAGAATCAGCCAAGTTGGTCATTCTATAATCTTTTGCTGCTATACAATGTTCTCTTGGTTCTGCTCACTTAACTCAGCATCAGTTCATGTAAGTTTTTCCAGGCTTTTTTGAAATCATCCTGTTCATCGTTTCTTATAGAATAATACATTCATATACCACAACTTATTCACTCATTCTCCAACTGATGGGCATCCACTCAGTTTCCAGTTCCTTGCCACCACCAAAAGGTTTGTTACATTTTTGCACGTGTGGGCCCTTTTCCCTTTTTTATTATCTTTTTGGGAAACAAACCCAGGAGAGAGATGGCTGGGTCAAAGGGTATGCAGAATTTGATAGCCATTTGAGCATAGTTATAAATTGCTCTCCAGAATGGTTAGATCACTTCCTAACTTCACCAATATTGTGTAGTATCCCAGTTTTCTCACCTCCACTCTAATATTTATCATTATCTTTTCTTTTCATCTTAGCCAGTATAAGAGAACATACACCTTTGAGTACAGAGGAGTCATGTTGACTATAAAGTCATTCCAGGCCTTTTGTGGAGTCTTGAAGAAGGTATCTCTATCCACCATTATTCCTGTGTGAAAACAAAACTGTCAGCTATACAGATGGTGTGTGAAATGCCCTGGAAATCTATTATGAGCTTCCCGCTACCTGGCCCCAAATCAGTCCCTGTTCAACGTGCACCTTCAATTTTACCTTCTCTACAGGATGCTTCATTCCTATCTACACAAAGACTTAGCTCTCCAATGTCCAATATCCAAACAAATCTACTTCTGACTAAGCTGGCTACCCACCTCACTCTTTGCCTTCATTGTCAGACTTTTGGAAATAGTCACCCCTATTTTTCATCTCCTTTCCATAACCCCCAGGACTCTGGCTATCTGTTTGAATAGCTGTCTCCTAGGTCATACCCCTTTCTTTTGGCCTTCTGTCTGTCCTCTCCCTTGACTTGATAAGGGCTGTGGATGCTGGAGACCAACCTTTCTTCTTGAAACTCTCTTTCTCTTAATTTCTATCACAGTACTTTCCAGAGAATCCTCCCCTCAGTTCTCTTTGGCTTACTTCTTATTCTTTTCCTTCTGGTAAATGTGGATGTTATCTAAGCTTCTGTCCTTGATTTCTCTCTCTCTCCCTCTCTTCTTTACTCTCTCTGCTCTCCTCTCTCTCTCCTCTTCTCTTCTTCTCTCCTCTCCCTGCCTTCTTCCTTTCCTACCTCCTTCTCTCCCTCCCTCCGTCCCCCCCCTTGTAGTTTCAAATATCTCCTTTATGTAGGCAACTGCTCAAGCTGTATCTCTATCATGATGTCACAGGCTACCTCTGACTCAACATATCTAAAACTGTCCTTATCTTCCCCTCCAAAAAAGCCTTCTCCATAATTTATCTATTTTTCTCATCTTCCTGTGAGTAAGGGACAAAGCCTGCTTTAGAACCTAGACTGATTTTTTACCCAAGAACTTCCAGTACTGATGTGTAGCCAGAACAAGGTTCTAGCGTTACTGCTACATTGTTAAGTGATATATGCAATATCTGCATTATATATATTATAGAATTTATGTATATATATATGCAGACATTTATATCTATATATCTATATCTATAGATATCTTCCTCATCTTTGTGACCTAGAGTAGTTAAAGATCAAGCCACAAAGCAAAGTCCACAATTCCCTACACAAAACGCTTATTATTCTTTGTATAGTAAAATATTAGTGTATTTTCAATGATTATTAACTCACATTAAAATACATTTTAATTCATTTTTAAAATTGAAAATTATGAAGCCCTGAAAGTGCAAAGGGAAGCACCTCATATTCAATGACCACTCCTAAATGGCCCTCATGTTTGTTACTGATCAGTGTTTTATTTATATAGTTTGGAAAGCCAAGTCTCATCAAAGGAAAACAGCCTGATCAGGGTCACTGAACTATTAACAAATACCAAATTGGAACCCAGTTTATTTAGACTTTAAAAAGTATCTGATAATTGCTCTGTGGTGTTCCTTAAGAAAGAGCGTACATCATTAGTGGCAGGGCTGGGACTAAAATTTTTATCTCCTACTTCTTGGTCTAGTGTTTTTTCTGTCTCCATAAAATTAAGAGGAAGGGAGGGAAGAATAGACAGCTTCTTAGACTGAAGAAGATGTGCAAAGGAACCTTGTTTATATTATTATAATAAATGCACATCTCTTAATGCCCAGATATTTCCTCTATAAGGAATGTATTGTTTTTAGCATTTATTTGTTCTATCTTACGTAAATGACAAATATTAGAAGGAACACATAATGGTGTAAGGAATCCTAGTGAAGAATCCCAGTGAGTGTAGGGCATGCATTTGTGTAAAATTGTTTGCTGAGAACCTTGGAATGTGCTCGTAATTATCTGATAGAATCTCAGAAAGCACACAAGAAAGGCAAGCTACTCTTCTGGTGTCTTAATTAATGAGTGTCCTTTATTGCAGGCCTGTCTTTATCCCAGTAACCTGGCCAGTTCCTTGAGTAAATATAATCCTCCTAAAGAATTGAACAAATATTCTCCTTGGTGGGCTTCCTGTGATAGAACATCCTGTATCTGAGGGGGCCGCTCCATCTCAAGTCATGAAACAAATGAGAATACTTAGCATAGTGCATTCTTTGTTCTCAGCTTATAAAAACCCCTTAGGGGAAAGGGACTTGGAGAATTCATCTAGGAAATACTATACAGTTTGCCTACTAATGGCTCCCACTCAAGACTCTGAATCGCTGTACCCACAGATCCTCCCAGTCAAGGAATTGAGATGTTGGTGCTTCCTCGGAGTGGTGATGATGTATGTTGTGTATTGTTTGTTTGTTATAATTATGTTGACCATTGTGTTTGTTAATTGTGTATTAATTTTATGCTTTAAGTTTCCTCTTTTCTCATGTCTTATTTAAATCAAGGTTCTGAGCAGTAATAAACTTGTACCCACCATTTTAAGATTGTGCTTATTGAATGAACATTTCAAACCTAAATTAATCTTACAAGTGGAAGGAAGAACCATTCAAGGGGCTTAGAGACAAGAGATCTGTGTTCAGAACTCAGTTCAGTGTCTCTCCTGGGCTAGGCATTCTCCATTTTTGAGCCCTTGTCCTTAACCATGAGGATAATAATATTCACATGATCAAGTTTCATTTATGAGAGAAATGCTTCATTAATCATAAGTGCTATAGAAAGAGAATCATTATTATTATTAAGAGAAGTGAAATGGAGAAATGGGGGGAATGTTTAAGTTCAAAGCCTGCCTCGGACATTTGCTATCTATGGGACCTTGGGCAAGAAGACTGTAAACTTTGGCAGATACAGACAAACTGGAAAGGCTTCAAAATATGGAGTGTGTGTGTGTGTGTGTGTGTGTGTAGACAGACAATATATGTACCTTTCTCTGCTTCAGTTTCCTCATTTGCAAAATTGGGGGGAAGGAAGAATCAGTGGCTGTTAAAATCTCTTTTGGCTCTAAAGCCATGAGGTACATTAACATATCCAAAATCAGTCACTAATAATTATCTAAAATAACATTTGGATGCTCAGCCTCCTGACTTCAAGCCTCACATAGCCTCTCAAAGGGACCAATAAGGAAATATTTCTTTATTCCACATACCAATCTTGATTAGAGAAATTCATGACCAGAAGGATGGTCCCTTAAGGATGGTTCTACCCCAAACATTCAGAAATTGCATGAACCATGGTGATATTCTGAGTGGAAGGTTTACCTATGCAGAGGATCTTTTGAAGTACTGAAGAAATATACAAGTAATGATTAATCTATTCTCTTGACTATTTATAGCTAAAAGACCATCCCTGGAAATCACTTTTCCTTTCCTTTGAGTCCAAGTTAAAAGACAGGCACATGAAATCAGAAAGAAATCTTGGAGTCAGCTCCCATCTATTAACCGCACACTCAGGGACTTGGGTTATGTACTAATGAGACATTCTTTCCTGACAGTAGGAATGGAGCTGGTGTATAAGGATAATCTTCTTTTGTGCTATCTAATCATGTCCCCCTTCAGGGAGGCAGCAGTCCTTTGAAGTGCTGTGTTGAACAAGAAAATTTTTTTAGGTTACTAAAAGGGCTGGCAGCTCCAGGTCAATAATAGGTTCCAGTTCAAGCCCACAGGGTCATTGTTTGGGCCCAGATTGCTCAGAATATAAATAGCAATTGTTTCTGTTTTGATTACTGTACACACACACACACACACACACACACACACACACACACACACTTTTTTTTTATTAGTCAAAAGAGGCCATTTTCTGCCTCATTTCTTATCTAGCTTTAATCACTGATTGGGCTATAGCCTCTGTCAAACTGAAACCTGTTAGAGATCTTAGCTTAAAAAGGTAGCTCTCTTCTACATCTTGCCACCTGATCCAGAATGAGGTTGGTAACCTTGCACAGCCCTCCCCTCACTTAAATCCAATTCACTTGCAAGTCATAGCAAAACCTCCTGTTTGTCATAGTCCTCATCAGAAGTAAAGAACAAATAACAAATTGAGTTGGAAAGATATTGTACATCCTTAAATCATTAAATACATTTTTTAAAGATGTGTTTATGTTCTAAGATTACAATCATTTTCCTATATATCCTGCTCCAGCCCCTCCACTGCTTCAGACTCTCCCTTATAACAAAGGAAAACAATCTAGCAAAACCAACCAGCACTGACAGCATCCAAATATCTACATTCAACATTTATAATCATCTGACTTCTAGATTCAAAATGGGTCATTGTATTTCTTTTTATTTCCACTATTGTTGTCATTGAGGATAATGTTCTCTTGGCTCTGTTTACTTCACTTTTGCATCAATTTATATATGTTTTTCCATGTTTCTCTGAATTCTTCATATTTGTTATTTCCTATAACACAGTAATGTTCCATGGTGACTCTGCCATAATTTGTCCAACTGCTGCCCTCTTGAGTAGTATGCCCTGTTCCCAGGTTTTGCCACTACAAAATATGCTGCCATGAATATTTTGATATAAATCCCTTTATACCAAATTTATGTTTAATTTATATTTCTTTATTTCAAGTTTCTTTAAAAACAGAACTTCATAATATATTTTGTAGCACTTCCATTTCCAAACAAATGTCCCCTTCTACTTTCCCATAAGCCAAGATTTTTAACAAAGAACAAAAAACAGAAAATGAAAAGCCGTGAAAATCAGCTGAATCAGACAACATATGTAGCACCTCACAACTATAGAAAGTTCAATTTCATTTCTTGCTATTAATTCCTATTTATATTTTTGTAAGTCATTGTGTTTGTTGCTTTCTGCCTCCTAGGAAGTTCCATTTGTTTCAATTCATATAAATCTTTCCCTGTTTTTCTATGTTTCTCACATTTGTGACTTTTCCATGGTATAATCATATTCTGTTACATACATAAACCATAATTTAATCAATCCTTCCCCAAAGGCTTTGATTTTTCCACAATTTGGGATTCCCACCACCACCATGTTTTGTTGTTCAGTTGTTGCAATCATGTCCAACTTTATAATAGTGCAAATAACATTATAATGATTATAATGGAGTTTTCTTGGCAAAGACAATGCAATGGTTTCTCATTCCCTTCTCCAGCTCATTTTACAGATGAGGAAACTGAGGCAAGGTTAAGTGAATTGCCCAGGTTGATGCACAGCTAGTAAGTTTCTGAGGCCGGGTTTGAATTCTTGAAGATATGTCTTTCTGACTCCAGAACTGGTGTTCTGTGCACGATGGCACCCTCTACCTGCCTCTTTTTAGCCTACCACAAATCATGTTGCCCTGAATATTCTAGTATATATGGGACTTTTCTTTTTCCTTTTAATCTGCTAGGGTTACACATCCAAGAGGGGGATTTCTGTACCAACAAATAAAACAACTCAGTGATTTTTCTTGCATAAAGGAAATTATTTTCCAGAAGTGAGACCGATTCATGGCTTTACCAACAGTATACTCACATGCGTCATGTCTTTTGTTGTCTCAGCTCCCAGAAACATAACAAGGTAACAAGAATCTATAAATTTAACCTCATTTTCCTTATAATTTTGGAATTGTAAGGAGATTTAAATGTCATTTAGAAAAATTAATAATTGAACAAGAATTCCTACTTCAACATCTCTGTAGTGTGGTCAACCTGATTTTGAAGCCTCCTCCATACAATTGATGGGGATATTTTCCCCATGAGGACGTTTTCCCTTACTTAAAATCTAATTCCATCTCCCCATATGTTCTGTGTCCTGGGTCCAAGATATGTCAAGGTCCTTTATATCAAAGGTGTCAAACACTAGCTGGGTACTAGAAGAAAAATAAGAAGGGAATAAACACTTGTATAGAGATCCTTGCTTCCTTTGATCCTCACAATACCCTTGAGAGGTAAATGCTACTATTATCCCCATTTTATAGTTGAAAAAACTGAGGCAGAGGAAGGTTAAATAATTTGCCCAGAGTCATACAGCTAGTAAGTGTTTGGAGGCAGAATTGAAATTCAGGTCTCCCTTGACTCCAAGCCAGAAAGCAGTGCACCATAGCTCCACCTGGCTGTCTGTGGGCCATAATATTCCCAAGTGCATCCTGAACCAGATGAAAATGTAATTGGGAAATTAACAAAATAAAAATGAAATAAACCATAGATAATATTACATTTGTGTGTTCTGTAGGGGTTCTTATGTATATATTAGCATCTCTTTGAGTTGATGTAGTTCTGGTTCTAAAACCAGATTCTGTGAGCCGAAGATTTTTGTTCTAGGTACATGGTTGGCTTGAAGCTTAACATCAAAAAATAAAATAAAATAAAATAAGATCATGGCAACTAGTCTTATCACTTCCAGGAAAGTAAAGGGAGAAGAAATGGAAGTGGTATCAGAATTTATATTCTTGGGATCAAAGATCACTGCAGACAGACTGCAGTTATGAAATTAAAAAAACACTTGTCCTTGGAAGGAAAGCGAAGGCAAATCTGTTCAGCATACTAAAAAGCAACGTTATCACCTTGTCAACAAAAGTTCATATAGTCAAAGGGATGGTTTTTCCAGGAACAACGTATGCCCATGAGAGTTGCATTATAAAGAAAGCTGAGATCTACAGAACTGATATATTTGGACTATGGTGCTGGAGACTTTTGGGAATCCCTTGGACAGCAAGGAGGTCAAATCAGCCAATTTTTTTTCATTTTTAAAAATTTATTTTTTATAACACACATGCATAGTTTTCAGCATTCACCCTTGTAAAACCTTGTGTTCCCAAATTTTTTTCTTCTCTCCTAGATGGCAAACAATCCAATATATGTTAAACATGTGCAACTCTCCTATACATATTTCCACAATTATCATGCTGACAAGAAAAATCAGATCAAAAGGGAAAAAATGAGAAAGAAAACAGAGTGCAAGCAAGCAACAACAACAAAAGTGAAAATACTATGTTGTGATCCACACTCAGGTCCCACAGTCCTCTCTCTGGGTGCAGGTGGCTCTTTCCTTCACAAGACCATTGAAACTGGCCTCAATCATCTCGCTGTTGAAAGATCCTCAGAACTGATCATTGTATAATCTTGGTGTTGCTTATACAATGTTTCTTGATTCCACTCACTTCACTCAGCATCAGTTCATGTAAGTCTTTCCAGGCCTTTCTGAACTCTTCCTGCTGGTCATTTCTTACAGAACAATAATATTCCATAACATTAATATACCATATCTTATTCAGTCATTCCCCAATAGATGGGCATCCAATTGATTTCCACTTCCTTGCCACTAAAAAAGGGTTACAAGAAACATTTTTGCACATGTGGATCCTTTTCCCTTTTTCATGATCTCTTTGGGATATAGACTCAGCAGATACTGCCAGATCAAAGGATATGCACAGTTTGATAGTCCTTTATGCATAGTTCCATATTGCTCTCTAGAATGGTTGGATCAGTTCACAACTTCACCAACAATGTCCCAGTTTTCCCACAGTCCCTCCAACATTCATCATTATCTTTTCCTGTCATTTTAGCAAATCTGAGAAGTTTGCAGTGGTACCTCAGAGTTGTCTTAATTTGCATTTCTCTGATCAGTAGTGCAAATCAGCCAATTCTTAAAGAAATTAAATCAGACAATTAATTCACTAGAAAGTGAAAGTGAAGCTGAAATGCTAAATTAGCCACATAATGGAAGAAAGGACTCATTGGAAAAGACTGATGTTGGGAAAGACTGAAGGCAAAAAAGAAAGGGACAGTGAGGGATGAGATGGATAGACATATGTCATGGAAGCAATGCACATGAGCATGGATGGACTTTGGGAGATAATGGAGGATAGAAGGGCCTGATGTGCCTGCCCTTTCTCATTCCATAGGGTCATGATGTTTTAGACAAAACATAACAACAACAAACATGGCCTCGTGAAGAGAGAGCCAGTTTAGCAAGCAGGAAGAGGTGACTTCAACTACTGCCTCTCAGCTCTACTAGCAGTATGACTTTGGGCCAATAACTTCATCTCTCAGGTGGCTCTTTAAAATTATAAATTACCACACACTATAATAGAGGAAGTCCCATACACCCAGGAAATCACTACCTTCTTATAAAGTAATGGCAACAATTCCTGGCTGTGTATTGAAGTGAAATGAGTTCTTGCACAAATCACTTCCTTTTTCTGAAATTTGATTTTCTTGTCTGCAAAATTAAGATTTTAAACAAGATTATCTGTAAAATGGATAAAAGTAGCAGAGTATTTCTAACATTTTCTTGGAAGACAAGGGAATATTGTTTTCTTTGCTTGTATTTTAGCAGTAGCTTTTAGATTTTTATTGGATATAGGTTTATTCGCTTTAATTTGCCAAGACATTTGAGTGTCTTCAGTTCATAAGAGGCAGCATCACCTGGTGGACAGGGGTCCAACCTTAGGGCCATAAAGAGTTGGGTTCAAGTCTTTAAGTTATTGTGGATTATTTTAAAAGACCTATTAGCTTTTTTCTATTTTCTTAATCAATCCCTACTGCTTATTTTTAACCGTGACAAGGAGATTAATTGGAGCAAACTTGTACAACAGCTCAAAACAGAAGAGACAAAAAACTCTAACAAAGAGAGGCAAGAGAACTGAATGGTAATTTTTTTTTAAATGGGGCTTGGGAAAGGAAAGAAGCACTAGGGTGGGAATCAAGACTCTAGAAATGGAAAAGTCATGATAGAAACATATCCCTGTTCTGATCCAATCTCACGAATAACCAAATCTGGGCTGGTGATTCTACTTTCCAGTCTCTTTTTCTATATCTGGAAAATGGAGGTGATCATAACTGTCTCACAAGGTTGATGTGAATATATTTTCTGTCCTGGGCTGAGGTCTATATATGGGTATAGATGCCTTTTATAATAAGAATTAACCTAGTGGTGGGATTGCGGGATGAGATGGAGACCTGATTATCAAACAACATAGGCAAAGATAAAGAACTTATCAGGCTACAGATCCCCAATTTAAACAAGGAGTATACTGAGGGGAGCAGGGAGAGGACTTAGCTTGCTGTGGGCTTAATAGAACCACTAAATGTTAGAACTAAAAAACTAAGAAAGATACTTGTCCGTTCCAAAATCCCTCATTTGAAAAATAAGGAAACTGAAACCTTGCCCAGGTTACAAGATAAATTAGTGAAAAAGACAGGACTAGAACCCACATTCTCTCCTACTCGTCTATGGAAACCTATATAGAATGTTATAAATAATTGAGACATTTAAGTTCATCTTGTCCAACTCTCAATTCAATGATCCTCTTTCATTATAAGATATGACCTCTATTATTACCTTCTCTAATGTCTGAAGATGGTTCACTGTGCAAAGATCAGAATTAGAGCCATTGGAAATTCAGTGTGTGACCTGGTAAACTTCAAAGTGAAACTGTGCAGATGGAAGCCCATGCTGAGAATAATAAGACGTTTTCATGACAAGGATAGGTTCCCAGAAAGATGGCTGGCAACTTCTGCATTGCCTTCCACCAGAAGAATCACCAAGCCCCTGCAGCTTTGGACCCAGACATGTTGAAGGAAATGTGGAGGGTGCAGATAACAACATAAAGCATCACTATGGGGAAAAAACCCTGGATTCGGAGTCACGGGAAGTCCAAAAGCATTTAATAAGCACTTAGTGAGTGTCAAACCCAGTGCTAAATGCTAAGAACACAAACACAAGCATAAAGAAAGACAGTTCCTCCCCTCAAGAAATTTCATTTTATTACTGGAGGAAGACAATGCATAATAAGGAGCTGAAAAGAAAGGAGGAAGTAGATATGAAAGTAGAGGATGAATGAGGGGGGAGTATGATGGGGAAAATCTTATACTGATGGGTCAGCTGGGCAATCTGGAGAGGATTGAAGAGTCAGAACCTGAGGTTTCACCCCTGCCTCAGCACTGATTGGGCTTCTGTGAAGCCTCTTTAAGACCTAGTAACAGACCCCCAAGATCTTTTTAATCCTATCATATATTATAGAAGAAAAGAATCTCAATTAGGCAGTATAATACAATCACCAATTATCTGGCAATAATGTAGGCAGTATTTACTGTCCTCAGAGAGTGAGAGAAGTTGAGGTCCTTATTAGGTCTATTGGCAGTAGTTGCTATGTTATTATCCTCAAAGATTACCTTCTCTGACCCTCCCCTAAAGTAACTTAAAATTACAATTTAAGGAATGCTAAGGAGCCGTATTATTGAGATGGGGCTGACCTGGAGAAATGTGAGGGAAATTCCACCTATCAAGATTGTGTATTATAGGCACTGGAAGCAAAACCCCTTACATATTAGGCTAGGTTCAGGGGATTCAAGTCTTGCTCAGAGCTGGCATGTGCCCATTATCCTAGATTAATAGAGGCCCATATCCAAACATAAACATGTTACCGTAGCCAGAAACAAAATCGTTGTAAAATAAGCTCCATTCAAGTCACAGTAAAGAAATGTTTATAAAGATCAAAACTAAACAGCTCCTCTAAATTCCTCTTTTATATCAATAAAACAAGGCTGCTAAAAGCTTTCTGAAAGAGATATTAAGAGGCAAATTAGCCAGAACTGACCTTTCACAGATTTTTTCCATGCTCATGTCACAAGACTAGAGGCAGCTTGGACAAGGGGAAAAAAAGATTGGTTTTGGAACCAAGTGACCAGGGATCAAATATTGCCTCTGCTACTTATTCACTAAGTGATCCCAGGGAAGTAGCCTGACCTCTCCGAGCCCACAGTTCACCTTGTCCTCTTCTGGAAAATGAGTTGATAATATCAACCCAACTCATAGGGCTTCTGGGAAACTCAACATTCTAAAGCTGGAAAAAACCTCAGAGAACATCTAGTCCAAGTCCCTGCTTATAAAGTTGAGGAAATTGAGGTTCCTAAAGGTTGCGTGATTTGTCTCAGCGGTGAGTTTTTTAGTCCTTTGAATTCAAAGACAGCATTCTTTTTTTTATGTCAAACTGACTTTGGGGCAGAATGAAATATCAAAGCACTTTGTACAATGTTTCACAAGTATGTGATCTGTCACTTCCAGGGCATGTTATGTACTCATCCACGGCCAAACAGGTGATGGACTCGAGATGGGGGATCACACACACATTCCTGGACACTGGCAAGGTGAGTGTTTGTTTTGCTTGACTTTGCATGTAGCAAAGGCTTGTTTTCTCTTGTCCTTTTCAGTTTTGGGGGGGAGGGAGAGTAGAAGCTAGGGATAGGGTAGCAAAGAAAAAAAAAACCAAGAGGGTCATTGATGGCTTATTTTTTAAAATGTCCATGAGAGAACAGAAGGTTAGAAAGACTCACAGGCAACAAAACTCAGCATACCCTTTGATCCAACAATACCACTGCTGGATCTATATCCCAAAGACATCAAAAAAAGGGGAGAGGGAAGACCTATTTGTACAAAAATATTTATAGCAGCTCTTTTTGTGGTGGCTAGCACCAACCTTGAGGTTGGCTCTCAAAAGCCCCAAGTTTACGAGTTCTAAGAGAGAGAGGACAGTGCCAGGCTTATGAAGAGAGAAGAGGATTGACAAGTGGACACACATATTGATGAAGGGTCAGGAAGGAATTAAAGGTATATGATGCAAGAGAGCAAAAGACCTGAACTTCTCTATTATACTGAGTTACTTGCATAATATAGATCCATTGGTAAAAGACTTGCCTATTTAGCAACCCCAGATAAGAGTGAAAGCAAAAGAAATATGTTGGGGTTTGAGGGTTGAAGGAAAGCTCTCCCAATTTTGACCATATAAACCTGTTAGAAATTGCTACAAAGAGCAAAAAGGACTCAGGAGTGTATCAAGTAAGTTTATTTATTTACGGTTGGTCCACCCAGAGACAGTCCCTGGTGGATCTGAGCTTATAGACACCAAAATGAGCTTTTTAATTTCTTCTCCTGAAGTCCAAGGCATCATCCTCATTGCTGGGGAATGATGAAATTAACAGACTGTCTGGTCCTCTTATTGCATGTTCCTCCTGGATTTGTTTCCCTTCCCTCATCATATAACCCATGTTCCAAAATGGTAGAAAACTCCTCCTTTGGGGAGAATAAGCTAAGATCAATTAAATCATCAAGCATTCTCAATCAATACCTGTAAATTCCCTTTCACTCTTCTGATTTTGGAGGTGATTTTCATGTTTATCAGTTCAGTGATTTAATATCTTGTTTTGTATAACTAACTTGGATCAGCTGACTTTCTCTAAGTTTTTTGCTTCTATTTGGAAGTACAATTCTGTAGGTTTTTCACAGTTTGGAACACTAGTCCACGAGTTTGATGCATGTAACTGGGTCAAATATATACTCACTATGTAAATGAAGGTACATCTGCCACATCTTCTTCTATCTTGCTTCACTGAAATCCATTGACTTTTGTCTGTGACTGGGCTTTATCTCTGCTGTAAGTTCCATTTGAAATACTATTAGGTCAGTCTGTGGTGAAGTCCTTCACTTAATAATCACATATCGAGTGCATACCATGTGAGAAACTTCTTCACGGAATACTGAGAAATAGTCTCTAGAACCTAGTGAAAAACAGACTCAGAGGCAGCCATAGCAAAGAATATGCATCTGCATTAAGAAGACCTGAGTTCAGATCCTGCCTTAGAAACTTATTAGCTATTTTATCCTGGGCAAATTATTTGGCTTTTCTCAAACTCACTCTTATCACTTATAAATAGGGATAATAACAACACCCAAATATTGGGAGAATCAAATGAAATAACATGAAAATTGCTTTGGAAAAACTTAAAATGCTACTGTAGAGTGAATGATGATGATGGTGGTGGTGATGGTAGGGATGATAATGATGGTGGTAATGGTGATGATGATGATGAGACTTCAGGAAAGGTAGAGGAAAATACTATAGAAATTTAAAAGGAGTAAGATCCTTTGTGGTAGCCGAAACAAAGAAGGGTTGCCAAAGGAGATGGTATTTGAGCTGGACCTTGAAGGATGGCTAAGATTTTCAGCAGAGATGAGAGAATAGAATAGAGATGGGAAAAGTTTTATTCTTTCTGGAGTAGAGAGAATTAGTAGAAGAGGGGCCAGAATGGCAGGTTGAAACCAGTTTTCAGAGGAACCGATTGCCAGGCTAAAGAAGTACACTCATTCTGTAGTCTATAAGGAGCTGTAAAATGTTTTTCAGCAGGGAAAAAACATGATTTGGGTTGTGAAAAAATCATGAAATTCTTGGCCCTTCTCTTCATGATCAATAGTAAGAACCAACTCTGATGGCTCATCCCAAATGGAGAACCTGGGATCAAATCCTGATAGTAATCCCTAGAGTGACCCATTTCTGAACTCTTTCCTCTGGAGACATTCTTTTGACTGATGATTCACATGTTAATTTTTTTTTGGTCCTATCTTGACAGGAGAGAACACTCTTATTCCAAGGAGGTACCTATTTTCCCTGTATAAAAAGAATCAGGCTCTGAATCCCAGAGTGGTGAATTTAATACCTGCTTCTGGGCAAACCATCTCTTAGAGCCCCAAACAATGCTCTTAAAACTAGAAGTTACCAATAAGTTGTCATTCTGCCTTGCTATAGGGATCTTCCTCATGCCAGATTACCTATACCAATTAAAACACAGTCAAAACAAGAACAAAATGTTGCAGCTGATGTCCCAATTGCCCACTGGTGGTTAATTAATGAATGAAATGTGACTGAAAGCACTTTTCTTCAACTTCTTGAAGTGTTTATTTAACTCTCCACTATCTCTAAGGATTTGGTTTAGTTTATTAGTATTATGTTAAACTTGACAGAGAGATTATTTCAGTTTATGTTGTTCCCAAGACTCCCTATTTCTTTGTTTCCTCTGGCACATGATTTCTTTAGAAGCCTGTGTGAACTGCTAGACTTCCCAAAGGAGGACAGGTAAATAAGCAACTTAATAGGCTGAGGATACCGATGTCTGTCCTGAGGCAATTTTGATATAGTAATGACAATCTCATCCTCTCAATTTCCTTCACTGAAAAATGAGAGGGTTGAGCTGGATGAACTAGTGCTAAATGTGTGATCCAAATGGAATATGGCTTACGTGCCATTACCATCAAATAATTTGTGTTGAGTGAAGAACTTGAGGCAAAGATAACTTTTATGTATTTTTCTTATGCTAATATTCCCTGTGTTATCCTTCACAACTTTGCACCTTTGCTATATACTCCTGGCAGGATCCTAACTAGCTCTTGGATTTGATTACCCCAGAAGCCAATGTGCCATTATGTGAATGCTATGACTTGGACATTATCTTCTTTCCCCAAATAGTATTACCACTTTAATTGTCCATAAGAGAACACAGTATCTATCAAATGGGTATTCTAGAATCAGTACCATTATAAGTTATGGGTCTGTGGATTGAAATGCTCTTCTGTCCTTATTATAATCAAATTTTCAACCTTTGCTTGATGAGTCGGATGTAGAAGATTCTTTTAGGACCTGAGCAGACAAGTAACGTCTGGAAGTTGATGACCTTTTTCAAACCTCTAGGACAGTTTCTCAAAATGTTTAAATCCATAGATCATTTAAAACTCCACAGACCACCTATCCTTAAATACATGCAGCCCCTACCCACAACAATATTTTTCTTTGATTTGGACATGATCTCTCATTGAAGGATTATAGGATTACATGTTTAAGTGAGAAGGGAATTTAGAGGCCATCAAGTCTAATCTTGCCATTTCACATCTGAAGAAACTGAGGCTTAAGGACATAAAAATGAAGATTAATTCAATGATCTCCCCTTCTTATTTTCCTTGATTTTCTGTAGTAATTGCTATTTTGATTCCCTTCCTCTGCCAATCCCACTTCGACCCCAAGTGGATAGAGTGATAAATTGGGAGTGAAAAAAGGTTCAGATCCTGCTTCAGATACTTATTTGTGTATCTCTGGGGAGATCACTTTATTCCTCTGAGAATCAGTGTCCTCATCTGTAAAAATGGTTGTAATAACAACACCTCTAAATCTCATAGGATTATTATATGATTGTAAGGATCAAATACAGCACTAGACTTCAAGCCAGGAAGATCTGGTTTGAAATCCTGCCTCAGAAATTTATTATCTGCATGATGGTATGTAAATCACTCCACTAGTCTGTGGACCTCAGTTTCTTCAACTGTAAATGGGGAGAAGGTTAGACTCAATGTTTTCTAAGATCAATTGCAGGTCTAAATCAAGGTTCCCGTGAAAAAAGCACTTTATTATTAACCACTGTATATGGGGTGTCTAGTGCCCTAGACTTTGGGGATTTTGTCTTTGGGGATACTCCCAAACATACACACACAAGATTTTCTAATTATTATTCCTTTTGTCAAAAGGATACCTTCCTGATTCTCCCCATCTTTGGAACCCCTCCTTTTCTGTCTTCTTCACTGGCTTCTTCCTCCTCTTATCTCTAAATATTCTCTAAGATACAATCCTTAAGTTTTCTTTACTGTTTTCCTTTGAATAATTCACTCACTGAGCCTTTACTTATTCCATTCTTCTTGCCAAAGATTCACCTATGTGACTTCTCTTCACCCTTAAAGGTCAATCTCATCTTGGAAGCTTCTCTGACTATTTCAGCTCATTGATTCTCTTTTTTTCCTGATTTCCACTTATTTGCTTCTTTTACAAACTATTATTATTGTTGATGATTTCTTGTTTAGGTTTCCATGAATTTCTTTGATAATTAGTAAGCTTTTTGAGAACAAAAAGTCCTACATGTCATTGTATTGTCTCAGGCTATATCTATAGGACATAGCTTTCATTCTAGCTTACCTTTCTAGGTCTCTTTCCAATGAGTCCCTCTCATATATGCTAGGCTGCTGCTGATTCCTAGAAATTACTTTTCATTTCTTTGTGCCTTTGCCCTGGATATTCCCTAAGAATGTTTTTTCTTTTTTCTCCTATATACCTTGGAACTTCTAGCTTCTTTCAAAGCTAAGCTTGGCTGTTATACTCCATTAAAGGCCTTTCCTGATCCTCCCAGTTGTCAAAGTTTTCTCTACCTAAAATAATATTGCATCTTATTGTATATATTTTGCATTTATCTGCATAATTTGCAGTTAGGTGATAAAATAAATAGTGTGTGGAATCATAAGCTTGGCTGTTATACTCCATTAAAGGCCTTTCCTGATCCTCCCAGTTGTCAAAGTTTTCTCTACCTAAAATAATATTGCATCTTATTTGTATATATTTTGCATTTATCTACATAATTTGCAGTTAGGTGATAAAATAAATAGTGTGTGGAATCGGACCCATAAAGACCTGAGTTCCAATTCTGCCTCAGATACTAGCTGTATTAAACAACCTCTCTCAGTCTGAGTTTCCACATCAGTAAAATGGGAGTAAGAGCACCTCCTTCCTAGGGGTGGTGTGAGAATCAAATCAGATGATATATGAAATTCATCTCCCAAGCCTTAAAACACTGTTATTATAATGATTATGCCCCACCTGCCCCTAGCAAAATTTAAGCTCTTTCAGAGAAAGATCTGTCTCATATCATCAGTCCCTGCATAATAGTTTTTTGTGTTTTGTGCATAATAGTTGGTTATCTAGTGCTTGTTGAGTTGAATCACAGCCTCCTTTCCCCACAGTACTGGTATATGGCCAAGCACAAAGTATATACTTTAAAAAATGGATGCTTTCCATCTGATTTGACCACAAAGAATCACCTTCCAGCTATATCTTAAGGATGCATTTAGATCCCACTTTAAGGAGCACCTTTCTGAGACAAGCAAAATACTGCTTCAGAGATTCAGAAGAACAGGTTATAAACAGTTCCCAAGCCTCACTTATTACTGGGGAATATCCTTGGCCCTAGAGCCTCAGTTCAATAGTTTTATTGTATTGGATCACAAGTAGGTGCTGTTTTCACCAACCAGACACTTAAGCTGAGAATCTAAATAGATGGAAAAAAAAGCAATGAGAGTAGGTGGAGATTGAGATAAAGATCAAGGGAGAGAAAGCAAACAAACTTCTCCTTTTTGCTACCATGAAACAATAGGCATGTAAAGGAAATTTGGGAGGATAAATTAATGTCTCATCTTATAATTAACTGAAATCAATGTTCTGTGCTAGCTTTCAACTCCTGTAATAGTACGTTCTCAAAGAAGATATTTCAGAATTCAATAAAATACATCTCTCAACCATTCCATTAGCAGAACAAACTTTCCCAACCATTCAGAAATTTGAGAAAGACACCGCAGTTACCTACTTCTAAAAGATGAAAAGGGTTGCATTTAATAAGCTCCTGGATTTAAAATCTAATCAAGTCCGGTCAGTTCACTCCATTTCACCAACATCTCCTGCCCCAGCATCTATTTGGACCTTTGACCATGATTAATACATTTCCAGCATATTTTTCTTTGAATATTTTAATAACTATGTTTGCTCTATTGTAGCAGACAAGTGTAATTCTTTGGAGAGTCTCGATAGGAATGGTATTGGCCACATCTCTAAATGGAGCAGGTTCCATATTGTGAGTCTAAATCTGTGGCCAGATAAGATATAAAAATTGATATAATTTACCTTCCTCCAGAGTACCTTTACCATTCCAGAGGTGGGGGAAGGAGCAATTTTTCCAAGCACTGGGCTTGGAAATCAGGAAAGACCAAGGTCAAATCGGGCCTCATACTCTTACCCTAGGCAAGTCATGATCCCTGTTTACCTCAGTCTTCATCTGTAGAATTCAATAGACAAGAAAATGGCAAACCAGTCCAGCATCTTTGCCAACCATTCCCCCCCCCAAAAAAAAAAAAACCAACAACAGATGGGTCACTGAGGAGTCAGACAGGGCTGAACAGCCATAACAAAGGGGTGGGGGAAGGAGTCTCTGGGATTTAGGGAGTATTTTGTAATGTTAGATGCATCACAATGAGCTTAAGTGATAGCATACAGTTTAAAATATTAAACTGGAAGGAAATGTTGAATAAATACATGGCCTGTTTAATCTGATTTGACCACAAGGAGCCAATTTACAGCTATACCTTTAAAAGCCATTCCATTTCCAGCAAAATACTGCTTCAGAGATTCAAAAGAATACTGTAACTGTTCCAAATGCTTCATTTCCTACTGGGGGAAGTCCTTGGCCCTAGAGCCTCAATCCAATGGTTCCATTTAAAATACACAGAAGGAAATCGAGGATATGATAGTACCAAGAAGAAATGTCCAGTCTGGAGATGAGCATGAGAGGTAATGGTGATTCCATTTATACCCTTTTGGTTTCAGAAGCAGTTGTTGTTGTTGTTTTCTTTCTGTCATGTACGTATAAGGTGATGCAGTCAGAATATTTTGGAACCCATCTGAGGCTCAAAATTGCCTCCCCCTTCCCCCTCAGGCAGGTTTTTCATGCTTGAAGTTTTCCTGCAATCAATATGCTTAGTTAATGGATACAACCCCTGAGCTCTCGCCTCCACTTCCCAGCCAGATCCACACAAAAACAAAGCAGGGATTTTCCAGAGTAGAAAAAAATCTTAATCGATTCAAAAGAGAATAAGCACGTCCTCCCTTGTACCTCTGGATGACATAACTGTAGGTCATGAGTGAACCGAGCCCTGGGACCCTGGGTTCTGAAGTGCCCCCACGTCAATAAAACGTCATTGTCCAGACCATCTCTTCACAGCCCCTGCCCCTTCGCCCAATCCAGGGCTGACATCTCCACATAGCTCAGGCACACACTGCCACTCCAGCCCGGAGTGGAGGGAAGCAGGGGAAGGAAAGGAGTGCAGAACCTGGCCTTAGAAGGCTGGGATTTAGGTCCTGCCTCCGCCACTTACTAGAAGGTGAGTCCTTAAGTGCCTTTCTTCCATCCAGTCACTATTTGCTTTTCTGCAGAGTGAAAGGGTTGGGCTACCTCAGCTCTATTTCTTGATCCGGCTCTAACTTTCCCCCAGGGAAGCCACTGCCCACTCTCCTTGGTCCTGATCCCCGGAGCTCAGCATCTGTCGGTCCTTTCCTCCCTTCTGGTCCCGGCCAAGGCGGCCGCGGGGTTTCCCCGACTCAGACTCGGCCCCCCGGGGGCGGCTCGCTGCAGCTCGAGCTCCTCCAGCGCCTCTGGGCCGGTCCAGTCGCAGCACTCGCGGGCCCGCCCTTGGCTGGGCGGGAGGACGAGGGACCGCAGCGGCGGCAGCACAGCTCCCACAGCAGCTGCCGAAACTCCGGGCGCAGCAGGCAGTAGAGCAGCGGGTTGAGGCAGCTGTTGGCGTGCGCCAGACAAATGGTCACCGGGAACAGGTAGCTGTGCACCAGGTAGTAGGCCCGGTCCCAGGGAACAGCGTTGAACTTAACCAGCACCCCCCAGAGCGTGATGGCGTGATTGGGCAGCCAGCACAGGAAGAAGGCGAGCACCACCACGGTCACGGAGCGGGTCACTCGCGAGGGCCTCCGGGGGGTAGGGGGGGGCCCCGACGGGCCGGAGGGCCCCCGGAGCCAAGGCCGCGGTCGCCGGCGCAGGAAGCGCACCAGCAGCAGGTAGCAGGCGGACAAGGTGGCCAGGGGCAGCAGGAAGGCCACGGTTATCTTCTGCACGTGGTAGAGAGCCAGCCAGTCCCAGCTGCCGTCGGGGAAGCGGAGCAGACAGAGCCGCTCGCCCGCCACGCTGGCCACCGTGGAGAAGAGCGCGGTGGGCATCGTGGCCAGGGAGGCGGCGACCCAAAGCAGGCCACACACCCAGACCGGGGTGGCCGCCCCGCAGCAGGCGGCGTCTCGGCCGTCGGGGCTGTAGCGGCGCAAGGCCCCCGCCACCGTGAAGTAGCGCGCGATGCTCATGGCGCTGAGGAAGAAGGCGCTGGCGTACATGTTGAGCACCGTCATCGACAGCACAATCTTGCACATGGCGCTCCCGAAGGGCCAGCTGAAGTCCCGGGCCGTGTCCACCGCCCAGAAGGGCAGGGTCAGCACGAACTGGAAGTCCGTGGCCGCCAGGTTGAGGACGAAGCAGTTCAAGGCCGAGGGCCGGCGTCTTTGGCGAGCGCGGACCAGCACCATCACCAGCACGTTGCCCACCAGGCCGACCGCGCACACCGTCAGGTACACCGCGGCGATCAGCAGCCGCAATGCCAGCGCCGCCCCAGCCGGCACCTCCATGGTGTCCAGACTCCCCGAGCCGCGGTCCGGAGGCTCCGACTGGGACCCGTTGCCCGGGGCTCCCGCACAGGCATTTACTGGTCGCTGCGACTCGGCCCCTTCCAAGCCGCCACAGGAGGGCACTGCCCCGACGGCTCCGGGACCGCGCGCGTCCCCTTCTGCGTACATTGTCCCAGGCTGGAGTTGGAGCGATGGAGCCCAAGGCAGGACACAGCCGGGTCTCTCCCTAAGCCGGCACTACTCCCGCGCGTCAGTCACACCACGGTAAGTAAGGACGCGGTGTCCTGGGAGAACTCCGGGGCGCAACTCGCTGGAGGTGAGCATCCGCTCGGTGCTTTTAACAAGAGCGGATCCCGCCCTTGTGGGGCGGCGATTGGTCACTGCAATTGTAGCCCCACCCCGAAAACCCCAAGTCCCCTTTGCATTGGATTCTTCTCCAGCCTCCTGGGGATCTCTTGCCCTGTTATGGTACAGGGCGCCCCTGGGAAGAGACCCAGGTGACTTGTCTGTCACCCAACTGCCACTTTTTCTGCCAGCTAAGACTGAAGGCTCGCGGATGTCCCAATTCCTTCTGGGAAAACGCAGGCATTGCTTTGCGGGAGTGTGGGCTCGGCTCCGAAGGGCTGAGAGAAGTGGGGGGAGGGCTCACTGTGTCCAGCTGCTGGGAAGGAAGGGGTGGGAGGTACATAACGTATTTCGCAGTTAGCTTGCCTGGGGTGGCCCAGGTCCCCTGCACGCATCCTTCCCTCCTCCTCATCCATCCTTCTAGTCCCAGATCCCTCCTTTTCAGTCTTTTTCTCTTCCTTTCTAACCCTCTCCTCTTCCAGTGTTTATGGTGTATCTCTGTCTTTGTCTTTGCTTCCTGCCTTCCTGCCTCCCTTTCCTGTCTGTCTCTGTCCTCTGTGTCTGTCTTTCTCTGACCCTCTGTGTCTCTTTTCTCTCTTTGTATCTGTGCCTCATCCTTTCTGCGTCTCATGTTTCTCCATCTCTGTCTCTTCATCTCACACTCCCCTAATATTTTCCTAAACTTCCCTCTTCCTTATTGCACTGGATAGAAGAACCTAG
Source organism: Sarcophilus harrisii (assembly GCF_902635505.1). Lineage (NCBI taxonomy): Eukaryota > Metazoa > Chordata > Mammalia > Dasyuromorphia > Dasyuridae > Sarcophilus > Sarcophilus harrisii. The sequence goes on from NC_045427.1 coordinate 628,780,493, forward strand.
TAGAGTGGGGGTAAGGAGGAAGAAGTCTAACACGGGAAATGACAACCCTGTCGTTGTATGAATTTGGCCAAGTTACTTCATCTTCCTGAGCCTCAGTTTCCCCATCTGTAAAATGGAGGATCGGTGTAATAATAACACCAGAGTCGCTTACCTCATAGGACTGTTGTGAGGATCAGAGAAGATTGTGAACATGAAGCTTGTGTCTAACGTTTTCTAAACTGTGATGCTGAAAGCACCTTCACCTTGGAATCTCATCTATATCCAAGTCTTAGCTCTATCACTTGCTAGCAAGGTGACCTTGGACAACTGTGGTGCCTCTTTGAGTTTCCTCATCTGTTTAAAAAATAGGTTGAATTTCTCAGAACCCTTTCAGCTCTCACCTTCCATTATTATTTGGAGACGTAATGTGGTGTAGAAGTTGGTTATTGGAAGGCCTGAGAGAAGCACAGAGTTAGAAGGGATTGTGGGGAATATTTAGACCAACTTTTATTTCTCTACAATAGCTCCCATACAGGTGCTTATCTGTTCTCTATTTATAAGTGTTCTGTGATGGGGTCATTAACTTCTGAAAGAGCCCATTCACCTTTTTCTGTTTATTTTTTCTCAATAGTATTTTATTTTTCCAAGTACATGTAAAAATGGTTTTGAACTTTCATTTTTCTAAGATCTTGTGTTCCAATTTTTTCTTCCTTCCTCTTTATCTCCCTCCTCCTCAAGATGGCAAGAAATCGGAAATAGGTTAAATATGTACAATCCTTTTAAACATACTTCTGTATTTATCATAAAGTATAAAAAAATCAGACCAAAAGGAAATAAACCACCAGAAAGAAGTCAGATAAAAAAATGAAAATACTATGCTTCAATCCACATTCATTCTCCATACTTCTCTCTCTGAACGCAGATGGCAGTTTCCATTCCAAATCTATTAGAATTGTTTTGCCATTCAACTTTTTATTGCTATTCAGTTATGATTGACTTTATGATTTCATGGACCATATTGTCTATGGAGTTTTCTTGGCAAAGGTACTGGAGTGATTTGCCATTTCCTAAGATAAGTAGAAGTTATTTGTTTAAGATCACATAGTCTCTGATGACTTCCTGACTCCAGGCCCAGGCCCTGACTCCACTTTATCTACTGAGCCACCTAGATGTCTTTTGATTGGACTTTTAGACAGCTCTAATGGTTAGGAAGGTTTTCTTTGCATGGAACCGCAATCTGTCTCTATCTCCTATCCCACTTCTGCCCTTTGAGGTCAGGCAGAACAAGTTAGTCTTTCTTCCATTGTTAAGTATTAAAAGAGAGATCATGTCCACTTACACTCTTTTCTCTAGGCTAAACACACCACCACCACACCTCAACTTTCCCCAGTGAATCTATTTTTGCCTTGATATTCAGCTCCTTCTCACCACTCCAGGCAGCAAAGCTTCTTAAACTGAAAAGCTAATGAAGACATAATGACTTTCACATTGTTTTGCTACAATATATAACATTTATTTGGGATGTCAGGCTTGGCTAATAAGAAGAATTGCCTGGAGGCCTTTCATTGATCATCCAGTTACTTTACTCTACATTTTAAGCAAACTGCAATGAAGTGGGTCAGCTGGGACACGTTGGAGAACCTGATGGGCAAAGCAAGTCCTTCTGGACAACAATTAGGAAGGAAGTTCTTTTATTCTATTCAACTTTCTTTTCTCTTTTCTTTTCTTTTGTTGTTGCTGAGGCAATTGGGGTTAAGTGACTTGCTCAGGGTCACACAGCCAGGGAGTATTAAGTGTCTGAAACCAGATTTGAACTCAAGTCCTCAAACTTCAGGGTTGGTGCTCTATCCACGCACCACCTCGCTGCCCCTCTATTCCACTTTCTTTATAATTAGAAGATATTTCTTGTTGACAGTCCTTTTGAAGCTAAAATAGCTGAAGGAAGCATGACTTGATATATCACAAAGACCATTCATTGTTCTGGGTTCAAACCTCAGTTGTATGACTTTACTAGTTTTGTGACTCTAGGTAGGTCACAACTTCTCTGAATATCACTTTCCTCTTCTGAAACATAAAACAAATCATTTGGCAAGTCTTGTCAATTCAAGTTCCATATTTATTTCATCCACCCCTTTCTTTCTATTTCCACAGCCAATTACCTAGTTCACACTTAAATAAGCTCTTGTTTGTATTCCTGCAATTACCTCCTAATTGGTCTCCTTGACTACAATATTTTCCCTTTCCTTCATATTGCTGCCAAATTGATATTTCTAAAGTCTAAATCTGACCATTTGCAAAAGCCTCTTGGAACTCCCTATTCCCTTTAGGATGAAATATAAAATCAACACTCTGGAATTCTGAGGACTTTAAAATCAGACTCTCAATCATCTCTCCAATCTTATTTCATACTATGTACTCACCTTCATAAATTTTCTCTTCCAGATAAATAGACTTGTTGCTGTTTTGCCTGTGATATCATTTTTCCAGTTTTTGTGTCTTTGAACAGGTGTTCCCCCATGGACTCTTTTTATTACTATTATCCCTTAGGAATCTCTAGCTTTTTTCTTTTGGGGAGAGGCAATCTGGGCTAAGTGACTTGCCCAGAGTCACACAGCTAATAAGTCTGAATCTGGATTTGAATTCAGGTCCTCCTGATTCCAGGGCTGATGCTCTATCCATCTACCTTCCCCATAGCTTTTTTCAAAACACCATATCCTGGTCCCCATCAGTTGTTGGTTCTCTCTGTTTCTCTAACTCTATCTCTATCTCTGCTTTTGTCTGTATGTCTGTCTGTCTCTGTGTGTGTAGAAAATAGGCTCCTTGAAGGCAGGGACTGTTTCACTTTTGCTTTTGTGTCCTAAATACACACACAAAATTTGCACGTTAAAAATGTTTGATGGATGTGTAGTGAATTTAATTGGATGTTGGACTAATGGATTAAATGATTTAAAAGCTTTCTTTTTACTCTAAAACCAATAATCCTATGATCTTCCATCTAAATTAACAAATCCCTGTACCACATTATTCAATTTGGATGTAGGAACAGTCACTCATTTGCAATGGGCTAGAGATTTTTTGGAAGCTAACCTCTATTAATTCTCTAAGCAGACTGTCATGCAATGATTCTAGTCCAATTCAAAGGAAAGATTTTTCAAGGTGAATCAAGTGGTTCTTGTGAATAAAAGTGAAGTGATGATATTTCCTTCATTTTGCTCCAACTTTCTATAACAATACCATTGTGAATACCATTTCTTTTCTTAAATATTGATATATTTTATTGCTATATTTTCAAACTACATTGAGATGTAGTTCCTTGAGTCAATTTCTCTTCCTCTATACATTATACCCACCAAAGTGCCTTACATATAGTAGAAACTAATTTTTTAATGAAAAATATCCATTCCTTTCAAATACTTTGAGCTATATTAATGCTGTCAATATATAAAATTAAATGGAAAATAAGCCACAGGATGATTTGATGGTATAAAATGCAAATTCAGGAAAAGTTTTAAAAAGTCAAAAAACTTTTATAGTGACTTGCCAGTCACTGGCAAGGACACACAGCCTTAATTTTGCTACAGAAACCATGTTTATTTTCAAGCCAATTTGGGGCCATCAAGGATCAGAATTCTATAAATAAAAAACCATTAGGGGAATTTACTCTTATAAGGATATATAAAACCCTTGTCCATTTGGGTGACTTAAAATAAGTGGTTGTTTGATGTCATTTCAGGGAAAAAATAAAATAAAAGGGGAAAAGAAGAATATATAAGTGAGTATCACTTCTTTAGCTGGAAAATCAGATGGGAGAACCCTCGTATTCCACTTTTGTTTCTCAATATAGTTAGCCATTTAGTAGATGAAATGGTTATGAATTGCACAGATGGGTAGGAATGGGCATGGTTCATTTGTATTACATGGGAGATGACCACACCAAGATCACAGATCCAGTGAATTATTCAAGAAAGAGCCATTTATCTGCCTCATTAATTTTAAACAACAGTCCTGAAAAAAACATAGAGATGAACTAGTGATTTAGTAATTCCTCTAGTCATTTCAGCTTTACATTCCGATCATGCATCGAGAAATAGCTTGACTTCAGGACAAAATGAACTCCAAATGCATATAGGGAATCTCTTAACTAGATAAACCACAATCTTAAATGCAGCACATGCACAACCTGACTCATTTCCTTCTTCCTTCCTTTCTCTCTCCTTTCCTTCATCTTCCCTCTGTATCTCTCTTCTTCCTTCTTTCCTTCCTCCCTCCATTTCTTCTCTTTTCCTTTCCTTCCCACCTCTTTACCTCCCTCTCTACCTCTTTTTCTCCCTGATACCCTCTATTCCTTCTTTCCTCTCCCTCCATTCCTTTCTCCCTTTCCCATCTTTTTCCCTTTCTTTCTTTCTCCCTTCCTCATGTTTCCTTCTTTCTTTCCCTTCCTTCTTTCTTCTTCCCTCCCTTTTTCTTCCTTCTCTCCTCTCCCTCCCTTTCTCTCTTTCTTTTGAACTCTTTCCACTTCTCAAAAAAAACTGCTTCTCTTGTTTAAATTTAATAAATCAAATTAACAAGCATTTATTAATCCCATACTAAATGCAAAATACTATAATAGGTGGTGGGGATACAAAGACTGCTTCCAAGATCAATCAGTCAATATCTGTGCATTTATTAGACATACCTACAATGACCAGAAATAGTGCTAAATAGTGGAGATTAAAAAAAATAGTGGAGAGAATGAAAAAATGCCCACTCCTAAGGAGCTTACAATCTAATGAATTAGACAAAAAGTATATATGAGAGAAAAAGACAGATATTCAGAAAGATATATAGGGGGAGAGACAATCAGACAGAGACAGACTGACAGAGGAGAGACAGAGACAGACATAGAAAGATGGAGAGAGAAAGAGATTGGGAATACAAATAATTCTACTGTACTATGGGAGGGAGCACAGTAGCTAAGGATGAAGGAGAGAATCAGAAAAAAGTTTCACGGAGAAGATGGTGCCCGAACTGCATCTTAAAGAGATGGACTCTAGGATGTGGCCATTAGGAGGAAGTGCATTCTAGGTATGGAATGGCTAATGCAAAGTCATGGTGGTGGGTGCATGTATGAGGAATACATAGAAGGTCAGTTTGGCCAGATCACAGGGTGTACATACAGGAAAGATGCCCAATGCATCTGGAAAGATAGGTTGGGGTCAAGTTGTGTAGGGCTTTAAAAGGTACCATACCTTTAAAAGTATGGTACATTCATGAAAAATAGGGAAGTTCCGAAGAAAGAAAGGTTTAAGGCAACAAAAATATGAGCTCAAGTTTTAGAAATGCTGAGTTTAGGTTGTCTGTAGAACATCAAATTTGAAATGTCCAGTAAATAATTGATGCTGTAGAGCTGAAATTCAGAGGAGAAACTGGAGCTCAATCTATAAAGCTGGTAGGTATCTGCATGGAGATAATGGCTAAATCCATGGAAGCTGATGAGGTTACCAAGAGGGAATAGAAGGAGAAGAAAAGAAGGACAAGAATCAGCCTCAGTGAACATCCACAGCAAAGGGATACATTGTGGATGATGAAAGAGCAAAGGAGACTGAAAAGTCAAGTCAATACACATTTATTAAGCACTTACTACATCCCAGGCAATATGCCAAGCACTAGTAATACAAAGAAAGGTAAAAACAGACCTTGTGCTCTAAATTAGGAGAGAATGAAGTCATGAAAATGGAGAGGGAATGAATATCTGGGAGTAGAGGCAAGGTCAATAGTGTCAAGTACAGCAGATTGGGCATGAAAGAATTAGAATGAGAAAACACTATCAAATCTGGCAATTGAGAGATCACTAACAACTTGGGATAGAGCATTTCCAGTTAAGTGATGAAATTAGACTTTCAAACGACTGAAGGGTCAGTGAGAGAAGAGGAAATGAAGGCATTGAATGTAGGTGACTTTTTCAAGTAATTTGTCTGAGAAATGAAGGAGAGATAGACAATATCTTGAGAGGACAGTAGAATCTACTGAAGAATTTTTAAAGATGGGGGAGATTTGGACATTATTGAAAATAATATGGTAGGTGGATGGTACAGTGGATAGAGCATTGGGCCTGAAACCAGAAAGTACTGAGTTAAAACCTGGTCCTGGGCACTTACTAGCTGTGTGACTCTGGGCAAGTCACTTAGCTTCTGTTTTCCTCCCTTTCCTCATCTGTAAAATGGGGAGTAATAACATAACCCTCCTCTCAGGATTGCCATGAGGATCAAATGAGATAATAATCATAAAGCATCTGGAACATAGTAAGTGCTATGTAAGTGTTAAGATTGTTATTAAGGAAGGAACCAATTGTTAGAGAGAGATTCAAGGGAGAGGTGGTGGTGCTTGAGAATATAATCTACTGGTGGAAATGGAACGGGATAGAATCAAGTGATGCAAGAAGAGTTGTTGACCTTAGTGAGAAGAAAGAAATTCATATCTGATTGATTAGCAAGTTTTATTTTGTCTCCTTCACGTTCATCTTTGTTCTAGGGTGTTGAGACAAATAAAACCATGTCAATCCCCTTTTCAATACATTTCAATAGCTTTCTGTTTCTTCCAGGAGAAAATAGAAACTCCTCTCTAGATTTTTAAGCCCTTCACAATCTAGCCCCTCCATGTCTTTTCAGCTTCATTACTCATTAGTATCCTTCCCACACTCAATGGTCCAACCAAAATGACCTTCTTTCTCTTCTTTATTCTTGATTCTCTCCCTCCTGACTCCATATATTTGCAATCACTGTTCTCTATTTCTATAAAGTACTCTCACCTCACTTCTGCTTCATAGAATCCCTTACTTCTTTAAAGATGCAGTTTCATCAACATCTTTTCCACAAAGCTTTTTTGGGTCCCTCTAAATGTTAGTACCTTCCTTTCCTAATTACCTTTTTTATTTTTTATATTTTTATGAATACATATACATATACATATTTATGTATACATATGTGTGTATGAATATATTGTTGATTAAGACAATCCAAAACCTAAAAAGGTTTTAAGAAAGTTTAGCAGAAGAGAGAACCAGAAAAAGATGGAACTCTCTCCTTAAGTCTCTTAGAGGCTTACATTATATAGAGTTGAAACAAGAGTATAAGCACAAATATCTGGATGATTGGCACATGTCAGTTAGATGATGTCCAGAAAAAGGCAGTGCCCAGGTGATATTGCTTGAGATGCATATTAGCAATTAAGTTTAAAGATTCCATAGAATTTGGGAGAAGGCAAATGAGACATTGGTAAATCCTAAAACACAAGTTTTGGGTGCATCCAAAATAAAAGTTGGATGGGAGCTAAGTATTCTTTGCAGAGATCTCAGCTTTCCTGGAGTAGCTTTCAGGTCAGCCTGATCTACACAGTAAGCTTTGGGTTAGACAATTGGGTTAGACATGAAGCTAAGTTTAAGCAATATCAACACATAACAAAGCATTTCTCCCAGTATATATTATATGTTCTTGAATAGTTATATAAATACATGTTGTCTCCCTCCATAAAATGTAAGCTCCTTAAAGGCAAGGATTATTCAGTTTTTGCTTTTGTGTTCCCAGCATCCGATATAGTGTCTGGTACTTAGTCAACACTTAATTAACATTTTTTGATTGCTTGAGAGCTGTCTCTCCCCTCTTTTCTGGTCTCATTATCCTCATCCTTATAAAAGCACCTGGGGCAGCTAGTTGGTGCAGTGGATAGAGCACAAGCCCTGAAGTCAGGAGGACCTGAGTTCAAATCTGGCCTCAGACACTTAACACTTCCTAGCTGTGTGACCCTGGGCAAGTCACTTAACCCCAACTGCCTCAAGAAAAAAAAAAAAAAAGCACCTGTATTACCTATTCAGACAAAGTTTTCCAACTCTGACTTCCTCCTTCTTCCAGCCCATCTTTGCCACACTGCCAGACTAAAGGACATCTAGACTAGACTCTCCTCTGCTCTACATTTTGCATTAATTCCCTACTGTCTACTAAGTCAAGTTCACACTTCACAACTTGGCACCCCACCTATTGCACCACTATTCCTTCCATACTCATTGTTCCAACCAACTAGTGGACCACTAGTCTTCTCCTAGCAATTTCCTGCTCTTATCTGCCCCCTACTATTCTTTAGTCTCAGAATACCTTTTCTTCTCTCCTATCTCCACCTAGATTTGTACCTGTTCAGTAAAAGCTAACTGAAATATCCCCTCCTTTAGGAAGCCTCTCTTGATTCTCGCAGTTAGTGATAATTTTTTCTGCTTGTCTCTTATCAAATACTATTATATTTAGTGCAATCGTACTGAATATTTATTGCAATCGTACTGAATACTTAACGCTTATGAAGTACTATTGTATATTTTTATGTTATGGGGGAGGGATCAGTGTCTAAATCTGTTCTTTCCCAGTGGTGGAGAAATCTTGTAGAGGAAACTTCCTTGACTAATGTTTATCTGCAAATATTCTTCAATTTATAGTTGCCCCAGAACCATGTGGCCAATATGTTATGGAACTTGAACCTATATCTTGCTGACCCCAAGTCCAGTTCTTTGTATACTGTATCAACTTGTCTCTGTAGTTTTATGTGTCAAGGATTACCCCATTCCTATAAATTCCAATAGGGACGGGATCATAAAGCATGTAAACTTTGCATCTTTGAATTTAGGAGATTAATCAACCAATCAAAATGTATTTATAGGGTACCCACTATGTGTCAGTCACTTGAACTATAAAACCAAAAATGAAGTTGTACCTTGCCTTCAATGAGCTTGTATTCTATTGAAAAGACAATATATACAAATTCAAGAACAGACAAATATATACTAGATAAATTCAGGGAGTTGAAGTAATTAATTTATAAAAGCTATAAACTGTACTAAGACTTTTGGGATATCCTATACATTTAATTTTTTAAATTAAAATGACTTCAACTCCAAGATCCATCCGGAGTCACTGTGGCTGATGTCTTCTTTCCAAGGTCTCTACTTGGCACCTGAGAAACTGTTTACTGGTACATCATCATAGAATCCTTCAGTGGCTGAAGATTTGAGGCCCCTTTGCAAAAGTGGTTAAGGAACCTCCTTCATCCTTTGCTATTTGCATTGTAGAAAGATCTTCACCCTTCTGCAATTAAGAGCTATTTGAAATTATCAGATTTTAGAAGAAGAAACTTTTGAAACCAGATCAAAGATGTGAAATGGAAGCTTAGTGGGATTAAGTGATGAAAGTCACAAGCAGAGTGATGACCTCAATGGAATATACCCTGCTGCAGGAAGATACTTTTTCCAAACATACTAGAACCTAATGGACAATCACTGATAAGTGATTAGTAAATAAGTAAAAGGGAATATCCTGCAAGTTTAGATGCTTTAAGTGCTGCATGTCAGCTAAAGTGAATGTTTGCTGATGTCTTCTAGAAAGGGTGAAAGATTTTCATTTTATCTTAGTAGATATATGGCAACCAGCTCTACCATCCTGAGTTACAGGTCAGTCCCTTGACGCAAGCAGACAAAACCAACCTGACCCTCAGTGTTTCAACCTATAACTTTATTGGTTCATTCCCAGTCTCATCACTACTACCACTTAGGAAGACTTATTATTATTAATTATTATTAGCATTCAGACATAAAAGCAGCTTTAAAAATTATGTAGTCCATATGACGAAGCACTGACTCCCAGAAAAAGAACTGAAGCTATCTGAATACAGACTAAAACATGCTATTTTCACTTTCTTTCCTTTTTTTTCTCAAATTCAAGTTTTCTAGTACAAAATGGCTAATATGGAAAATTTTACATGATTACACATGTATTAACATTTCAGAAGGGAAGGGAGGGAGAGAAAAGAGAGAATTTAGAACTCAAAACTTTTTTTAAAGTTTAAAAAATGGTTGTAACGTATTTGGGAAGAATAAAACATTATTAAAAATTATATGTGCCCATTTATGATTTGGGGTCCGGCAATCCTGGGATCAGAGAAGGTTATTTTTTTTCTCTCCACAAACTCTGTTGCCCCCAAACTTGGCACCTGGCCTGTCAGAGCCAGTAGCAGTTACAGATGAGAGGTCCTAGTTCCGTGGGGCCTTTGAATGCCACCTGTGTTTTTGGCATCTGTTTATGAGCCCTTGTGCAGCTTTTGTTATAATTTACTGTTCTGTGTGGTAACTATTTGCCAGGGTATGATTAAACTTGCATTTTTGGCATTTTTTGTGGTAGAGAAAATAATTGTCCTCTAGTTTAAAAAAAAATGAACAAGGTTTTCATGAGACCAGCATCTCTCAAAAGCCTAGAAATGAATAACTAATCAGATAATCAAGGAATGTTAGAGTGGGAAAGGACCCTATTGTTCGGCTGGCCCAGCCCCTCAGTTGACTGAGTAGGGAAGTGGTTAGGTAGAGTGGATTCAGAAAGACCCGAGTTCAAAAACTACCTTTTGCCACTTACTAACTGTGTGATCCTGGGCGAGTCCTAGAATCTTTCTCAGCTTCAGATTCCTCATCTATAAAATGGGGAATGATGATAGATAGCATCTGCCTTGTAGAGTTGTGAGGACCAAATGAGATTAATTGATGTAAAATGCTTTGCAAACCTTAAAATACGACATAGAGCCACTAGGGGATGCCATAGTGCACAGTGTTGGTCCTTACTGAACTAAAATTTGGCCTCAGACGCTTACTGGGTATGTGACCCTAGGCAAGTCACTCAACCGTATATACCTCAGTTTTCTCATCTGCAAAATGGGCTGGAGATGGAAATGATGAACCACTGTAGTATCTTTACCAAGAAAACCCTAAATGGGGTCATCAAGAATCAGGTGTGACTGAAAAATCACTAAACAACAAGGACAGTGATTTCGAGGGAGAGAATGGGAGACCAGGAGTTCCAATCCTAGCTCTTCTATTGAGTAGTTAGGCTACCCTGGCCAAGTCACCTTGCTGTAGTGGAATCTGGAGACAGAGGATCTGGGTCTCCGTTATTTACTATCTGCATGAGTTTTGGCAAATCACTTAAATCTCTTCATCTATGAAAGAGTGGATTGGACAGGATGATTTTGAGATTCCTTGTCCTCACTTTGTATTGGAGTCCTGTTTAAATATAAAAACAAAGTAACAGGACTGAACACCAGAGGAAACAATTACATTTACTTGGTAGCTACATTTGAATGAATTATAAAGTATCATTACAAATTCTCATGGCCCCCCAGTTACTTCTCCATTAGGACTTTGTTTATCCATTCCCACTCACTTTCTCCCTCTAAGGTTGTGATTAATTTGTGCTCTGCGGTTTTTTCCACTCTGCATTATGTCAGGAAGGACTTTGCAGATGTTTTTGTACTCTTCAAACCTGCTGGTCTTAATGGTGTTATATTTGTAGGCAGAGCATTTGGCACATAGTTAAGTGCTTAATAAATGCTTGTTGACTGATTGGGAAAATCTAAAAGATGGAGAGGACCTTAGAGAACTTTTGAACCTTATTTTACAGAGAAAAAAAATCTTTTGAACCTTGTTTTTACAGAAAAGAACCTTTTGAAGCCTATGTTACAGAGAAGGAAACTGAGGATCGTAGGAGTTATTTTTACTTAGAATAATAGTAGTCACCCTGGGTTTCATTAGAAGAGCCCTCAATCAAGTGTACTAAACTACTATCCATTTGGGCTGATCCTATGTCCTTGGTCCCTTCCAGTGAATCCCATGATGGGGGTTCACAAATGCTCCACAATTTGGAGCACAATTTATTCAGCCATTCCTTTATTATTGTATATTTAGGTTGCTTCCAGTGTTGTTCAGTTACCTCTGAGGTTGCTATTAAAATCTCTGAATAGGGCTGCACAGACTCATTCAGCACTTCAAGGAATTATAATCTCATTAGACCATGCATTTCCTCTTCCAAAGCAGATTGTAAAGGCTCTAAAACCTAGTGAGCAGAAACAGGAAAAACCCTCAGTCAAAATAACATATACAATGACAATAAGGTAAATAGAAAGAATAAAAAGATAAATCCATGGGGGTCATTATCATAACTAATGGAGCCCAGAGAAGAATTGAGGAATGATGATGAGAGTAATGGATAACACCTATATACCAGGCGCCAGGCATTGTGCTAAGCATTATGTAATTATTGTTTCATTTGATCCTCAAAATCACATTGGGAATCGGGTTGTTATCTCCATTTTGCAGGTGAGGAAACTGAAGCAAACAAAAATTGACTTGCCCAAAGTCACACAGGTAGTATCCAAGGGTGAATTTGAACCTTTCTGATGCTACATTCAGTGCTTTATCCACCTAGTTGCCTAATTTTGTGGCTCTTTGGAGTCAAATTGCACTTCTAAAATTTACCTGGTACTTGACCTTAGGTAAGCTCCTTGGCCTGGTGGGGAGGAGCTTCAGGATCCTCATTTGCAAAATGAGAGCTGGGCTACATGACTTCTTAGGTCATTTCCTGTTCTGAATCTAGGCAGCTACCTCTAATTTCCTGGCAGAGGTGGTGGACTGTGGGTGTAGAATACTGTATAACATCAAGCACAATTGAAATGTTGGTTCATTTAATGGCCTGTTCCCCTTCCTCCTTCCTTTTTTAATCTTTGTAACAAAGGATGACTGAATGGGGGAAAGGAGAGAGAAGCAAGTATAAAAACAGAGGATATAAATAAAAATTTTATATATGCACATATATAATGTAACTACATATGATTTAATTACATAAAATATGTAGTTTTGATGGTTTCATATATGTGTATAACAACTATATATACACACATATACATATACATATACATATACATATACACAGTGTGTGTGTGTTTGTGTATGTGGGCTCTGAGAACGTCTGGGCTGAAGCTCATCACTCTGCAGCCAGCTTGGGAATGAGCTTTGAATTGGGTTGGTCTTTGGACAACAGACCTTGTTCCTTTACAGCTTGATGGGTCCTATCAGAGATATAACTCTTGCCTTGGAGAACAGGCCAAGTTCTCCATGTCATGCTGAAGGGTAGGATGAAGGCATTACAGGTTATATGAATCTATTAGGAGGTCATTGGGGGAGCACCACTAATCTGCATTAGTGCACTTCCCATGGATCTCTGCTCTGATCCCTTTCAAAGGGTCCCCAAAGTGGCTCCCACCATGGGACTCACTGTAAAGGACCAAGGACATAGAATTAGCCCAGTGCGAAGTATCTTAGTCCATTAGATCAGGGCTCCTCTAATGAAACCCAGAGTGACTAGTATTATTCTAAGTAGAAATAATTCCTATGATCCTCAGTTTCCTTCTAAATAAAATAAAGTTCAAAAGGTTCTTTTCTATAAAATAAGGTCTAAAAGGGTCTTCTGGTAAAATAAGGTTCAAAAGTTCTCTAAGGTCCTCTCCATCTTTTAGATTTTACCAATCAATCAACAAACATTTATTATGCACTTAACTATGGGCCAAATGCTGGGCATGCAAATATAAGGAGAAAGCAAGCTAGTGTTTGCCCTCCGGGAGCTTACATTTTAAGGGGGGGGGGGGCGAGGAGAAGAACCAAACCACACATGAAAGGAAGCTGCAAAGATAGGATGTCCAGAAAAGCCAGGAATTGGGGACACGGTGAAGAAAGTCCAGAGCACAGCCTGGAGAGGAATGAGCTCTTGCTGGCTTGGGGACCTTCCTTAAATGGAGGTTCTAGGAAGAGTCACTCAAACAGCCGGAGAGGATACTTCCACTGTATGGATTCCAGAGAGAGATTTCAGGCTCTGTAATTCTACATTGTTATTTCTGCTGATTCCTCAGCAGCTTCCTTTAGAGCTTACCAGAGCTGGCTTGGGGATCACACTTGCCCACCCACTAATGGAAGCACTACCCCCCATCCCATTGGACTTATTGTCTGCAGAGAGAGAGTGTTTGCCAGGGCATACTAACATGGTTCCAGGAAAATCTGGTTTCTATCAAGTTGTAATCAGTCTAACAGCAGCCCTGCTGTTTACCCCTGGGCAGGCTGGCCTTCTAAGTGATGTCAGGGGGGGCGGAAATCATTCTGGGGGAAAGGCTGTGCTTGCATGAGTTTCTCTTGTTTTGATAAACATCCACGAAGCAAAATTTAAAAAGAAGCCACTGTCGAGAAGCTCCTCCCTGAGATGGTTGTCATTCATGAAACCGCTGGAGTGGGCTGGCAAGGATTCCTTACTCTTTCACTGAAATCCAGTGAAAGCTGCAATGGGTAGCCTTCTCTCCTACCCAACAGCACCTCTGCTTTCTTGAAGGTTGCTGAGGTGGAGTATCGAGGATGGAAGGCTACAGAGACATGGTCAACAATGGTTCTGCTCCCTCTGGCTGGTGCCCTTTCTTTCCAGCATTGCTAGATATGGAAAGTCTCTGACTTCTACATTTTGTCTGCAGACTGGCACAGGACCCCATTACAACCTGCCAAGGCTGTTTCAATGGCCTCTCCCTTTTGCCTTCTCCCCCCTCCAATTTATCCTTCACAGGCTGTCAGATTCATCTTTCTTAGAACACAGATATTGTGCTGTAGCCCCCTCATCCCCTTCTCAGATTCCTTTAATAGCTCCCTACAGTTTAACCAGCAAAAGTTCAAACTACTTTGCTTGACACTCCAGACTTCCCCAAATTGAGAACCACTTGACTTTTTTTTTTAACCATATCCCATAAATCACTTTCTCTCTGGTCCTCAATTTTTTTTTTTTTTGTAAAAATGAAATGATTGAACTAAATGGTTTAGCTCCAATTCCTTTTTCTATAACTAATTTCAAATGTCTTATAGCCTTGGCTGAGGCAAGGTGAGATTTCTTCTCCTGCCAGGAGGCCCCCTCGCTGCCATTCAGCTAAGCTGTGCTGTCCCCTGCTGCTGTCCCAAAGCCCAAGAGATTGCTGTGCAGTCTGTCAACCCTTATTTATTAAGCTTTATGCCCACAACGGGTCAGACACTGCCTTAAAGTGCCAAGAGTACAATGAAAGGCAAAACTCAATCCCTGCCCTCAAGAAACTCACACCTTATATGAATGTTATGGAATATTACTGTTCTGTAAGAAATGACCAGCAGGATGAATACAGAGAGGATTGGCGAG
This sequence comes from Sarcophilus harrisii, assembly GCF_902635505.1. NCBI lineage: Eukaryota > Metazoa > Chordata > Mammalia > Dasyuromorphia > Dasyuridae > Sarcophilus > Sarcophilus harrisii. The sequence goes on from NC_045427.1 coordinate 628,795,504, forward strand.
ACTTATATGAACTGATGCTGAGTGAAATGAGCAGAATCAGGAGATCATTATATACTTCAATAATGATACTGTATGAGGATGTATTCTGATGGAAGTGGATTTCTTCGACAAAGAGAAGAGCTAACTCAGTTTCAATTGATCAAGGATGGACAGAAGCAGCTACACCCAAAGAAAGAACACTGGGGAATGAATGTAAACTGTTTGCATTTTTGTTTTTCTTCCTGGGTTATTTTTACCTTCTGAATCCAATTCTCCCTGTACAAGAGAACTGTTTGGTTCTGCACACATATATTGTATCTAGGATGTAACATGTATAAGACTGCTTGCCATGGGGTGGGGGAGGGAGGGAGGAGAAAAGTCAGAACAGAAGTGAGTGCAAGGGATAATGTTTCCGGGCATGGGTTCTGTCAATAAAAAATTATAATAATAATAAAAAAAGAAACTCACACCTTAATGAAGTGGGCAAGAGGGGAGCACATAAGTAACTATATATAAACAAGACATACATGGGAAAAGTGGAAGTAATCAACTGGCTGTTGTCAACAGCAACAAAGTAGACACATTTATTTAGCACCTACTGTGTGCAAAGTTGTGCTAGATCTGAGGGGAAAGAGACATAAAGATGAAAAATGCTCTAGTACCTGCTATCTTTTTTTAGGAGAGAGATAGAATGAGAAATGAGAAACATTAACCTGTTAACGTGTCAGGAGATGATTCCAAAGTAACCAGACAGAGTTGTAAGAGATTCAAGACAGATCAAAGACAAATCACTTCTAGCTGAGGATTACAGAGGGCATCATGGAGAGAAACAATAGCACAGGAGCTGTGATGTGGGAGATTTTCAACATGTAAATGACACGGTGGAAATTTGTTCTCAGAATGGGGGAGAGCCTTTGAAATTTCTCCTCTGTCCTACAAGTTAAGCATCCCTACTCTACTATATCACCGTCCCATGAGTTCAGTGACTATCTGGACTTAGATGATTCCCAAGAATCAAATTAGAGGCAGCAGGTAGTACAGTGAATAGAAAAAAGAAAAAAAAAAGATTTGACGTCGGTAAGACCTGAATCTCAGACACTTAGTAGCTGTTTGAACCTAGGTAAGTCACATAACCCTCTGTCGGCCTCAGTTTCTTCAACCGTAAAGTGGGAATAATAATGTCACCTACCTCACAGGGGTGGGTGTGAGGAACAAGGTGCTTCGTGCTACCTAACGCTAGCTGTTACTGCGCTTAGCTGTGCCCTGTCCTGTCTCTGTAGAGCTCCAGATCCCCGTTCAGCTGCCCGGTGGAAGCTACATTCGAGTCTCCCATCTCCGTCCCATCCAACACGCGGAAAAACGAAATTCATTATCTGCCTGCCCCTCTCCCCCCAGACTCCACCTCCTCCACGCCGTCTCCTGGGGTTGTAGTGATGATTCCCGGCCCTCCCAGGGCTGAACTACTTAAGTTCCGAGGCCCTTTCAGTTCGGAGATTCCGTAAAAAGGACGGGGCTGAAATGGCACCCTCCTTGGAAGCTGTCCGAAGGACCGAAGTGGCCCCGGACTCCGAGGGTGTTCCTCCGGTCGTGTCCAGCAGAAGGCGCCCTCGCACAGGCTGGGGCCGGGAACCGGACCGGGACTCCGGGGTTGGCCGGGCTCCCGGGCGGCGGGTCTGGGGCAGACGCGCGTCCCGGCCCCCGGGGAGAGGGCGGGCGCTGCAAGAGGTCAATGCCCAGCGTTCCAGCGGCCGCGGCCAGGCGGAGGGAGACCCGGCCTCGAGGCCCCAGAACGGGGGCGGGGGGGCCGCTCCCGGCTTAGCCCCGGAGCTCGGGAGGGGACAAAGGAGAGGAGAAGGAGGGAAGGAGTAAGCAGGGGGGCGGGGGAGGCTGAAGGAGAGCCCTCCGGGCTGTATGCAAATGAAGCCGGGCCCAGTAGCGGGCGGGGAGGGGGGCGGGGCGCAGCCGAGGGGGCTCGCTCGCTGCCGCCCAGTGCCGGGTGCTTGCCTTACTCTGTGGCTTCTCTCTTTTCCCCTTTTTTTTCTTCTGCAATCCACAAAAGGGGGCCGGCCCTGCGGCTTTTGTTTGAGCGAGAGGAGGCTGGAAGCAGCGGGCTCTCGGGAGTTGGGGGCCGGGACATCGGGGGCCCGCGGGGCAGCGGCCGGGGGACAGCGGGGTCGGGGGGTGGGAGGGAGGGGGGCATGCCGTAGGAGAGAGGTTGGGAAAGTTCGAGGGGAGAAAAGGAGGCCGCCGAGAAGGAAGCCGTCCTGCCAGCGCCCTCCCGGGACCGAGTGAGGCGGGGGAGCCGAGCCTTGCTCCGCTCGGGCCCCGCGTCCGCACCCGCGCGCCCTGGCCATGGCCGCCCCCCGGAACCCCCGGTCCGCCGCGCTCCCGCGGCCGCTGCGTCTCCTCTTCCTCCTGTGCGCGCTGCCGCTGGCGCGGAGTCTCCCCGGGGGCCCCGGACCCCGACCAGGTGGGTAACTGACTCGCCCACCCATTCACGAGTCCCCTCGTCTCCCCTCTCCCTGCGGGGTCTCCTCTCGGTCTGCCGAGACCACCCCCTCTGCCTAAGCAGCCCCCGGCCTGCTCATTAGCCGGGCGGTGCAGTGGAGAGAATCCTGGATTTAGAGGGGGCTCGAAACCCGCCTCTACCACTTTAGAACAGTGTGCTCTTGGGCAAGTCATTTTACCTCCACGAATGCCACTTTTTTAGGGCTGGAAAGCGAGACTAGACGATTTCCAAGGCCTGTCCCTTCCAGCTCTTTCTCATGACTCTGATCTTCAGGCAGCCTCCCATGCAGAAGGTTTGGGAGGAAAGCGGAGGGCTTAGTGGGATACCCTTGAGGACAGTCCCGGGACCCCCGCGCCCCTGTCCCGTGGGGGACCTACTAATCTCTGGCTCGCTGCCGGGGACCTTGGAGCATAGCGATTAGCGTGTGTGTGCGTGTGTGTATGTGTGCGGGTGTGTATTTGTGTGTCTGCACGCGCGCGCCTGCCTTTGCCTCGGGTTCTGAGCGGGGACGCGAGGGCAAGGGCTTCGGGACCCCCGGGAGGAGGGCGCTGCCGGGGCCCTGTGGCCGCGAAGCCCAGCCCTGCCCTGCCCAGCTCGGGGCTGCTGGGATCCCTCTGTCCGCTGGCCGGCCTCTCCCGCTCTGCTCTGCGAGCGAGTTTGGCTCCTTGGAGCTTTAGGCGGAGCTCAGCCGGGAGCCAGGATCAGGAGTGTCCGGCTTCGGGCAGAGCGCGCTTCCAGCCCGGCGTTGGGACTCCAGTGCTCGTGCGCCGCGAGCTTCGGCTCCCCGAGCGCGGTGCGAGCGGCTGCAGCTCGAACCCCTCCGGCGCTTTCCGCTGAGCCACACTGCCTCCTCTTGGAGTCAGGGTCGCAGTTCCCTCTACCCAACTAGCAGCCGTATGGCCCTGGGCAAAGCTCACCCATTCTGGGCCTCGGTTCCCTTAGCCAGGGTGGGGAGACTAGCTCTCTGACAAGCTCCCAGAGGCAGCGGCGAGGAGGGACCTCAGGTAGGATCTTGGGTTTGAAACGATATTGGCTCATTGAAGCCTGCTGGTCCAACCCCGCGGTTTTTCAGATCTGGAAGGTGAAGCTCGAGGTAGGTTACTGGCCCAAGGTCATACATTGCAAACTCAAGCTTTGGACACGCTGCCTGCAGGAGGAGGCCCCCGAGCCCACCCCCCTCAATTGAAGAGGAAACAACAGCGTTCTGAGCTTCTCCCAGAGAGCACGGGGGAGCGGGGTGGGGGAATGGCTGCTGACCCAGGGGGCAGGAGCTCTGGGTAACTCTGTGGTCTTCAGAAAGTCACTTTCCCCTTTGAAGTTTTCTTTCCTCAACCGTAAAATGAGAGGCTCTTAGAGGAATTTCTTACCTTGGTGTGAATTTAAGGCGGGGAAAGGAGCAGACAGAAGCAGGGCTGGTTTGGGGGGGGGAGGGAAGAAGATGGGGGGAAGGAGGAAAGGGGGAAGGGGGAAGATCCAAAAGCGGGGAGAAGAGGAGGGGAATGACGAAGGGAAGCGAGGAGGGAAGAAGGGGCTGAGGAATCGAGAAGGAAGGCAGGAGGGGGCGAAAGGAGCATAGAGTCAAAATTGGAAAGAGATGGAGAGGAGAGATGTGGAAGAAGATAGTGAAGGGGAAAGGGGGAGTGAGAAGGCAGAGTGGGGCAAAGGCTGGGGAAAGGGATAGCAGAGGAGGGGAAGAGGGGAATAGCTGTTGAGAGCTTTTCTGCACCTTTTTATGATTTCCCAGGCTCCTCCCTAGCCCTTTCCCCTTTGGTTGGGGCCCCAAGATCGAGTCTGGAGCAGAGACTTGGGAGAATTTGCTTTTTCGGCTTTGCTCCTTTAATGGAATCCACCCCAGACTGGGGATCAGGGCCCAGGGCTGTGAATTTGAGGGTGTCTTCTGCTAGAGTGTATGTAGTGGGAAGGGGAGAGGAGGAGACTAGATGGAGGGGAGTGGCTCTGAACTATCTGGCTCCTCTGACTCAGCTTCTGCAGCTCTCTACCCTGGCTTTGAGGCTGAATACTTTGCCATTCCTGTTCCTGGGTCTACCTTGGGGTGACCCTGCCCTGCAGGTAACAGGATGGCTCAGGTGGGCACTGGTGGGCTTGTGCTACCCTGTGAGAGATGAGATGAAATAAATATGTGTGCCCCCCACCGGAGCCATGGGTGATAGGGGCTGGATCGGTCCCAGCTAAGGGAATTCCCTCCTCCAGGGCCGATGCACCCCTTCTCCAACTTGACTCTCCAGAGCAGATCCACCTTCTCCTGCCTGACTCTTAGAGAGTTGCTTAGCACTGAGAGGTTAAATAACTTGCCTAGGGTCACATAGCCACGATGAGTCAAAGGCAGGACCTGCACACAGGGCTTTCTAGACTATACCATCTCATTCTGTGGCTTGTCTCTGGCTCTCCTCCTTCTGGTTCTCTTCTCAGTGTCTCTCTTGGTTTTGCCGATTGTCTCTGTCTCTGACTCCAACTTACTCCCTCTTCATCTCCCGTGAGCCTCTCTCCCTCTCTCTTTTTTGTCTCTGTGTGTCTCTAAGTGTCTGTGTCTCATTCTCTTTCCCCGGGAGGGTTGGAGATCATTGGATTTGCCATAAAGAGAGACTCTGGGTAGAATCTTGCCTGTGACATTAGCTGTATGAGCATTTGCTGTATGACCTGAGCCTTCCCCTTTGCACCTCATTTTCCTGCTCGGTAAAATACAACATAAAATGCTTGTCGTATATTACAATCCCCTGCCATACTCATGATACCTCATACACTCCCACTTCTTTGCTGGAAGAAGCAGATGAGGTACATGGAAAGTACTATGTCACCCTAAGAGATGGGGACATTTTCTGATCTAGATTTAGCCTTGAACTTGTGTGGGGAAGTCTCAGTGTGGAAGCTCCCTCCATTGGTAGAAGGTGGCCGAGGATCTGGGACTTTCTGGTCTGGGACTTTCTTATAGTATTTGAGTCACTGTGGGCACCGGGAGGTATAATCCCATAGTCTCACAAAAACACTTGCACACATACTCACACATGTGAACTCATATGCACACTCACAAACACACATGCACTCACACATACACTTTCATGTGCACACATGTACTTCTCCACACTCACTTACCCACACATACCCACATTTCAGATGCAGGTCTTGAGACCATATTACCCTGACTCTATGGGGAGCTCGGTGCTCTCCTTCCTCACCAGGGAAGTGCTTCAGGTCTGGGTGAGGGCTGAGAAATCCATGGCGAGAGATTCTTTTGTGGAGCTTTGGACTGCCTTTCTCCTTCCTGAAACCTGAGGCTCCAACAGGTTGCTGTGGGTCCCCTCTTCCTTCCCCTCCTGCTTGGGCCCCCTGGCTCTTCCTGACATTCTGTTCTCTCCGGTGTAGCCGCAGACCCCGGTGGGGCAGAGCCTTTGTTTTCCAAGAATAGATCTGGATCCTCGGGCCTCCCACTTCTCATCTCCTCTTCCTTTACCTGCCACTGAGGGTGAACGAAGGAGTCTTATTTCTGAGTTCTGGAAAATTTACAGAGTGACCCTCTCCCTCCCCCCATGTTGGGATGAGATCCCTTAATGCAATTAGCAGCATCACAGTCTTGGTCCTCAGGTCCCTCTTCTCTAAAATAGGAAGATGAAAGGGACGAAGTTGCAAAGCAATTAAGTCTTGGAAGAAAGACAGAGACAGATCCATACAAACACAGAAACAGAGATTCATCTGATGTTGCCAAATGCATCTGCTGCTCCCTCTCAAATGAAAGGTTTTGGAACAGGGGCTCCTGAGGCCCCTTGTAGGTCTGTGTAACTGATCTTATGTTCTTCAATCTGCCCCATGATTCTTTCCTCATTCTTGCTCTGTTGCCCATCTTAGTCTAACAAACATATTGGATTGTGCATTAGGTGTTGCAATATCTATCTCTGTCTGTCTATCTATCTATCTATCCATCCATCCCTTCAGGAATAGGAGAACACAAATACATCCATAAAACACATTCACATTCACACACACCCACTTGTGGCAAAGCAAAGTCTCTCTGGATCAGGATCCTTTGATAAATCTCAGTTAGTTGCAGAAATAGAACCACTATTTGGTTCCAACCCTGTGTCAACTGTTGTGGGGAGTGCAGTCACTGCCTTTAGAGCACAGTAGGGGAGAAAAGTAGACAGCTATGAAAAAATAGTTGAGACAAAATGCAGACAATCAATGTCAGAGGGAGTAAGAGGTGTTTGGGCTGAGTTCAGAGGAGGGTAGAGGTCAGGGGAGGCACTTTGGAGGACCTAAGTCTTGGGTTGTATTAGTCTGTGTTGGAAGTTTGCTTTACGCTTGAGATGACCGTCTTGTCCAAGCTGTATCTGAATGGGAATTTCCCCATCCCTACCCCCAGAGCATCCTCAAACAATAGTTATTCTTCCTTGAGATGAATATCTCCCTAGGCTACCCTTTCCGTTTGGAGACTGCTCTCATTGTTAAGAAGATTTTGCATGGAGTGAACTGAAATCTGCCTCTCTCTAAGTTCCACCCATTGCTCCTATTTCCGTCATCTGGGGCCAAGTAGAACAAATCCCTCTTTTATAGGACATTCTTTTGAGGGCCTGAAGATAGCTATCACACCCTAAGACTTCTCTTCCCTAGCCTAAGCTCCTCAGTCCCTTTACCCGATACTGGTCCACTCTACTTGCTCTCCACCTTTGCTAAAAGGTGATGCTGAAGCTCAGTAGAATATCCTAGATGTGGTTGGACTAGTGTATCGAGCCACGGGGACTGTCACTTCCTTAGTCCTGGATACTCTATCTCAGTCAATCATCAAGTGTTTATTGTGTGTCTTCTAAGGGCCAATCATAAGCCTTAGATTGTATCAGCTTCTTAACTGAGAGGACATTCTTACAACTTATTTTGAGCTTTCAGTCCATTGAGGATCGTTTCCATATGAACTATTTATTATCCGGACATCTCTTTACTACTATGAAATTGATTTTTTGGACACAAATGTAAGACTTTGCATTTTCCCCTATTAGATTCTAACTTATTGATTTGAACAATTGTTGTAATCTGATTTTCTTTTTTTGTATTCCAGTTCTTGTGTCAGATATATTTGGACTTAGGTAGCTCAGTGTATAGAATCTTGGAATCAGGAAGATATGAATACAAATTTGTTCTCAGATGCTCACTGACTACACGACCCTAGACAAGTCAATTTACCTCAGTCTGCCTCAGTTTCCTCATTTATAAAATGAAGATAACAACAGCAGCTACCTCCCAGGATTGTTGTGAAGATCAAATGAGATAATATTTATAAAGTGCCTATAAACAGCTCAATGCTGGCACACAGGTGCTATATAAATGTTAGTTATAAGGGTGATTATTGTGTTAGCTTTCCTTGCCAGTCTGCATCTGTGTCATTATCCAAGTTATTCATTAAAAAGAATATGAGTCAGGACAGAACCCTAAGGCAATTCACTAGAAACCTTTTTCCAGATTGATAACATCTTTTTTGGTTCAGCCAGTTCTGAATCCATCTAACCATGTTCTTGTTGAGCACGTATCTTCCCACGTTGTTCTCAAGGATATCTTTGGAAACTTTGCTAAGTGTCTTCCTCAAATTCATGTATAAATTATGTATTAATTTATGTATAGCTCTTTTAGGCAGCATTTTCTCTTTCTGCCAGTTGAGTAATCCTGGCAAGAGACACAATGAGATCTTCTGGGTTGACTTAAGCTAGTCACAGAGAAGAAAGGAAGACATTTCCGGGGTAAGGGAGGGAAATGGGAGAAACAGGGGTGTTCTAAATAAAAGTATGAAAGGGATATAATGCACAAAATGTCTGCTATGACTGGAACAAGAATTGAGTCATAGAATCTTGGCTAGAAGGGACATAAGAGTTTGTCTTGTTCAGTTCTAACCTAAGTGGGAAGCCTTTTTTTTTTTGCTATTCTGGATAAACCTCTGCTAGATCCTCCGGATAGGGACCTTCTCGCTTCTTGAAACTGTCTTTTGGACAGCTCCCATTATGACTGTTATGTTTTCTAAGAAACAGAAATGTGCTTGTAAAAGTAGAACTTTCGCTATAGGTTGCACAGCTCTCTAATGGTAGATCCAGGATTAATGCAATCAGTGGTGTATTCATTTATTCATGCACACATTCAACATATAGGGGAAAGAACACTGGATTGGAGCCAGAGGACCTTAATTTCAATGACATGAGCAAGTCATTTTGGTCCTCAGTTTCCCTATCTCTCATGGTTGTGCAAGGGAGGAGATTAATAATTGATAATGATGATAACTGACATTTCTATAGTACTATTTTGTGCCACACACTGTGTTAAGTACTTTATATCTATTATCTCATTTGATCCCCGAAACCCTAACGGTAGGTATTATTATCATCCTTATTTTGTGGATGATTAAACTGAGGCAAGCAGAAATGAAAGACTTGCTCAGGGTCACCTAGGTAGTAAATATCTGAGTCAGTTTTTGAATTTCAGTCTTTTTGGCTTCAGGCTTAACATTCTACCCACTGTGCTCCCTCCCAAGATGCCAGCTGACCAGAGGATATCTGAGGTCTCTTCCAGATTTAAAAATCTTACAACCTTTAATTTTTTAAAGATCTTCAATCTAGACTTGATAGGACTTTATAGATCAGAAAACAGTGGTGAAATAATTCACCCAATATCATACAAGTAGGAAGTGACAGATCACAGAGTACATTTTTTAAAAACTTTGAATTCAAAACACATCACAAGAAATGACTGTTTCCATATACAAAGTAGAAAAGAGGATTTTATATGAAACTACTACTTTCTATTATGGACGGCCCTTTTTTTTTCCTTTTAAATATTTGATAAATTCAATATGTAACTTTCAAAGTTGTCCTGCCTGTCGGTGCTGCATTCTGATCTTCTTTTTCTCTATGCTTTAGAAAAACACTTCAAGTCTTTGATTTCTGAGAGAATCAGTAATCTTGATTTATTGATTATTTGCTAGCCAGAATCAATAAATTATTATTAATTCCCCTTCTTTTCTTTTCTTTCTTTTCCTTTTTTTTTTTTGACCCCTTTTTCTTTCTCCCACCATTGGGGAAAAAAAAGAAAGAAAACCAGAAGCCTTATAACAAATGTGTAATAAGGAAAAGCATATCCCATATTGGCCACATCCCAAAACATGTCTCATTCTGCATCTCAGATCCCTCGCCTCTCTGCCAGGAGGTAGGTAGCAGAAGCTCACAGAATTAATCCCATTTTTTTTTGTGTGAAAAATAGTCTTGGGACTGGCAGAAGATCATGTGGTAGCAGGTGATATAGACATTCAAAGATAGATTTACACTGTGAGAATGCAAAGGGACAGAGGTCATTTGGTACAATCTCTTTGGTACAATCTTCTTTTTTTTTAAATTAATGTTTTATTGATTGATGCATTTTATTTTTATAGGAGATTTCCAGATGCACACACACATGCACATTACTCTTTTAGTAAGTCTTCTCTTATAACAAAGAAAAACATTTAAACAAAGCTAGTGGACACAGTGACCAAATTTGACAGCATATGCAGCATTCTGCATCCATAGCCCTCTCCCTTTACAAAGAAGGGGAAACAGGTCCATTTTTTCATCTTTTCTATGGGATCAAGATTGGCCATTCCAAATTACATAGTATTTAACTTCGTTTTAGAGTTCTTTTATCAAGCAATTTTAAAGAGAAGGAAACTGAGGTCCGTGGAGGGTGGGGGAAAGGGGCGAAACTTCCAAGATTAGTTTAATGAGTTGGTGGCTATGATGGGACTACAACCTGTTGTCTGTATATTTCTGGCTGACTGCTTTGGTTGACTATTTGATGATTTCCTTTCTCAGAGACACTCCCTTGGGGCCAACCCTCCCTGGATATCGTGCACCCCATCCGAGTGGATGCTGGTGGCTCCTTTCTCTCCTACGACTTATCTCCCCGGCTGCTTCGGAGAAGGGACCTCTCCCCCAGGACCAGCTCTCCCACGTACTATGAACTGTTATACCAGGGGCGGGAGCTGAGGTTTAACCTAAGCATCAACCACCAGCTGCTGGCCCCCGGCTTCGTGAGCGAGACCCGCTTTGGAGGCATTACCCATGCCAAGATCCGTCCCTACACAAAATCCTCTGCCTGCCATCTGGTCGGAGAGGTTCAGGACCCTGAACTGGAAGGGGGGGTTGCCGCCATAAGTTCCTGCGAGGGTTTGGTAAGTGTTCTGGTGCTATTTGGGGACTCTGTATGCATGTGGGGGGTGTGCGTGCGCAATGAATGCTGGACAGTGCCCATGTAGGGGCAGCAACTTGGTGGCGTTGTAGCTTAGACTCTGCTACTCAGCCTTTAATTTAATTTAATTTTTATTAGTATTAGTATTAGTAAATTAATAATAAATTTAATTTAAAGGCACAGCCTTTAATAGGGCACTGAATTCTGTGTCCCTTGGTTTTTATTTAGTCAAATAGGGACCAAAAAATGTGGTATAGTGGATGGAATACATGGGATACCTGAGTTCAGATCCCTCATGTGACTAATCAGCCATTTGATTATGCACTCCTTGAGGGAAGGGACTGTCTTGTGCCTTTCTTTGTATCATTAGCACTTAGCACAGTACCTGGCACATAGTAGCTGCTTCTTGTTTCTTGTTTGAATGACTGACTAAGCTCTTTGTATCTCAGGCCTCTTCTATTGTCTCATCTAAGTCACACATGGCTTGAAATCTTTCAAAGTGAAGGGATTTTTCAAACTGGGAGGTCCCTATGTTACTCCTTCCCTCATTCACCTAAAATGGAAATAATTAAAAAGATATGCATAGAATGCTGGACATAATATCAGGAAGAATCATCCAGCCTCAGACATTGAATAGCTGTGTGATGCTAGATAAGTCACTTAACCACTGTCTGCCTCAGTTTCCTCATCTGTAAGATAATAGTAGCACCCACCTCCTAGGATTGTGGAATAAAATGAGATATTTGCAAAACACTTGCAAACTTTTAAGCACCATATAAATTCTAGTTATTATTGTTATTAAAGGATTTAAAGTCAGGAGAACTAGATTTCCCTCTCTGCTCTATTGTTTACCTGCTCTGTGACCTCTGTCTCATTGTTAGTCCTCTTGTCTCCAAATGGGAACGCTAATACCTAGATCAGCTGCCCCACAGGGGTACTGGAGGATTGACTGGAATAATGTTTGGAACACTGAAGGAGGGCAGGCCGGAGCTGTTAGGATTATTTGGAGGATCTATTGGCGATGACCTCTAGTAAAGGCATTTTGTAGGGAATGCTGTACAATTCAAATGCAGGTTATTATGACTAGAGACACATGGACTGATTAAACTTTAAAAAGAGAAAAAACCTGCAAGTTGAAGAAGGATTTAGTTCACTAAATATTTCTTATAGGTCCCTTATCATAGATTCATAGAGTCTTAATTTAATTTGGAAAATAGTGGTTTCTGGGTAGTTGAATTTTTTTGGCCGACCTGTCCAGCCTTTGTTGTTTTTGGGCAGGGGGAAGAGTCTTGGAATATATTTGCAATTCAAATCACAGTGGATCTTTAAACAGACTGTCATGTTATAATACCCACTCTGAGACCACGCATCCTACATTGGCAGGTTGTTGTCAGAAAGAAGAATACTGCATCTTCACAATTTCTACTGCCATTTTTGAGCCCCTATCTAGCTTGTTTCCCAATTACAGTAGTCAGCAGAGGTATATTATGTTACTTTCTAGAATGAGTATTTACTGAGAAGTTATTGCAAGAGTAGTAATTACAAAATATTTCTTTCCAACCTAAGAGAGCATTATCTTCTTTTTTTTTCCTGAGGCAATTTGGCTTAAGTGACTTGCCCAGGGTCTGTGTGACCTAGGAAGTGTTAAGTGTCTGAAACCAGATTTGAACTCAGATCATCCTGACTTCAGGACTGGTACTTTACCCACTGTTCCACCTGGCTACCCTGAGCATTATCTTCTTATACAAGAGTCACAAGGTAGAGTTCACTTGCTGGAATCATTTGTATCTACATGTACTTCTCTGTCTCAGCTTCTCTTGTATTACTGATCCTTTTGACTCTGGGGTCAATTAGAAGATTTTTAGTGGCCAAATAATCCCTCGCAGCTGGAAGAAGGCTCTCCAAGCCTGCACTTATTGAACTGGATTCAGGTAGAAAGTATTTGTGTGTTCGATATAATTCACCAGGGAGGTCAAGTCTATATATGCTCTGGGGATTGAACAAATAAAACATTTATTAAGCTCTTATTATGTATGAGCACTGTCGTAAGATCTAGAAATGAAAATAGAAAAATAAGATGACCACTGTTCTAATGGAGCCCACATTCTAATGGGAAGAACAGCATATAGGGAAGGTTTCAGCAGTAACACAGATGGAAAAGTCCCATGATCCTTTTAAAAATACCTCTTTTCAAATGCCATTTGCATCGATAAAATAGTAGCTGCTCCTGAGGTTGAAGTATTTGACATCACCAAAGACATCGGGCAAAAACTTTCTTCCTGGGGTCTTCGGTAATTATGATGATAGATAGCACCCTTGTGAGAATTTGCCTGGTTTCATCTCCAGGATGATGGCTGCGGATCCTGAGTTGGGAGCGTGGCTATTCTCAAGGCTTCGGGGTTCAGTTAGGCTGACTCCAGCAGGGTTGCAAAATGTGGTGTTCGAGGTGGTGGTGCTAGTGTGACTCGCCCGGCACATGGTGCCTCCTATCTCTCCTCCAGGACGCTTTGCCACATCCCATGAGTGGCAGTTGTTTAGCACTTGGTGGGGATGGCTGGCCTGGCCTCCAGATAATAGTCGCCTCTCTGGATGATGACTCTGAGGGCTCCGCTGGAAGCAGGACTGGGGATGCTGCTAGGTTTCCTATGCTTATCTGCCTCTCAGTGGTAGTTAGTCAAAACTACCACTAAGTAGTTGTTGCTGCTGGTGGTGAGGAAGATGGGCTCGTTCTCCGTAATAATGTCTATGGGGGTTAGGTAAAAGCAGGGCTCATGGTTTGAGTGAGACTGATTTTTTCCCCCTATGCTTTGGGGCTCAGGTCCTGGGCTTTCTCCATCGGAGTCAGAGGGAGGGAGAAAGTGGCGGCGGTGGTGGTGGTTTGACTTGCTTGAGATAAGCTGCTTCTTGGCTTTGCTTCAGGGTGCCTTCCTGCTTCGCTATTCTGGTCATTCTCCCCCACTTCACATGGTGAATTCAACCAGAAGATGGCTATGAAAGAAAGAAGACAAGTTCAGTTTTATAAGGAAGACCCACAGTCACAGACTCCCCCAAATAGGAAAGAAGCCGCATCTGATTGGGAATTTCCTTTATGTTGACAAGTGGCATTCAGATTTCTCCCAATGATCTCCATTAATGAGGGGCTCACTATGTTCTAAGAAAGCCCATTTTGCTTTTGGAAGTTGTTAGGAAATTCCTGTCTGTATTTTGTTCTCTGCCTCCTGGTCCTGGCTCTCATGTCTTCAGTCATTTGAATAAATCAAATCGCCTTTTCAGGTGATAACCCTTATCAGTATTTGAAACAGCAATTACATCCCATATGTCTTCTCTTCTCTAAATTACCCCAGTGACCCTGTTGATTTTCTCCAGCTTTTATATGGCCACTGTAGAGGCTAACGCTCTTTCACTGATCTGCCAGTTCTACTTTTCCCCTATAGACCCTGCTGGTCTCTGGCTGTGTCCTGGCAGTCACCTGCCCATCCCCATCACATTGTTCATGTCTTGGTATGGGACGTTGATATATGGATTCTCCAAATACTATATCTTGGCAAGAGTCTCTATTTCCATAAGAGAAAATGTCTGTGGCAGTTGTACCCATCATGAGTTCCAAAAGGTTCTATGGATTTCGTTGCAGTTCAGTTCTTCCTCTGCTTAAGATATATGGGTGATGATATGAGTGTGAAAGAGGTTCTTGTCCAGGAAATAACATCTAAGAATAATAATATCTAATTAATATTATATAATATCTAATAATAATAATAGCTCACATGTTCAATGCACTTTAAGGTTTGCAAAGTATTTCATCTATGTTATTTAATTAGGAATGAGGAAATCCAGACACTGATAATACATTCACAGAGAGCTGGGTCAGAATTCCATGAGCTCGTCTGTCGGGGTCCCACGATGTCTGACTGTCAGGGTCTGATGCCTTCTAACTCAAGTGAGTCTGTGAAAAGGGAGGCACTCAAATAATTCTGTCATAGGCTCATAGGAATAGAGCTGAAAGGGATTTTAGAGGTCATCTAGTCCTCAAGAGGGTGTATAGTGTAATGAATGAATAAAGCATTGGAGTCAGGAGACCTAGATTTGACTCCTGCCCCAGATTCTTACTGGTAGTACAACCCTGAACTAGTAGTCCCTCACCACTCGGTTTCTTCATCAGTAAAATGAAGAGGCTAACTTCAATTGCAGCTATCTAAGATGTCTTTCTAGCCTTTAGCATTCTCCGAACCTCCTCCTTGTACAGATGAGGAAATGGACACCCTGGAAAGTTAGGTGGCTGTCTAAGATCAGGCAGTACAAAATACAGGTAGGGAGGACAGGGAGTAAAATGCAAGATTATGCAAGGCAATAAATAGCTGGCTGAAAAGTTTGTACTTTATCCTAGGGTAATAGGGAGCCACTGGATACTTGTGAGCCAGCGAAGTGACATGGTCAGATCTATGTCTTGGAAGATAGTTCTCCTTCTGTCATACTTGTAGGAACTCTGGACCATAGTGACTTAAAAAACTCAAGTTAACATTATTTGTCTTGTATTTATTTTTATTTTGTTAAACATTTCCTAGTTACATTTTAATTTGGTTGAAGGTTGCTGCCTCCAAATTTGACATCTTTGGTGAGTGGATAGAACATTAGCCTTGGAATATAAGGATCTGAGTTCAAATCCTGATTTAGACATTAACTAGCTTCATGACCATAAGGAGATCACTTAATCTTTTTTTTTCCTCCTCAGGCAATTGGGGTTAAGTAATTTGCCCAGAGTCACATAGCCAGGAAGTGTTAAGTGTCCGAGGGCAGATTTGAACTCAGGTCCTCCTGACTAAAGGCCTGGTGCTCTATCCACTGCACCACCTAACTGCCCCAGATAATCTTTAAGACTCAGTTTCCCTATACGTAAAACGAGAATACCAATCTTTGTGCTACCTAACAGGATTGTTAATGTTTTCATGATCATTGTTGGTAATTCTTCTTCCCCCTCTTATCTGGATCCTCATTGCAACAAGATGATACTTTGACCCTTCTCTAATCACTTTTCTATCTGATCTCCAAAAATTGTGGAACAAGCCTTTTAATGCTTCCTCAAGCATTCCTCCCCCAATCTGTCAGCTGAGGACCTTGTCTTAGAAAGTACCAAAAAAATCGTCAATTCGTCAAGGACTTTCTCCTCTCTCCTCCTTCTCTTTTCATATTGCTCAGACGTCTTTCCTCACCACTGGTTCCTTTCCCCACAACTCACCTCCTGGATAAACGCCTCTCCATGCTTTTCTGATTTCTGCAGCAGATTGCCTGTTCTATCACCTCCACGGTGCCATTTCTCTTCTCTGTGTGTGTGTCTCTTTCTTTCCCGCTGTCTTCAAAATTGCTCATGTCTTCCCTGTCCAAAAAACCCCTTGCTCAATTTGCCCATCCATCCAGACTACGTCGCTTCCTCACATAGATCACTATATTGCTTCCTTTGGACCTGACAACATGTTCCTTCTGGCCCAATCCATCCAGACCTTGGCTGAGCCCAAACTCAGCCATTATTGAAGATAATTCTGTCTTAGAGATAGAATTCTTCTAATTCTAAGAGACTCCTCTCGGGCGAGGGATGACAGTGGAACTCTGGGAGAGGGCCTGAGTCAGGAGGCCACACGGCCACTGGCAGCATATGTTTGATGTCAGCATCTGCCCTGATGCTGCGGTGTGAGTTAGGAGATAATTGCATGTTTGTCAGGATCCTCCCCCACCACGGTCCCTCTGCTGCTTAAGTTTCAGCCATCCTTGACTTCAGCCGAGCCCAGCACTTGAGGTCCGGCAAATGAAAGCATAAGTTTGATTCTTTTCCATTGGTGAGGTCTGACTCTGCTGAGCTGGACCCTATTAATTTTGGGCTGGCTCACTTCCTGGGGCCCCTCATCAGTGTCAGAGGTTGTGCCAGGGCAGAGACTGGTCCAAACTACCTCCCTCTCCTCTCATCTCTCAGTATAAAGTAGGTCTGCCCAACTGGAATATAAGCAGGAATATTTTAGTCACCAAGCATTTATTAAGCACCTACTACATGCCAGGCATTGTGCTGACACACACTCCTTCAAGGAGTTTACAGTCTAATTTGGGAGGCAGTCTATAAATAAATAGGTATGTATGAGATATGGCAGCTTTAGGAGAGAAGGCATCCCACCTTATAATGAGCAGTTACTGAGTTATTTGCATGTGGTGTCCCTTTATTGGGGAGGCAGGAAGGTTCAATGGTATGGTGGAAAGGGCCGGGCTTTGGAGTCATGAGTCTACCTCTAGATTTTATTATCACTCAGACTTGGATTGCTTTGCTACTCTGGCTCTGCCTCTTTTGCTGGCCTAGGAACAGTCTCTGATCTATCATCTATATTATCTAAATCTATAAACTTATTGTAAGCTCCTTGGAGGCAGGAACACTGCTTCATTAATCAAAATAGGGTGCCCCATTTAATAAAAGATCGCTCTCTAGTTGACATAGTGGAGAGAACATTGGACTTATAGTCAGGAAGACCTGAATTCAAATCTCAGCTCAGATGCTTAATATCTACGTGGTTGGATTGAGCTTCTCAGCCTCATTTTCCTTTTCTGTAAAAAATAAATGCACCTATCTCCCAGGGCTGTTGTGAGATCAAATGAGAAAATATTTAGAGCATACTTGACAAGCATGGGTGCTATGTAAATTCTAGAGCAATTATTATTATTATTATTATTTAGTGAACATTTTTCTTTTGAAACATGGATTGTTCATTATTATTTTAATTTTATATCACTTCTCAGCACCATCCCCCTTCTGCCATTTTAACAGATTTTTTTCTAAATAACAAATACAAGTTAGAAAAACAAACTACCGACACATTGATCCTCCAATGAGGGCCTCTTTTTACACTTGCAATCAGCTATTAGCTGTCATCATCATCATCACTATTGTTATTATTATTATTATTATGGAGAAGAGAGAGGACTCCTTTCTAATTCTCTAAAGTTAAGCTTGGTTAGTGGATTAATCAGATGATGCTTGCTCGATCTTTGTCTCTGTCTCTGTCTCTCTTTTTTCTGTTTTTCTGTCTCTTTCTCTCTGTCTCTCTAACACCGTCTCTGTCTCTCCATGCATCTGTCTCTGTCCCTGTCTCTCTCTTTTTTCTCTTTTTCTCTGTCTTTCTCTTTTTCTGTCTCTTTTTCTCTGTCTTTCTGTCTGTTTCTGCATTTCTATTTGTTTCTCTCTGTGTGTCTCTACATCTGTTTCTGTCTCTCACTGCCTCTGTCTGTCTGTTTCTGTCTGTCTCTCTTTTCCTCTCTGTCCTTCTCTGTCTCTGTCCCACAAACCTGTGATTGCACTGGTTTGGGAGCTCCCAAGGGAGTGTTTTCTCCCCCAGCACAAGTCTTCCTCTGCTCTCCTATTGACTGCTTTAGGAATTTGCCTGGGGCTGGGGAGGAGCACTAACATTACAGGACTTGCCTAGAGTCACACATTAATAGGAATCCACATGGGACCGGGACTTCTAGACTACAAAGCCTGCTCTCAGTCCCTCAACTGCTCCATTCTGCCTCTCTGATGTTTTTCAACAGTGTTTTCTTTTATCATGGTGATGCAGTGAGATGATATAAGGGAGAGAGTACAGAACTTGAAGTGAGAGAATGCAAATTCAGTCTCAGCCACTTATTGGGTGTGTGACTCTGGGCAAGTCATGGAACTTCTGTTTGCCTCAGTTTCCTCATCTATAAAATGAAGATAATAGCCTTTAACTTCAAGGATTGTGAGGATCAAATGTAAATTAATTTATTAAGCACTTTGAAAACTTTCTATATATAAATGTTGTTTGTTGTAATTATTAATGATTGTTGAAAGCCCATTCTTCATTCAATTATTCAGCATTAACATTTATGAGTCACTTATCTACCTCATTGAGTCCCCTTCTGGTGGCTCATTCTGGCTTGTAGGTGACAATGTCAATAAATTGTCAATACAAGGAAGGTTCAGACAAATCCTCCCAAGTTGAAGGGGGCTCAGTGAACACCATATGTTTCCCATCCCCATCCCCCTTGCACTAGCCTAGTTAAGCCTAGAAAAGAGTAGAGATGCTGATTACCAGAAAGCTGGATGACCAACATTATAGGATTTTTCTTTTTGGCTGCAAGAGCTCAAAAAGATTGTGCTCTGGAGGAGTGGTGGTAATGAGGACTGAGGGGGTCATAATCTGTGTCAGCAAAAAGAGTGGGGGGGACAGTGTCCACACAGATTGCATTATAGTTGATTTTAGTTGAAATATTTCAAAGTATACTACTAGATCCTGGAATTTGTGTAATGGAAATGGGAATGGATTTTCTTCTCTTTTAAAAAAAAGTTATTTTGAACTTTTTTTCTTAATAAATTATGAGCTCCAAATTCCTTATCTCTCTTCTACCCCCTTCCATCTTTACTGAGAAGGCAAACAATATATATCAATTATATATAATTGTGAAACCATGTACATATTTCCATGTTAACCATTTTTTTTTAAAGCAAGAAAAAGAAAGGGAGAAAATTATATTTCAGTTTCCACCCAGGATTCATGAGTTTTCTCTCTGGATGTGGGCAGCATTTTTTCATCATGAATCATTTGAAATTGTCTTGAATCATTTCTTTGATCAGAGTAGTCAAGTCTTTCGCAGTTGGTCATTACAACATTGTTGTTACTGGTTCTGTTCACTTCATTTTGTATCAGTTCATATAGGTTTTTCCAATTTAAAAAAAAACCCACCCTGTTATCATTTCTCACAGCAAGTATTATTCCATCATATCATATACCACAACTTGGTCAGCCATTCCCCAAATGATGGGCATCTTTTTGATTTCTAATTCTTTACTACCACATAATGAGTTGTTATAAATATTTTTGTACACATAGGTTCTTTTTCTTTGATCTCTTTAGGAGATAGACCTAATTGTGGTATTTTGGGGTCAATAGATGTGTACATTTTTTATAACTTTGGGCATAGTTCCAAATTGTTCTGAGCACTTCATTAATGCACCTAATTTTTTTTTTCTTCATCCCTTCGAGCATTTGTCATTTCTGATAAGTATGAATTGGTACCTCAGAGTTGTTTTAATTTCCATTTCCTCTAATTGATAGTGATTTAGAGCATTTTTTTCATCTGACCAGAGATAGCTTTGATTTCTTCTGAAAACTGCCACTTTATATTCTTTGATCATGTATCAATTGGGAAATGGCTCTTATTTATTATAGATTTGACTCAGTACTATGTTCAGTATATATTTGAGAAATGAGCCCTTTATCAGAGAAAATTATTGTAGAAATTTTAAGTATTATTTCATTGTCTATGGTACCTTTTAGCAAAATGTGGTTTCCCTGATTATCTCTTTTAGTTGGGTCCATTGTTGCTTTTGCTTTATCAATTCGAATTCCAACCTTTTTTACTTCAGTTGAAGCATATTAGATTCTACTCCAGGCTGTTATTTTAACTGTGGGTCTTTCTGTTTTAATTGTGTATCCTGCAAACAACATATTGTTGGATTCTAGTTTCTAATCCATTCTCCTATTTGCCTCTTAAATTTTCTTAGGCCAGAAAAATGGCTTACTCCAAAATTTGATTGGAAGTGTTATTTTAAATTTGTTTGGAAGGGAATGTTCAGCTGGGTGGCTGCCCTTATCCTCGCTTCATCTCCCACAATGGATTTTAAAACAAAGAATCATAGAATCTCAGAGGAAGGAATTTTTCAGGGCAGCTTTTCTAACCCTTGGCTGAAACTTGGGCTTTCCCTACAACATGCCTGACAAATGACCATCCAGCCTTCACCATAAGACCTTTAGTGTTATCAAAGAATCCATTAATCAAGAAATGTTTTTTTAAGTATCTACTATGTGCCAATGACTGTTCCAAAGATTGGGGGAAAAGACAAAAACAAAATTATATCTGCCCAGAAGGAGTTTCCCGTTTTTTCCCCTGAGGCAATTGGGGTTAAGTGACTTGCCCAGGGTCACACAGACAGGAAGTGTTAAGTATCTGAGGCCAAATTTGAACTCAAGTCCTCCTGACTTCAAGGCTGGTGCTCTATCCACGGCACCAGGGAGTTTTTATTTTAATGGAAGAGTAATATACATAAATCAATATATATATATAAGATACATACAAAGTAGTTAGAAGATAATTGTAGAAGACAAGTTACTAAAACTGGGAGAATTAAAGTTTGATATGCTTTAGAATAATCCACCTTTTCTATTTGTAGGATTTATTATAGTAGAGACTTGGCGTTGTTGCAATTAATAATGTAATAAATAAAGTAATTGTACTTACTAAAGTGATGGCTGTATGAGTAAAGAGGACTTATGACAGGTTGAGAAGTAAAATGATAAAATTTGGAATGAGTGCTAGGAAAAAGTCAAGGATGACACCAAAGTTGTGAGCCTGGGTGAACGAGAGTTGTTCTCATCTGTAATAGGGAAGATCAGAAGTAGGGGTTTTAGGATAATGAAAATAATAAAAAGAATATTTGATTTGGAGTTGTAGTTCTTTGGCTCTTCTATTTGTACAATTTAAAGCTTTTATATGTTTTTCCCTAGCCTCCTATAACATTTGTATTTTTTTTCCAATTTTACCAATCTGAGGTGGATAAGGTAGAATCTCAGGATTACTTTAGTTAGGCTTTCTCTAATTATTACTGGTTTGGAGCATTTTTAGTGGTTATTGATAGTTTGGACTTTATCCTTTTTTCTAACTGTCCATTTGATTCTTTATTAGTTTGGTGAATGGCTTTTATTCTTATAAATTTGAATCAGATCTTTATACATATTAGAAATGAGACTTTTATCAGAGACATTTGCTATAAAGATATTTTTACCAGTGAACTATTTACTTTCTAATTCTTCAACATACATTTGTCTTTTTAAAAACTAATTTCATTTTTTAATTGATGAAAATCCACCTTCTCTCTTTTCTATCCCCTTCCTTTATCCTCATGGAAAAAGAAGGAAAAGCAAAACTCTTGTAACAAATATGTATAGTCAAGCAAAACCAAATATTCATATTTCCCTCATCCCCAAACCTATCTGTTTATCTCAGTTTGTACCCTGTTTCCATCACCTCTCTCTCAAGAGTGGGGATAACGTTTCATCATGAGTCCTTGGTCTTATATCAATCTGAGTTTCCAGTCTCTTCTTTTTATATTTTTCACGATCCCTTTGTTTTGCATTTAAAGCTTCTGTGGAGTTCCGGTCTTTTATCTGGAATTCTTGGAAGTTCTCTATTTCATTAAAGGTCCATTGTGGTCCAAAAGTCCACAAAAATGTAAATTTAAATTCAGTTTTCTGGGTCTATTATTCATAGTTGTAAGTTTATATCTTTTTCTTCCTAGAATATTCTATTCCAAGCTCACCTTTTATAGTTGTAGTTGTTAAATCTTGTATGATCCTGATTAGCTCTCTGGCATTTGAATTATTTCTTTGACCTGAAAACTTTGGATCTTGATTATGATGTGGTTTTTTTAAACTATTTGCAGTATTTTTTCTTTGACTTGAAAGCGCTGGATCTTGATTATAATGTTCTTGGAGTTTTTATGTGGGGCTTTTTTTTTTTTTTCAAGAGGTGACCCAAGGGATTCATTCTAGCTTTACTTTGTTTTCTGGTTCTAAGAAATCTGGGAAGCTTCCTTTTATGATTTCTTAGAATATGATATTTAGGGTTTTTTTTTTTTTGGTCATGGCTTTAAGGAAATGCAATCATTCTTAAATGCTCTCTTTTCAATCTGTTTTCTAAATTAATTATTTTTGCAATCAGATACCTTACATTTTCTTCTGGCTTTTTTCCTGAGCTTTTGACTGTTTTTAATATTTCTCTTTGTGCTATGGAGTCATAAATTTTCTTTTGTTTCATTCTAATTTCAAGAAATCTGTTGTTTGGTTAAGATTTTGTGCCTCTTATGCCAAGCTGCTAATTATTTTTCCAATTCTTTCTTCCATTGCTCTGATTCCTTTCGAAATTTCTCAGTGTTTTCTCTAGTTCTTTCATTTAATTTATATGACCACTTTTTAGTTCTTAAAAACTTTTATTTCATATCTTTAGGCAATGCTAATTTAACTTGTTTCCAAGTGTTTTTCTTTGAGACTTTGTGAATGTTTTGGAGTTCTTGTCTGAGTTCTTGCATAATAACTTTTTAAGGTGGGATTCTTTTTTTTCTCATTTTTCCAGCCTTATTTCCCAATTTAAGACTTTGTGTTAGGGATAAGCTCTGTGTACTTCTGGAAGGAATGGCTGATTAAGCTTTGCTTCTGTAGTTCCATTTTGTGTCCTCTTTGGTCCTGTTACTGTTTTTTGAGGTGCTGGTTTGCACTGTTATCTTAGGGTCAGCTGAGATGGTGGATCTGCAGACTTTTAGTGATTATAAAACAATTTAATTCAGAATGCAGTCCCAGTGCTGATCTCTTAGTCTGATCTCTACAACTTCTTGACTTGTGTTTATGTTTGAGCAACCCAACTATAGACTTATCTGTAAATGGAACTGTAGTCAACTGCTTTTGGACTCTGCTACTGTCATCCAACTAGAAGGCTCTGCATGATGAGAATGACAGAGATGTAGGTTCCCCTTTGGTCTGGTCTTCCTGCCCTGGTTATTCCACTCTAAGGAACTAGAGGTTAGATATAGGATCCTGCTGTGTCGCTTGGTTCAGACACAGCTGCTATACTTGCTTCTTAATTATTACAGTCCAGGATATAGGTTCCCTCCTAAGTCTGCATTGGATCTGGGACCAAGCACTCTGTAGTGAGCACCTGTACATGCTCTCTGTGCCAAATCTAGCTCCTCTTTTTGCCCTGTGGGTAGACTCTTATTCAGTCCTGAAGCTGGAAGCATGGGGAATGCTCCTGGCTAGACTCTATCCCCTTCATCTGCAAATCTTTTGCTGCATCTTCCTTTGCCGACCTGGACTATAAAAATTCATCACTGTGATTTTTCTCTTGGATTTCCCATTCAGGACCGGTACATTTTCTAGATCTTTGTGTACAATTCTTGTGGGGGAGGATCATAGTGTATTTCTTCCTTGGGTTTTAGAAACCTAGATCTACTGTGTAAGCCCATGTTCTGAGACCCATCACTTGCCTTCCCTGAACTCTCTGGAATTTCTTCCTTTGTCAAATGTGGTAGTTGGACTAGATGATCTCCAAGGGTGTTTCCAGTTCTCAGGCCTCTGAGATTCCTTGGTCTTGGCTACGTTTTCATTTTAAATGTCAGAAGCAGGATTTGAACCCCAAGGCTGGTGTACATTGCCTTTCATGTAAAGAAGTGAGTAAGATGTGAACAAAGTCCTTTGAGAAAGCCCAGTAGGAGTGAAATTAAGGAGGCCAGCAAATGTGGACCAGGAGGGTACTCAGAACCACTGGGGAGCCGGTCAGAGGAGATTGCCTCCTTCAGTGGTGTTGGAGGAAAGGATGGCTTGTGGTTACAGACTTTAATTAATTAACTAGCTAATCAATTCAACAAAGAATCTGTGAATCCAAGTTTCCTGCTTGGTTCTGCACTGTGGAGGAGACTAAAAAAGGCAGGATGGAGTTCTGGTTCTTCCTCCATCCCCAGGAGCTCATACTTTAATGAAAGAAACCACACACACACACACACACACACAGAGAGAGCCCACAGGTCTCTCTCAGTCCTTAGTACTTTTTCTTCCCTCAGCTTCTTTTACCTTATTTTGTATGGGTTGCAGAACATGATGTACCCTCATCCCACCTCCTCCTACTCCTTCTATTCCCTAGGAAATGGAAGCTCCTTGGGGCCAAGGGCCATTTTGTTTTGTTTTTTACTTTATACTCCCTCTAGTTTCTACTACTTAATAGAAACAATAACTGGTTGTTGTTGAATAAGTAACCTTGTAACATTGTACGTAGTTAGGTGCTACACTAAAGTTAAGGAGGCTATAAAAGCTCTGAAAAGGTAAAAGAGGAGGTAGCAAGGAACAGTCAGGGCCAATTCCCAGGAAGAGGTGAAACTCAAACCAAACCTTTGAAAGGAGGTAGAGCTTGAATAGGAAAACTCCCCCTCCCCCCCAAGGAATTGGGGTTAAGTTACTTGCCCAGAGTCACACAGCCAGGAAGTGTTTAAGTGTCTGAGATCAGGTTTGAACTCAGGTCCTTCTGACTTCAGGACCGGTGCTCTATCCACTGCACCAACTAGCTGTTCTCACCAACTAGCTGCCCTAATAGGAGAACATTCTAAACAAAGAGCTAAGGTACAGCATTAAGAATTTGTATGTCAAGTGTTAGGGGAAAGGAACAGAGGGCAAAAGTTAGTGGGAGAAATCAAATTTGGAAAGGTAGATTGGTTTCTTACTGGAAAGATCCTTGAATGACCGACTCTGGGCATTCTCCTATAGGTAACGGGAAGACACCAATAGTTCTTAGGATTGTGAGATGATATATTTAGAGTTTAAAGGTACCTCAGGTCATTTAGTCTAATCCTATCATTTTTATTCATAAGGAAGCTAAAAAAAGGACTTGGCCAAGGTCACCTCCATGTGGCAGAGAATGGATTTGAACTCAAGTCCTCAGATTCAAAACCCAGTTCTCTTTCTGCTGCCCACAAGGACCTTCAAGGTCCCTTGCCAAGGTGTGATGTTCTGAGATTCCATATTGTTGTAGGGTAGAAGTGTCAAACTCACTACGGCGAGGAACTAGATCAAAAAGTAATTGGAAAATGTTTGTTAAAGTAAATGAAAATGTAATAGAACATAGATAATGTTCATTTGTGGTTTTTTAAAGTCACAAGGCTTCTCTGTCAGAGTGTGACACCAAAGGTGTGGAGCCTCCATAGTCCCATTCTGAGAACTGAGGAACCGTTCCCCAAGGTTCTTGGGAGCCTGCCTTTTCCTGTCCTGTCTAGGGAATGCTTCCAAGTTCTCGGGCTTCCTCAGGATTCTCTGAATTTTCCTGGAGGTGCTGCTGGGGCTGGATTGGCCTTTGATCTATTTCTGTCCACCCTTCCCCCCAAAGAATTCTTCTGTGGGTTGGGATGATTCCTTAGAAGGACCAGGGGGGTGGAGACTTCCCGAGGTAAGTTTCCAGTGGAGCCCTGAAAGAAAGGCAACAGGAAGATGATTTGAGTGGATCCTAGAAGTGGCTCTGGGAAAGGAATTGACCATATCTGTGGGAGTTCTGGGAAGTCTCCTTTCTTTCTTTCCCCACTATTAACCTATGTAACTATTGCTTAAAATAGCAAAGGAAAAACATAGGGAGAGCACAAACTTGCATATGCAGAGATCCCATGGCAAGGCAGTCACAGATGGAGCAGGAGGATGGAAAATGACCTGGGCCAGATGGCCGAGGGTCCAGATTTGAATCTTGCCTCTCCCATTTATTACATGTGACTTTGGCCAATGAAGGCCCCAGTTTCCTCCTCTGTAAAAGAAAGAAGATGAATTAGGAGACATTTCAGGGCCCTTCCCATCCTATATATGTGACCCTGTCAAGTCAAGGAAAGACCAATGTTTAAAAGTAACAACAAAACCTCACTTAGGACATATGGAAAATGGGGGAAGTGGAAGGAGGTAAGTTAGCCAATCAGAGACAAGAGGGAAGATGAGAAAGAGCTGGGATTTTTGCAGAGTGACACCCCAGAGGGAGGGAAACCCAACAGTGTCCTTTTTGGCATGTAGGAATAGGAAAGGGAAGGGAAGGATCCAGTGATCTCTCTTCCCTCTCTGGTCTTTACCCTAGACTATGAGGAAGCTTTTCTGCAGCTCTGGTTCCTTCTTTCTTTCCCCAGGCAGAATTCCTGATTACGTGGGTGTCTCATTCCTCTGCCATCCCTCTGTTTGACTTTGTAATTCTATCCCTGCCACCATTTCCTGGTTTGACAGTTCCAATTATGGATGATGGTCATTTCAACAACAAGTTTCTTATTCTTGTCTTCTGCCTGGAGCTGACTTAAATGATCCTTCTGCCTCTAACCTCTAGCCTCTTTAACCTCATCCTGCCTTCCTGCCTGGATTTCTGACTCATAAGAGCTTCCTCTTCCATTCCTAACATCATTTGCTTTCCTAACTAGACTCTTGACTTCTGAGGCCAGACTGTCCCCTCCAGACCTCAGCTGCCTGCTTGGATCCTGACTTCAGATAGCACCTGTCCTTTCCAATCCTGATGGGCTTCCCTACCTAGATTCTTGATGTCCTGAGAGTCACCTGCTCTCTCTGCAAATCACCATCTTCCTGGATTACTGACCTCTGGGAGCTGTCTACACCCTCTAACCCTCATCTTCCTTCTTGGAGTCCAGATCTTTTTTTTTTTTCCTTAGCGACAGATGCCACCCTTTAGACCTTATCCTGGATCCTAGGTCTCCTGGATGTCAGGCACTGTATGCTTATATCAAGAAGCTGAGGAGCTCATATCACTTTTACAACTCAGTCTCACTCTTCTCCCAACCCTTCCTCAAATCCTTGCTCCATCAGAGTTGGAAGGGATCTCAGAGGGCTTTTAGGTGAAATCAAAGCTGAGCAGAAAACCCATTGGCAGTACCCCCAACTCCTTGGCATCCTTCTGTGAGAGGGAGGCAGCTCAGTCTCCAATTGCACAACTTTAATTTTTAGAATGTTTTTATTGATAATGAGATTAAATCTGCCTCTTTGTTGCTTCACACACTTGTCTTAACTCTTCCTTTCAGAACCAACAGAAACATATTTCAACACTTTTCAGATACTTGGAGAAAGTTACATACATACATACACACACGTGCACGAACACACACACACACACACACATACACACACACACATTCTTCTCCCAAAAGTTCCTTCTCTAGTCAAAATATCCCCAGTTCTTTTCACCAATTCTTTTATTATTTTTAGGCTGTTTTTATTGATTATAAGATTAAATCTGTCTCTATGTAGTCACTCACTAATTTTAATTTTTCCCTTCAGAACTAAGAAAAATATATTTCAACTCTCTTCCACTTTCAAATATTTGAAGAAAGTTATATACATACATTCTTCTCCCACAAGTTCCTTCTCTAGTCTAAATATTCCCAGTTCTTTTCACCAATTCTTTTATTATTTTTAGGATGTTTTTATTGATTGTGAGATTAAATCTGCCCTTTTGTAGTCACCCACTAATTTTAATTCCTCCCTTCAGAACTAAGAAAAATATATTTTAATCCTCTTCTATTTAGTTACCTTTCAGACTTGAAGAAAGTTACATACACACACATGCACGCGCATAAACACACACACACACACACACACATTCATCCCTCCCACAAGTTCCTTCTCTAGTCAAAATATCCCCAGTTCTTTTCACCAAACCTTTAGGGTGGGATCTTTTGTCACCTCATGATCCTAGTCATGACCATGGACCATACTTCATCTTATCAATATCCTTCTGGGGTCCAACACTCCAGATGTGCTTTAATCAGGACAGAGGAAAATGAATAGGATATTTATCTTTTTTGTTTGTTTGTTTTGGACATTGTACCTTAGCCTAAGCTGAGTTGACATTATCTTCTTTTGGCATCAAATCATACCTGACTCATGTTGAATTTTCAGTCCACCAAAACGCCATAGGTTTACTTTATACAGATTCTTTTCGAGTTTCTCCTTTCAGGAACTTTTGAAGTAGCATTTTTTTTTTGAGTTTTAGGTCTTTTTTATTTATCTCTATTAAATCTCATCTTGTTATTTTTGGCGCATTATTCCATGAGGTTGAAATCCTTTTGGATCCTGATTGTCATCCAGTACATTATTTGTCCCTTCCAGCTTTAGATCATCTAGAAATTTGATAAACATGCCAGTTATACTGTTATCTGGGTTGCTGACAAAAACCTGTCGAATTGAACTGGGAGAGAAGTCTGAGGTATTTCCATCAGATACCTCTCCATAATGATACTGATAAAGGGATACATCAGGATATATAAGGAAGTCATTTATGAAGCTTCCTATGAACCACAGTGCCAAACACTGAGAATGTAAATAAAAAAATAAGACAATGGCTGCTTTCAGAGAACTCGCATTCTAATAAGGAGAGATAACATGTATAGAAGTTTCGACTAAAAGTCAGATGGAAAGGCCCCATGGTCTTTGAGATACAGGAGAAAAAGAGTTCATTTTGCCTTTTCTTTAGTATAATTCTAATTGACAAAATAGCATAAGACATTTACAAAAACATCTTTACTGATGCCAGTGTTGCTTCTAATATTTATTTATAATAACTATAGCGACTCCTTTTTATTTGGCATTTTATGGTTTCCTAAGAACCTATTTAAGGATCACAGGATTTTATGGGTCAGAAAAGATGGTACAGATCATCTGATCCCATTTTCTCATTTTACAGATGAGATTGCAGCCCAGAGACGTTTACAAAACACTTGGCTCTTAAAGAGCCTGTGATGGACAGGGTATTCATAACATTCCTATTCAGTCCAACTTTCAGAGACGCAAATGATTTCATGATCTCATTGTTTTGGGAATTCTCTCTAGCAATTCAGATCACAGTCCATTCATGGTTGCCCATTTTGTGTGACTCTTGCTTATGTTCTACCAAAAGTTCACCCTAGGGAATTCATTCAGCATCCTGGAGGTTCTCCTCAACATCTCCTCTTATCATAGGATTCTCATGAAGCTCTCAGGCTAACCCCTTGGCACCTCTCATTCTTGCCACATGACTGGGCCATCATCCCTTCCTATTATATAATGTCTTGATGATTTTTTCCTCCTTTGGAGTTCTATATTGGTTATGTGTTGTAGCCCACTCATATACACCATGGGACTCTCCAATCCTTTTTGTATACTACTCATCTGTAGATCTTCAGAGGCATGGTTCCACATCTCACTGATATATGGTAACATTAGCATTGAAAAGATTTGTGCCATTATGTAGATTGATAATTGGTTGCATTGTTTGGATTGTTTGCTTTCAGAGGAAGTTTGATGTCACTTAAGAAGATTTGTAGTTTTCTGAAAGCAATCCATTCTGCTCTCCTCCTCAAGTTCAACTCTGGGCTCAGACAATTTCCCATCTCTATGGTTTATCACATGTAGACATAGCAATAGATAAATACTCTAGACTGTCTAATAGGCAGTTAGAAGGCACAGAGCACTGGCCCTGGAATCAGGAAGACCTGAATTCAAATCTGGCCTCAGATACTCACTAGCTGTGTGACCCTAGGCAAGTCATTTAACCTCTATTTAATACCTTAATTCCTTGGAAAAGGAAATGGCAAGCCACTTTAATATCCTGGCCAAGGATACTCTGTATGGGATCAATGAAGAGT
Source organism: Sarcophilus harrisii (assembly GCF_902635505.1). Taxonomy (NCBI): domain Eukaryota; kingdom Metazoa; phylum Chordata; class Mammalia; order Dasyuromorphia; family Dasyuridae; genus Sarcophilus; species Sarcophilus harrisii. Next base: position 628,825,440 of record NC_045427.1, read on the forward strand.
TGAATATAACTGAATAACAGCAGGACCAATAAGCGGACCAAATGCATGTTGAAATCTGGTCAACAGATATTATTCATTTGCTTTGTCTTCCCTATGTGAATGGACCAACCAGAAACTTTTGAGTAACTGTAGCTGACTTCTAAGAGGTTCTGAAAATTCTAAGAGCTTGATGTGACTAGCATAGTGTCACCCCTTTCTCCAACAAAAAAGAAGCATGTAGGGACCTTATCACTGTGCTGGATCTCCTTCATCACTGTAACAAATACCTTCAGTGAGCACGTCTTTCTCTTTTATATCTCACTTAAAGTTTATTAATCAGAGGGTCATTGGACAAAATTGTTTTTGTTGCTCTCTTCCAAGGAATTCTAATGATTTTTTGCATATGGTTGAGATATCCCTTGTGAAAGAGTCTATAAGGTGACATCTTTTCCCCTGTTGAATCAAGTTGTTTTCATAACAAACAGTAATCACAAAAACATCCCATATTCTTTTCAACTTTCAGTTAGTTGTGAAATGGTAAAGCCATGGTCTACTATTGAATATCAATCATGAACATCTGTTGTTCTCTTCTAATACCCTTGTCAAAGATGCCCTTGATTTGCATACAAGTGACCCTCATAAATGACATCAGCCTTATTATAAAAATTTTATCCAGATGTTTAATCAGCATAAATTAATCACCACAACAAGGAGAATACCTTTGTATCTTTATCAAAAAATACTTTAATCAGCAGACATTTGATTTACTTGCCAAATGGAGAGAGAGCCACATACAATGCCTTGATGATGGTTTTTATTTCTTTTCTTTTTTGGAGGTCCTCATTGTATGTCACCCCTAGCTCCCATTCACCTTGGATCTCTCTGTTGCATTTTCTTGTGGCTCTTCTTCTTATCTTCAGAGGCATATCTGGTGTGTTGTCTTGTTGATGTATTGTAACACTGGTTAAATGTTAGCATTGAAAAGATGGCGCTTTGCTTTCATAGGAAGCCTGAAGTCACTCAAAGAAGTTTGCAGTTTTCTGATAGCACTACAATTTAAATATAGCCATAAACACACACAGTTGAATAAAATCTTATAATGAAACCCAATGGACAATTAATAATAGAGAGAATTTTATGTTTTGAAAGCACTTTACAAATGCTATTTCATTTGATTCTCTAATCTTCTTAGAAAATAGATGCTATTATTATACCCATTTTTAACAGAGGAGCAAACTATGGCAGGCAGAGGTTAATTGACTTGCCCAGGATCCACAGCTAGGAAGTAGCTTCCTGACTCCAGGTCCAGCATTCTCTCTATTATATCACTAGCTCTCTAATAGGATTGTCTCATAAAGCAGAGAGAAGCAGTAGAGAGTGAAAGCAGTTTAAAGAAAACTTAGCAAGCTATCAAACTAAGCAATGTCATTCCAAGGACGTTAACGATGAAAAGTAAAGGAGAAATACAAAAAAAATATTTATAAGATTTGGAAAAATCATTTCAAAGGATTGTTTTTCTCTAAGGTTGATGAAAACATTCCACCTAAACTGTAACCTCAAAGTCCTCTGTGCTTATAGAAAAGGTAAAAATGTCACTAGAGAGAACAAAGACAGGAAAAGCAGCTGAATTAGACCACGAATATATAAAGGTGGTCTGTGCTGGAGGTAATACAATTGTGGGAGCTGTATACCAGTTATCCAAAGAGAGGAAGTTGTGTGTGTATATGGGGGGGGGGAGGGGGAAATCTCCAATCTTGTAAATATTTTAAAAAAGAGCTGAGGAAACATCAATAATTATTGACCTAGCTACCTACTCTTTCATCTATACAAAATTAAATTCAAAAAGCCTTTATTATCCCCATAGTACTGGTGAAGAAAATAAGGTGGATTGTTGACAGGACTTGTATAATGTTGTCACATAGTTGGTCATTTTCAGGATGAGGACCAAAGCCCATACCCTCTAACTCCAAATCCAAGGTTCTTTCTACCATGATGTGCCATTTCTCAATAAGTGAGGATTTTAGGGGAAGTCTTGGTTAGTCTCTTATAAAAGAAGAGTGGAATGATTCAGACTATCATTTGCTTTTTGAACTTTTAGAAGTGAAACTATGAGAAAAGCCATTTTTTTTCCTGCCAGTGGTACCCTAGAAAACCTGTTTCCAAATGTCTTGTGTCTGTTTCCAGACCCCTACCTTACAATTCATCCCTTATTCAAACTCAATTATTTGCTGATGTCCCAGCAGGAGACTTCTTGCAATTTTCTCTTGTCACCCAATTAGATTGCCTGCCATTTGGCTGGTAGCAAAGCTAATGATGGGGAAAAGGTGCACGGCTGAGCTGGAAGACATGGTCTGCAATTTTCAGACAGTACCTGGGAGGCACCATCAGTCTTTAGATTCCTGGCTTTTCATCATCTTGGATTTAAGAGACTGATGATAATTTGAGTTCAATTTAGGATAAATTCATCTGGTACCAGATCATTTGCAGCTGGCACTTGGTGTATTCATGGTTTCTTTTTAGTGGCTGTTTCTTCCATTGTTGCCTTCTGGGCCTTCTTGATTTGTGCCATTCTTGTGAACATTCAAGAGGGCAGCCCTGGATAGTGTATTGTGGGATCCTAGCAAGTTCTGGATTAGATAAAAATACAAAATAGTCTTTAGTTCTTCCATGGAGATGTTGACTGAATGGCGGCAAAGGGGGAATACAATGTGAAGGATCACAGAGTTCTTAGACTTACCCACAAACATTATCTTACTCACTTGATACTCTAAAAGTACCATTTCTTTTCCCCAATTCAGTGAGTCTATATGTTGACTTTCTTAGCCTAAATGAAACCAGAAGACAAAAAAAAAAGCTTCATGAGGGGAGGGACTATTTCATCTTCATATCTCTAGCACATATCACAATACCTGACCTATAGGAAGCTCTTAATAAATACCTAGTTTTTAAGATGGCCCAGAAGTTCTTCTCATGAATACAGATATAAATAAATGACCTGACTTCTGTGTTCAAAAACCATCAGAAATATCTCTTCATAAAATATTTTGATCATATTGTCTTGTGGGCTCCAAGAAGCTAACAAATGCATAGTGGTCACATTTTGGTATACCATTTTAGCAGATGGGCTGATCTAGGTTGAGAGTAACCGACAGGTTGAGTGAGGGAGTGTCTAATCCAAGCATGTGAAGACTTTCCCAGTAGAATCAATGACGAGAACAATTTGTCTCAGTGGCCATAAAGGTGGCTGAAATAGGCTCTATGATGGGGTTAGAGTTTGGTGAGACATTGAAAATTCCAAGGTCATCCACTACATCCTATCCAAATATTTTATATTACCTACAGTTATTTTCAATGGGATTTTTCATTCTATCTCTTATTGCTGGACTTTGTTGGTAGCATATAGAAATGACAATGATTTGTGTGGGTTTGTTTTATATCATGCAACTTTGCTAAAGGTATTTCTGATAGTTTTTTAGTTGATTCTCTAGGATTCTCTCCACATCATATCATCTTCAAAGAGGGGTAGTTTTGTTTCTTTGTTACCTATTCTAATTCTTTGAATTTCTTTTTCTTCTTTTATTGCTAAAGCTAACATTTTTATTATAATATTGAAGAGTGGTGGTGATAATAGCCAACTTTCTTTCATCCCTGATCTTATAGTTTTCCTGATTATTGAATTAGTCCCACATTCCTGATATAAATCCTACTTGGTCTGGCGTATTATCCTGTGATAAATTTCTACAATGTCTTTGCTAATATTTTATTTGAAATTTTTGCATCGATATTCATTAGGGAAATTGGCCTAAAATTTTCTTTCTCTGTGTTGAGCCTTCCTGGTAATTATTGCTTTAATTTCCTCTTCATTGGTGGTAAGTTCACCCTTTTCATTTTTGATACTGGCAATTTTGTTTTCTTTTTTCAAATTAACCAACTGGTTGGTTTTTTCATAAAACCAACTCTTAATTTTATTAGTTAAATAGTTTTCTTATTTTCAATTGTATTAATCTCTCCTTTGAGTTTTAGAATTTTTAATTTGCTATTTAATTGGGAATCTTTAATTTATTCTTTTTCTATCCTTTTTAGTTGCATGTCCAATTCATTGATCTTCTCTTTCTCTATTTTATTCATCTAAGCATCTAGAGATATAAAATTTTCCCTAAGAACTTCTTTGGCTGCATCTCTTAAATTTTGGTATGTTTTCTCTTTATTATCATTCTCTTGGATTAAATTATTGCTTATTTCTATGACTTGTTTCACTCACTCATTCTTTAGGATTAGATTATTTAGTAGGCAATTAATTTTTGGTCTACTTTTCCTTGGTCCTTTATTACATATAATTTTTATTGCATCATGATCTGAAAAGAATGTATTTATTATTTTGGCCTTTCTTTGACTCAGTATTTTGAGTGAATTATTCATTTGTATTGGATATTGACGACATCAAAAAAGCAAGGCAGTTGATCTCATCTGCAGGACAGGAAGGCAGCAGCTGCTGTTAGAAGCCTCAGACAGGGTACTGGGCTCTCTTCTATTCAAAGGCTACCCATAGGCAGCAGCTAAGAAGGACTGGGCTGGTGTCTGGTATCAGGCTAGCCATTATTTTTTGTTGGATAAAGTATTTGTTTTCTGAAAGGTTAGGAGAAATAGAGAATCGTATTGAGAACCCCTGTGTGGCTGAGCAGTGAAGCTCTGGGGAGCTTTCCTAGTGTTTCTGCATTTCTCTTTGTAGCATGCGTCCATTGGAAAAGTGTGATGACCACATATTTTAAAATCAGCCGGAGTCAGGAATTCAGGTTAAGGGAAAATCTTCACTTTTTATTCTCAGTAGAAGTGAAGAAGGATCGGAGGTGAAGGGGGGTTCATGATCGCAATGTGTGCAACTGAGTCAAGAAACCAGCCAGACCAAAAGACAGCCAGCAGTCTCTCTCCGCTTCTCTCCGCCCCTCTGCCTCTACCCACCAAAATCGTCATTTCCTATACAACATATCAGGACTTGCACAAAGAGTGGGCAGGGGCCATTTTTCTTCAAGCATATATATTAATAGAGTATGGTCCAATTACTATTTAGCCTCACGTGCTTGGGACCTCAGTGCATCAACTCAAGCTTCAGCCCATTACATCTCCCGCTTTCTTTTGTTTTATAACACAGGTGATCATGCCATCCCTGACTCCTCAGGGAGGTCAGAGCCCCCAAGAGGAGGTGATCACACCCTCCCTGACTTCTCAGGAAAGGAGGTGCAAGCACCGAAAAGGAGGTGATCACGACCTCCCTGACTTCTCAGGAAGGGAGGTGAAAGCACTACAAAGGAGATGATTACACCCTTCCTGACATCTCAGGAAGGGAGATGAAAAGCACCAAAGGGAAATGGGGGTTGCTAGCGGGTTTCTGGGCTGAAGGGTCTTATTATGCACAAACCCATCAGCATGGGAGGTATTACACAAGCACATAGCAATAATGCAGATGCTATTAGTGATGACCCTCCCCTCAGTCAGTGCAGGCTCGATGTGGTTTAACAAACATGAATTGTACACGCAAGTAGCGGAATAGCAAACAATATAAATCAACATGGTGTTGTAAAAGATCGCCAGAAGTCCTAGAATGGGGGTATGTAAACAGTCACACATACGCCTTCTTCAGCAGCCAAGAGATACTCCAAAACCAATCTATTGTCCATTGCTTCACATGTCAGGGAATTCAATGATCTCCCCCAAGTTTTTGAAGTCCTGCAAAAGTCTTTTTATGTGTTAGGGAACCCAATGATTACAGCAGATTTTGAAGTCCTGTAATAGTCTTATCATTTCTCAGAAAATCCAATGATTCCTGAGGGTTTTAAAGTCCTACAACAATCTTATGTCTCAGAGAATCCAATGATTCCTGAGGGTTTTCAAGTCCTACAACAATCTTAGCATGTCTCAGAGAATCCAATGATTCCTGAGGGTTTTCAAGTCCTCCAACAATCTTAGCATGTCTCAGAGAATCCAATGATTCCTGAGGGTTTTCAAGTTCTACAACAATCTTAGCATGTCTCAGAGAATCCAACTATTCCTGAGGGTTTTGAAGTCCAACAATATTTGATGTTCATGAGTCAAACGCCATAACTGCCATGCTCTTTCAATGGTGAGCACAATCAGCAACAGAACCACCCGATATTTCTTGGGTCTTCTCCTTCATTTCAAGGGTCTGCTCTGTCTCTCTGCAATGGACAAGGTGAATACGGCTCATTGGCCCCCATCTGATTCCTTCTCCACCTGTAGAGATACAAGCAAACCCTCTCCCCAAAGCAGTTAGCCTATCTGGTCCCTTCCATTCACCACTTTCTGGGTCTCTCCACATCACCTGGCGATTATCTAAAGATAGTGGAGCTGCTCGCAGTGGACACTGCCCTTCCAGTGGGTTATAAAACCTGTCTGCCGGAGCCAGTGCATCTTTGTCAAAAATCAAGAAGTTAATAGTCTAAAGGGTTAGATTTAGAAGTTCTCTAGGGTTACTTCCCCCTTTCTTTTGTTTTTGGAGGAGCGTCTTAATGTCTCTGTTTCTCCTCTCTACTATTGCCTATCCTTGAGGATTAAAAGGTATGCCAGTGGTGTGTAAAATCTTATACTGTGCACAAAAGTGTGCAAAATGTTTGGAGGTATATGCAGGACCATTGTCTGTTTTTATTGCTTGTGGCACACCCATAATTGCAAATGCTTATATAAGGAATTCAGTGACCACTTGGACTGTCTCTTTTGCTGCTGGTATTGCAAAAGTGAATCCTGAAAAGCTGTCTACCACAATGTGGATAAAAGACAGATGACCAAAAGATTTATAATGGGTCACATCCATTTGCCAGATTTCACTGGGTCTCAAACCATGAGAGTTCTTCCCTGGAGGCAGTGTAGGAGCGTGGAAAGCAAGGCAAGCTGGACAGGCTTTTACTATGCCCCTAGCTTCCTCTCTTGTTATTCCAAATTGTAAATGTAAAGCTCGAGCAGCCTGATGATATTTAGAATGAGATGCCTGGGTTTCTTGGAATAAAGGAGTATTGATCAACATAGTTAGAAGGCTTCCTGCCTTTAAATTACCATCAAAATGGGACCTGGAAGTCCACTATGAGAGTGGACATGCAAGATATAAATCTTACCTGGATGCTTTCTCACTTGCTCTTGAAGTTTCTTAAAGAGCGGATATATATTAGAGACTACAAATTTTATTTGGGCTGTGGCAATTCTTTGTACAACATCTACTGAATAGGCTGAATCAGATATTATATTTATGTCTCCTGGATAATAAGTAAGAGCTAGAATGATCGCATACAATTCATTCTGCTGAGTGGACTGAAAAGGAGTTCTGACTACTCTCTTTATAGTTAAATCATGAGAGTATACAGCACAAATATTATGTTTGGATGCATCTGTGAAGATAATTGGTCCTTTAAGAGGAACTTTAGAAACTTTTTCTTCAAGGATCCATTGCCAATTATGTAATAGTCTGGTTATCTTTAATGGAGACCCATGTGTAAAATTTGGAGCCATGGCTAATAAAATTTGCCACTCTGGGATGGTCTCACAGCACACATTAATTTGTGTATTGGTATAAAAGGTGTATATCTTGTCAGGTCTTATCCCAGATAATTGTACTGCTCGCTTAAAATCAGCTTATGTTAAGATGTTATTATAGAATTTGGCTTTTGAAATCTTGACCCCTAATGACTGGAAATCTATAGCAAGGATATGCCTAGAACCTGGACAAAACTGTTGTGGCTTTCTGAATATAGTGAGCTCTGTAGGATATAAGCCCAAAAAAATAGTCAAAATGCAGTTCATGCTGCAATCCTCCCTGTGACCTACTAACAGGTGTAGATTCGTATGCAAATGTCACAGTACAGATTAATTATTCCATAGCAGCATATGAGCAAATTGCTGCTAATGCTATCAAACATGGGCTTCGCTCCACAATAAAGATGACAAGGGTGAGGCCTACACAAAAATAACACAAAGGCCAAATGAACTCTTTGCTGACTTTGTGGGACGTTTGCAGACTGCTATCACAAGAACTAATGGTGAAAATGGAGCAACAGACATTTTGATAAGGTAACTTGCTAAGGAAAATGCTAATGAGGTTTGCAGAAGAATTATACTAGGACTACACAAGGATGCTCCTTTAAAGGAGTTCATAAGATGCTGTGCCACAGTGGGCATAAATGCCTTTTATAGCCAGACTATGATGCAGACTTCCCAAGATCCCAACATGGGAAGACAGGGTCCCTTCTGGCAAGGGACTTTCAGAGAGACTTGTCAATGCTTTCAGTGTGGTAAAGTAGGGCATCTGAAAGCTCAATGTTGGTATAGAGACAGAGTGAGAAAACAGGGTAGGAGAACAAGATCCAATACCCCATGTCCAAAATCCAACAGCTTCCATTGGGCCTCAGAATGTAGACAAGTTCAGGGAAATGGGATGAGGGGCCCAGCCCCAGGGCCCCAGGGAAAAAACACTTGGGGCATGATGACAGCCAATGGTGCACCCAGAGAGTGCCTAGAAGTCTAATACCCAGACATAACCAATCAGCCAGGAAGCCATATGATGGGAGAAAGGGATTACACAATCAGCCAGGAAGCAACCTGATGGGAGAAAGGGATTACAATTAGGGAGAATAGAGTTGTATGCAGCTGAGACAATTGAGATACCCCCTGGAAAGGTGAAATCTGTTCCTCTTCAGCCTATGGATCCTTTGCCTCCAAGCACAGTAGGCTTGACCATTTCACCTCCTTTTTGTATGTACAAAACGGTGTCCATCTACACACTGATGTGGAAAACTGGGGAATGTGTAGATAATATCCCAGTCACTAATACAAGTAGACAATGTGTGACTTATCACCCAGGAGAAGTAGTAGCATCAGGTTTACTGATACAGAATCCTAATAAGCAACCTGGTGATAGTTACCCAGATTCTGACTCCAGACCACAAAATCCAGGAATATACTGGACAGCAGCTGTAACAGCTGAACGACCTATGCTCACAATCTATATAAATGGCCTACCATTAGAAGGATTGGTAGACACAGGTGCAGATCGTACAGTCATTAGAGGTGCCAATTGGCCTAGTCACTGGCCAAAGATTAAAGCAGACACCTACATGTCTGGCGTAGGAGGATCAATAGCAGCTGAAATTAGTGCTGCCCCGAGATGGACTTTTGAAGGCAAAACAGGAGTTTTTACTTCTTTTATAGTTGAAAAAAATCCCCATCAATTTGTGGGGAAGAGATATTTTACAGCAATTAGGGTTAAAAATGAGTACTTCGGTTTTTTAAGCAGGGCTGCTGTTGAAGGCCTGCCAACACTTTCACCTGTTCCTATCCAATGGAAAAACTGATACACCAGTGTGGATAGAACAGTGGTCTTTAAGTAGCGATAAAATTCAGGCCTTATTAGATATAGTACAGGAGCAACTTGACCAAGGACCCTACTTTCACTGAAGAAGTCTCCAATGACCAGGAACTTGGGTGAGTATAATAGACAAACAGGGAACTTATTTTCTTAAAGACTAAACTAGTAACCTTTTTTTGGTTGAAATGGGACAGATGCTAGTTAAAGATTCCCCATCCCCCACCCCAACCTCTTCAACCACACCCAGGAATGGTGCTATAGAAAGCATGCTTAAGCTGATAGAAGACCAAGGGCTACTTATAACTTGGGAACAGACAGCTAGACTTCTGGGTACATTAAAACGCACCTCCCCTTGGTTCCTAGAGGAAGAGCAAATCTCTCGAGATAATTGGACATTAATTGGGCAACAGGTCTCCGCACATTACAATGTAAACAGTCCTCATTCAATTTCCATGGAGGCATTCTATTTATACAATATAATACAGTTGGCCTTAAAAAAACCCTGTGATTCCTAGAAAAAAGGACAAAAGCTCTAGAAATGGCCAAATGGGGAAGCCTGAGATAAAGGAGGAAGACAATGAAGAGATTAATGACCATATCCCCACAGGACATGGAGACTTAAGTGAGGCTCAAGGGTGTGGTGAATCTGAGGCAGCTTCAGCCCATTACAGAAAATTCTTGCTCACTGGGCTGTATTAGAAGCTTCTTGAAGAGTTAGGCTTGGACTACACTAAAGAGCTGGGTAATAATGAATATTTCACAAGATCAGAATCAATTATAACCATAACAACATTTTCTACATCTGTCCCTATTTTTCTGGCTGTGAGATCAAAGTATAGAACTGTATAATGTGAACAGTTAGAGTTGGAGACCCTTAGAACATGGAAGGGAGAATGTCAAAATGGAGCAAACTTAGGGGATAGAACTTGGAACATCAATGCTAAAAAGCAGCTTAGAAAATAGAACTCAGAATGTCAGAATTGTAAAATATCTTAGTACACTGAATATAGACTTGTGTCCCTGGGAGGTGATCAAGGAAAGGCCAGAGTTCCACTTATCAGTAATACACAGCTCCTGGCTTGCAGTTAATCAATGTTTATTGATGTTGGAGAGTGGGGCTTCTTAAACTTTTCCCATTCATAGCCCCTTTTTGCCTGAGAAATTTTTATGTGATCCTGGGTATATAGGTATATAAAATAGGTATACAAATCAAACATTTACTGATAATAAATCATAAAGAAATTTGTTTTAAAACATTTCTTTGGTGTGTATGTACACACATACATAATTTTATCACTTATTAAAGATGGAACCAGATTTGCATATTAATGAGATGAATGTACTTGTTTATTTTTACATAGTGAATTAAGTCTTGTGGAATATTTGATACCTAGTTTTACTGTTGCTCAATTTTTCATGACCCCTCCATTCAGTTACTTGATTCCCTGTGAGATCACAATCCACAGTTTTAGAAGTTTTGCTATAGAAGGGCTTCTCTATATTGTGTGGTCTCTTATAGATGAGTTTGGGGTCATGGGAACCTTTTAGAACAAAGGGAACACAATTGTTCCCTGTCTACTCCTGGTGGTATGTGAAGGCACCATAGAGTGGGGAACACTGCCTTTGAAATGATTCATCAGAACCAAAGAAGAGAGTCTGGGGACAAGGCCAGTCTGTGCGCAGGCCAGTGTTATTCTTCCTACTCCAGTAGAGATGAGAACAGAAGCAGGGAAATGCCATACTCCAAAGAGGAAAGAGCCAAGTGGAGGATGGAAGGGTCAGCGAGTGGAGTCTGCCTAGAGCTTTTGGCTATAACCCACATTTAGGAAGAAGTCAGGAAGGGTCGACAATTCCATTGACGTCTCACAGGGCCTAGGTTGGGGGAAGAGAAGAGAACTAAATTAACAAAGAGTCCAAACTTGCCCTCTTGACTCGAGCTCCTGCCCACTCAGAATCCATTGGAAAAACTCTAAGAAGGGTCTGTGTCCCATAGCAAGACAGTGGGCAGAACCCAACTGGCATTTCTCCAGAGCAGCTCTACACATTCAACCACTGCTTGGCAGAGGGAGGAAAGAAGGGGAAAACTGATAAGGGAGAGGGTTTTTATCTGGGTAGGATGGGTGGGATTTCTGTTCATGGTGACATTTGAAGACATGCAAATGAGATAAAAATGAGCCTGCATGTTTATTTTTGAATTAACAACTGAGGATTTTGGTCTGGTGATTTTAGAGCTTACTTCTTAGGATTAGCAACATTTCTTGGTTGACCAAATTCCTTAGCCCAGTTTCAGATATGGAAACTGAGTCAGCAACAAGCTTGGAGTAAGGTCTTATAGATTCCCAGATCGTTCAGATTCTCAGACTCTTGGAGTCGGTTGGAACCCCGGAGGTCAGGCCATCCATACCTGAAACAGAAATCTTCTCTGAGTCTGAAGGAAGTGGCCACCAGCCTTTCCTTGAAGCCTCCCATGAGGTAGGGCCCTACTCTGTCTCGTGACCTGACCTTCCTTGTTATAGTCTTGAAGATCTCTCGTTGTTAGAGGAAGTCTTTCCTGAGGTCAGATTTAAATTTGCTTCTTTTCTACTTCACTTGCTTCTCTTTGATCTGCCTTTTGTTGCCATGCAGAACAAGACTGATCTTTCCAAAAGTCTTTCTAATAGTCAATAAGCTTTTGATTAAGCACCTACTACATGCAGGCCCTGGGAAAACAAGAAATGCAAAAATTAGGTCCTGCTCTCAAGGATTCTCAATCTAATGAAAGACACAGCATGCAAACGATTGTGTACAAACAAAATATAAGAGAGGGTTAAGTGGAGATGATCTACAAAAGCAGGTATACATGACTCCATGTTGGACATGGATTGGTGGGAGCTCTGGTTCTTCATAGGTGGTGGGAACGCCCTTCATCACCTGTATTCCTCAATCACCCCCACTCTGAGAGCAGCCAACCTCAGACACCCATTGTCATTCTCCCTGGGTACTGATATGGGGTCCCTGTTCCCAGGCAAGGGATGGCAAAGCCCAAAGTGGAAAGCTGTCCAGAATATCCTCATAGAGAAGCATTCCTGAGCAGCCAGAGCAGGTGACTGCCTCCTCTTCTGATACACACGTGTCCTTAGGAGAAGAGCTACCTGAAAAGGCTTGTTACCCCCTATGTAGAAGGGTGGCAGAAGGGCAGTTGTCTACCTTACATTGCCTCAAAAAATTGGTTTAAAGGCTCTCTGGTGTCAGCTGTCCCAATAGAGTATTTATAGGGAGGTAGAACTGTCAGCATGGAGGCGAGAATGAGCTTGGGGACAGGGAAGAGAGAAGTTTGAGTAGAACTGAGGATGCCTATCGGGATTGGGAGATGAAGTGGGAGAAAGTGATCAGACTGAATTTTTGGTGTCAAAAAAAACTGAGTTTAAAGCCTTCTTCAGGTGTTTATTTAGCAGTGTGACTCTGGAAAAGTCACTTAGACATTCTCAGCTTCAGTTTTCTCCTCTGTAAAATGGAGATAATAATAGACATACCTCTAGAATTGCTGTGAGATGATTTTGTAAAATATTTCGCAAACTCTAACTTTCGGCATACATGCTAGTTATTATCATTGATTTATATATTGCTGTGAAAATAAAAGATGATTTTTGTAAACTGTTTTGCAAACTCTAACCTTCTACACAAGTGCTAGTTATTATCATTGATTTATATATTGCTGTAAAAATAAAAGGAGATGATTTTTGTAAAATGTTTTGCAAATTCTAACCTTCTACACAAATACTAGTTATTTTCATTAGTTTATACATTATATTGATAAATATATATATATATATATATATATATATATATATATATATATATATATATATATATATGTTAGTTGTTAGATCTTCTTCTTAAGGTTTTCTCCACAGGGCTTGCCATCCAAAGTAATGCAAACTGTCCCTAGCTTAGGAGAACTTTAACATGCACTCCCTGCCCTCAGAAGCTTACAGTATAGTTGAGGAAATGAGACTTGGTGTACAGAGCCATGAGATAAGAAGTAATATAAGAGGCTTGAAAAGATTATGAATACTAGATAGATGCTCAGAGAGGGGAGGAATTGGCCAGAAAAGGCTTCCGGGAGGAAGCAGATCTTATGTTGGGCCTTGACAAAGGGGAGAGTCTGGAACAGGTTGCATGGACCCCGGGAAAGGCCTGAGGGACAGCAGGGAGGCAAGAATGAGCTTGGGGACAGGGAAGAGATAAGTTTGAGCGGAGATGAGGGTTTCCATGGGGATTGGGAGATGAGGCGGGAGAAAGTGGTCAAACAGACTGGAGGAGACCTTGAATGTTTGGTCTTGCTTTTGTGGGTGATGGGGACTGTGTTCTCTCAGCTGATCATTCCCATTGGGGGCTGTCATTGACACATAGCAGTGATGTTTTCTTGTCCATCCCGCCCCCGTCCCAGAAAGGTGTGTTCCAGCTCTCCAACGAAGACTATTTCATCGAGCCACTGGACGGAGTTAAGCCCAGGGCTGGGGTGGCGCAGCCTCACGTGGTTTACAAGCGACAGACACCAGAACACCAGGAAGAATGGAGAACAGGATCCAAGGTTCATACAGGAACCCCCCTCCCCAGGATCCTGGGCACATGCGGCATCAAAGGTACCTTTTGTTTCTCATTATACAGGGGGGACCACTCTGGAAACAGAAGCTTCGTGAGGTTGGGGACCATCTCTGACCTTTCTTTGTCCCCCCGCACTTAACACAGTGACTGGCACACAGTAAGCACTTAATAAATGCCTAGTGACTTTCCTTCTTTCCCTTCCAAACAAAATGTGCCCGGCACTTACTGGTGGCTCACTTATTTGCTTTGGCCAAAGGGGAAGACTGGGAGACCACAGGAAAAATGCCTTCTTTATTAAGGGTTTGATGACTTCCAGATGGAGGCTCCGTTCCCAATCTGTGTGTGAGCCAGCCACCTCAGTGGGTCAGACCTGGGTCAGAAGCTCCACACAGTTCGCCTCTCCCTCACCTTGATGTGCTCTTCCTCCCAGCCTCGGACTGGGAGTAGCCCTGGCAATCGAGGCCTTAGTGCCCTCAGGAATCACACAGGCGTCAGGTGCTAGTGCCAGGAGAAGTGCTGGGAGAGGGTGCCATGCTCCGGGCTGGGGAGGGGACCCTGAGACCACAAGCTTGTAGGACACCTGTGTCCCATCTCTGGTCCTTGTCTGGAGAAAGAGAGGGTGGGGGCTCTCCATCCCATGAATCCCTTTCTTTCTGGATAAAGCAGTTGTCAGGAAGAGTCTCATAGGATGATGAAAATTATCATAATCACAAGAATAGCAATAGCTAGCATTTATATTAATTATTGCTGACTCATTTGATCTTCACAACAAACCTAGGTGGCAAGTGCCATTATTTTCCTCATTTTACTGATAAGGAAACTGAGGTACAGAAAGGTTAAGTGATTTACTACGAGGGTCTGAGGCAGGATTTCAGCTCAGGTCTCCAAGTTCTGAGCTCTATCCACCACACCACCTAGTCACCCCACTCACAGATTTAGATGGAGGGACCACTGAGTCACTGAGACCAGCACCTTCATTCTTCCTGGGTCGTGCCCCAGAGGGTTATAGGATCTTAGGCAAACATTTCTAGGAGCCTCAGTTTCCCTGTGGAGCAGTTGAACTAGGTCACCAGTTGCTCCCTCCAACTCCAAGGTGCTGTTGGGGGGTTGATTTCCTTAGGGAGCCAGCTGGCCTACAGCCCTGAATCCTCAGGTGTTTGATTTGGATTCCCCAACTCTCTGGTTTATACCTGGAGGAAGATCTCTCCTAAGGTCAGTGCAGGTCAGTAAGAGGGGGGGGGGGCTTTGTGCCACAGCAAATCTCCTGGAAAGAGGAGGAGAGGCAGAGGGCAGCAGGTCAGGGAGCATCTTTTAGCCCAGCTGGGAGACTGGTTGCCATGGAGATGGAAGAGCAGGAGGGATGGGGTGGGAAGGACTACCAGTAGTTCTCTGTCTGCATCCCTGTAAGCAGCCCTGAAGCTCCTGGAAAAAACACTCGTGGGGAGTTGGAAGGCTGGCTACGGACTTCTCTGCTTCCTGGCCCTGGGCAACGCACCAGTGGCATATAGTGTATAAACCTTCTCTAAATGTTATTATACCCATTTTAAAAGAAATTTTTGGGTTTTTTTAAAAATAATAATAGCTTTGTATTTTTCCAAATACATCCAAAGATAATTTTCAACATTCACTTTTACAAAATCTTCTGTTCCAATTTTTTTCTTTCCCTCCCCTCCTTTCCCTTCCCCTAGATAGCAAGTAATGTTTAGAACTTCTAACCGTATTGCCATATTTATCATTATGCCCATTTTATAAATGTGGAAGATGAGCCCTAGAGAGGGTAAGCGGCTTGCCTGTATCCATACAGTGAATAAGTCTCTGAGGCCTCAGATAATCATTGCATTTTGCTGAAGTTTGCCTAGTGCTTTATATAAATTTTCTCATTTATGCCTGTGAGATCTATTCTTATTCCCATTTTACAGATGAGGAAATTGAGTACTGTTAGAAATACTCAACTTTATGAGTTCAAATCTGGCTTCAGATGCTTACTAGCTGTATGACTCTTGGCAAGTCACTTAACCCCCTTTACCTCAGTTTCCTCATCTGTAAAATGAACTGGAGAAGGAAACGACCAACCACTACAGGATTTCTACCAAGAAAAGTCTAAATGGAGCCATGAAGAATCAGACGCTCCTAAAAACGACCAAGCACAAAAAATGGTTCCCAGTTGTGCGACTCTGGGCACGTCATTCAACTTGTAACTGATGCCGGCAACTCCCTGGCACTTCTCTACAGTCACATAAGGTGACTTTGTGACATCCTAGGCAGGGGAGGGAGAGAATGTCCATGCTGAGAGTTCCCTACACTTCACAGGCCCTTTTCACCTTCGCCTTTATCTGAGCAGCCATGTTAGAAAGGGTTGCTTCTAAACCAGGAGACAACAAAAGGGATTTTAAAACCCAGAAGTGACCCTTGGGTTCCAAAGGCTCTTCCAGTGGGGGGGTTCATTCTATCAAACTGGGAAGTGTTTTTTTTAAATAAAGGTGGGACTATCTTTGTCCAAGAACTGGTCTAGTTAAGGGTGGAGACCAAAAGGTCTCCAACTGACAGATTTTTAGGAGGCAATGACTTCCCAGGAAAGGCTTCATCCCTTTCTTCCCAGAAGATATACTGACTCAGTCTCTTTGTCTCTGTCTGTCTGTCTGTCTCTCTCACCCCCTCCCCCCCAGAATCTCCTGAGATCCAGGGGAAGTCAGAGAAGAGGAGGGAAAGGTGGGAGCAGAAGCAGCAGCGGAGGCGGCGGCTGCAGCAGCGCTCCATCAGCAAGGAGAAGTGGGTGGAGACCCTGGTGGTGGCGGATACCAAGATGGTGGAGTACCATGGCTGGGACCATGTGGAGAACTATGTGTTGACAGTGATGAACATGGTGAGTCAGGGCTCTGGGTTCCATGTTTGCTTCCTGGCTGGAGCGTATAAGCTTTCTAGTCTATCCCATCAGTGCCTCTTTATGATATGTTCATTCAGTTTTTTAAAAAAGCCAATTATTGAGCACTGTTTGTATATGGGACTCCGGGTTTGATGTCAGGGGACAAAGAGTAGAGTATACAACCTGGCTACCTGAGGAGGAAGTCTTGGAAGGTAAAGATTTATATGGTGATGATTCTGGCAGAAGGAGAGTGAAAGGAGGAAAAAGAAACAGCCCAAGGAAGAACCACAAAACAGTAATGGTGGGCAGTAGCCGTCACTGTTCCCTATGGTGGGGGCAGGGAAGATCTCATGGAAGAGGAGGTCTTAAAAGAACTTGACCATATAGACATGGGAATGGGATAGAGCCATTTCCAAGCATGGGGGGCACCAGTAGGGGAGAAGAGGGCGACATGGAGAGCAGGCTGACTTGGCAAAGAATTAGAATGTAAACAACCAATCAGTAAGCATTTATTAAATGCCTTCTGTATGCTAGGGAGTGGAAAGGGGAATCATATGAAAGAAAATAGAAATCCTGGTAGAAAGACAGTACAGGGGAAAGAATGCTGGAAGGGGAGTCAAGTCCTATATCAACATGGGCAAATCATTTAATGTCTATGAGTTTAATTTCCCTCATGGTAAACTGATTTTATGAAGTGGGGTCTTGTCTAGGGTCTTGAATGCCAAGGTCAATAGTTTAGACTTTACTGTGTAGACACTGGGAAGCCATAAAAGATTAACTTTTGGTGGACTCTGATGGTTATTTTTCCATCATTCAGGAAGCATTTATTGAGCACCCACTTTGTAAAAGGCCTTGTCATAGGTGTTGTAAGAGATCCGTACTGCATATATAAGGCATACTTCCCGCCTTCCAGGAGCCCAAGGGAGTCCAGAGAGAAGAGTGAGGGCATTTTAAGCTGGAAAAAATTGAGTCCCTGATTAATGAGGTGACTTGAACTCAGGTCCTGCTGACTTCAGGGCTGGTGCTCTATCCACTGATAGAGCCCCCAGCTGTCCTGATATCTCTATCTCTTAAAACTAAGTTGCCAGTTGGTTAGACGGAATTTCCTTCCCAAGAGCTGCCTTTGTGGAGGTGACCTCAGATTTACTATAAAATGTACTGGGGTGCTAAAGACCAGCCTTGGGGGCCTGAACTTGGGGGCCTGGATTCTATTCCCAGCTTAGCTACCAACTCCCTGTGGCCAAGTCAACCCTCCCTGTTTTGGATCTCGATGTTCTCATCCACCAAATGGGGACTGGCTCTGCTTCTTCTCCTTCCCAGAGAAACTGTTGGCATAAAGTGGCCTGGGCTGTGGTAGAGAGCCATCCCCACACATTTCCCCTCTCTCAGCCTTTCTTTCTACCACACATGTTGTTTTTCCATATAACTGCCCAGGATTAACTGGCAGCCGCTGCCGCAGGGTTTGGACTCGAGCTGGGTAATTACCTGGCTTGTTTCTCTAGCTGATTGCCGCCTGACTCCCCCTTCCCACTCCTGGCCGTGGGTCCGGGGGGGGCCCCCGGCGCCATCTCTTATACAAGAAAAACAACCCCTTCCCCCTCCTTTTGGCAGCAAGCACAGTTGGAGACACCTCCAGACGTGCCCACTTAAATCCAGGGCCAACTCCATCGCAGGGGGTAGCGGAAAGAGACCTGGATTCCTGGGCAAAAGGCCTGGGTTTAAATTTTAGCTCAAATTCTTACAGGCTGTCTGATCTAGGGTGGATTATTTAATCTTTCTACCCCTCATTTTCCTTATCTATAAAATGAACTAAGTGCTGAGGCTGGGGGAAGTTACAGGGTCACAGGAGACAGTCCCCACCCTCAAGTTTTCACTCTATAACTAGGGAGACAAAACTCAGCCCAAATCTTCGAGGGGTTCCCCCAAATCCCAAGAGCTTTTTAGCTTTTAGCTTCCCCCAAATCCCAAGAGCTCTGTTCATTTACATTTTAAATAGAGAGGGCAGTTCATCTGCCATCTTCCTCTCCACGTATTAGAAGATCACAGGATTTAGAGTTTTTGAGTTTTACAGAGAAGGAAACTGTCACTGACTAGTTACTAGAAGACTCAGGATTTGAACCCAGGTCCATTAACTTCCAATGCTGTCTTTCTGCCCCAGGACATGGGAATATTGAGTCATGATCCCTTCTCTAGAC
Source organism: Sarcophilus harrisii (assembly GCF_902635505.1). Taxonomy (NCBI): domain Eukaryota; kingdom Metazoa; phylum Chordata; class Mammalia; order Dasyuromorphia; family Dasyuridae; genus Sarcophilus; species Sarcophilus harrisii. The sequence goes on from NC_045427.1 coordinate 628,844,431, forward strand.
TTGACCTCTTGCTTGGAATATTGCAACAGCTTCCTAACTGATTTCCTCATTCCATCCCTTTCCCATGTTTCCAACCCATCCCATATCAATTAATTCAATGCCTTCTCCCTGCTCAAAAATGGCTCCTTATTCCCAGATTCATTAGTCTGGCAACGACAGCCCTTGGACCCACAGAGCTCTGCACACAGTAGGCACTCAAGTGAATGACTCCATTGCACACACAGTTTAGTAAAATCTCATGAGAGTCATAAAACTCAGATCAGTAACTGGAAAGGATTTTTAGAAAGATTGGTTACCAGGGGTCCTCAAACTTTTTAAACAGGGGGCCAGTTCACTGTCTCTCAGACTGTTGGAGGACTGGATTGTAGTAAAAACAAAAACTTTGTTTTGTGGACCTTTAAATAAAGAAACTTCATAGCCCTGGGTGAAGGGAATAAACGGCCTCAGCTGCAGCATCTGGCCTGTGGGCGTGTAGTTTGAGGACCCCTGCCCAACCCCCCTCATTTTATAATAGGGAAGCAGATTCAGAGAGAATAAATCCAAGATCATACTCAGTCAGTATCAGAATACATTTCTGCCCCAGGTCCTCTGATCATTGCTTTTGCAGGTCTGGTCTGAAATCAAAAGTATGCTTGTAAAATGTTTAATGATCAGTTCCCCCCCCTCCCAAAAAAGGGATACTAAAATGCACTTTTCATTTTAATCTATGTTACTAACACTGTGTATAGCTGCTCAGCAAAAATAAAGAAACAAATAAATAAAATCTTGATTTGCCACATTTGCTGATTTCTGAGGAGTAAATGCTTCTGCTGCCAGTTTAAACTCTTGCTCTGATCCTGACTGACCTTTAAACTCTCGTCCAGCTCTAATATTCTTTAAGTCTACTTCACTTTCCCATAGATTCAAAGAATCCCCAAAGTGAAAGGGATCTCAATGCCCATCTAGTGTGAAGTCCCTCTGTGTTACTGAAAGACTGGGCCGCTTGACCCAGTCTACTTTGGGGCAGCCCTCATTGTCAGCAAGCTTGTCTTTCTATGGACCCCCATTCTGTCTGTCTACAGTGGGTTCCTGTTGTGTTGTTCCTAGTTTTCCTTTCTGGGGTCAAGGAGAATGACATCCTCTCGCTGACGGTCACTTATTGAGGTGTCTGTCACATATGGGAAAAAGATGCTTGCCAACAGCATGGAAGTTGTCCCAGGTAAACCAAAGGAGGGCTTTTATTGATGGTGAGCCTCCAAATGGTCCTTTTGGCAGCTGACATTTCTATCTTGTATCCAGCCCTGGCTGGATATGACTCAGGACTGCAAGATGTTTGGCTCTAACCACTGAACTCACTGGCTGTAGCTAATTGTCTTGTGTGGATAATACTCTGCTTTAACTGTTAGCTGTAGGTGAGGGAACAAATGCATAAGCCTCTGGTCTGGGACCGGTCCCTACCAGCTTCTCTCAGGGATGCCTCTGTGGATACCATCATTGCCTAATCAGTCCTAACCAAATTAGCCACTCATTATAAGTCTATTGTGTGAATCCGACTGGCTCCCCTTTCTGCTTAATCTTCCCTTTGATGCTAATGGAAAAACTAATTGGAATCTAATTGGCATTTAGACTCCCTAGACCTGGCTTCACATTTTTAAATGTCAGGAGCAAATTTGCTTGGTAGATCTCTGCCCAATCTGCAAACCCCACCCTTTTCCTAGGGGAGGGATTAGACCTGCTGAAGACTTCCTGTCATTTAAGCCCCCCCTTGACTGCTTTTTCTGAGTTAGGTCTCCCACAAAATAGGAGATGCTAGATACCGCTTGAGTCAGATGATTTCAATTGATTAATAAATATTTCTTTATTTACATTATTATTTGAATATTAATATATTACTAATTAATTATTTTAAAATTATGAATTAATTAAGAAATATTTTATAAAGCATATGATCTAGTAGGTAGACAGATGGCTTCAATGTTAGGAAAACCCAGATTTGAGCCCTGCCTATCATATGTAGGGCTTAATAGGCCAGAGATGTCAAATTCAAATAGAAACGGTGCCACTAGACCATAAATATAGATCCTTGCAGTCCACGTAATTACTTAGAAAACTACATCTATTTCCATTAAAAAAAAAAAAACTTAATCTCTTAATAAATTAAAATAAAATAGGGACTACTTTTTAATCTGACTCAGGAGTGCTGTGGGCTAAACATGGCATATTTTTGATGTTCCTGCTCCAGGCCGTTCTAAAATCTGAGGAGAAAATACTAACTTGTATTGATAGAGTTTCTTCACTTGGGACATCCACTTACTGGTAAAATCATAATTCTAAGCCTTTCCCCAATGATTATCAATCAGACAATCAATGTGCATTTTTAAAGGACCTACTATGTACCAGGCATTGTGTTAAGCAATGGGGAAACAAAGAAAGGCAAAAAAGTAGCCCCTGTCTTCACAGAGAGTATATTCTAACAGGAGAGATGACCTGTAAACAACCCGTTGCGTACAAGATTTCTCCTGAATAGATGGAAAGTCATAGAGACTTAGGCACCGGAAGTACGGGGGAAAAGGAGGGACTCCAGCAGAATGTGATTTTGGAGCCAAATCTTGAAGGAAGCTGCTTTGAGTCTGCCCTAAAGGAGGTTTTCTTTCATTGAGGGAGCTGGGATATGCCGTCTTCCAGGTGAGCCGTAGACATGGTAGCATGTGTGGGGACAGAGAAGACACTCAGATCAATTTCTCCAAGAACATTGCCGATGGGAGGGAGAGCTCGCTTTCATTTGGGGGAAGCAGATGAGGGAAGGCTTCTACAATTCCATGATTCTGGGTGTTGCTGTCTACGCTGGCCCACAGGGAAGAGGAGGATCTGGGGTTTGGAGATGAGGAGAGAGAACGTTCCAGCTCAAGGACCGGGGGGAGAGACAGCCTGCATTAGAATGTATAGAAAAAGAAATTGGGGGAAAGCTGGACTAAAAGATACAGAGTATGAAAGAAAATTATGTGAAATAAGATGAATGAGGTAGGTTGGAGCCAGATTATTTGGGGAGGGGGCTAATTTTATCCCATTGGTAATAGAGAGCCATAAAAAAGTTTTGCGTGGGTTAGGTAGAATGTTAGACCTGTTCATTAAAAAGATCATTTAGGCACCTGTGTGGAAAATAGATTGTCAGTGTAGATCAGTAAAAGAAATCCAGTCCAATCCTCTTCTATGGGGTCTTCCAATATATCTCAGTTAGGATCTTCCAATCTATCTTAGTTAGGGAGGAACTGAGGTCTGGAGAGGGAACATAGTTTCCAGAGCTGGAAGAGATTTGGGAAACCATGGAATTCTATCTCCGACGTCCTTCCAGCCCCAGAGCTGGCTCTCTGCAGTACTCTTTCTAGATCAGATTAACTCAGAGCTTGGCCATGAACAAGTAACTCTGATTCTTATTTTCCTTATTTGTGGGGAAAAAAAAGGGTGGTGGGTGGTGGGGAGGGAATTATAATATCTTCAGTGTCTTCATCCTAGGGTTTTTTGTTGTTGTTGTTGTTGTTTTGAGAATCAGGTGAAATAATGTAGAGAAAGCACTTTGTAAGCTTTATCAATGGCCATTATAATTACAGATGAGAAAACCAAAGCCAAACTCCTCAGGCAACTCCCTTACATTTTGTAGACAAGAAACATTCTGGCAACAGTTTGCTCTGATGTAAAGACACATGAACTCAAAAAATCGTAACAGATAAGGGAGACTGGTTTGCTCCTCATTCCCTCTTCCAGAATAATTCCGAGACCTTTCCAAGGTTAAGGCGAGTTGAATTCACAGCGCTGGGAGGGGACCTGATTCATGAAATGATAGGATCTAGAGTCACTAAGATCTTGACAGGCTGGAAGGATGAACCGACATTAGCAAGATGAAATTTCACTGGGGTAAATGTTAAATCATGCATTTAGACTTTTAAAAATTACATAAATATGATCTGGGAGAGACCAGACTTGGCTTGAGAGCATGGAGAAAAATCAAATGGATGCTAGGAGGAAATCTGCACCAATATTTAGAAAAAAGCCAGGATTTCTTCAGCAGAAATCCTTTCTTTCCCATCATTCACCCCCATTTATGCCCACATCCTGGCCTGAGGCTCAAAATTGTCTCTGTCAATTACTACCTATGTGAACTTGGAAAAATCATCAGTTTCCCCCCCTATAAAATGGGCCAACTAAGCCATAGTGAATAGAGGGGTGGGCCAGGAATCAAAAGGACTCATCTTTGTGAGTTCAAATCTGGCTTCAGGCACTCATTACCTGGGTTGATACTTAACCCTGCTTGCCTCAGTCTCTTCATCTGTAGAATGAGCTGGAGAAAAAAATGGCAAACTACTCCATTATCTTTGCCAAAAAAAAAAATCCCAAATCGGGCCATAAAAAGTTGGACACGACTGAACAAAATGAGATTGGGCTACATGACTTCTAAGGTCCTTCCAGCCTCGATCTCTACTCCAATGATCCTAAGAATAAGAGGTACTTAGAGAAGGTTTATTTGACCTGGGACCTTGTAAAAAGTTAGTTTAGCCTTTAAAAAAATTTTTACTTAACATCTTAACAAATATCAAATAAAATTATAACATGTATGTACATATGAATAGAAAAAGAGGATTATATATAAAGCTTGGGCTAATTGTATATAACCTGCTTTCATTTTAAAATTAAATAACTCAAAGTATAACTTTCAAAGTTGTCCTGCCTATCTCTGATCCCTGTAATGGTTGTTTCCTCTTCTGTAAAATGGGAGTGATAAAAGCACCTGCCTCTCAGTGTTTTTATGAGAATAAATTGAGTTAGTATTTGAAAAGTACCTTGTAAGCTCTAAAACACCACAGGTTTGCTCATTTTTAAATTCAGTGATTTTTTTTTTGTGGAGGAGGGAATTCTATCTCTGATTCTCCTATTCCTTTCATCACTTGCCCTCTACCCTATTTAAAAAAAAGGAAAGAAAAATCAAACTTGGCAACAGATTGCTGAGACAAGCAAAATAAATTTGCACATTATCTGTATTTGGAAAAATAGTCTGAACTCATTGTATCTTGAGTCCATCACCTGTCTGTCATTCTGTATCTGGTCCTCTGGAAATCACGACTAGTTATTGCACTCATTAGCCTTCTGCAGCCTTTCTAAGTTATTTTTCTTTACGGTTTTGTTTCTTTCTTTCTTTCTTTTTTATTTAATAGCCTTTTATTTACAGATTATATGTATGGGTAACTTTACAACATTGACAATTGCCAAACCTCTTGTTCCAATTTTTTCCCTCCTTCCCCCCACCCCTCCCCCAGATGGCAGGATGACCAGTAGATGTTAAATATATTGAAATATATAAATTAGATACACAATAAATATACATAACCAAACCGTTATTTTGCTGTACAAAAAGAATCAGACTCTGAAATATTGTACAATTAGCCTGTGAAGGAAATCAAAAATGCAGGTGGGCAAAAATATAGGGACTGGGAATTCAATGTAATGGTTTTTAGTCATCTCCCAGAGTTCTTTCACTGGGCGTAGCTGGTTCAGTTCATTACTGTTCCCTTGGAAATGATTGGGTTCATCTCATTGCTGGAGATGGCCACATCCATCAGAGTTGGTCATCATACAGTATTGTTGTTGAAGTTTATAATGATCTCTTGGCCCTGCTCGTTTCACTCAGCATCAGCATGTAAGTCTCTCCAGGCCTTTCTGAAATCATCCTGTTGGTCATTTCTTACAGAACAATAATATTCCATAATATTCATATACCACAATTTACCCAACCATTCTCCAAGTGATGGGCATCCACTCAGTTTCCAGTTTCTAGCCACTACAAACAGGGCTGCCACAAACATTCTTGCACATACAGGCACCTTTCCCTTCTTTAGTATCTCTTTGGGGTATGAGCCCAGTAGTAACACTGCTGGATCAAAGGGTATGCACAGTTTGATAACTTTTTGAGCAAAGTTCCAAATTGCTCTCCAGAATGGTTGGATGTATTCACAGTTCCACCAACAATGTATTAGTGTTTACAGTTTTGTTTCTAATTTATTAATCATTCTCCCAGCTGTGCTCACTCCATTCTGAACATGAGTCTTTCTCAGTTTCTCTGAAACTCAGATCAACTCACAGTGTGTGACCATGAACAAATAACTGAGTCTCATTTTCCTTATCTGTAAAAAAAGGGGGGGGATCATAATATCCTCAATGTCTACATCCTAGTGCTTTTTTGAGGATCAAGTGAGATAATGTACAGGAAGCACTTTGTAAACTTTATCAATATCCATTATAATTACAGAAGAGAAAACTTCCTCTTCATAATTGTATTTGTTTATTTTTTTGGCGAGGCAATTGGGGTTAGGTGACTTCCTCAGGGTCACAGAGCTGGTAAGAATCAAGTGTTTGGAGCCAGATTTGAATTCATGTTCTGCTGACTTCAGGACCCTTAATCATTTCTTTTATATCATAATGTTCCATCATATTCATATTCCATAATTTGTTTAGCCATTCCCCGGTTGATGGGTAGCCCCTTAGCTTCTAATTCTTTACCATACAATATAGCTGCCATAAATATTTTTGGTACATATGTTTCCTTTCCCTCATTAAGCTCTTTGAGGTATAAGCCTATTAATGGTATCAGTAGGTCAAAGGGTATGTCTAAGTGAGTGCCTTTCCTTGTTGAGTGAGAAATGATCCCTTTTCCATTTCTTTTGAACAGGTGGCCGGGCTTTTCCATGACCCCAGCATCGGTAACCCCATCCACATTTCCATTGTGCGCCTGATCTTGCTGGGAAAGGAGGAGGTAACTCATATAGAGGCTCTCAGGGTTCTGGGATCTGGCCTACTTCAGTCAAAACCTGAAAGGGAGATTCACTCAGTCTGTCCCCTTGTAAAGCCCCTCAGGACTGCAGCAAGTAGTCCCCTAAATAGCATGAAATACATTGAAAGACCCACCTGCTCCCCAAATCACTCTCCTATTGACCCAACAAAACTATTCCTTTGGGTTGAGGCATTGAATCCAGAAGGGTCTTGTTCAAATTTCCATTTTACCTAGTTTGGGTAACACTAACTCAATAGCACAAATGGCCTGGCCTTTGGAAGGACTTTAGGAAATGGGACAGAAGCCAGGGTATGGTGTGGTGAAGTGAGATAAGCCCCAGTTTTGGAATTACAGGTTCAGCTTTTCATTTATTCCTTAAGTAAGTTGAGTTGAAGTCACTTAACCAGATAAGTTTCCTCATCTGTAAAATAAGGAAGATAACCTTGGTCTATTCTAGCTCTCGGTGAAGGGACAAGAAAGGGCAGGTTTTCTTCCTCTGTGTAAGCTCTGTTGGCCAGGACCATGAAGCTTTATGACATGAGATGTCCAAGCTTGTTAAGGGTTTCAAGGCTGGCTGAGGGTATCAGCAAGAACACCAGACTGGAGGGAGAAAACCAGGAAGGCATCCGCAAGCCACACTCCACATCTGGACCCTTTCTGAGCTTTCCTTAGGTCCCAGGGGAAGGGGATGCATATGAGCAGCTCATCTCTTTTCCCAGGAGGACCTCAAGATCACTCATCATGCAGATAACACTCTGAGAAGTTTCTGTAAGTGGCAGAAAAGTATCAACATGAAGGGTGATGCTCACCCCCTGCATCATGACGTGGCAGTTCTGCTGACGAGGTACGGAGTGGGAGTGGGTGCTGAGGACTGGTGAGAGCCTACTTTATCTAATGTGCTACTGACTTAGAGAGCTTCTGATCTATGGGGAAATCATGGCCCAAGCCCTTGTAGAGCTTCAGAATGGCAGAGGAATTAAAGCTTCTGCTCTTCGGGAGCACTTGCTTTAAAGAATGAGGCATGTTTAATCCTTAGAGAGCTCCCAATTTAATGGTGAAGTTCTGTGTTCTGCCCTCAGAGAGCGTCTGCTCTGGGAAATGTGTGCCCTACTGTCAGAGAGTTAATCCTCTAATGATGGAGCTGTGTGGCCTGCCCTAGGAGAACTTCTACTCTAATTATGAAGCTGTGTGCCCTACCCTCAGAGAGCTTCTGCTCTAATGAGAGAAATGTGTGCCTTACTCTCAGAGAGCTTCTACTCTAATGAGGGAAATGTGTGCCTTGCCCTCAGAGAGTTACTCCTCTAATTATGGAGCTGTGTGCCCTGCCCTCAGAGAGCTTCTACTCCAATGAGAAAGATGTGTGCCTTACTCTCAGGGAGATCTTATTTCCTTCTGACTGGTTCCTATAGGACATTCCTAGTCTGAACAAGGTCAAAGAGTTCCCGTTCTTGGAGACCCACACGGGGCTGCTTTCCCAGAATTTCCCACATTAATGCAGAAATCATAGATTGGCCATCAGGCAGGTAGCACTTATTGAATACGTGACACTCCCGGGAGTGGGGAGTGACATGGTCAGACTTTAGAAAAATCACTGGTGGCCAAGTGACGATGGATAAGAGCAGGGAGAGCTTGGGGGAAGGAGGCTTGGAGGAAGGCTCTTGCAATAGGCCAATCTCAAAGGATATACCAGGATGGGGATGCTGAGTAAAGAGAAAGGGAGCGATTGTAAAGATCTAAATGACCCAACTTGGCAAGGGATGGGATACGTAAGTAGAATGAGAATGAGGAATCAAGGATGATCATCGATCCTCACCAATGACATCAAGCAAGACAAGCACGAGGGAAGAGAGAATGATAAAAGACAAAGGAATTTTGAAGATCTTGAGCATAGAAGTGAAATACTTATGGGTAATGGTAAGATCCCAAGGTCTCACCATCCTTGTATGTGTGGCTGAGAAGGAGGAGAGGGCTGAGTCATGGAAAGTGAGCAGAAGGAGGAAACAAGAAAGTTTAGGGAGATATTTGAGGGCATCGTTGTAAATGCTGAAATCCTCTATTGTGAACTCAGAATTTGGAATGGAGACCCTCGGAGATCCCCTGATTTCACAGAGGAGGCAGGGTCGGTTCCTTAGTACATATGCTTGAATATGTTCCTCTAAAGGTAGGGAGTGCACTGAACCATCCACACTTTCTTGCCAGGTTCTCTTGGTGGGGAGGCATTTTCTATAGCCAGGAAACAGAGTGAAAGCTAACGAACTTTGAGACTGTAATAATAATGATGATGATGATGATGATGATGATGATGATGATGATGATGGTGGTGGTGGTGGTGATGATGGTGATGATAGACATTTCACACTTGGTAGTTTACAAAGTACAACAACTCTGTGAGTTAGGTGGTAGGAATGACATGATTCTTGTCATTTAACAACTGAAGAAACTGAGACTCAGAGAAGCCATCTGATTTGCTCCTGGTCATATAAATGCCAAATGACCCAGGGGGAACCAAATCTGAGCATTTCTTTGCTCAGTGCCAGCTATGAGCTCCTTGAAGGCAGGGACAGTCTTCCCCATGTATGTAGTGGAACTTTGCTGCCCCATATATTGTAGGATCTCAGTAAATATTCATCAAATTGAATTGAAATTAATTGAGTTGTCTGTCTTTCTCTCTCTGCCCCAGGAGAGATCTTTGTGCTGCCATGAACAGGCCCTGTGAGACGCTGGGCTTATCACACGTGTCAGGCATGTGCCAGCCCCACAGGAGTTGTAACATCAACGAAGACACTGGTCTCCCTTTGGCCTTCACCGTAGCCCATGAACTTGGACACAGGTATCTACCTCCTGTCTAAAAGTGATCATCTTGTGAATAAACGGGAATGTTCCTGAGAATTAAACTTCCCTCTTTCCAGGGAGAGATTCCCACTCAGCTGAGGGCTGATGAATCGCCTCTAAGCTACCTTTCTGTCTCTGAAATCCTGTGATTTTGCTGGGTAGTCATACTAGAGATGGGGATATAATAGCTAAACCGATGGAGAGATAAATATAAATGACAGAAGAGAGATAAATATGTGATGGATGGATAAACAATGAATGATAGATGATAGCCAAAAGATGGCCATCAAAACCATCTAGTAATAGTTAAAGAATAGACAGGGTAAATTGGAACATCCTAGACAAAATTTTCAGAAGCGAGAGGACTCTAATATATTAGTAAAAGGGAAAACTTAAGTTACTTAGGGAAAAAACACTCTATTTTGTTGTTTTTTTTAAAGAGCTGCTGGGAAAACTGGAAAGCAGTCTTTCTTTTTCATTCATTTATTTATTTATTTTGATGCACACTGCTTTATGAATCATGCTGGGAGAGAAAAATCCAAATAAAAGGTAAAAACCACAGGAAAGAAAAAAATAGAAAGAAGAAGTGAACATAGCATGACTTGATTCAATCTCCATAGTTCTTTGTCTGGATGCAGATGGTATTTTTTGACCAAAATCTACTTTTTTTTATAATAGCTTTTTATTTTTCAAAATCCATGCAGAGATAGTTTTCAACATTCATTCTTGTGAAACCTTGTATTCTGTATTTTTCCCTCCCTGCCTCTTTTCCCCTCCCTAGACAATGAGTAATCCAATATAGGTTAAACATGTACAATTGAAAGCAGTCTTCAGAAATTAGCCTCAGACCAACACCTCATACCATACACAATAGATTCTAAATGGATAGACACCTTTAATATTAAAAAGCAGACATTAAAAATTATAGAAGCAATATATACTCACAGCTATGGGCAGGAGATGTAGTCTTTTTTTAATGGTATTTTATTTTTCCAATTATATGTAGAGATGGATTTTGATGTTCATTTTTATAAAATTTTAAGTTCCAAGTTTTTTCTCCCTCCCTTCCTTGCCTCTCCCCCTCCCTGAGACAGCAAGGGATCTCATATAGGTTCTGTACGTGCAATCATTTTAAACAGGTTTCATATTGGTCATATTGTGAAGGGATATGAGTTGGAACAAAGGGGAAAAACCATGGGAAAGAAAAAACAAACAAAGAGAAGGGAAGGTGGTACGCTTCGATCCACATTCAGTCAATGTTTCTGTGGTTCTCCCTCTGGATGCGGATGGCATTTTCCAAGGAGATGTATTCTTAAACAAGAATTAGAGGCAATTGCTAGAATTAAAATAGATAAATTTGATTATCTGAAAGAAAAACTTCTAAATACACAATATTAATGCACCTAAGAAAGCTATCCAGGAAGAAAAGTCTTTGTATAAAATTTCTCTGCTAAGAGTTTGGTGTCCAAGCTATAGAAACAATAAATAAATAATAAACACACACATTTATTATGTTATTCACTTAATATGGGTGTGTGTATGTATAACAGCCATCCTCCAAAATAGATAAATAATATAAATAAATAGTTCTTAAAGAAAAAAGAATGATAGCTAAATATATAAATAGAGAAATACCACAAGGATGGTAGAATAATAGAATTATAGATGGATGTATGATAGGCATTTATAAATATATAAATATAGATAGATAAATAACAATAGTTGAATGAATGAATTAAAGGATAGATATATAGAAAGATGGATAGACAGATAGATGAATAGATAGACATAAAAACAAATAGAAAGACAGACAGACAGATAGATGGATAGTTAGACATGCAGAGAAGTACACAAATTTACTCAGAAAACAAATAGACATACAGATGGGATAGATAGACAGACATGTACACAGAGACAGTTAGAGACAGACAGGCATAAATAGATAGAAAGACAGAAAGATAAATAGATGGATAGCCAGAAATACAGATAGACAAAGAGACAGACAGGCAAAGATTGACAAATGGATGAACAGATTGTTAGACAGGTAGTCAGAGACAAATGGACAGATGGACAGATAGACAGATAGCTGGATAGTTAGATAGACATATAAACAAATAGATACTCAAACAGATAGACAGACAGATGGATAGATTAACAGACAAATAGACAAAATAGAAAGGCAGATAGACAGATGATAGATTAACAAAGAGACAGAAAGACATAAATAGAAAGACAGATAAGTAAATGGATAGTTAGATAGAAAAACATAAAAATCGACATACTCAGATAGACAGATGGATTGATAGACAGAGACAGACAGAAAAACAGAGAGACATAGACAAAAGACAGATAGACGCAAAAAAGGTAGAACTGATGTAGTTCTTTGTGCTTGGTGAAGGACTTCCCATGTGTTATCTCAACCAGGAAGGCTCGACAGCGGCTCTCTTAGCCCAGAGGCAGCAGGTGCTGCCATAGGCAGTGGCCTCCTTACTGAGAGCACTAAAGTCTCCCTTGTTTTGAGGGGTCCCCTAAATGCTCCATAGAATGGAGAGGTCCCAGCCTTGGGTAGGCGTTCTGAATCTGGCCCCTTCTCCTGTGACTGTTAGGAGCCTGACCGGCATCCTCCTGGAGGAGCTCTGGGGAGCCAGCTCGGGGGCCGCCGGGTCTGTGTTGTTGGGTCTCTAGGTGATCTGGGAACCTGAAGCTCCAGGTCACTGGGTCAGTGGTAGTGATGTCCCTGGCAGGAACACCTTCTGGCTTGGGCTTGCCCGAGTCCCAGAGCTCTGGACTCCCTCAGGGTGTCCCCCTGACACCTTCCTGGAGAAGCTCAGTCCTGCTCCTCTGAGATTCCTGAGCGCCCAGAATTCACAAGGGATTCAGTCTCATTATCTGAGCATGTTAATACCTGCACAGCTTACCCAGAGGCTCCAATCCACTCTGACCCCAGTGTCTTTGTCTCAACTGTGACTCATAGGGATGAGGGATGCTGTGGGGCCATGCTCCTCACCCTCCTGTCCCCAGATATCTGGGGAATTTCACTAAGCCTTCTTGAGTCAAAGGTAATGAAATCCCCCTGCAGGGGCACGAGGTAACTTTGACCCCGGCTTTGTTAGTTTTGGGCTAAAAGAATCCTTCCCAGATGTCGCTTACAAGGCATTTGGGAGCATAGATGCGGCAGGTCCAGAAGAAACCTCCGAGTCTGTCTGGCTCAGCTGAGGAAACTAAGACCCAGAGAAGCTGAGCACTTGCCCAAAGTCCATAGGCAGCGAGTGTCCAGTCCTATGGCTCCCGAGGGGACGTGTGTCCTCCATCACATAGTATCTTGAACCAAAATAGCCAAAGGGAAATGGGCCCAGTGTTTGCCCAGATGCTGGGGGCATCTTTACCTTCTGGATCAGGCAGGGGATGTAGAGCAGAAACCTCTCTGTGAGCTCCCTAGCAACGGTTCTCATTTCTCTGCCCAGAAATCGCCCTCCCTCAGGGGAGCCATGTAGGGCTTCATGCCGTCAGACCACAGTGATGGGGACCTTACCACTGCAGGGACCAGCCTGGGCTAACAGTCACTGGCTGGTCAAAAATCCCATTGCACTGGGCAAGTTAACGGGCCAAGGGCCAATCCACAGGATGCTGGGCCTTCAAAGGAGTCCTCAGACGTCTTTTGTCCTAGTGTGATTTCCAAGGACTTAGAATGTCCCATCTGGCCAGGGCTAATTATAAACCATTCTTATCTGTTCATTAAAGTAGGAGCCTAAGGGGGAGAACACAGTTTACTCACCTAATTATAGCTACTTTAAGTACTCGAAAAATAATACGTTAAAAAAATAACTATGATTTACAACTTTCCCCTAGTTCAATCTAAATGAGTGAAGTTTTGAGGTAGACTCACAAATCAGCAGGAAAGAAAAATGGTAAAAGTAACCACAGCTGGAGCCAGCTGTGGGCGCCTGCTCTCTCCATTTGGCGTGGTGACCCCTGGTTCGTGGTCTTAGATGACCCCAAACTTTAAATAGATCTTGTTTCTCTTTCCCCTTCCTCCATCTCTCTCCCCTGCCCCCTCCCACCAAACCTGTAGCCTAATGGGAAAAATAGGAGGAGAGAGAATTATGTTGGGAGAGGGGGAGCAGAGAGTGATCTGTCTTGTGGAGGGGAGTCTCCACGTTTGTTAATGAAGCCATGGGCTTCATAAATGGAGAATGGCTGAGGTAGTAGCTGCCCTCAAGAAGCTTCCATTCTACTGGGGGATAAAACGTGTATATAAAGGCTTTTTTTTTTCCTATTTTTTCCTAGAAAGTGACAAGGAAACAGGAAATCCTTACAGAGCAGCAACAAGACAGGGGTGTTCATTCCCCCACTTTTAACATTAATTTCTCTCATTTGATCCTCTCAGTATTTCTACAAGATAGGCAGAGCGTACCAGCGCTCATTAAGCAGAATTGTAAACTGAGGACTTAGAAATCATCGTATTTAAAATGGGAAGAAACCAAGAGTGTGCTAATAAATGTCTAACAATCAGCTCTGTGGAAATGTCCATACAACACACTGTAAAATTTATTCTCTAAAATTAATCATTCCTCTGTCACTTTCTTAACAAAATAGTACATTGAGCCTTGATTTATATCATTACTGATTTCTGAGGTGTATTAATAATTCCTCTGTCATTTTCTTAAAACACAATCAATAAAACAATACATTGAGATTATTGATTTATAACATTTACTGATGTAAATGCTCACATTGAAAATTTCATTACGAGTTTGCCCCTGGAGGGGCCCTTGGTGCTTGTCTGGTTGCAATTTTATAGATCTGAAAACTAAAATCCAGAAGTTTTGACCAAGATTAGGAGCCAGGTGTCCCATGTCCCCACCCTGTGCTTTTCCCCTCTCAGTTGGCATTTTTTTTAATCTGGCAGGGGAGGGTGGTCCATGGCCCCTCCTTCTTTCTCTGTTTGTGGTCACCGGTTTCTGTTATGTTTCTGTGAAGGGTTAATGTCTGCAGGTGGGGAGCGGTGCGGGCTGCAGGCCCGGCTGCTTACCCATCCCCTCGCGGCCTGTGCTCTTAATGCAGTTTTGGGATTCAGCATGACGGAAGCGGCAATGACTGTGAGCCCGTTGGGAAAAAGCCTTTCATCATGTCTCCACAGCTCCTGTATGACACCTCGCCGCTCACCTGGTCCCGCTGCAGCCAGGAGTACATCACCAGGTTCCTCGAGTAAGTGCTCGCTGCCGGTTCCCCACTCTCCACGCACTGGACGGGGCGGGCTTGTCTCCCCGACCCTCCGCGGGGACAGGGGGTGTTGTGTTTCTCGGCTGAGGGGACCCCGCCTCTAGACCTGGGCCTGGGCAATAAGGTTAGACCCTCAGGGATTCCATTAAGTCCAGAAGTTATTTATGAGTGACCTACTGTGTGCGAAGGGGTTCTGTTGGCTGTTGGACACCCAGACAGAAAACGAAAGGTTCTTTTCTGAATTAATTGTACTAGGGACGGTGGGGTGGGGACGATGTAGAATCCAACCTACATACAGATAAGGGATAAGAGACAGGGAGAGAGAAAGAATGAACAGCTGGGGGACCAGGGAGGGCTTTGGGAAGGGGTGGGCTCTCATCTGGACCCAGTGGGTGGTGGGGAGCCTCCGAGGTGCAGGAGTGGAGAAGGAGGCACTTCCCACCAGTGGGGAACAACCCAGCACAGCGCAAACAGCCAGCAGCTCAACCTGCCTGGAGCACATCTGAAGGGAGGTGAGTCAAGAGGCACTGAGGGATTCGTCATTATGTGCCAGGCTGCACGTACGAGCAAAGGGAGTGTCTGCCTTCAAGGAGCTTACATGCTACTGGGGGCAAGACAGAATGTGAAAGGCAGCTGAAAAGCCGGGAAGGAGTCAGGGGTGTGGAACAAGATCTGTTATCTGCTCCCCCGAAGTGCCTGAAATGTTCTTGCCTTGGTTGTGGAGAACCTTACATGCCAGATCCAGGAGGTGGAGGCAATAGGGAGCCATTGAAGGCTTCTGAGCAGTGGAGTTACAGAGGAGTTTGGTTATACAGGAATATGAATGGGAATGTCTCAAATCTGGCCTTGCCACTGGAGCTTTCTTGATTGAGCGCAAATCTAGAGATAGAAAAAGTGATAATAAGCTTGATCCAGCGCATTCTACAGTGTGAATACCAAAGTTGTGCATATCTGTGGGTATGTGTCTGAGAGAAAGACAGAGAGACAGAGGCAGAGAGAGAAACAGAGAGACAGCGAGAGATGGGAGAAGAGAGATAGACAGAGAGAGAGAAACAGAGAGAGACAGAGACAGCGAGAGAGACACACATACACAGAGACAGAGAGAGAGACAGAGAGAGAGAGATGGGAGAGAGGGGATCCAGGCTGGTAGATGCTCTGCTTTCGGACTCCATGGGGGATGCAGTGGTCCTGGAGCCAAAGGGACCCATGAACTCAGCTTCTTCTGGAAAATTCTCCAATTCTAACTCAGATCAAATAATGCCGAATTTGAGGTCCTGTGTGAACTGATGCAGAATGAATGAGGCCAAGTCAGGAAAACAGTACATTCCCCTGACTGCAAGACTGTTAGTGCGAACAATGAGAGCAAAAGCCAGAATAGTGTGTGACTGTCATTGCCAAACTCTGTTTTTAAAGGATGAGAAAGTCTCTCTGTCTCTCTCCCTCTCCTTCTCTCTCTCTCTCTCTCTCTCTCTCTCTCTCTCTCTCTCTCTCTCTCTCTCTCTTTCTCTCATCTCTGTCTATCTGTCTCTCTCTCTCATCTCTGTGTGTCTGTCTGTCTCTCTGTCTCTCTGTGTGTGTGTCTCTCTATCTCTTTCTGTCTCTGACTCTGTGTCTCTGTCTCTGTCTCTCTCTGTCTCTCTATCGCTGTCTCTGTCTCTCTGTGTCTATTTGTCTCTCTCTCTCTCTTTCTCTGAGGGGTGGAAGCTCTGGGTGTGGAGCGTGTCACGTACCATCAGGCCTGGTGGCCAGGCCGGTTAGCTCTGTGATGAGCTGTTTCCCTTTCATGCTTTTAAAAAAATATTTCCTTTGCCCAGGCTGAGGTGCCGGGGAGGGTCGAGGTATGTCTGGCCCCAGAGGTGATGTAAAGCCCAGAGCCAGGCCTGCTGTTCCTCCTGAGAAGCGGGGTCCTCCCTGTCTAGGAATGGGCCGTTCCGCGTGCGAGCTCTGCACATGACCTTCCTGGGATGGAGGGTTTCTGTTTGTTTTCCTTTTCCTTGTAAACACGTCCTAGAAAACACAGAGCCTTGTGTGTCTGGACCGCAAGGAGGCCGGGGCAGAGGGAAGAGGGGGACCAAGCTCTTAGACATTCAGAAAAGCACTTCCTGCCCTCCCTGCAGAGACCGGACACCCACAGAGAGACAGCCGGGGGGAGGGGGCCCAGGTGCTGCCTCCTCCGTGACGGGTCCCTTCCCACCCTCCGCTGCTCTGTAAGGACTGGGGGTAGTTCTGCTCTGGAGCCTCCTCAGGAGAGTGGAAGCTGTTAAAGGTCTGGCTTATTTCATTCTAAGTATTTCTATCCCAGACCCTAAGTCCAGATGCACATTGGTACATAGTGGGCAGTTAATAAATGCTTGCTGACTAATAATGGAACAGGTCAGAATCATTCATTCCTCCCTCTGCCCCTCTGAATGGAGCTGAGAAGGACAAACATCGTCCTTGAGGGTGGTGGGACGAGGGGTCAGGAGCCGACTGATGGGCTTCCCCCAGGCTGGAGGTGAGGGGCCGGGCAGGAGGCTGAAGGCCAAGAAAGTGTCCTTGTGAATGCGGGGAGCCCAGCTAGCGGGAGGACGTGATCTCCCCCAAGCCCCAAAGCTAAGCCCTGCTTTGCTCTCTGGGGACCACAGATAACCAGGCTCCTTCAGCCCTGGTCCCCAGGTAACTTTGGGGCATGGAGGCGTTGCTCTGGAGCACAGTGAGGTCGCCGTGAAGGGTGAGGAGGAATGTCTCTTTTGCTCAGCCTTCAGGGCTCACATCCTCATCCCCACTTGCCCGGACCCCTCAGAGGATCCCAGAGCTGGACAGGGCCGAGGTCTCCCCCTACCTTGGAGATTTTACACCATATTTCAACCCACTGTGGGTCTTTCCCCCTCCTCCATGAGAGGGAAGCTGGTCCTGTGTTATTCCGCTGCAATTGTTTGTTTGGCTTTCTTCGCAGTACGCCAACTTATAAAAGCCTTCCTAGGGCTCATCATTTCCAGCATTGTAGCAATATTCCATTATTCATATAGCACAATTTGTTCGGCCATTGGAAAATCACTGGGTTCTCTCTCCCCAGTCCTCCTCTCCCCAGTTTTTTAAATCACAAATACTATGAATATTTTTATATGTATAGATCATTTTTATTATTGTCACTGATCTCCTTGGGATAGACAGTCACATGTGATTTCAGTGAGTTATTATATTCCCGAGGCCGCAGCCCAAAGGAGCCCTCTTTACTTTGATGCTAAGAGCAAACAGAGAGATGCTTCGCTTCAGCATAATGATTACATTTAAATACAATAAATAGGGTCAAAACCTTGCTTTTGCTTCATTTGGAAGTCTCTGGCTTAGTACTCCAGGTTCTGATTTTCATCTCGAGATCGTTCTATCTGACTTTAGCCCAATCTCTCATTATGCCCCCATAAAGGTCAACACTTCCAAGTATAATGATTGCCTTGTTACCAGATTAGTATTTTAAAGAGAGGCAAAAGCAGAAGAAAAGTCCGGTTTCTAATAGTGGAAACAATGCGGTAATGGTGGGCTTTCCATTTGTCTTAGAAGGATGTAACAAGGCCGCTGAACCAAGGCCAGGCAGGAATGGCCAGTGGAGAGATGGCTGGAGCCAGTGCACCCGAGCACTGGGTTCTCACCTGGCCATCTCTCAGGACGGTGATATCCCCAGAGCCCTGCTCTCAGCTCCTTGAATACCTAGACCAGTCCATCAGTTCACAAACATTTATTAAGCACCTACTGCATACAAGGCTCCACTCTCAATGTGGAAGACCCGAAGATGGCTATAGGGGATTCTGGTTCCACTGTGGATGTGATCCCTGAGAGCCTGTCCAATCTTGAAACTCTATGATATGCTCCAAGGCTTGCTGTCAAGGAGATCATTATCTAATAGGGAGTAAAGGCAAGCCTTGGCGATGATGGTGATGATGATGATGCAAGAGAGTGTGAGATCAGAGAAGTGCTGTGGGCTTTTTTTATGGAAAGAAGAAGTTTGAAGAATGGATATATTGGTCCAAGAAGGCTCTCTGGAGAAGGTGAGCCTTGTAGAAAGGAACAGAGGTCCAGGTATCTTCAGGCATGAGAAATGGTATCACCAAATATAATGACATTGCTACGGTATTCTAAAGTTGACAAAATGCTTCCACCACTGTGACAAACATTATTATCCCCTTCTATAGATGAGAAAAGTAAGATATTCAGCCAGAGTAAACAGCTTGTTTAGGACATACAACATAAGGAGATGGACTCCCATTGCAAGCAAGTCCAGTGCTTTTTGCACTACAAGAAAAAAGCTGGCTGTGTGTACAAAAATATTCATAGCAGTGCTTTTCTCATGGCAAAGAGTGGGAAGTTGAGAAATTGCCCATTAATTGGGGAATAGCTGAATAAACTGTGATGTGTGATTATGAGAAAAAAGCTTGTTGGGGGCAGCGAGGTGGTGAAGAGAATAGAACACTAGCCCTGAAGTCAGGAGGACTTGAATTCAAATCTGGTCTCAAACACTTAACACTTCTAGCTGTGTGACCCTAGGCAAATCACTTAATCCAATTGCCTCAGCAAAAGAAAGAAAGAAAAAAAAGGAAAGAGAGAAAGAAAGGAAGGCAGGAAGGAAAGGGAGAAAGAAAGAAAGAAAAAAGATTGTTAACAAAGGCAGAGGAGATAGGAGAAGGCAGGGCCAGAACCTGAAACTCTGAAAAGTTTCTTCTACTGGAATATAATGCACATGAAAAGGAGATGTCGGTTGGGGGAGAGCAGCTGATCAAGCAGTCATCAAGGTTTATTTATTAAATATGTGTTTAGGTGTGGGGCAAGGGAGGCTGCAAGGACAAACTGGTGGGACAGGGCCTGCCCTCAAGGAGCTTATGTACTGCAAAGCTAATTGACGACCTAATTATACATTGTGCATAATCCACCCTGCTTGGGGATGAGGGTTGTATAGATAGGATTACCCCCATGTTACAGAGAGGGAAACTGAGGCTTGTAGAAATTTTTGTGGCTTACCATAGTCCCAGTCAGTGTCAAAGCCAGGATTTTGAGCCAGATCTCTCCTGACTCCCACTTACTTTTCCAGCTGGAATAACTTGGGTGCAGATTGTGCAGGGTGAGGAGTTTGCCTGTATACTCCAGGCTGGGAGGAGTGATTTACTCGAGTCTGGGTCTCGGGGGTGGGACAGGGTGGAAGCAATACTTTAGGGGGCTTGCCCTGGCAGTTTACATAGAATGTTAGGATATAAAGATAGTTTGCTGGGGAACCAAGCCCCTTGGGATGAATTTGGGAGTAAAATCATTGTTCTCTGGCTTCCCTGCGGCTTTCCTTGGGAAAGTCACGTAAGTAGTGAGCAGTGGAGGGGGACGGCTGATTGCAGGTCCCGTGTTATCCAGAATGATTCAGAAGAGTTATATCGCTGGGGCGAGTCCCTGGAAGCCGGGAGGCTGGCTGAGAGATTTATTCATCGGGTGCTAGATTAGGCCTAAATTGCCAATTTCCCTTTCTGACAAAAGCCGCAGGTGGTTTTCCTCCTGAAGCTTCAGTCCTGGCAGGTCCTTAGGGGCTGGAATGTCAGAGAATCTGGGGAGCCAAAGTTCTTCCTCAGGCCTTGGTGCTCCTGCAGCGTTTCTCTGATGGCAAGGTTGCTCTAAGGCTGGGGGACTCAAACTGTCCATTACTAAAACTACATGTTTCATTTAGGCTTTGTATTTTTTAACCTTGCTGTCTTTTCTTGATGATCGTGCCTTTCGATACAATCTTCCCTTGTCACAAAGAACAAAAACCCAAACCAAAAGAAAACAATCTGGCATTTTGTCCCTCTAAATTGGGGTATACCCCATTCTGCGTGGTAGTCCACCGCCCCTATTTTGAGCATACTTCACCATGGATTCTCTGGCCTGCACTGATCAGCGTTCGAATGGCTTTCATTGATGTTTGTTACTCTAACCATCCTGTATCCTTTCTTCTGGTCCTGCTTATTTCACTCTGCATCTGTTGATGAACTCTTCCCAATTTTTTTTTTTCAGTTTTTTTGGTTAATATCTCATTGCCGCTCCTCTCATTTTCTGACATTCTTGTTCCATTTCTAAAGGGAGCTGATGTTCACAATGAGTGGAGAGACAGTCCCCGGCCCCAGCAAGTTTTTGCTAAGAGGGCCACAAGGATTCTGCCCTTGGGGAGAGTGACTGCTGAGCCCCTGATAACGATGGATGGGGTGAGAGAGAAAAGACCTCACAGGAGGAGAGAAGGGCCAGAGTTCAGATTTTCACAAGTGGACAAGATTAGATCCCACTTGCTGGGGATCAATGAGTCGGATGGCAAAGCCCCAGGACACATTATTGAAGAATGATTAGGAAACACTTTGAAAGGGAAGCAATCCCAGACAGCCAGTGTTTTGGGCTTTATTAAGGACAGGTCAGGCTAAGCTCAGCTCATTTTCCATTTTTCCCCAGAGGTCAGGGTTTCTAGCTAATAGATGGAGAAAGTCTAGAGATAGAGTTTAGCTAAAATTTAGCCATTCATGTGCCAAAATGTCCCAGATAGTTGTTATGGGAAAGATGGAGTAGTGTGGGGCTTTGGGGACAGCCCAGTAAGAGAGATTCAGGGCTGATTGACTGAGAGGCCACAGTCAGAGAGTAGCCATCAATCATTTTCCACTGAAGACTGTACATCGTCCTGGGTTATTTAACTTTTTGCCCCAATGGCTTGATAGAAAAATGGATGGCATGCTTTTTAAAAAGACTTATGAATGGCAAGAAGCTCATAAGGATAGCTGACACATTGCCTACAAACTCGGGATCCAAGAAACTCTTCACAGCCTAAAACATTATCATACTAAGATGATAATCATGATCATAATAATAATAATAATAGCAACCAAAGTTAGTTCTTACACACACACACACACACACACACACATATGGAGAGAGAGAGAGAGAGAGAGAGAGAGAGAGAGTGTGCTCATCTGCTATGTGCCAGGAATCATGTCCTATTTGATCATCACGATAACCTGAGAGATGGTTGCTATCAATAATTCCATTTTACAGATGAAGAAAATGAGGCAAACATAAGTGACCTCCCCAAGGCCACATGTCTAATAAGTCTGAGGCCATATTTGAACTCAAATCCTCCTAACTCCAGGCTTAACTCTATATCCACTGTGCCCCTTAGATCCCAAGGTGACATTTAGGAGGAATCAATACAAAGTCTTAGGTTCAAAAAACCAACTATACTAGTACAACATGGAACAGTCAGATCTTTTTACCGAAAGAGTTCTGGGAGTTTCCAGGGTAATGCAAGCTCTGTCTTAAGTCAATCATGTGAAAACACGTATAATGCAAACCTAGACAGCATTTTGGGGTACCACGTCTGGGATTTAAGAGATGTCCAGTAACCAGGGCTAAAATTCAGTTCCTCTGTGCTCCGCCCTGGTTAGTCCATCTCCGGAGAATTTTGGTAACCGGTGTAACCCCCGGAGCTGAGAGCCCCCAGAGGAGGGGAGCTGAGACAGCCAGATCCTTGAGCTAATGTCATAGGAACAGTTGAAGGAACCGGGCAGCTGTATCCTGGTTAGGAGGACACTTAGGGAGATGTTAGTTGCCTTCAAGTATTTGCAGGGCTGTCTCTGGGAAGAGGGATTTCATTTGTTTTGCTTGGCCCTAGAGGGCAGAGTTAAGAACAATGGGTGGAAATCCAAGGGAAGCAAATTTAAGCTCGATAGAAGGAAAAACATCCTTCCAATTAGAGATATGACAGAGCGGCATGGGCTGCCTCGGAGACAGGGACCCAGTTCCCCCTCACTGGAGGCCTATAATACAGGTGGGATGGTCACTTGCTGGGGTACGGCAAGAAGGGATTCCTTTTTGGATACAGAGAGAACTGAAGGGCTTTTGAAGCCCTTGCAAATTGGCTGTTTGTGACCTCTCCTGCATTTTGTCCCCTCTCCCTTATTTTCATTGTTCTCTCTTCCCTTCCCATCCTGTCTTGCCTGCTTTCAGCCTTCCTTAGGGTCAGTCACTTTCCATGTCCCATGATCCATTCTGATTATAAAACATCTCTCACATCAGTCAATTAACGGAAAAGCATTTATTAATCACCTACTTACTGTTATTCAATCATTTTCAGCTATCTGATTCTCTGTGACCTCATTTAGGGTTTTCTTGGCAATAGTAGTTGTGGTCTGCCATTTCATCTTCCAGCTGATGTTACAGATGAGGAAACTGAGGGAAACAGTAAAAGTGACAGTAAGTGTATGAGGTCATTTCTGAACTCAGGTCTCCCTGACCCAGGCCTGCCACTCTATCCACTTGGCCATCTTGCTGCCCTTACAAATTAACCATTTAATTAAGTTGGGCACTGGGATATGCTGGGGCTACAAATATAAAAAATGAACTGATCCCATCTTCCATTGAATTTCAATTTCAATTCCTCCCTTCCTTCCCTATTTATCTACCCTTGGAGGTACAAAAATACTGGGTGTGTTGAGGAAAGATATGCGCTTTTTCTCACATCTAAATTCCTATGGCGTGGCTCCAAGGTCCCTTGGTGAATTAGTAACAGAGCCAGGTTTTGAACCAAAGTTCCCTGATCCCCTCAGTGTTTCTTTTAAACAGCTCATATTCTGGTAAGATACCTGGGGTATATGCCAACAACAGCAAGATTTGGGCCCCAAGGCATCAGGCCAGGCTCTAGATCGGCATCTCGAGCTCCATGTATCTGAAACACAAAACTGCTTTGCCTCTCCCTGAGGGTCTCTCCTTTCCCAGACTTCCCAGGGTTACCCAGATTCCCAACCCCAGAGTCATCACTCTTCAGTATTCCAAACCAATCCACTGACAGCTGGTGAATGCAACTTCCAAATCTTTCAGGTGCATCCTTCTCTCTTTTCTAATGAGAGAACTACCATCCTTGCTCTGACTTCCATTCCCAAGCCACTTAGAACAATGTTTTTATAATGAAGTTTTTCATAAACATGGATGTTTCAGTATGCAGAAGTAGGCAAAACAAAACCCAAAATGAGGATTGCCTGTAAAATTGAATTTATGTACAATTTTAAGAAATAGATATTAAAGTTGTTATGACAGGAACAAAATTGCCGCTTTTGTCCCCTTTTGAACTTTCTTCTTCTCTGCATTTTAAATGTTTTATTGACACTCTTTTCTATCTTTTTATTCACATCTCTGTCTCAAATCATTAAATTAACCTCCCCATACACATGTACCCTCAGAACCAATAAAGTATACTTAAACAAAGCACACAACCCATTGGCTGTATCTGTAAATGTGTGTGCCGTTCTGCACCTCTCTGCTCCATCATGGCAAGCTTTCTTCATTATCTCTCTTCTGAAATCATGGCTTAGTTGCTCTCTGCAGGACAGTTCTGAAGTTTTGTGAAACTGTTTCAGTTGACATTTTCATGGTAATTGTGTAACTGTTCCCCTAGTTCTCCTCTCTTCACTCTGCATCAGTTTTTACAAGTCTTTCCTTCTCTTTCTTTCTTTCCTTCTTTCTTTCTTTCTTTCTTTCTTTCTTTCTTTCTTTCTTTCTTTCTTTCTTTCTTTCTTTCTTTCTTTCTTTCTTCCTTCCTTCCTTCCTTCCTTCCTTCCTTTCTTCCTTCCTTCCTTCCTTTCTTTCTTCCTTCCTTTCTTTCTTTCTTCATTAATTCATTTATTTAAAACATTTTTTAATTTTTTAAATTTTATTTTTATTTACTTTTATTTATTTTTTTAATTCTTACAAGTCTTTTCAGGTCACTCTGAATTAGTCCCCCTTCCCATTTCTGATGGCACAATTCTGTATTAGAGTTTGTTCAATCAATCCCCAGTTGATGGGCTCCCATTTTGTTTACAATTCTTTGTTACCACAGAAACTGCTACCATAGATTCTCCTTTACATGTGGTTGAGTTTTCTCACAACAGCTTAATGAGCTGAATAATATGTTTTTTTTCAACCAACATTTTACAAATGAGGAAACTGAGGTTCACAGAGATTATGACTCGCTTGTATGTAGACAGCCAATAACCGTTGGAGTTGAGAATGGATGGACATCGTCCTCACTCCCAAGTCCAGTGTTCCTTTCCCATGTCTCTCAGCTTTCTGGGCCGGATATAGAAACTCTTCCTCGTAGGGAGCATCCCAGCCAAGACAACTGGGTGTTGGCTGTTCTTATCACACTCACCATTCCGTGCTTTCATCCTCTCAATCTGCCTTTCCGCGGGCTGACCGAGGAACCTGGAAAACTCGAGCGGATATAAAACCAAACTGACCTTCAGCACAGCAGCCGCTTGTCGACCTGCTAATTGCCTTGGGAATAACGCGGTGGACGGTGGAGGGATTCGCTCCCGTCCTTGGATATCTCCCCACCAGACCCCTCTCACAGCAAACGGGGCTGGGGAGAGCAGCCGGCCCATTGTATTATTCTCGATCCTGCTTCCAGTTGCCCCCCACGGGAGCGCTCTTGGTCTGGGCAGAGAAGGAATTCGGCAGCTTCGCTCGCAGGCAGTCCAGTCCCTCCCTGGACCTGTCTGTCTTTGGCTCAAAAGCTGCTGACTTTGGAAGCTTCTCTGGGGGAACCTCATGCTGCACCGTCCTGGCGGGGCTCCTGGTGGATGGCGTCCATCAACTCCTGCCAGGGACAAAGAGCAGAAGGGGAAAGAGAGCCTTAGGTGGAGGAAGGAGAAGAGCCAGCCGGCGCTCCCGCTGTGTTTTCACATAAAAAGGGGGGAAAGGGGGATGGCTGGGTAAAGCAAGGCCACCCAGATAAGCAGCCTCCCAAGGATTACTTCGGCTTTCTAGCATATGAATAATATTAATATTCATCGTATAATAGAAAGAATCCCTTATGTGAGTTGAATGCTTTTAGCATTCATCATTTCATCCAATCCTCCCTGAGCCCCATGAGACAACATAACCTTCGGATTATTTCATTTACAGAGAAAATAGAGTCTGGCTTCGTGGCAGACATTCAAAACCTTCCCAGATCTCCCTCTACCTAGCTGTGTCATCTTGGACAAGATGTTTCCTCTTCTATAAAATTGAATCCAGGCCTCTTCTAGTTCTAAAATTCTGCATCCTAGGATTGATAAAGCATCATCTGGTGGCCTCTATCTAGCCACTTTATTGCCCATGGTTCCCTGAGCAGCCTCAGCCTGCTCAGTCCCTTTACTGTACCCCTAATACATTACATACTTCCTGCTGTTGGGCCTGTGTTGTCCCCCAGCTCCTCCCCCATCCTTCTCTTCCTAACAGGCCCAGAGGGAGTCACAGTTTCATCTCATCTAGGAAACCTTCCTCGGCCATCCCGGCCCCTAAGTATCTCTCCTTCCTCCGAATTCCTATTGCAATTAGGCTGAAGTGTCCAGTTAGCTCTGAATGACTGTCCAGATGTTTCCTGCCCATCAGTCCCCACTCCCTGAGCAGACCCCGCACTCCTGGGAGTGACTGTCTTTTTCTCTTCTTCCTCCTACATTGCCTAAAATGGCCAGAACATATTTGCTCACTACCTCTTTGTTGACAGACTAATGGAAAAAAATCCCCTAATAACCAAACAATTTGACAGAGGTTGGGGTTTTTTACAGAACCACAGACTACACGCAAAAGGTGACTCAGTGTAACAAATAGAGTACCGAGTTTGGGGTCGGGAACACCTGGCTGGGTTCAAGTCTGGCCTCTGACACTTATTAGCTGGTGATCCTGGGCTGAGCCTCAGTTTTCCCATCTGTAAAATGCTTCTGAGGTCCCTTCTACTTCTTGATTCACAATCCTGTGATTGAGGCTAAAAGGAGCATCCGAGAATCCAGGGAGGGATATGTCATATAATGGGAGGGGTCTTTGCTGCCTCTGCTATTCTCTCCAGCCCCCCGGCCAGGTGGCCACTTAATGTGCCCGACCCCTCGGTCACCAGGGACTCCAGCTACATGGAGTGGAATGCTGCCCCCTCCTCATCTGAGGGTCAACAGCCTGGGGAGAACCCAGAGCCTGGCGCTATAGGGCAGCTGTTTTCCTTCCTCTCCATCTGTGCAGGGGGAAGGACTTGGGAGCCGGCCAGTGCAGCTGGATTTTCTGAGCCCTGTGGCCGGGCCATCTCACTTCCCAAACAGCCTCTTGGGATGAGGGGCTGGGTTATAATTAGTAGCCAATTAAATAGAAAGATGGCAAATTTCAGGCCCCTGGACTTCTGGGTACAGAAATGCCTGGCCCAGGTCTGTAGGGAGAGAGGAGAGAGAGGCTGTTTGGAGGAGAAAAAGACAGGATTTTAGTGTTACTTCTCAAGAAAGTGACTTTTCTCTTTGTACCCTGGAAGCAGAGGGGCCAGAGAATAGAAGGAACCTTCGACAGCTCTTGATCCCATCACTCCATCTTTCCAGTAGGAAATTGAGGTTGAGGGGGACAGTCATACAGCAAGGTAATGGTAGAATCAAAGCTATTTCAGGCTCCCCACCCAGGACTTGTGTCACCATATCCACTGTGAGAATCTAGTAAAGGAATCCAGAGAAGAAAAGGGTAAACTGAGGCACGGAGAAGTGAAAAACATAGTGATGGTCAGCTGTGGCATCTTCAAGTTTCTTCCAGCTTTAGCTCTTTCCCAAAGGGAAGCTGTTTTTTTTCTTATTTACCATATATCCTGCTTGGTTCTCCCTTCTGCTCTTTGACTAATAATCCTTTGAGAGAAACCTATAGTGATGGCACATTTCTGATTTAATCCTCACTGAAATTCTGGGATACAGGCAGAGCAAGTATAGAATTCTTTGCTGATGAGAAAATAAGGGTCTGAGTGAGTCCATAAACAAGAATTAGAACCCCAAATTCTCTTCTGGGCTTAGCGCTTTGGGGAGCCGTGTTTAAATGACCCAGAATTAGGGGCTCGGTGGTCACTATAATCCCCAAAGTCTTGCTTGTGGTTGTAATCTCCTCCCTCCCCTCCCTACTGGTCCCTAAATTCCTCAGGAAATGGGGGTGAGCATGGAGAGGGAGAATGGAGGCTCTAGAGAGGGAGTAAAAAGCCCAAGAAGCGTCTCCTTAAGAGAATGCTCACAACTCGGCGTGGGAATGTTTGACCTGGAAAGGACTTTAAAAATATAAGATTTAGACCTAGAAAGATCTCAAGCCATCTCAAATGAGATCATATCTGTAAAGTGCTTACCCCAGTAGTTGGTATACAGTAGGTACTTCATAAATGCTTATCCCATTCCCTTTCCCTCCTCAAATCTAGTCCAGCTGCTTTAGGTTAACTATCCGTAAAATGGGCTTATTGAACAAAATTCAATGTGGTCACAGGAAGCAGTCATTGAGAAGCAGTTAGGGAATACTTAAGATGAGGTTTCTGTGTGTGAGACGATTCCTGCTCTCAGTGAGCTCACAGTCTGGAAAGAGAGACAATGTGTTCACAAATAGATACAATATCTGTTCAGAATAAATCCATAATGTTGTGCTGGGGCTGTGGGCCTGGGGCCGAGGACAGGAAACCAAAAGTGAATTCATACCTGCCCTTGGGAAGCTTACATCCTGTCTAGTGAGATCATATGCGCAATAGAAACCTGTATGTTTTCTTGGAAAGAAATCAGGGATTCTGAGAGGCAGAGGTGTGGGTAGATTGCGTTCTGGGCCAAAGTGCAGAGACCAGAAATAAATGTCATGTGAAAGAAAGAGCAAAAAGATCAGTAAAATGTGTCTAAAAAGGAGTGGTGTTTAATAAGGCAGGGAAGATCGCCTGGATGAGGGTAGGGAAGGTCTTTTTTTATAATATTTTTTTTTATTTTTCCAAATACATGCAAAGTTAATTTTCAACGTTCATCCCTGCAAAACCTTGTGTTCCAAATCTTTCTCCCTCCCTTTCCCCCCTTTCCCCTCCCCTAGACAGCGAGTTATCCAATATAGGTTTAACATCTGCAGTTCTTCTAAACATATTTCCACATTTATTACGCTATCCAAGAAAAATCAGCTCAAAAGGGGGAAAAGCACGAGAAAGAAAATGGGGAAGGTCTTTTATAACAGGAGCCCCTGGAATTTATTGGAGGGTGGGGTAACATGACCATGCTTCAGGAAGGTCACTTTAGCAGATGTGGAGGGAATGGTTTGGAGAGGAGAGAGGAAAGGCAATTTTTTCTAGATTAACGGGGGACAGACCTTAAAGAATCAAAATTGTCGAAATTCTCTCAAGGAGTTTACACTCAACTGAGGGACACGACGTGTTTACATATAAGTAAACAGAAAAGATTTCTGGTCATTTTTTACTTGTGTTTGATACTTGAGGTTTTCTTGGCAAAGACACTGCAGTGGTTGGCCATTTCTTTCTCTGGCTCACTTTACAGATAAGGAAACTGAGGCAAACATGGTGGAGTGACTTGTCCAGGATCCACAGCTAGTGTTTGAGGCTAGATCTGAATTCAGGTCTTCTCTCAACTGCACCAGTTATCCACCCCACATACAGAGAACAGGGATTTAGTTTTTCCCCATCTGCAAACTCCTCAGTGTAACCAACTTCCATTCTGAGCAGCCCTTCTACTCATGAGGGTCAATAACTTGTCTGTGACTCATCTTAGAGTCACCTGGGACATTATGAGAAGGTCATACGATATCAGAATTTGAACTCAGGACTTCCCGATTCCCAGGCCAGCTGTATAAAACCTGCTTCAGAGGTGTCGGACACACTCAGGCCAGTCACTTGCTGGCCCACAACACTCCTGAAGGCAGCCCAAACCAGATTAAATCATAATTGGATAGTATTTAATGAAACATAATAGAAATACAACAGAGCATAGATAATATTAATATATAGTTTTCTAAATCAACACATGACCTTCACGGACCCCTGTGGTTAGCATAGCGGTCCCCATTTCTATTTGAGCTTGATCACACTGGGGTACAGCAAGCTGCCTCTCTTATGTAAAGTTATCCCAAAGGACTTCAAGCCCTCAATGACCACAGGACTTCAGATTCCAGAAGGGAGAAATGGGGTCCTTGCAATGTCCTTGCACTGACTCAATCAGTCACACAAGGGCACACTGTGCCCTAGAGATGGAGACTGGAGGAGGGGAGGGTTGCCCAGGGCATCTGGGTCCTGGGATTGCTATTTGATTCCGAAATTCCCCTAAATCCACTGCCATTGCCAAAGGGAAGAACCTTGATCTGGGAGTCAGAAGTAGCAGGACATCTCTCTGCCAGCCTGCTGGGCTGTGGGAATCTCAGAGCTGGATCTCCAAGGGCCCTGAGTCACACAATCCATACAGAGGAAGTGTCTGCCCAGACAGCCCAAGGATGGGCGACCCTCTGTGTATTCCCAGGCAAACCCACCGAGGTCCTCCTTAGCTCCAGGCCATGATCTCCCTCTCTGAAAACACCTCATCCCTTTTAATTCTATCTTTGGGGTCCAGGGAAGTCCCAACCCATTCCCTTGCTGGACCTGACCTCTACGATGGTACAGTGGGAAAAGAGCTGAGTCTGAGGACTTGGGTGCAAGTCCCACCCCTAGGGGCTATATTTGAATCTGAGATCGATAGACCAACCCCATTCATACATTCTTTATGGGGTTGTGACAAATTTCAGGGAGCTTATCCATGTGAAAGCCATAAGGAGTGTCCTGGAGACAACCGGAAGGAATTATAATTGCAGTGACATCTCAAATGGCTGGAGACTGGTCTGCTAGAAGCTTCAGACAACTGGAAATGGTTTGCAGTAGTCACTTGGCTTTGAAGAGAATCAAAGCGAAGAAAAGCTGCAATCCGGCAGTTTATCCAGCACAGATTTGACAAGAAGAGATGTGAGTTCAAATCCCTCCTGTCCCACACTGGCCATGTGACCTTTCAGAGCCCCAGTCCTCCCGTGAGACGCTTATTTTACAGACTATGCAGGAAGGCATCATGTGGAAGGTGAGGGAGACTCCGGCTGATTTTTGAATTTAGCTAAGGAGTTTTTTTTTTTTTTTTTTAAATTAATAGCCTTTTATTTACAGGTTATGTGTATGGGTAACTTTACAGCATTAACAATTGCCAAACCTCTTGTTCCAATTTTTCACCTCTTACCTCCCACCCCCTCCCCCAGATGGCAGGATGACCAGTAGATGTTAAATATATTAAAATATCAATTAGATACACAATAAGTATACATGACCAAACCGTTATTTTGCTGTACAAAAAGAATCAGACTCTGAAATATTGTACAATTAGCTTGTGAAGGAAATCAAAAATGCAGGTGGGCATAAATATAGGGATTGGGAATTCAATGTAATGATTTTTAGTCATCTCCCAGAATTCTTTCTCTGGGCGTAGCTGGTTCAGTTGGAAATGATTTGGTTGATCTCATTGCTGAGGATGGCCAGGTCCATCAGAACTGGTCATCATATGGTATTGTTGTTGAAGTATATAATAATCTCCTGGTCCTGTTCATTTCACTCTGGCTAAGGAGTCTTAAAGGCAGAACAATTAAGAACTTAGAGCTTCACTTCAGTAAAGTAAAATTGTAAAATAGAAAAAAATCGCCAACCATCAGTACAATTTTTGACTTCTCCAAAATCAACTAGTCAGGCAGTCAGTAAAGATTTATTAAAGACCTACTATATGCCGGGCATTGTGATAAGCCGGGGGGGGGGGGGGGGGGACAAAAAGAGGCAAAAGACAGTCTCTGTCTTCAAAGAGTTCACAGTCTGAGAATTCTGGTCCTGCTGGATGAGCCCGAGGTTCTCTGGGATTCTCAGGCAGCAAAGATGTAATCAGTTTTTGGTGATTCCTAGACTCTGTTGTCTGAGGCATAAAAATGGTTGGCCTTGTTCAGTGTTTTAGAACTGCTTCAGTTTTTGGAAAGATTGATATAGAACAAGGACCGGTGCGTTCCTGCAGTCCCAGAGGCAAGACAAGGGAGCTGTGGGGGCTGGGAGGCAGCGGCTGCAGCTGTCAGCCTTCTGGGGGCATTGTGGGCATCGGACAAAAGGGAGGGGTGCCAGGACCTCGGCTGCTTTTCCGAAATCAGCCTGGAATGGAAGTAGGATGGGAGCCTGCTGAAGGCTCTGATGGCCCAGCTGTGCCCTCAGGGACTCTGTTATCTGGAATGCTCTGCTTGCACAATTATGTTTACATTCTCCTTTGCTTGTGTGTGTGGGAAGTATGTGGTGGGTCATGGTGGGAAATCCTAGGATCCCCCTCCAGAGCTTCAAGGGACCTTAGGGATTATTGGATCTAGTCCCTTCATCTTACAGAGGGATTGAGTCTGGAACATAGAAGTGACAAAAGGATTAGAAAATAATATCTGTGTCCCACAGTTAGTGAGAGCTAGCTGTCTTAGCATCTCCCTGCCAGGGTTGTGGGGAGGATCATGGAATAATTGGGAAATACTTAGCACAGTACCTACCAGAGTAATTATCATTATTAGTCTGTCCAGTTGTTAAAATTCAGTAAATAATAGCTAGCATTAACATTAACACTTCAATGTCTGTAAAGTGCAAGTGCTGGGGGTACAAGCAAAGGCAAAAATCGAATATAACAGATATTTATGTATTTGCCTATTTTAATATATTTAACATGTATTGGACTACCTGCCATCTAGGGGAGGGAGTGAGGGGGAAGGAGGGGATAATTTGGAAGACTTTGCAAGGGTCAATGTTGAAAAGTTACCCATGCATATGTTTTATAAATAAAAAGCTTTACTAAAAAAAAAAACGGGGAAAAAAGTACTTATAATGCTAAATACCATGTTTAGTTCTGGATGTATACAGGAAAGGCTGTCAGGGAGTTGACAGGTTAATGGACAGAGCTCATAGATAATAAGACTGAGACTCAGTGAAGTTTGGTAGAACATGTTACAGGGAAAAGACGGCTAGATTTGGAGTCAGGGGACTTGAGTTCAAATACTGGCTTTTCCATTTACTCCTTGTGTGACCTAGGACAGGTTGGGCCAAATGGCGTCTGAGATCCTTTGCAGCTGTAAATCTCTACTGCTGTAACTTATTTAGGGTCACAGAGCTTATAAGCAAAATTTGAACTTTATTATTTTTAATAATTGTATTAATATTATTTTTTACTAATTTTACATTATTTTTATTGTTTTTTTATTTTCAAAATACATGTAAAATAGTTTTCAACATTCACCTTTGCAAAACCTTATATTCCAAATTTTTCTCCTTCCCTCTCTCCATCCCTTCCCCTAGACAGCAAGTAATCCAATGTAGTTTAAACTTGTGCAGTTCTTCTCACTATATTTCCACATTCATCATGCTGTACAAGAAAAATCAGATCAAAAAGGGAAAAAATGAGAAAGAAAAAAGCAAGCAAATAACAGAAAAGGTGAAAATACTATGTTCTGATGTGCATTCAATACCCATAGTCCTTTCTCCACTGCTGGATCAAAGAGTATGCACAGCTTGATAGCCCTTTGGGCACAGTTCCAAATTGCTTTTCAGAATGGTTGGATCAGTTCACAACTCCACCAAGAATGTATTAGCATTGCACTTTCCCCACATCCCCTCCAATATTAATCATCATATTTTCCTGTCATCTTAGTCAATCTGACAGGTGTGTAGTGGTATCTCAGAGTTGTCTTAATTTGCATTTCTCTGATCAATAGTGATTTGGAGCACCTTTTCATATGATTAGAAATGGCTTTAATTTCTTCTTCTGAAAACTGACTGTTCATATCCTTTGACTATTCATCAATTGGAAAATGGCTTGTATTATAAATTTAAGTCAATTCTCTATATATTTTAGAAATGAGGCCTTTATCAGAGCTCTTGGATATAAAACATTTCCCCCAGTTTTCTGCTTCCTTTTTAATCTTGGCTGCATTGATTTTCTTTGTACAAAACCTTTTTAACTTAGTATAATCAAAATTATCCATTTTACATTTCATAATGTCCTCTAGTTCTTCTTTCACCATAAAATCCTTCCTTCTCTACAGAATTGAGAGGTGGACTATACCTTGTTCTCCTAATTTGCTTATGGTATCACCCTTTACGTCTAAATCATGAACCAATTTCAACCTCATCTTGATATATGGTGTTAGGTGTGGGTCAATGTCTAGTTTCTACCATACTATTTTCCAATTCTCCCGGCAGTTTTTATCAAATAGTGAATTCTTATCCCAAAAGTGGAGTCTTTGGATTTATCAAACACTAGATTACTATAGTCATTGACTATTCTGTCTTGTAAATTTAACCTATTCTACTGATCAACTACTCTGTTTCTTAGTAAGTACCAAGTGGTTTTGATGACTGCCTTTTTGCAATATAGTTTTAGGTCTGGTACAGCTAGGCTACCATCCTTTGTATTTTTTTTGTCCTTCCAGATGAATTTTATGATTATTTTTTCTAACGAACTCAGGTCTCCGAGTATGGCACTCCAGCCAAATCACCACCTGGCTGGAGCTCTCTGTAACCATAAGATGCTGTGTAAACATCAGCCCAATGGCTCTTCTGCTGGACATCACCCTCTCTGTAAGCTTTAGACCTGCTGAAGGAAGCAGCTGGCCCAATCCCTATGGTTTGGGATGAGTCTGGGGTCTGGGGCTCAGCTGAAGCCGCCTATTTGGCCAGTCCTTTCTCTATCAGGAAAATTCAGGGAGAGGCTCTTAGCCCTCCAGACGTTTCCAGTCTGGAAATCTCCATGATGGAGAATCCTTGTTTTTGTGTGAGGAACAGTGAGGAGATTGGGAGGACCTTCTAAGGGATAATCTTTATCCACAAATCTGGAAAGGCTTTGAGGCGATCATCGGCGTTAGGTTTGTGATGTGTGTGCATTTTTTTTTCTTCTTTGATATTCAAGAAAATGTCAGTGACTAAAACATACATTAACCTAGTTGTGTGTTTGGAAGGTTGCTATAGAAACCAGCTGAAGCTCAAAGGGGTTGGGAAGAGGAAATCTGAGAAGCAGAAGGAGTAAAAAAACAGAAGCGAAGGGAATGGTGGTCATCCACAGGGCTGTCTTAGCATCTCTGAAGCAAAACACTTAATAGCTCAGGGGAGCCTCTCATGGCGGCTGCTTAGGAAGGAGAGATGGGAAGATTCCCAATCTTTGCTTTTCATCCCCCAGTGCTACCTCCTCCTTCCTCAAAGGGGAGAAGTCTTTGGGAGCGCCATTTATGGAGCAAGTGTGGGCAAGGTGGTGTCAGAAGGAAGCCCTGAACAGGGATTCAGGAGCCCAGGTCCAACTCTCATTTCTGACCTTTAGGATTAGGGGGTTCTAGATTTAGGACCAGCAGGCATCCCTCACTTTACACATGAAGAAGAGGGCCCAGAGAAACAAAATGACTGGTCTGGTTGCTTTTAAGGAAACTGATTTTTCTGGACTGGACTTGTAATTTCTCTCTCTGTCTTAGGGGTGTGTGGGGGAAACAATTGGGGATTAGTGATTGCCCAGGATCACACAGCTAGAAAGTGTCAAGTGTCCAAGATTCCTGATTCTTCCTGATTCCAGGGCCAGTACTCTATCCACTGTGCCATGGATTTATAATTTCATTGGTATAAAGGGATGTCTTGTACCCACTGAGATCAGTTTCTGCTGGGCAACTTATTACCTTAGAAAGCTGTCTAGAGACAAGGAGAGGCAAGTGACCAACCCTGGTCACTAAGAGGGGCAACATCTTTCAAGGATGGCTTTCCATCCACCATCCCTGGGCTGCCTTTTGTTTCATCCAAGAATTTGTGGGTAGTAAGAGGCCCAGCTAGGCCCTGAGTTTGGGTCTGCCTTGTCCTCCCTCATAGCAGGGCTCATGCATCAGCCACCAACACTATAACATCTGGACTGCAGGATTCCCCAGAGAATGTCTTCTCACTCACTCACTTTAGTTCACTTCTTATGGCTCAATATTGTCTGTCTGTGCTCTGATGGTCACAATTCCATCCTTCCTCCCAGGACACTAACTGTCCTCTCTTCTCTCCGTTTTGTGTATATATGCCGTTGTTAATTATACAGAAATTGAATCTCCTTCCCCCACAGCAGCTAATGGTCACAAGAAGCAAGGGAACATTTTGTAACTTCCTAAGAAGGGGAGTGGAAGGAGGGGTGTGTGTGTGTGTGTGTGTGTGTGTGTGTGTGTGTGTGTGAGTGTGTAAGAGAGACAAAGACAGAGAGATAGAGACAAAGAAAGGGACAGACAGAGAGACACACACACACAGACTTACCTAATAGCTTCCTAGGATGAGCTGAACATTGGGGAAAATAGAGATTTTAATATTAATGTTATTTATGATTAAAAAAAATTTGGATCCACTTATTGGTGTAAAGAATTCCCCATATGGAAACTGTCTTGATCAATGTAGATACTCCACCCTCTCGATATTTATGATCTTAAAGAATTATTTGGAGAGTTGCCTAGGATACAGCTTTTTTTTTAACATGTTAAAATATATCTTAAATACAATATATGTGTACATATTTATACAGTTCTCTTGTTGAACGGGAAAAATTGGATTTAGAAAGGTAGAAATAACCTGGGAAGAAAAATAAAAATGCAAGCAAACAACAACCGAAAAAGTGGAAATGCTATGTTGAGGTCCACACTCATTTCCCAGTGTTCTTTCTCTGGATGTAGCTTGTTCTGTTCGTTACAGATCACTTAGAACTGAATTGGATCCTCTCATTGCCAAAGATAGCCACGTCCATCAGAACTGATCCTTATATAGTCTTGTTGTTGCCTTGTACAATGATCTCCTGGTTCTGCTCATTTCACTCAGCATCAGTTCATGTCAGTCTCTCCAAGCCTCTCTGTATTCATGGTGCTGGTCATTTCTTATAGAGCAATAATATTCCATAATATTCCTATACCACAATTTATTCAGACATTCTCCAATTGATGGGCATCCACTCAGTTTCCAGTTTCTGGCCACTACAAAGAGGGCTGCCACAAACATTCGTGCACATACAGGTCCTTTTCCTTTCTTTATGATCTCTTTGGGGTATAAGCCCAGTAGAACCACTGCTGGGTCAAAGGGTATGCACAGTTTGATAACTTTTGGGGCATAGTTCCAAATTGCTCTCCAGAAGGACTGAATGTATTCACAATTCCACCAACAATGTATCAGTGTCCCAGTTTTCTCACATCCCCTCCAACATTCCACATTATCTTTCCCTGTTATTCTAGCCAGTTTGACAGGTGTGTAGTGGTATCTCAGAGTTGTCTTAATTTGCATTTCCTAAGAATACAGTTTTTTAAACTATGGTTTGTAACTCCATAGGAAGCCTTGTAAGTAAATGCGTGGGCCACAAAATTATAATTTATTATCAGCAAATGTTAGATCTGTGTACATGTCTAATATACCTATATGCCCTGAGTTGCATAAAAATCTCTCAGGAGAAAAGAGGCAGCTAAATGGAAAAAGTTCAAGAAGCCTTGACGTGGGCATGAAGAAGGGATGTGACTTGCTGAGAGTTATACAGGTGGCAGGTGTAAAAGCTAGAACTTGGACTGGGACTTCCAGGGTCAGCTCTTTATACCCTCAGCCACAGATACTTTTAAAATAATTAGAATTAATAGTTTCATGGCTACTTATGATTTATAGAATGTTAAGTATGTATGTTAATTTAATATTTATACATATATGACATTGTATCTAAAATTTATGTCAAGTATATATACATATAAGTATATATATATATATATATATATATATATATATATATAAGAATATATATGGACCTGATATATATGTTTATAATGTGTATAGTTTATATGTGTATGTATTTATTATATATGTGTGTGCACACACATATATAGATATATACATACATACATTTTTCTACATTTTCCCAACAGCCCTTGGGTTAGCCATCCTTGGCCTTATTAAGGCCATTTTATAAATCAGAACACTGTGGCTCCCATTGGGGCCCCATAGCTGGAAAGTATTGGAAGTGAGATTCGAACATGGGTCTTCTTGCCTCTGAGCCTGGCATTCTGTCTGTTCTGGCCCCCCAGTCTGACTCCTGTGGGACATAGCCCCAGGAACAGTCAGAGGGCACAAGCAGGTGGGATGGGACCCAGCCGGTCTCTGTGCTGCTCAGGACTCTGAGAAGGAGGGCTCAGTGGGCACAGATATAACTGGGAAGAATTCCCAGAGGGGTCCAACTTCAGCCTGACCTGGAGGGCGAGTCCTTCTTAGCCACACCTGGAGGAGAGGGAAGCGTGCTTCTGAGGGTTAGGGAAAGCCAGTTGGGGGTGAGCCTGTGAAAGAAACGTGGCACAGAGTAAGAGTTCGGGGTTCTAGATATGGCAAGATGATGTAGTTTGTCCATGGTCGCAGATTAGTAAATAAATGTCTCGGGGAGGGGGCCGGGGGGATTGACTGCAAGTCCATTGCCTGATCCACTGAGCCTGTAGTAGGAAGGTCCTTAATGTCTGTTCAGAAGCTTGGAATTGTCCTTGACGCCTAGAATGATGACATCCCCAAGGATCCTTCAAAGGCAATGGTTGAGTTTTCCTCCAAGAGAGCACACCTGAAATGCCCTAAAAACCCACTCCCAGGAAGCCGGGATTGCTTTGGGCGGGGAGCCTGTGGACGTCTCAGCATCCCAATCTGATTACATCCATCTCTGGACGGAGACCAAATGGCCGCCCCTTCATCATGGCAGAAATGGTCCAGCCTGTGGCAGGGGTGTGGGTGGATCAATGGGGCCCTCATCTGAAAGGGCAGGGCACTGTGTGCTGGCTCTGGCTGGAGCTGCTCAGCCCCTTCCCTCATCACACCCACGGTCCAGCCCAGGAACCAACAGCTCTCGTCTTCCAGTTCTGTGGATCCTTGTCTTCGGTCATAGGAAAGTGTGGCAGGCTGGAAAGATGAGAGGTCCCGAGAAATGGTTTCTCTCTTTGACACATCAGAAATCTTCCAGAGAGCCTTTAAAATCTCCAATACATCAAGGAAGAATAACAGCACAATAGAGGGAAAAAGATGTATCATGGCTGTGAAAAATCATGAATAAGAATGTCAGGAACAAAGGAATATTTTCCCCAAGACAATGAAGTGGGGAACAAATACGTTGCAAGAATTAAAGGAAGGAACTGACAAAAATAAAATTGGGAGGAGAAAGCCGGAGCAGACCTGCAGCGTATGGAGGGCAGAGGGCTGGCTTTCCAGGTTGGGATAGAGAATGGGAATGAGCTCTAATTTCTTAAGTCACAGTCATTTTCCTTCAATAGCCTCACGAAGTAGGTGGAGTATCATCACCCCCACTTTACAGATTTATTAAATTAACATTAAGCTTGGAATCGAGCCTAGGACTTCTGACTCCCAATCCACTGTTCTCTCTATTGGACCAGACTTGGATCAGCTGATAATCCACAGCCACTTCCTCCATGAAACTTTCATGCTCTCTCCCTGTCCCACCTTCCCAGATCATCCCCTGGATGTCCACAACCTTTCCTGTCTACCAGCCTCCCGGGGCTGATCAGGGAAGCCCTTGCCTCTGTAACCATCTCTCTGTAAAATGCATGAAATGACCCATCTTGTATAACATAATACTGCTCCCAACCCTCAACCAACCAAGCACAGAATGCCTCGCTGAATATTTGCTGAAAAACTCGAGACTATCATGCCCAATGTCCCACATCCCTTCTGCTCCATCTTACATGGAATGGAGCCCTCTGGACAGGTTTCCCAGTGCGTTACTTTCCCAGAATTCAGATTGAACACAAGGGCAATGATCAATTAAATTCAACAAGTGTTTATTAAGATCCTTCTGTTTGCTGGGGGTTGAGCATACAATGACGAAAATGGAACAATCCCTGCCCTCGAGAAGCTTTTATTATCCCACCTAGAATATGTATAAAGATAAGGTAATTTAAGGAGGGAGAGAACATGCAAAAGGGATGAGGGGGATCTCCCCTTCTCCTCTGGTGAAAGATAAGACCTGAAAGATAAGACCCTGATACTGCAAGGTTGATCTCTGCTCCATTCCTGGTCCAACAGAGGAAGGAAGAGGAGGAGGAGGAAGAAATGGGGCATCTGGGCTCTAATCCTAAGAGAGACCAACATAGAAACAGAACAGTGGAGCCGGGAACCTTCAAGCTCACGTCCTTGGTCCCACAGCTGGATTAGCTCCAGGGGCTCAGTCCAGAGAGAATTGCACAAGAGCGGAACAAGAGGGGACCTACAGAGAGGGGGAGGGGAAATCAGAGAGAGAAAAACAAATGTTTTGAGTTTCCCAAAGAAATCTGCAGGGATGCTTAAGATGCCGCGGACTGTGACCTGGGAAGTTGGGGCCAAGAAAGAGAAGTTCAGTATTTCAGTATTTATGAATTAACCTCCTTCTCCACTCCTCCCCCACCCCAGTCCCTGCCCCAGCTTTGGCAAGAATTCCCTTGGCTCCCAGTAAAGTCTAAAGAGAGATATGGGGACAAAGGCAGTCCTCTGCCCTAAGCTAACACTTAGGGCAGTGCCCAGCACATTTAGGCGCTTAATAAATGGTGGTTGATTGATTTGTAAGCCCTACCACACTCTAGAAATGTCCGTATTATTTTGAAGGAAAAGCAGGATTTTTGTATTTGGATAATGGGAACAGTTGGGGCTGAGGAGAGGAGAGAATTTGGAGGAAAGGCTGTGATATCTGTCAGTCAGTCAATAAGCATGTATTAATTGAACTTACAACAAAAGCATCTTTTACTTCTCTTTGGGCTAATAGGGCTGCTCTTTCATGAAAAATGACAGTTATTTTCCTTAAGTTTTTGTTACTCAACATGATGAATCTGTGGGGAGCTGAGTCCTTTCCTTCTGCCTCTGGGGGGTGACCCCTGATCTGATTCCCTGCTTTTCTTCCTTTTCAGCCGAGGATGGGGCCTGTGCCTAGATGATCCACCCGCTAACAATGTGATTGACTTCCCCATCGTCCCACCCGGTGTTCTGTATGACGTGAGCCATCAGTGCCGCCTCCAGTATGGGGCCTATTCCACCTTCTGTGATGACATGGATGTAAGCCGGGCTGATCCTCAGGGGGCTGGCAGTCAGCAGGGAATGGGGGGCACTGGGGTTCTGAGAGCGGTTGGGCTCAGACCAGGAGGGGCGTGGGAAGGAGGGCCCAGGTCAAGAGAGAGTAGTCTCCAAAGGGGCAGTCTGTCTCTGCTCTAGACTTCTTTCTGGAGCCAGGCTTCTTTACCTGATGTTTTCAGGGAGTCTGTGATCTTAGATAGATAAAAAATGACCTTTTTATTTTCACTGACTCTTACTGGAACTTCCTTCAACTGGTTAAAAAGTATTGGGAGAAGGAATCTATAATGGTTTCGAAGATATATATATATATCTTATATTTTATATATATATATATATAAAATATAAGATCATATATATAAAGTTTGTTTATATATATATAAACAAAAAATATATATATACATATATGTATATATATAAACATATATAAACAAACTTTATTAAGGACCTACAATGTTCCACACACTGTGCTAGGTGTCAGGAATACAAAGAGTCAAAAAAAGGGGAAAAAGGACATTCTGCTATTACAAGGACTCCCCTTTTACTAACAAACATGCTGAAATGACAAGTAGCCTTAGATAGCCAAGCATGCCTTAGGAACTAAATAATGAGTTAAAGACCGAATGTATGTATTGAGAAGAGAGAGGGAGGCCAGGAAGGTGCCATGGACAGGGGGGAGGCCAGGAAGGTGCCATGGGCAGGTGAGTCATTCTGGAGAAGAAGAGCCTTGAGCTGAAGGCCGGGACAGTGGGAGAGAGGAAGGAGAGTGTGTTAATAAATAGTTGGGCTCCTCTGGGACTTGGCCCCTCAAGCTGCTTCCTTCCCTGGACTTGTTCTCCACAGAATGTCTGCAACACCCTGTGGTGCTCAGTGGGGACCACCTGTCACTCCAAGCTGGATGCTGCTGTGGACGGCACCCGATGTGGCGAGAACAAGGTGGGTGGGCAGTGGCGGGGGAAGGGGGCCGGCAGGGTCTCCTGGCCTTGTGTCTGGAATGCAGAGGATGCTTCCCTCTGTTGGCCCCAGGAAGCAGGGTCACGGGGTAAAGGGCCCACAGCTTCTGCCACCATTCTTGGGACTAAAGAGGAGGGTTCTCCTCCCTCCCTGCCTCCCGTCTATTGATCCAGAGTAGAGACATGATCCTCCATGTAAGTTGCTTTATTCTTTTACCCGAGAGGCAAAGTGGAACACAAACCAAACAGAAGTCGGCCTGAGCTAGCTCTGGTCCCCAGTTCTGCCTGATGCCCTCGGGTATCACCCCCCTCGGAAGAGCCTGTGCCATGACGCCGAACATGCCCCCAGAGCCACCTCTGCCACCTCTCCTGTAGGGAAGCTCCCACCCTGGCAGGAGCAAATGCCATCACTCCTCCTCTTAGAGAAGAAGGGAAGGGTTTGGGAACGTTCCCTGGGAGGGTTAAGGGGCTGAAGAAAAAGGTGGGATTCTCTCCTGCCACCCTTCGTCGCACAAGCCCCCGACCCAAGTCCACCCTCCCTCCTGAGCACTCTGTCCACCAGACCAACACTTGTGGGGAGGCCCCATCCTGCCCCTCTTGGCCAAGGCGCCGTCCTGTGGCCCTCTGCTGAGTGAAAGGAGGTTCGGAAATGTGGAAAGCTTGTTTTCCTCTGTGTTATCGTGATCCTCATGCAAACTGTTCTTCTCTACCCCTTCATTTTCCCAAGCACTTGCCCTGTTTCTAATTAATCCCCTGCCTGAGAAAAAAAACAAGTGGCTATTGACAAAGTCACGCCTGCCTTCTCTTTGGGACGTTCTCACAGGAGACGGGGCCTTTCTGGTTCCCACACGCCCTTCCCTCTGCGCTCGTCTGCAGCGCGGTGATTCACACGGTGACGCTGTTTCTCTGCCCTGTAGAGAGAGAGAGAGTGTGTGTGTGTGTGTGTGTGTGTGTGTGTGTGTGTGTGTGAGAGAGAGAGAGAGAGAGAGAGAGAGAGAGAGAGAGAGAGAGAGAGAGAGAGAGAGAGACAGAGAGAAGAGAGAGACAGAGACAGAGAGAGAGACACACACAGAGAGAAGAGAGACACAGAGAGAGAGAGACAGAGAGAGAAGAGAGAGAGAGAGACAGAGAGAGAGAGAAGAGAGAGACAGAGACAGAGGCAGACAGAGACAGAGAGGGACAGAGAAGAAAAGAGAGACACAAACAGAGAGAGACAGACAGAGAGAGAGGGCGGGGAGGGAGACAGAGAAAGAGACAGAGAGAAAGAGAGACAGGGACAGACAGAGAGCCACACACAGAGAGAAGGAGGATGTGTGATGGGGGTTTCCTGATTCCCCCTCTGTCACCTAATAGATATCCTCCTACTTATTCTGCCCATGCATAGGGCTGGCTCTTTCTGCTGCACTCCGTGGCCCCCTCCTATAACCAGCCCTGTCCCCTGCTCCTTTTCACCAACTTCTCTGACCTTTCACCTTCCCATTTGCCTCCCCCTCAGGTGCCCTTCACCTTTTCCTTTAGCTCCCCTTTGCTCTTTGTTCATGGGGGTCTCCGCAGCCCATGGCCCTGTACCAGTGGGGCCGCCCACGTGGCTCCCTGCTGTCCCCACACCCGCTCTGGGGACCTGGCCAACCTTCATGTGCCCCTTACCCCACCCCCTGCCCGCTGTCCCTTCAGACAGTGTGACGGCCTCGCTGCCAGAGATGCCCCATGTGCCCAAGGGCCACCTTCCAGCTGGGAGTTTGAGATAATCACACACGTCACCCTCCCCCAGCACCAGACTGCCAAGGCGAACAGCAGCCTGCAGGATCCTGGGAGAATCTCCCTAACCAGATCATCACATGTTTGGGGATCCTGGGGATCCTGGCCCTCACATGTCCAAGGGAGGGGGAGGGCACAGAAGGGCGAGCCAAGGATGAAGGCGCCACTTTGTGCCAGCCAGCGCTGAATAATGGCTTTAAGTCTTAAAGGGCCTGTGAGGCCATCCCGGCCACGCCCTCATTTTGTGGATGAGGAAACTGGCCAGAGAGATTAAGGGACTTCCCCATGCCCAGGGAGGACGAGGGGAGGAAGGCAGCCCGAAGATCCGGTCAGCTCTGCTCGACTCCGAATGCCCCAGTGCCTGTCACTACCCAGCCCTTGCCCGAGCCCCCCAGCCACTCGCGGTGGGGCCCAGCCTGTGTCCAAGCTCCCCGGCCGCTCACAGCGGGGCCCAGCCCGGGAGATCAGGGAGCACTGCCTGGGCCTCATGAGCTTTGCTGAAGGCCTCCCCTGAATCATTGCCCAGAGGCAGAGTCCCAGGTGATTCGCAAGAAGGGGCTTATTCTTGTCTTGATCGTTAGATCAAGCAACTTGACTTGTCTGAGTTTATACAGACTGTGCTAGAATTGGTATCGGGCCTGTACTTAGGGTGAGGCAATTGGGCCTTTGTCTCAGAGGGCCAAAATTTAAAGGCCACTGATGGCATTTGTACGTAGAAATAACTAACTTTAGAAATTAAGTCAATTAAGAAGTGACCAGTTTCTTTCCCCAGCTGACCATATCCCTAAACGAGAACTTCTGGGGAGCTCCTAACTCCGTCCTGGGCTTTCTCCCTTAGTGAGACTTTGGGTTCCAGGGTCTCTGTAGCCACCATAGAAGTGATGTGTTGTCAGCTATGGGATTTTACCTGAAGTCTCCCAACAATTTCCCTCCATCCCAATGAAAAACATGTTGCTTCATCCAGCCGCATTTATCAGACCTTGGCAAAAGGCAGAATGGTTCTCTCTGGTTCGGCTCTTACCTTAAATCTAAGGTTTTGTTTACTTTAGTTACTATTTTGTTTTGTTTTGTTACTATTTTGTTTACTTTAGTTACTATTTTGTTTTGTTTTGTTTCTATTTTGTTTACTTTTGTTACTATTTTGTTTTGTTTTGTTACTATACTTTTGCTTTAAAAAATAACTAACTTTCCACTCACTTGCCAAGTCCAGCAGAACCCTTCCTTCTAACAAGTGGGGACGGTTGATGTAAAATGGCCGTGTGACAATGCGTGCCCCTTTCTGCCCCCTGGGTCACCGCCGGCTGTCGGAGACTTAAGGGGTCTCAGTCTTGTTTTCGTCTCCGTTACTGACTGTACGTTGTTCTCCTGTGGTTTACTCTCCCTTTTAGCTCCCAGTCTAAGAAGCGCCGGCCCTGACGCTGGGGGGGGGGGCGGCTTTGCCCCGGGACGCCACCGGAGGCAGCCCCCCCCTTGCTCACTGTGCCCTTCTCTCTTGCTTCCCGGCAGTGGTGTTTC
Source organism: Sarcophilus harrisii (assembly GCF_902635505.1). Taxonomy (NCBI): domain Eukaryota; kingdom Metazoa; phylum Chordata; class Mammalia; order Dasyuromorphia; family Dasyuridae; genus Sarcophilus; species Sarcophilus harrisii. Next base: position 628,889,384 of record NC_045427.1, read on the forward strand.
GACGGGGAGTGTGTGTCCGTGGGCTTCCGGCCCGATGCTGTGGATGGAGCCTGGGCCGGCTGGAGCTCCTGGTCAAGCTGCTCCCGTAGCTGCGGTGTGGGCGTGCAGAGCTCAGAGAGACAGTGCAGCAACCCCACGTAAGCGCTGGCCTCTGCTCCGGGGCCGGGGGGGTGCAGGGGGAGGAGGTGTTCCAGTCAGCTCTGGAGAGCCCTCAAAGCCACAGGCCCTCCACCAGGGCTGATAGCAGCCCTGCTCGCTCAAGCCTTTGTCCCTCAATCTTAGGCTCCTGTTCCTGATGCAGAGGAGACTTTAGAGACTGTCTGCTAGGGCCTCATTAAACTTCAGGGAAAATAAAGATGGAATTGACTCCCATCCGAGTTTAAGCCCCTCCAGATTCAGACCTTGGATCTCTCATCACAACCACTCTTATGTAGCTGCCAAAGTACAAGGTTTATTGGATCTTCACCACAAGCCTGGAAGATGCTCTTAGTGTTCCCACTTCACAGATAAGGAAACTGAGGCAGGCAGCAGTTTCCTTAAATGACTGGCCCAGGGACATAAGGCTTGAGGTGTATGAGGCAGGATTTGAGTACAAAACTTGCTGACTCCGGGTCCAACACTATGTTCAGGGAGCCACCTGGCTGCTTCATGGCAGGGCTGGTTCTAAGTCCCCGTGATCGCTGTGATCCCAGCTGGGGATTCCACAATCTCTCTCTGGACTTTTCCCCTTCTGAGAATGGGGATGTTAGGGCTCCTCCATCAGAGCAGGGAAGGCCCCCCTCTCCCTTGGCCTGCTTCGGTCTGTCTGCATTTAGGACTCAGTGATTCCAGATGAGGGCAGGTAGGGAGAGCCGGGTGGGCTTCCTGCAGGAGGCAGTCAGTCTTGTGCCAAGGTCTCCCCTCTCTCTGGCCCTGAGCACCCTGGGAGCAGCCTGGGGCCTTCGTGGGTTCCAGAGGCCGTGTGGCCATCGGGGGCTGGGCTTTAAGCAGGGGCACCGCCTTAATGTGCTCAGTGTCTGTCGTGGTAGAAAGAGCTCTGGCTGCAGTGGGTCCTGGAAGGTCACCCCACTCCTGACTTCTGGAAGTCCTCCTGGACTGGTGGTCCGCGCCCTCAGGTCTGCGCTCGCCGCTCTCACCCTCCCCTGGTGAGAGCCCAGGCCCCTAGGGCTGCGCTTTGTCAACCTTCTGGGATGTGAATGAGACTCAGTTTCCCTGGACAGAACACAGGAGGGTTTGGCAGATCAACCTAGGGTCCCTCCCATGTTGTCACTCAGGACTGAATGAGTTGGCCTGAAGGGAAGAGATCTGCTTTGAGGAGTCAGAACTTGAACCCAGAGCTTGGGACATCTAGGACAGGGCTGCTGGAAGCTCCCGATCCTTGTCTTCTTTCCCACTGTCGGTTTCAAGGATGGATCGACCAAGATCTGAGGAGCCTTTGAGGGCCCCCCTCCCTCCAGCTTCAGTATCCCCCCAGATCAGCTTCCTGCCAACACTCTGGGGGAAAACAGGGGGAAGAAAACCAGCTCTGGAGTTAGTGGGCCGGGGTCCCAGCCCCTCCCTCCCCATGCTGATTACTGCCTGTCTGCCCTTGGACAAGTCACTTTGGCCACATGTAAATGCACAGAGCTAGGTCAGAAAGAGTTGGATGAAGATCCTTCCTTGGGTGGCTCCTGGTGGTGAGACCTTGGGCAAGACAGAGACAAGGGAGAGAGAGATACATAGAGACAAAGAGAGACAGAGAGACAAGAGAGATAGAGACAGGAGAGAGACAGAGACAGAGAGATACAGAGAGAGAGAGACAGACAGAGAGAGAAGACAGAGAAAGAGACAGAGAGAGGAGAGAAAGACAGAGAGAGAGAGAGAGAGAGAGAGAGAGAGAGAGAGAGAGAGAGAGAGAGAGAATCTAATACTTCTCTTCAGCTGTTGTGCTGATTCAGGCCATTCTCTCCCCTCCCTTCATTCAGCGGATCTTGGGGAGGTTATATTTTTTCATGGAGGATTTTAGTGAGTTCCTTCTTCCCCAAGAACTTGGAAATCAGTGAGGAGCCGGGAGCTCAGAGGTGAGGGAGCGATGGATTAGAGTCCCTATCATTTGCTGCCCGTATGGCTCTGGACAGGCCACTCCCTGGGCCCCAGATGCCTTATCTGTACATCAGGGCCTTGGAACAGAGGCTCCAGGGTCCCTTTCAGCTCGGTCTGTGAGGGGATTTCTGGGGACTCTGGAACAACCGCTGCTCTCCTGGCCGCATTTTCCGCTTCTGCCAAAGAAAAGGGCAATTGTCGGCTCCTAGGAATTCAGTGTGAAGAACCTTTCCACGTCAGAGGCCGAGGGCCCCAGTGAGATCAACTGCCCCGACCCCTTTATTTTGCTGGTGGAGAAGAGGTGATCCCTCAGCCCTTCCTGTGTCTGTGTTAATCAGTTATTTAAGGAACCTGCCACTGGCCAGCGAGGTCAGGAAATGCTGTTATTTAATCCTAAAAATAGGGTGCCAGGGGCCTGAGGAGAGATCCCTCTACCCCAGCCCGGGCTCTGGTGCTCTTATTCTCCCCCCAGCCCCTTCCTTCACCTCCTTGCCGGAGGCTCAGCTGTCTATGGGCTGGTCACCAGCTTCCCACCCTCCAGATTCAGGGGCACAAGAAGGCAAATTCCTGCCCACCTTCTAGGTCCAGGGCTGCCATTTACATCCCTAAGGCAGGAGAGGGCTTGAGCCGGCGGCCCAAGGCCTTCCCTTAGACATATACAAACTTGCTGGCAGTCTTTTCTCCTGGGATCATTTGTTTTGGCTCCTACAGGGGATATTTTGGTCCCGTGCCATTCCAGCTGGACTGGCTGGGGGATGGAGGATCTGCTTCCCTGTTGGAAAGACTCAGAACCAGAGACTATTTGGAGAAATGTCAGCTTTCCTTGAGAGCAGCTTTCTAGGAGTCAGGAAGAAGCATCCCCTCCAGGGGCCCTCCTGTAGCCTAACAAGTCCACATTTTTTGTGGCAAAATTCATTAGCAAAGTGCTTTGACATCCAGTCTCAGGAGGTCAGCAGGATATCAATTATTGGTCCTTTTTACAGAGGGGAAAGCTGAGGCCCAGAAAAGGGCAGAGCTTTTTGCCCAAAGCTGGGGCTAGAACTGGGGTCTCCTGTTCCCGTATATCAGTGTGACGTTGACATTATCTCTCTGGATCTCAGTTTGCTCATCTGTAAAATTTGATTAGCTGGTCTCTAAGGTCTCTTCCACCTCTAGATTTATGATCCTCTGAGTTTATGAACCTTAAGAAAGGTATAAATGACCCGAGATGTTGTAGAATCATTGCCCTAATCCTAGGCATTGGACTTCATAATAGCTTAATGGAACAATGTCCATTTTCCATGAGAAAGGATGAAGACCTATGAGGGAAGCAATTATCCAGACTAGAACCCAGGACTCTTGATCCCAACCTAAACCCTTTTCCCAGAACCAGTGAAAAAAGAAAAAAAAATCTCTAATTGGAGCTTTGCTTCCCAACGAATCTTCCCAAACATGTCTCAATAGATCCTCCTTTTTGGCCCAGTAAAGTCAAGCAAAATGAACACATTGACCATGTCTGATTTTGCTTCATTCTTTCCTTATGAGCTACCTTCTCTGTGCTACTCCTTGCCTCCTGTCAGAGCCTCCTCTGCCTTAATCCCAGCTCCAGAGCAGCAGGAGCATGGGTCATGTGGTGCCGACAGCTCCAGGGGCCTTGCCATCTTGGGAAAACTTCTTCCAAGGTCCTGTCATTGTGGGAATTCCCTCTACCTGGGCAGAACTCAACCCCTTATAATTCAGTAATCTATAACTTAACTAGTCTATCCTTTAAGTCTATAACTTAACCACTCTAAAACTTGGTAGATAAAACTATAATTTAATAGCCTTTAACTTAATCAGTCAACACCTGAGTAGATAAGTGTTTAACTTAACCAGTCTACAACTTAGCAGATAAGTCTGTAACATAGTACTCTGTCTGTAACATAGTACTCTATAATTTAGTCACTATATAACTTAGTATAAGTCTGGAATTTAGTAGTCTATAACTTAACCAGTCTACAACTTAGTAGATAAGGCTATAATTTAATCATCTATAATTTAACCAGTATCCAATTTAGTAGATTAGTCTGGAGCTTAGTAGTCTGTAACTTAATCAGTTTATAACTTAGCAGACAAATGACAACTTAATAGTTTATAATTTAACCAGTTTACAACTTAGTAGATAAGTCTGGAACTTGGTAATCTGTAATTTAACCAATTTTCAATTTAGCAGATAAATCTGAAACTTAATAGTCTGTAACTTAACCAGTTTACCACTTAGTAGGTAAGTCTATAACTTAGTAGTCTATAACTTAACCAGTCTACAGTTTAGTAAACTGTAACTTAGTAGGTAAGTCTGAAATTTAGTACTCTATAATTTAATCAGTCTACAACTTAATAAGTCTGTAACTTAGGAGTCTATAACTTAACCAGTCTACAACTTAGTAAACTGTAACTTAACCAGTCTACAGCTTAGTAGGTAAATCTGTAACTTAGTAATCTATAACTTAACCAGTCTACAACTTAGTAGGTAAATCTGTAACTTAGTTATCTGTAACTTAACCAGTCTACAACTTAGTAGATAAATTAGTAACTTATTTAACCAGTCTACATCTATAACTTAATAGTCTGTAACTTAATCAATATATAGCTTAGTAGATAAGTCTATAATTTAACCACTCTACAATTTAGTAGATAAATCTGTAATTTAGTAGTCTGTAACTTAACCAGTGTACAACTTAGTAGGTAAGTCTTAGGGCATTGCTAGAAATTCAGAGTAAGATTAAGTGACTGTGGTCACACAGCAGAGTCAGAGGTTGGACTAGGAGCCCAGCCTTCTCCGTCGTGCATCCCTGTTGTATCTCATGGTGTCCCTGGGTTATCGACCAGTGGATAAGCCAAGAACCAGCACCCTTTTAGGTCCTGAGGAGACGGACAAAAACATCCCCAAATCTCACAGAACTCATAGGTTCTCTTTGGGATTCTCCTCTGTCTCGGACTCATTGAGTGCTCTAGAGATGAGCCCTGTCCAAGAACAGCACGTTCAGAGGAGCGATGGCGGCCCGCGTTATTTCACCCCTCTGGGAGCCCCGTTTTGCTCATTTGGGAACTCAGACACGGCCCCTGCTCATCTCCGAGGGTGCTTTCTGCTAGAAGTCCTATAATTAGAGAGCACTGCTCCTCCTCCCCCTTCCCAGCCAGATGGAATGCTAGTGGGCTCTGAGAAAGAACCTCCTTTAATGTGGCTTTGTGGCTCCGGGAGCAGGGCCGGAACAAGGGCTCCTCTCTTCCCGAGCTGGGTCAGGGCGTTTGTCCTTGGTGAGGTCTGAACCTATCCTGCCTCCTCTCTTTCTGCCCCTGGTAGCAGGAGCCCCTGCATGGCTTCTTGCCCCATGGTCCCTCCCCAGCTCCGAGCCTCCTTGCCATTGCCCCGCAGCCCCCTCTGCTTTGGAAGGGCGGCTTCCACAGCTGTGCTTCTAGGCCCTGGAGGTCACATCACAATATGGGCATTCATGAAAGCCACATAAAAAGAATTCCGCCGCGGGCCCTTGGCAGCTGCCCACCTTGCCTACCCTTCATCCCAGCTCTGCCCTCCTCCCGGGTCAGGTTTGCTGCTTTCCCGAGGCGAGTGGCAGGCATCCGGTGAGGGTATGGGCTGGAAGAGAAGGGAGAGGAAGCCCCCGTGGCCCCCTGAGGACTCCCTAAGACTCAGTCCCGGCAGTTGGAGCAGAGAGTGTGATCCCAAGCTGAATGTAGGGGGCCAGCCTTATGCAGAAAGGCCCTGGAGGGCTGGTGGCTGATTCAGAGGGAGCAGGCTGGGCAGCGGGACACCTGGCCGGACGGGCATCCTGCTTAGGGCCAAGCTGCTGAGGGTCCACTTGGCCTCCCGCAGAGGTTCAGGGCCTTGCAGAGCTGGGGCTGGTCAGGACTTCTCAGGGCTTCCAGGCTTTCCATCCCTTTACAAAAAAGGAAACTGAGGCTCCTCTCACCCAAGGTCAGCCAGCTTGTAACTAGTCCAAGCGGGATCCCAACTCGGGGTGCCATATTGCCCATATCTCTTGGGACCCCAGGCTGGGGCGGAAGCCAGTGCTGTTCATACTTAACCAAGTAAAGGATTTTCCGCCTCTTAGCTTTGTTCCCTACAGATAGGCTGAGCGCCTGATCTCCTGGCCCTTCCCCAGGTTCCTTCTGCTTTTTTTTTTTCTGCCTATTAATAACAATTCCTTAGCAAATAGTGAAAGTATTTGGGGAAAGAAGGTGGCAGGGCATCTGGCTTTGCGATTTGATTCACGTGGGTGATCTACCAGTGTGGAAACACTCCCCCTGTTCTGTAACCGGTGGCAAACTGGCCCAGTGGAAAGGTCACTGAGCTTGGAGTTCAAATCTGTCCTTGGGGACTAACTAGCTCTGATCCAGGGCTATTCATGTAGCCTCTTTCTACAGTTTCCTCAGCTGTAAAGAGATATCAAAATAGCATCTGCCTCCTAGGGTTGTAAGGCTCAAATGAAATATGTGTACAACATTTCACAGAGGGTCTCATATACTGTAGGTGCTATATAAATGCTAGCCATTATTATTACAAGTTTTCAAGAGTTGCCTGGGAATAGTCTGAGCTTAAGAGACCCACCATCTACTTTGTCTCCAAGGCTGGCCTAGGACCAGCTATTTCTGACTCCCCAAATTCAACAGCCCCACATCAGTCTTGCTGATTTTGATGCCCACGGCCTCTCTCAGGGAAGTAACATTCTATGTGTTGGCAGCTGGACAGAAGCCCAGGATGTGGAGCTATGTCCTAATTTTGCCAGCATCACGCCAGGGACTCACGAGCTCCAAGGCTCTCTGCGCTGGAGCTCTGGGCTCTCCCGGGACTGGCCTGAGCCAGCCACGGCAGCCGTCCCTCCCCCACCCCGTCCTGGGTCATCACGGTTCTGTTCAGGAAATGGCCTTGGCCAAGTAGATCTAGTGGTTTAACCATTCCTGGGAAGGCTTGCCCTAATTCCAGTTAGTACAGTGACCCTCACCAACGCAGAATGAGGGGGGTCAAAGTGACCCGCCTCTCATGTGCTTTAGCACTTAGTGAAGCCTTGAGAAAGGCGTTCACATTTACGCATTCATTCACCATGCTCCACTCTGAGTTTCAGCCATTATTTCATTTGATGGATGAGGTGGCAGAAGTATAGGGAATATTATCCTGGTTCTATCAGTGAGGAAACTGAGAGATTAAACTCACCCAGGTTTAAAAAAAAACTGAGACTTAAACTCACCTGGGTAAAAAACTGAGAGATTAAACTCACCCAGGTTAAAAAAAAAAAAAACTGATAGCTTAAACTCATCCGGATAAAAATCTGAGAGATTAAGCGCACCCAGGTAAAAAGACTGGCTCTTCTGGGATTTTCTCTCCATCTGCATATGATAATTTTTTGTTGTTTTGGGAGTAATCGGAGTGATTTTCCGTGACACAGATAGTAAGTGAGAAGCTGGATTAGAACTCAGGTTCTCCAGCCATGCTCTCTCCACTACCACTCAGCTGCCCCTGCATATGGCACTTTCTGAGCTAGAAGCCCTTCAAGAAGGAGGGAGCTCACGCCTTTCCAAGCAGCCTGTTCCTCTGAGGGATGCTCATGCTTGTCGAGATAGCTCGAATGTTGCCTTCAGGCCAGAACTGAGCTCCCTATAACTTAACCCTAACTGCGGCCTGATGGGGACCAGCCTGAAGGATCTCATCTCTCCAGTCCAAAAGCCCTGATATTCCCTGACATCTGAGGGAGGGATCCTGCCTGAGGCCGAGGAAACACCCCTTGCAGAGAGAGCCCGCTCTGGGCCTGCCAGTTGTGAGACTTTGGGGTCCGTGTCTGCCAAAGGAGCTTATGGGAGCAGATGAGTTCTGGGGTTCTTCATTCCATCCCCATGGATTGGTCAGAGAGGGTCAGAGTTTTGTACAGTATTTGGAAGTGGGGAGGAATAATTGCAGAGTTCTGAGAGGCAGAGCTTTGGCCAATCTCAAAGTAAATTGGATATTTGATAAGATGTGCTGCATTATGGGGAAAAGGTCGTTTCATCTTGTGTGGACAAATGTTTTTGTAGTATCTCCTGTGTCCAGGGTCCTGGGCTTGGTCCGGGGGATACGAACATTTAAATAACAAGAGCAGTCTAGGTCCCAGCTTCTTAAAGTTCATGAGTCCAGATGGGGTCTTGTAACTGAATGTGGGGTCCCAGAGTTCTGAGTTGCTGCCATAAATGTTTGACTTGTAGATCTATTTCATATACTTACCTACCCAGGATCACGTAAAATTTCTCTGGCTAAATGGAGAAAGTTTAAGAAGCCCTGGCCTAAGAGACCCCCACAGTGCCTTCGCTCTCTGAGCTTCCTCTGATTCCGAGTTGTCCCCATTCCAGCAGTTGGGGCTGGACAGGGTAGAAAAACTCACTCTCCGAAATAGCGAGGCCCCAGTGCCTCCTGGGAGGGCCAGGAAGGAGAGAGGAGAAGGGCGGCAGTGTCCACCTGTGGTCATTCTCATGCCCTTTGCCCTGGCCTCCCATCTCTAAACAGACCGGCCTTGCCTAGAAAGCAGGTCGCCTCTGAATAGTGCATTGTTCCAGGGGTCACAGAGTTGAAGGCAGCTCAGCTGTGTCTCTGGTGCGTGAGGGGAGAAGAGCAGAGGGGCTTTGTCTGAAGGATCAAGACCCCTTCCTCTCTTTCCTCCTCCTCCCCCAAGCCGGAAGGGCCAGCTGGGCCCTGAGATCAGTGGTGTCATCCCCAGGACACAGGGAGGTCTGTGCAGAGGGTCACTCCTGCAGCCCTGCTGGGGGACTGTGGCGGGGGAGGCTGCTTCTGGGCATTCTCCTGACCACCCAGAAGATGTCCAGAGTGCACCAATTTTAGTGTCAGAGAACCAGGAAGCGTGACCTAATGGAAAATTCAGCAAAACAAGAGTCATTTTGAATCCTAGTCTACCATTTACCAGCCGGGTAACCTTGGGAAGAAGTCAGTCCCCCTCCCTGGGTCTCAGTTTCTACATCTGTAAAACAAGAAGACTGGATCTTCAGGTCCCTCCTGGCTCTGACCTTCTGGGAACCTGTAATGTCATTTCCTTAGCCTGGCATTGAAAGCCCCCTCCCCAACCTGTGTTCCTGTCTTTAGCTCACCTTGTCCTGTGCTTGGCCAAACTTCTCGCCATTCTCTGAGCACATCTGCCATTATCTCACCCACGAGCCTGTGCTTGGGCCGTTCCATCTGCCCCGAATGCCTTCCTCTCCTGCCTCCTTCTCCTCCTCTCCCTTTTCCCCCAGTAAATAAATGAGGAAAAGGCCTGTTTTAAGTTCTTATGACAAAGCAAAGGCTATGGAACCCATGCCTCCAAGCCCAGGTAAAATGTCCCTGAAGTTCGACCAGATTCCTTAATCAATTTATCAACAGTCATTTATGAGGTATTTTACTGTGTGCCAAGGGTTGTGTACAAAGGACTCGAGATACATAGAAAGGGAACAGCGGACGCGACGTTGCTTTGGGGAGCTCCCCTCCCCCTTTGGGTCCCATCACGCCACACTGGACAGCCGGACCTGTTTCCCGGCCCGACCCTGGCACTCGTTTGGGAGCACAGCCCCGGATTTAGTTCTCTCCGTCTGTCAGTTCCTAGCCCTTTCTCTGGAACACGGCTGGTCCTTTGTACTTGAAGTGTTCCACAATGACATCTCTGTGTTCGAGTTGAGTTACAGTATGTCTGACTGTGGCTGACCAGACCCACACAGGCTCGGGATGCCCTGCCTCGGGTCAGCACAAATAAACCCCGGGAACATCTGAGGCTTCTCTGATTTGGGGCATCTTGCATTTCCTTTGGGCTACGTCGGTTCTGATTTGCCATAGAGCCCAGCCCCTTCTCTGACCAGGGCATCCCATGCCACACAGTCCGTGCCAGGGTCTCCCATGTCATCCAATCGATTCTGAAGTTCAACAATGATAATAATAACTACAACAATAGGAAACATTTTTAAGATTTCTAAAATGCTTTACAACATCATCTTACCTGATCCTCACAATATCCCAGGAAGGCTGCAGCTCCTGTCCTTCCTGATTTGCAGAGGAGTTGCCCAGGGAACCATAGCTAGTAAATGTCTGAGGCGGGATTTGAACTTATCATTTCTTGACTCCAGATCCAGCACCTTATCCCCCTGAGCCATCAGCAGCCTCAAGTGCTGAGTGCCAATCATAGGATTATAGCCTTGTGGAGAATTAAGGGCCAGAAAGAATCCTTTGGGGCAGCTCTTGCTCCACTTGAGGGATGCGATATTCCAGGCTAACTGAGCCACTTGTTGGTCCCAGTAGATATCTATTCATCTCCCACCAACATGTCTTTGCACAGCCTGTCACTCATACCTGGCATCCTCCCCCCCCCCCACTTATTTCTGCCTTTTAGAATCCCCAGCTGCCTGCAGAGCTCAGCTCCAGGGCTACCTCCTGCTTGAGGCTTTGGGAATTCCCAGCTGCCAAGGTCTCCTCCCATCCTAAATCACCATAGATCGAGTCGGCCCATAGGAGGTTGACACATAGGAGGCACTGAATAACCCAGGAAGGCTTCACCCTTTCTGTGTTGTGGACATCTCTGTCAGTCTGGGTAAACCCTAGGAACCCCTTGTCAGAATAATGCTTCCAAATGCTTAAAATAAGACCAATTATATTAAAAGTAGAATTTTCCCCATCCAAGTTCACAGATCCTTTAAACTCCATCAAGGATGTGTTGTGGACCTATCAGTCTGGATAAAGCCTAGGAAGCCCTTGTCAGAATGATGCTCCCAAATGTTTAAGATAAAGCCGATTATATTAAGAGAAAAGTAGAATTTTTCCCATCCAAGTTCACAGAGTCTTTAAACTCCATCCATAGATGTATTGTGGACCTGTCAGTCTGGGTAAAGCCTAGGAACCCCTTGTCAGAATGATGCTTCCAAATGCTTAAGATAAAGCCAATTATATTGAGAGAAAAAGACTTTTTCCCATCCAAGTTCACAGACTCTTTGAACTCCATCCATGAATTCCTTGTGGTTCCCATGGAACCCGGTTTAAGAACCTGATTTGGTCTAGTCCCCTCATTTTACAGATGAGGAAAGTGAGACCCGGAGAGGTTCGTGACTTGTATGACTGCCACACAAGGGTTAAGGAACAGGTCCTGAGTTGGAATAAATGAAAAAGCCTAGAACCTGGATGCGAGCTCAGCCAAATCAATGATAACAAATGAAGGAAAAAGCACTTACTAAGAGCTGACTGGGTGCTCTGAGCACTGTGCTGAACCCTGGGGTACAGAGAAACAAGGAAGACATTCTCTGCATCTGTATTTCATGTGGGGGAGACAGTACATAGAAAAAAGTTTCTTTCAGGGAAGGTGAAAAGACTAAGGAGATTATATAGGATGCAATAGCATAGATGGTAAGACCCACGGGTCCTTAGGGTACGTCAGCTGGTTGGATTACAGTGCTGAGGATGTGCAGGGTCTAGAGTCAGGGAAAGCGTTAAAGTCCAGTGGATCTCCATCTCATTGGAAGGAATAGAGTTGGTGGTTCTCATCTAAACTGCAAAGAGCGGTCAAGCTGCTCAGACGAGTTCTGGGGTTTGGGGAGGCAGAAAAGGCAAGGCGGGAGGGTAGTCCTCATAATGGCGACTCTGCAGCCAGAATAGGGTCTGGGAAGTCAAGGATGAAACTCCTTTTCCATCTGTAAAATGGAGATAATAAAGGCACTTAACTCCTAAAGTTGTGAAAATCAAATGAGATAGTACTTATTATGTGCTTTGCAAACCTTAAAGCATTGTATTAGGTGCTAGCTTTTAGTAGGAAATAATCTCTTCAGCTTTCTCCTTTTTATGCATTCGTTGATCTAACTGGACTGGTCTTGGAACCCCTTGCACATGAAGTTCCCTCTTCCTTCTCTCTGCACGGGATCCCTGTGCATTTGTGCAGACAGTCTCCTACACCTGGAATGCATCACCTGCTCAATGCACCCAAGGTCCCTAGTTTCCTTCAGAGCTCGCTTATTATTAGGCCTCAAAAATTATTTTACAAAAGACAAAAAGAACCGATAGCTACAGAAATATTGTTAGCAGCTCTTTTTGTGCTATTAAAGACCTGGAAACAAAGGGAGCGCTCGTTATCTGGAGAATGAGTGAACAAGTTGTGGTCGAGGAAAGCGCTTATGCTGTAGGAAACAAGGAGAAGGGTGGTTTTAGAGAATCCTGGGAAGATTTGTATGTAGTGATTCAGAGTAAAGCAAGCAGATCCAGGAGAACACTTTATACAGTAACAAAAACACTGGAAAGACACAAACAATTGTGAAAGACTTAAGAACTCTGATCAACACAATGTCCACCCAGAGTCCCAGAGGACTGATGTCGCTACCCTGGAGGATGGCCTATATTTGCAAAATCAGATACATATTTTTTTGCATGTTTCACCAATACAGAATTTGTTTTGCCTTGACTATGTATATTATGTAATATATATATCATATGTATCATATTATTAAATATATATTATGAGAGTTATAGTTTCCTTTTTTCCTCCATTGGTGAGGGAGAGGTATAGGAGGGAAAGAAAATTTTAATTGAAAATTTTTTAATTAGTTTATATTTATTTTGTTTTTAATGGGAGTTTTTTCTATTAATTTTTTAAATTAACAAGCATTTATTTTCTCTTTCTTCCTCTGGAAAAAGGAAAAATGTACCTCAACACTAATCCTGTGAGATTTTTTTTTTGAAGTTTTTCTAGTTGCCTCCCCCAGTAAAATGTAAGCTTCTGGAGGGCAGGGACTACTTGACTTTCTGTCTCCAACAGCAGGCACAAGTGCCTTGCATACAGGAGGTGCTTAACACATGCTTGCTGATTGATTTCTCTTCTCCCTTATTCCTCCCATCCAGGCCCAAGTATGGTGGCAAGTACTGTGTGGGGGAACGGAAGCGATTCCGTTTGTGCAGCATCCAGGCTTGCCCCACTGACCGGCCATCTTTTCGCCAGATCCAGTGCAGCCAGTTTGACGCCATGCCTTACAAGGGAGAGCAGTACAAGTGGGTCCCTGTGTCCAACCACAGTAAGTTGCCTTCAGAAATCATGGCTTGATCTCTCGGCTGGCAATCTGTCCCACTCCTGATCCCACCAACCTCAAGCCCTGGAACTGAGCTTCTGAAGACTGGGTCCATTTTTGCTCCACATCCTACCCACCCACAAAGGGTTGTCCATCCTGATGTGGAGCTGTGAGAGGGGAGGTGGTTGCTTGTTTGATGAGGATGGTTTTCTTTCTTTCTTTTTTCTTTCTTTCTTTCTCTCTCTCTTTTTTCTTTCTTTCTCTTTTTTCTTTCTTCCTTTCTCTCTCTCTCTCTCTTTCTTTCTTTCTTTCTCTCTCTTTTTTCTTTCTTTCTCTGTTTTTTTCTTTCTTCCTTTCTCTCTCTCTCTCTCTCTCTCTCTCTCTCTCTCTCTCTTTCTTTCTTTCTTTTTTTCCTTGCAAATAGCTACTGGCCCAGCCCACATTGTACTCCATTACTTTAATGCCTTTATTTAGGAGCTGCTTGCCCAGACTGTTAGCTGTACATAGAGAGTAAGAAAGAAATGGGCTCCCTTCCCTGGCCCAAGGCTTGGTCAGTCCTTTCTGATCTTTCCTCTCTCTCTGGATCTGTCCCTATAGTTAATCCCTGTGAGCTGCACTGCCGGCCTTCAAACGAATATTTTGCAATTAAGCTTCGGGATGCTGTTGTAGATGGGACCCCCTGCTTCGAAGGGAACACCAGCCGAGATTTGTGCATCAACGGGATCTGCAAGGTATGCCCTGCCTCCCCAAGCCCTGCCCCTCTTTGGGCTCAGACCAGAGGGGCTCAGGGGCGGACGAGTCATGGGCAGCACAAGGAGGCCGGGCCCATCCCCAAGCTGCTAAGGAGCTGAGTGTCCAAGGGCTTGGGCCAGAGACTTCCTGCCTCGGTGGCTAAATCCTAAAGAAATTCTGAAAATTTTCATCCAGAACAACTGATGGAAACCAGACACTACAGTGGGGAGGGCTGTGATCATAAAGGGTAAGCTTCCATGGGGTGAATGCTTTTGAAGTATCCCAAATGGGACAAATAAATTAATGTTGAGTTAGTTTATTGCTAGCCTCCAAGGGGACAGAAAGGACAGATCCCCGGTCTTCAGGGAAAAGATGAGAAACGATTTCCTCCTTGTACATGGGGCCATGATTAAAATACATGATCCAGTATAGTTCAATAGGAAGAGTATTACATTTAGAGTCTGGGGACGTAGCTTCTGGGAATGGTTTTGCCACCTGCGTAAGCTCAGGCGGAAGTTCCCTGGCCCTCAGTTTGCTCATCAGAAATTAAATCACCTCATCACTCCCTCCCAGCTCTGAATCTAGGATCTTTTGAGACAGAATGGCCTCCTGGCTGTATTGGATCATAAACATTAAGTCAGGTGTCTGAGTCTCATGGTTTTCCTCCCGAGACAGGAGCTGGGGAGGGCAGGTGGGGAGGCAGCTTAGTTTATGAGAAGATCCAAGTTTGAATCTCCCTTTGTTACTAGCTATGACCTTATTTACGTCCTCTGTCCTTGAACTCTATTTCTTCATCCACCAAAGCTGGTCTCCAAGGCTTTTCTAGCTCAGAAATAGAAAACCTGGTTCCTGGTTCCTAATTCTGGAAAAAACATTTCCCACAAAAGAAAAAACCCTCAAAGAGATGAAAAGCCAGCTTTGTAGTGTAAAGGCTGAGTGGGCCACTGATAAAGGATCAGGGGCGGGACGTTTGGGCCAGGACGGAGGAGATGGGGAGACTGCAAGGCCTGACTTACCCACAGCATTGTCTCCTTGCTGGTTTCTGCAGTTGTGGGGTAACAATAATCAGAACAGGGGGAAATACAGCCTGAGAGGACCAGGAAGTCCAAACCAGACTCTCTGAGAAACTTCAGACATCATCCAGTCTGACCATTCCCATGTTCTCTAAGCAGGGATCATTGCTAGTGATGGGGAAGTCACTACCTCCCGAGTCAGCCATTTCCAGCGTGGGGTAGCCCTAGTTGTTAAAGAACATTTTCTTTGGTCTTTTTCTTTGATTTCACTAGGATGGTGTTAGGGAACTCCCCCTCAGCTCAACCAAAGCAGATCTGCAGTTTATTGTCTTAGAATGTTGCCTGGGGCACTGAGAGGGAAGCTGAGGGTCCCATAGCAGGATGAGTCAGAGGTGGAATGTGAAATAAAATTTTCCTGGCTCCAAGACCCCCACCCCCCTCTATTTACTGAGCCACACTGCTCCTCTAGGGTCCCTTTTAAGAACCCTCGGTGGCTCCGATTTGCTTTGAGTAAAATACACACAAATCTCTGTTTGGCAGTGAAGTCTTTTACAATTGAGCTCTAATCTCAGAGATTGATTTTCCATTACTCCCCCTCATGGACTCCACGTTCCAGAGAAAGCAGCCTATTTGCCATTGTTTGTATGTGATACTCTTGCTCTTTCTCTTTCTTTTCTTTTCTTTTCTCTTCTTTTCTCTTCTCTTCTCATTTCTTTCTTTCTTTCTTTCTTTCTTCCTTCCTTCCTTCCTTCCTCCCTCCTTCCCTCCCTCGCTCTCCCTTCCTCCCTCTCCCTCCTTCTCTCTCTCTCTCTCTCTCCTGAAGCATATTGGGGTTAAGTGACTTGCCTTTACATAATCATCCTCCCATAGCTGGAGAATCCTTCCTCCTCATTTTTGTCCCTGGTTCACAATCCAGAATGTGAGAGAACCCAACCTGAAAGTCACCCTCTCCTAGGGCCATTATTCCACTGGCTGGGGACTCGGGGACGAATGCTTCTACTGTGAGAGGAGGTGGTGGACGGTGGGGGGGGGGGGCGGAGACACTCAGATGCTGGTGGCCCCCTGAGCAACGGAGTCATGAGGGTGGGATGGGATTTAAGAGCGAGACAGGAACGTCATCAGAGAACAAGCAGATCCTTAGGCATTGGTCAGATGGAAGCTCCAGCTGATGGTACCTGTTGGGATTGGGGAGTTAAGCTCTAATTTAACAAACTAAAAAGTAATAAGTAGCTGACCTTAATAGAGTGCTCATTCTGTGTTAAGCTCTTTACAATTATTACCTTATCCGATCCTCACAACAACGTTGAGAGATAGACGTTAGATTATTATACCCATTTTGCAGTTGAGGAAACTGAAGCCACCAGAGTTGTGATTTATTGACGGTTACCCAGCTAGTCTGCGGGCCATAACTGAACTTGGACTGGCTTTAGAACAGTGACCTTTCCCATCCCTTAGGCCCTCTGCTCCCCATCCTGACTCTCACACTCTAGGGGATGGGGGGGGGGGTGAGTCAGGGCAGTGAGAAGAACTGGATAGTGGGGGGAGGGAAGTGAGGGAGGGAGTCTTGAGATTTAAATCCTGGCTCTGAAGCTTTGTCTTAACCTCTGAACTTCAGCATCTGCTTTTTGAGAATGATGATAATAATAGCAACATTCCTCCCACCTGACTGGGGCTTTGTAAATCTCAAAACACTCAAAATAAATCATTTTTCAAATGATTTCCTTTTTAAATCTACCTGAGTTTGTATGTGTTTGCAGACTCTTGGATCAACTATATTCTCCTTGGTTTAATATTTAGTTTTCCTAGTCTGGCTCCTTGTTACTTTTTCCAGCTTTACCACATGTTCTTCCCCTCTGCACAAGGTCCTGCTGACCCCAGGCTCTTCCCCTGCCCTCCAGGACACTTACCTCAGCTCAAGTGCCCCCTTATACAGGGAGGCTTCCTTCCCTACCCAGGGCTCCCCCACACCCAAGTTACTCTGAGCCTGTTTTGCATGTGTTTAACATATAACTATATACATATATACATGTTGTTTTCCTGTTAGAAGGCAAGCTCTTTGGGGGCAGAGGCTGTTTTAATTCTGTCTTCATATCTCCAGTGTCTGGCGAGGAGCCTGGCACACAGCAGGTGCTTAATCAATGCTTATTGATTGATTGCTCCCGCGATCATTACAGAGCACCTGCTGATGAGGTTGGAGACCTCTGGGCTGGGTGGCAAGACCAGTGGGAAGGGTGAGGGAGGTCCATCAGACAGTGACCTCCGGGGCTGGCTGTGTTTCAGAACGTGGGCTGTGACTATGAGATTGACTCCAACGCCATTGAGGACCGGTGTGGCGTGTGCCATGGGGACGGCTCCACCTGCGAAACAGTGAAGAAGACATTTGATGAGACCGAAGGCCTGGGTAAGGGGCAGAGCGGGGGTGAGGAAGCAGGGGTCTGTGGCAGAGAACTTTGTGACCCAGAATTCAAAAGAAGGCGTTGGGTTCTTGGGATCCCCAACTCTTCTACTCACCATTTAGAACAATGTTTCTCAAAGTGGCTTCCTTGAGACCCTTTCAGAGGGTCCTTGAGGTCAAAACTTTTCATAATATTAGCTGGACATTTTAATTTCTTTTTTATTGAAGGTTTTTATTTTCAAAACATATGTAAGGATAGTTTTTAACACTGACCCTTGCAAAACCTTGTCTTCCAATTTCCCTCTTCTTCTCGCTCCCCCAGATGGCAAGTGATACAATTTATGTTAACATAGTAAAAATACAGATAGGCAAATGTATTTACACAGTTATCTTGCTGCACAAGAAAAATCAGATCAAAAAGGAAAAAAAAAAAACGAGAAAGAAAATAAAATGCAAGCAAACAACAACCAAAGAAGTAAAGATGGCTTCAGATTTTACCTCTGATGCTTCTTACTTGTGAGCATTCTCCTTCCAGGTCTCAGTTTCTTTGTTTGTAGAAACGAGGAGATTGGACTAACGGCCTCTGAGATCTGTCCAGCTGTGGGCTGCTTACTTCCTAATGTTTAGCGAAGCGTCCTTGATTCCCTCCTCTGGGATTTTACTTTTGATCATTCTCTCTTTTCATCTTCACGCTCTCCTCTCCTGGGTCTGTGTTTTTTCAACCTATAGACATGCACTTTACAAATATTTCATTTTACCCTTACAGCAAGATCCGAGTTTGGACTTAAACCCAATGAATGGGTCCCTCCTAATTCTAGGCCCAGGCCACTCTCCTCTGTGCCACCTGGGCCTTTCTGCGCCTGTTTTAGCTGTACAATGAGAAGGTTGGACTAGTTTTCCTTAGATGCTTACTACTGGGTGACCCTGGACAACTGGACTTAGTCTGTTTCAGCTCTTTCTTTGTAAAAATGGGGTTAGGAATACACTTGCAAAGCATTCTGCAAACCTTAAGGCACTATATTAATGCTAACTATCATCATTATTATTTTTGTTGTTTTTATTATACTTTTCAGGGTCTCAGTTTCCTTATCTATAAAAGGGAAAAGTTGGACTGGATGGTCTCTGAATCCTTCCCTGTGATTCCTCCATCTTCGTTTTCTCTTCTCCCTTGATTTTTGTGCCTCAGTTTTCCCTCTTTCCTCTCTGTTCCTTCTAAGTCTTCTTCCTTGGTCCATTTTCCCCTATTATCTAACTGCTCTGTCGTCAGCTTCCTCCTCAGTTCTTCTGGTGTTCTTTTTTTCATTCTTGTTCACTTTTCTGGCTCCAGTTATCACTCTCTGCAGATGACTTCCATATTTACATGATCAGCCTCAATCATTTTCATCTGGTGGCCATGTTCAGGTTGATATCTTGCCATCAGTTCACTCATACCGTCCCAAACTAAACTCACACTCCCTTTCGGCTCTTTTCAAGAGATCCTATTACTTCCAGTCCTCTATGCCAAGAATCTCCAGATCAGTGAGCCTGCCTTTCCTCTCACCTCCCACATCCAGGGAGCTGTCAGGTCTTTTCAATCTCACCTCTGCAAAGCTTGTTGTGTATCAGATCCCTCCCAACTCTAAATCCATGATCTTAAATCCTTACTAAATGGTCAAGAGTGTTTCCATAGGCGCCCACATTCTCCATCTATCTCCTTTTCTTTCTCTATTTTCCATTTATCTCTCACTCTGTCCTCTCTCTAGTTTTCTAGTCATTTTATCAAAGATTGTATTAAAAACTAGTTTTCTACTTAAGAATTACTTAAGAACTAGTTTCTAGTTAAAACCTAGTTTCTTGCTCCATTTTATCCCAAGGTCAGCCATGCTCTTGGCCAGAAAGCCAACCTCCTCCTGACCTGAAACTTCCCTCTTTGGAAACAAATCTTCCCTTCTGGGATCTGCTCTTGGAGCCAGCGACTTCTCCCTGTTCCTCGATCCCTCTCCTCTGGGCTCCAGCTCCTAGTGGCCAAATGGGGCAGGAGGGTTAACTGCACTTTTAAAAAACAAACTGTGTGTTACAGAAGTCCCAAGTTTTGTTTCCAGTCGTTTGTGAAATTCTCGTCTGTCTTTTGTTGATGGTCATGAAGTTTATAATTTTTGAGAAACGTGGCCTTTACCGGGGATCAAAACCTTCAGAGAGAGTTGAGAGAATGATTTTAGGCTTCCTCTGGTGAGAGGAAAAGGATGGGAGGTGGGTCGGTTAAGACCGAAATCAGCCTTGTGGGTCTTGAGCCAAGACCAGCTCAGCCTGTGGGTGTTTGGGTGGTTTCTGCTTGGCTGAGGGGACGCTTGAACCCTTTGCAGGATATGTGGACATCGGGCTGATCCCAGCAGGGGCGAGAGAGATCCGTATCGAGGAGGTTGCTGAGGCTGCGAACTTCCTGGCACTGAGGAGCGAAGATCCAGAGAAGTACTTCCTGAACGGCGGCTGGACCATCCAGTGGAACGGGGACTACAAAGTAGCCGGGACCACCTTCACGTATGAAAGGAACGGCAACTGGGAAAACCTCACGTCCCCTGGACCCACCCGGGAGCCCATCTGGATTCAGGTATGTCTGCACCCTGGATCGGAGTACCCTGTTCTGTGCGCCATATGCTGGAGGTGACGTGGCCACTAATCTTGAGCAGCTCCCATTCGGGAGAGGACACAAACTCTCCTCGGGGATCTCTCAGCCTAGGGAGGGACCCAGCCCCATCTCTAGAGTGCTTTTGAATTTTCAAATCCTGTGGGATAGTATTATCTCCATTTTCCAGATTAGAAAATATGGTAATATGGTAATAAGTGGTGGAGGGAAATTTTTCATTCAGATTTCCCACCATTAAAGTCCAATATCTTCCCAACTGTCAGTCAGCTACAAGCATTTATTAAGTGCTTACTGTATACCAGACACTATATACAAACTCTGGGAATACAAACGGACAAAAATCAGTCCCCAGAGCCTCAAGGAGCTCACATACTAGTAGGAAGAGACTAAGCGTAAAAAGATATGGACATATCTTGTGTGTTCTGACCTAAGCTCTGACTCCCCGCTTCCTGCCCTTCCAGGGCACCTGAGCCAGAGTGTGAATTTTTTAAAAGGACAGAGCACAAGAATGTTAGGTTTCTAAACATGTAGAAATCTTATAATAGAATACTCACGGGGGAATGGGGAGATGGACTCGGAATTAGGAGGCCTGGATTTGTATCCTGAGCACTTACCTGTATACTCTGGGGAAAGTATCTAACTTCTCTGGGCCTCAGTTTCCCTATCTGTAAAGTGGGAGTGAGAACTCAGGTCCACATGTTTCATTCCTTCCTATCCCAGGGCTAATTTGGGAGCCACCCTTCTCTGCAGGAAAAAAGCCTTGTTATGGTTCCCTGAGATACCCTCTGGGACCCAATCCTTGCCCAGTTTGGATCCTCCCAGCGAGGGATCATGGGAAAGTAACAAATTGGGCCCAGAGAGCCTCATTTAACAGGCCCGCAGTCAAGCCCCAGATCGGATCATCCCTTGGAGCTCCTCCCCCGGGGTTATCTCATGCCCTGGCGAGCACTGGCTTGGCTTTGCACTTCCTAAAAGTGTCTTGGGTTCAGAACGATAGCCAAGGGAAGCAGGGCCTGCCCTCTGTGGGAAACAGCTGCCCTCCCGGAAGACCCTAACAAGCCCTGGCATCCAAACTCCTCTCCAGAGCGATAGGATGGTGGGGCCGGGGCTGCGGTCCTCGACTCCATGTCCCCAGCACTTAGAACAGTGCCGAGAATGTCTGTCTGTCTCTTTCTGTCTCTCTCTCTTTCTCTCTCTGTGTATCTCTGTCTCTCTGTGTCTCTCTCTGTCTCTGTGTGTATCTTTGTCTTTGTCTCTCTTTCTCTCTCCACCAATCTATCACTCTATCTATGTATTTATCTATCGATCTCTCTAATACATACATATATATATAATTTTTCCTGGAATACAAGTATATATGAATATACAATACATACATGTATATGCCACTTAAATCCTTGGGTGAATGAGTAAATGACTCTCAGTCGGCTGGCAGAGCCCCCAGAGCAGGGCCGGAGTCCTTGTCCCATCGGGGCAGCAGCACTGGGCACTGGGGTACAAGGCCCTGCCTGTTGGGGCACTGTCCTGGTCCCCAGTCCCCACTGTGGGGGCTGCTTGGGCCTCCCACTGAAGGCAGGAACGTGGAGGAAAGATTGCTGGTCTGAGAGAGCTGAGGGTCCGCTGCCACTATGGACTGGGTGACATGACCCTTTAGATCTATTTTCTCCTCTTTTAGATGGCAGGGTTGGACCAGATGGTGTCGGAGGACATACATTGTAGGTTTGGAGCTGGAAGGAGCCGTCTAATCCAGCCCCTCATTTGCCTGGGTGGGAAAACCAAGGCTTCTTGAAATCTCATCTTGACCCAAGGCAGATGGAAATAAAGGAGGGAGAAGGGACTGGCCTCCAAATGTCTCCCCCTCTGTGCCATCCTACTTCCCCCCTTCAAGCGTCCTGTGAGGGTCCGTGAAAGGGTCCAGAGGGGCCCTCTCCCACTGGCCAGAGGGCCGGCCGTTCCCTCCCCAGCTCCCTCAGAGCAGAAGCTCCCTCCTTGGACAGCAGCTGGGCCCCAGATGTTTTCATCTTGTGTCCCTCCCTCCCCCCAGGAGCCCTTCTCCGGGGCCAGGTGGGGGAAGCTGGGCGGCTACAGCAGGATGTGGGCATGGGCAGAAGGGCTGGGGTCCCGCCCCTCTCCTCCCTCCACTCAGCCCCTCAGGCGCATCGAGCTGCATCCAGCTCTGGAGGGTAACCATCCAGACCTACCCTAGAGCTCCCCAGCAAGCAAGAGGAAGGGATGGGGAGTTTGCTGAAATTGTGTTGGGTGAGGAAAGGTGGAAGGATCACGAGGAACTTCCCCTTTTTATTTTACAGATAATCAAACTGAGGTTAGATGGTAGCCCGGGGTCACAGCACCTCTTTCCCTGCAGTCCGATTCACGGGCAAGGCAAGAACTCGCCTTTCTGGGTCCCTGGTCCTTGAGAATGAGGGACAAACAACAACTGATGCCAGGCGGCTACTGACCCACTGTGCGTCTGCCCGACCGCTCACCAGGCACAGGAGACCCAGAGGGAAAACTGAAAGGGTCCCCACCCTCGAGAGGCTTCCATCTTCTCAGGGATAATCGTGCATTTATGGGTGCAGACCAGATGGGAGGTAGCGAGAGAGGACGGGGGTCCCAGAAATTAGGGGTCAGCAAGGGTGGCAGGCGGGTAGAAGGGGGTACAAGGACCAGCCACAGTTCCAGGGAGTCAGGGATGAAACTTGCTGCCCACCCCACGATGGAGGGTGAGGGCTCAGGGTGCAGGAGATGGACACAACCTCTGGGGCAGTTTGTCTGACTTTCAATATTCGTTACAAGGACTTTGTTTTCCTGAGGCAATTGGGGTTAAGTGACTTGCCCCGGGTCACACAGCTAGGAAGGGTTAAGTGTCTGAAGTCAAACTTGAACTCAGATCCTCCCAACTTCAGGGCTGGTGCTCTAGCCACTGCACCACCCAGCTGCCCCATGTACAAATGTACAAAGATGGAGAAGGACTCAAACAAAATCTGAAGGGAAGTGAAAAATTCTCTGCAGCAAAGGATCCTCTGTACAGTTGCCCAGTCAAGGGGCTATCCAGTTATTATATAAATGATAATAGCTTTACTTGATAATGATAATGATAATATTTTTAATGATAATAGCTGTTGTTTGTAATGCCTTTTGAGGTTTACAAGTTGTCTTGGCTACATTATCTTGTTTGAGGCTCATATAAACCTGTGAAGTGGGCAATATGTGTATTATTACTCCTGTTTTACAGTTGAGGAAACTGAGGAAGACAGCAGTCAGATGACTTGCCCACAGCCACCCAGTAAATCTGAGGTCCCCTTTCTTCAAGCCTGACCCCCGGTCACTAACCACAAAACTCCTCCTGTGAGGGGAAGCCCTTTATTCTGGACCCAGGAGCCAGAGTAGTAAGGAGTGACAGAGAGGACAGATTAGGGACGGGGTGCCAGCTGGCAGCCATCTGGGTGTGAGCTGACAAAGCCGGGACCCCAGGGATGACAAGGGGAAAGGAGAGGAAGTCCCCGACTCGCTAATGAAGTGTCTGGCCCGCTGACCCAGCCAAGCCGGCTCTGCTCACCACCTGGGGTTCCAGAGGCGGACATTCCAGGGCCAAGGGGGCAGGGTCCGGTTCGCACGCTGACCCCCGTGGGTGAGCCCCATCTCCGCCACCACAAGCCCCTGGGCACAGCAGTGAGTCACCCTCACCCCTGCCTCCGTTTCCCCTTCCAGCTGCTGTTCCAAGAGAGCAATCCTGGGGTGCGTTACCAGTATACCATCCAGAGGGAGGCAGACAGTGAGAATGAGATCCAGCCCCCCGAGTTCTCCTGGCGATACGGCTCCTGGACCAAATGCACTGTGACCTGCGGCACAGGTAAGACACTGGGGCTGGGGGCAAGGAGGGCACGGGGCAGACCCTACTGTCCCGAGATAACCAATGGCAGAGGGAGCAGCTGGATCACCTCCAGAGGAGTCTTGTGCCCTGAGGCATATTTCACAGGGCTCAAGAGCTGGACAAGTGAGAGCCTGGGGTCCTGACCCCCTTTTGTTTTATAGTTGAAGACGTTAAGACCCATGAGGCAAATTGGGCTCGGCTCAGGTCTCATTCCAATCCAGCATCCCTCTGATCTCTCGGCTCCAAGGGAAGGGTCCTTGGGGATGAGCTGTCACCCTCCTAGATCATTTACACAAATGTTGAGGGAGATTAGCCTTCACAAGAGTCCCAAAGAGACTAGAGGCGATGAAGGAGAGGATGATGGGTATTCTGGATGGAGAACGAGCAGTCATGTTTCCCAGGCACAAGCTGCACAGATGTTGTGTTTGAAGGTTGGGGTATTGTGGGTATGTGTGTGGGGGGTCCCACCTCTCCATCTGAGCAGCTGGGGAAAGTGCGCTTGTGAGGGGCTGTCACTCTGGAGGCGGCTCAGGACAGTCTCCCACCCAGGAAGCTGGCACACTCAGGACTCTGAGCCAAGCTCAGTCAGGGAGAGGAGAGCGTGGACTTCCCTGGAGCTTCTGGGTTCGTTCAGCCCCTCGGTGTCTCAGCCCTTTGAGCCAGCTGGGCCGATTATGGGTCCCCTCCAAAGGCTATTGCTCATACCAGCCATTCAGAGAACCTTTTCAGGGGGCAGCATGAAAGTCTCCTGGCTTTAGAGACATAAATATTCCTTCCCTGTAAACCATAAGCCCTCCAAGAGTGCAGACTAGAGCTTTTGTCTCTAGGTGTAGCTAGCTATTGGATTCATATACTGCCTCGGACCCTTACTAGCCGTGGGACCCTCTTGCCTCATTTTCCTCATCTGTAAAATGGGAGTAGAAATAGCTCCCACTGCTCAGTTGTGATGATCAGATGAGATGATGTAGGTAAAGTTCTTCATGGTCCTTAAAGTGCTACATAAATGCTGGCTATTGTTACTATTTTTAAATCACCATTATTGTATTTCTTGCCCAGCCCCCAGATACAGGCACACAGTAAGTTTTTAATAAATGTCTGCTGGTTCTTTGGTTCAAGTCTTGGGCAAATCGCTCCTCCTTGAGTTTAGTTTATTCATCTACAAATGGCAGAGCCGGACCAGATGGCTTCCCCCATTTCTTCTGTCCAGCTCTTATGACCCAAAGGTCTTCTCTCCTTGAGATTATGGATTGTTTCAATTTTGTATTTGGATCCCAGTTCCTAACACAGGTCCAGGCATACAGTAGGCACTGCATAATTGCTCATTGGTTGGACGAGTTCCAACTTAACGAGTAACTGCCTGAGTGACACCAAACAAGTCACTGAACCCATTTCTTTATCTGTAAATGAAGGGCATAGACTGGGTTTCTAAGGTCCTCCAACTTTATGACGGGATTCTTGATGGCTGGAGGTGAAACATGGAAAGCTTCCTAGATCAAGGAGGTTTTCAGAAAGGCCTTGAAGGACAGGCAAGAGATGGTTGGGAAGGAGAAGAGGAGATCCGAGATAGGCAGGGAGGTATGAGGTTCCCAGGACGGGTTCCTGTAGTGATGCACACAAAAAGTTAAGGTCCAAAGTCCCATCTTCCAGACCCAGGGCGCCATCTCCCCAGACTTGGAAGTGGTAGTTGTGCACATGGGAATGTGAGCACTTTGGTCTTGAGCATCGCAGCCTCTGCTCCCAGCAGTTCTAGGGTCACTGGGGATGCTCCCCCTGAGAATGGAGGCTTCCATGTTTGCCTTTTGCCTCCCTGACACCCAGCAAGCGCCAAACACACAGTAAGTGCTTAATAAAGGCTTGTTGGTTGAGAAAGCTTGAGAGCAGCTGCTGTTGGTTTCCATTCCAAAACTCGTGTGACTCAAGAGTCCCAATTTCTTAGAATTTATCCTTTTAAAATGACTCCATCTTCTCCTTCTCATCCTTCGGGCTCTGGCTCCCTTCTACTCCCAGGCCCTTAACCCAGGGCCCTGATCCTCACCTCATCCCCTCAAGATTAATGGGCACTGTAGTTCAGCATAAGAAGCCTGGCTCTAGGTCCCAGGACGAAGGCGGCCCCTACTCCACATCCAGCTCAGCCTGGCGTTCCCCTCCCTCCTTGCCCCCTCTACCCCCTGTCCTGACTCTGTGCCCCCCCCCACCCGCTGCTCTCTCGGAGGACCGGGCCTTCCCCCACAGAACCCTTGGTCCCCAGCTGCCCCGTGTCACATCTCAGCACTCCAGCCGGCCTCAGCTCGGTCCCATCTGACCTCTTCCTCCCCAGCAGATCAACGCAGGGTGGACCTTGCATGTGGGGCCATGTGTTGTTGACATGAGAAAGGCCGTGGGCGCCAGCCCGGCAGCCGGCCTGGGCCAAGTGAGGTCTTGTGGCCATGGTCGGGCCACAGGCTGGGACCCGGCATTTGGCAGCCTCTTTGTGCCAGTCACTGCGGTCTCGCCACTCACTGTGAACCTGCCACGGATACTGTTTTAGGAGATGCCCAATGGCCGCAGTCACTCCTGAATACTGGGACTGTGGGAAAGGCGTGGGTATATAAGGGGGGGGGGGGAAACGCAGAGATGAGGGAGGGAGAGAGACAGAGACAAAGACAGAGAGACAGAGATAGAAACACGGAAGAAGGAGGGAGAGAGGGAAGGGGTATACTGGGAGAGGGAGACCCAGAGAGGGAGGGAGGGGAAGGGGGGACAGAAGGAAGGGGAGAGAGAAAAAGGGAGAGGCAGAGGCAGAGAGATACACACAGAGACAGAGACAGAAAGAAACAGAGAGACAGAAAGACATAGAGACAGAGACACACACACACAGAGACAGAGAGAGGGGGGTGGGAACAAACAAGAGAGCAAACGCATTTGCTCTTTGCTGTTGAGGGAGCCTGGTGTGGAGTGATGGACGAGTGGCTATGGAGGCTTAGTTTCCCAAGATAAGGCAGAACTCTGGAGATCTGGATGATGAGGACAAGAGCCCTTGGTAACAACACTTGTGCACTTTGTAAACCATAAAGCATCACAGAAATGGGCCCGTACGATTTGGTTCAGCAGACATTTATGAAACCCCATCTCTATACCAGAAATCATGCTGACACACAAAAACCAAAGAGAATCATCCTTGTCCTGGGGAAGCGTGCCTTCTTGGGGGTGAGAGGGTTCTGTGCAATACATGAAGAAGCCCCAGCTCCGAGAGTCAGGGGCCCAGCTTCTGCCCTGCTTCTGCAGCCCCCCCTGTGCAGTCTGAGTCAAGCCTCCCCTGTGACTCAGTTGCCCCTCCTGTAAAAGGCACCTGCCTCCAGGCTTTTGACAGCTCTGGATCTTTGGTACTGTGGACACAGAGCAGTACAAAGAACCTACTGGGACCCATTCCGTCAGCATAGGGGGCTTTGAAGTCGGCAAGCTCCTCGGCACCTTCTCTGTAGCTGAGGGATCTGCCCAGAACCCAGAAGAATGAGATACCTGGGCCAGGATATGTCCGAGGGGTTTGGGGGCCACTGCCCTGTAAAACACATGGACCTCTCTCGGGCAGGGACTGTCTTCGTGCTGTTCGTTGCATCCCCGTCACTTAGCACAGTGCCCGGCAAGGAGTAAGGGCTTAATAAATGACTGCCCTTATGGCCTTATCTATGACCTCTGGCTTATAACCTAGGAATAGCAAGGTCACAGCCAGGGATGGAATATAATGAACACAATTAACCGTTGCCAGTGTAAGAATATTCCCTTGCAAATCTATTGAGACTGAAGCAGTAGGGAAAAGGAGGGAGGGAGAAGGAAAACACTACCCACAGATACACAGGCAGGGTATCATAGAGAGTATCTAAAATGGTCGGAGGAGAATAGCAATAGAGACATTCATAAATTGTTGGTGTTGGTCAATCATTTAAGTCTTTGGGACTCTTTGGGACCCCTCTTGGAGTTTTCTT
The DNA here is from genome assembly GCF_902635505.1 of Sarcophilus harrisii. Lineage (NCBI taxonomy): Eukaryota > Metazoa > Chordata > Mammalia > Dasyuromorphia > Dasyuridae > Sarcophilus > Sarcophilus harrisii. The sequence continues at coordinate 628,917,087 of NC_045427.1, forward strand.
GGAAAAAACACTAGAGTGGTTTGTAATTTCTACTTCCAGATCATTTTTACGGATAAGGAAATTGAGACAAATGGGTTTAAGGGACTTGCCCAGGCTCACACAGCTAGGAAGTGTCTGAGTGAATTTGAACACAGGTCTTTTTGACTCCAGACCCAGCATTCTATCCCCTGAACCATCTAGCTGCCCAGTATTCACAAACGAACGGGCCACAAAATCCAAGGGAGGGCCAGAAATAAAACTTTTATACTCAGATGTACACCCACAAACGTGTATTTGCTGTTGGGGGAACCTGGTGTGGCGTGATGGACGAGTGGCTATGGAGGCCACTAGGTCTAGGTGACGAGTGAGTAAACTGAAAGGTCCCGACAGAGGGGAAAGCAAATGGACCTTATGGGTATCGCTGAGACGTGGTAGGATGAGACCCGTCCATATCTTTGTGAAATATCGCTCTGAAAAAGCATGACTTGTTTCAAAAAAAATCTCTAGAGGCCATTCACAGTCTGTTTTCATCCTAAAAGTCAAGATGGATTTACATGTTCACTGGGTACGTAGGCTTTTGTTATTCACAGGTTATATACCTGTGAATATATATATATGTATACATATATATATATATACACATACATACATACACACACACACACACACACACACACACACACACTTTACAACTTTGCAACTTTACAAAACTTTACATTGTGCAAAGGCACAATGATTCAGGCTAGCGGATTAGTGGGTTGCCCCTCGTTAGAGTTTTCCAACCAAAGCCTGGATGACCACTTGTATGACACATTGGAGTAGGGATTCTTGTTCAGTAACCCATTTAACCAAATGATCTCTGATGTCCCTTATAACCCTGGGATTCTGAGATTATGTAAAATTGTCTCCCCCCCTATATTCTACTTCTGAATGCTTCCCATCATCCAAGACTCAATTCAAGTCTCAGAAATCTTCCCAGATCATCCCAGCAGAGATCTCTGTGGCTCACCCACAAGAGCTTATATCCTTTATACTTTGCATTCTTCAGTTGACTCTTGTTCAGCTCAATCCAATAAGCATCCATTATGGGCCCCATAGCACAGAGGATGCCAGGTTAAAACCATCACTTTCCATCTGGAGATTGCTCACCTCCCATCGGGAGATCCTACGTGTTCACAAATAAGTTTGAAGATTAAAAAGAATTCATTTCAAGAGGAGAGAGTGTTCCTGATTAGAGAGGCTGTGTGTGTGTTTGTTTGTATGTGTATGTAGGTAGACACGAGAGGTGGTCTTTAGAGAAAGTCAAGGATTGTAGATGGTGGAAGGAAGGAAGAAACACATTTCTGATAAAGGAAACCACTTGGGGGGAAAGCCCATAGGTGGGAAGTGGAATATCAAACCGAGAAAGCAATTAGCAGGCACAGAAGAATATGTGAAGGGAAGTTCTGTGAAACAAGACCAGAAAGGTCCGAGGGATGCAGACGTGAAGAGTTTTAGATGAGGATTTGGTGCTTTGGCTCAGGGGCAGTAGGGAGCCATGGATAGTTTGTGAGTAGAAGAATATGCTCAGTTCTGTGCTTAGGAATATCATGATGTTTGGTAGCTCTGTGAAGGGTGGACTGGAGAGGGAAAAGACAGTTAAGAGGTTCAATTCTGAGATTGTTTAATAGTCCAAAGGAAAGTCTGAACTAAGATAGAGGACTATGAGAGAGACTGAGACTCATGCGGGAGGGTTGGATTGACAAGACATGGCCCACTGTTTGGGCAGGAGAGTTAAGGACAGAAAAGGTCCGGTAAGACCCTGAGAGCCCAGACTTGCTGTGATTTCCATCCTAATGTCCCGTGTTCTAGGTTTCTTTCATTGTTGCTTTTGACAGTTTCTAGAGTTCTTTTCAACTGAGATTCTACACAAGCGGGATGCTGTGTCAGGAGGGAGAAGAGATCTGATATTTTATCTGATTCTCAGAAACCTCTCAGGACTTCCTGCTGTTCACGGGGTCTGGAAAGTGTTTACCAACTGTCCAACTTGAGTCAAAACGAAACTCAGAGATCTTTCAGCCACTCCAGCCACAGGGTCCCTGTGTGTGTGTCCGGCCCTTGGGGTCCGGCTGAGGAGATGTCACGAACCATCGGGGAACGTCATGTTGGGGATGGTTCACCACCAAGTGTTGGGCAGGCGTCCATGTACAAGCTCTTCTGTGCAGAGAAGGAAATGGATCCAGAGTGGGAGAAATGGCTTGTCCAGATCATCCAGGTAGGAAGTCACAGAGCTGGGACTGGAGCTGCAGCCTTCCACCGTTCCAGCAAAGCTGTATTTATAATGGAAAGGAAGTGGTGTTGGTCATTCTGAGCGTTTCCCTCGTAAAAAAGAACAACAGTCCAATTATAGAAACCAGACCCTGATGGGACTTTTGAGTCTTTGAGCAGATGCTTCCTATTTAAACAGTCACATTTATGGGCAAGGCCGTAAAGCAGCCAATCTGAACTGTTGTGTTCCAGTGGGTCAGCGGTTCTGGGGCAGGGTCAGCTGAGGAGGATGGTGTTGGAGGTCAGATCAGCACCGGGAAGAAGCCGGGGGCACAGGAAGGGCCCCGGGAAGGAGGCAGGCTCTCCAAGGCCCTTGGATGGAAGTGTTCCCCATACTGGGCTGGGATGGAAAGGCTGGACCTCTGGGGAATCAGCAGGAACCCTGCCCCCCAATCCCCAGGCCCATCAAGCCAACGTGGCAGAAGGCTCTGCGTGGGGCTTCATGGAGTGGAGAAGGACCCAGCCTGGGAGAGAATCAGAGATGGCAGCACATAAAGATCAGTGGAAGGAGAACATGAAGGCTGCCATTAAGACTGGATACATCATCTGCATAATATATAATATACATATATAGGAAATATAATTACATATAAATATAAATCTATTCCCAGCTTCCCCAGACAATCTATAAATCACCGGCATAGAACTGATTCTTGTACCATGGGAAGTAAACAGATTACCCACTGAGAGATTATAGAGAAAGAAAAAAGGATCCAGGGCAGATTCAGTTAGTGGCAAGACATGGATGAAGATCCAGCAAAGGGAACTCAGACAAAGCAGTCAGAAAGACAGAAGAAGCCAGATTCATTGAAACCCCTAGAGGGAAATGAAGAACCAGCATGAGGAACGTATTCCTCACGACCCTAGAGAGCAGATCCTAGAGAGCCTGGGGTGCATTTCCACTTGATATGAGCAGCTGAGTCCTTTCCTTGAAGGCAGACCCTTAATGTGTACAAGGGGAACCCTTATTCTGACGAGACTGCTTTCTGCCTTCAGGAGCCAAAGGTACAGGTACAGGCAGAAGCTACCAGCAAAGCACCTTGTCCAAGCAGCTACTCCCAGAAGGCTTATTTTTAAATCCATTCATTCATTCATCGGTCGTATTGTTAGAATATTCGGTGACTTTCAAAGCATCTTCACGTGAATCCTCAAGCTCTAATTAAGCACCTGAGTTCAGATTCAGCCTCAGACACTTTTCAGCTATGTGACCCTGGACGAGTCACTTCTCCCTTTTTGCCTCAGTTTTCTCATCTGTAAAATGAGCTGGGGAAGAAAATGGCAAGATGTGCCAGTGTTTTTGTCAAGAAAACTCAATGGAGTCATGAAGAGTTGATTATAAATGAAAAATGACTGAATGATAACAAAATCTCTCTCCAAGGATAACAGAGTTTGGGGAGTTAGATGGACCTTAGTCCTACCTGAACAAGCCTTCCATCCACAAGATGCCTGACAGGGTTTACTTGAAAACCTCTCACAAGGGGGATCTCTTCGCTTCCATTCTGCTTATTATTAGGAAACCAGCCTCAGTCTGTCTCTTTGGAACCTCCACCCTTTGGGTTCTACCCTGTAAAGCCACACAGAACAAATGTGACCCCCACCCCCTCAAATACCTGAAGACAACTATCAGAAGAAGAATAACTAGCATTTCTATTTCCCTTTAAAGTTTGCAAAGTACTTTATTGGTGTTATCTCATTTGATCCTCACAACTACCCTGGGAGATAAGTGCTATTATTATCCCCATCTTAGAGATGGGGGAAACTGAGGCACAAAGAAAAAAAAAGGAAGCATTTATCAAGAACTTACTATATTCTCTGCACTGTGCTAAAAAAAAAAAAAAAACTTTACAAAAACCATCCCATTTGATCCTCAACAGCAATCCTGGAAAGTGGGTCATTATATTATTATACCCATTGTACAGGTGGAGAAACTGAGGCACAGAAAGGTCACATAGCTTACCTAGGATCCCACAGCTGGCCAGCATCGGAGGTCAGATCCCAAGTCAGGCACCTCCTACCTGCCTTTGATAGGTGCCTCCTGAGTCTGCTCTCCTTCAGGAGAAACATCCCCGGTTCCTTCAGGCAACCGTTATGTGATGGGACCCTTCCCCATCCTGGTTTCTCCCCTGCAGATACCCTCCAGCTTCCCACTCAGTGTCCTTAAGCCCAGAAATGAATTCGATGCTCCTGAGGAGGGTGAGAAGCTCTCGCCTCCTTATTCCTGTGTCTTTCAATGCAGCCCAAGATCAAATTGACTTTTTTTTGGCTTACACACACTGAGCTTGCAGTCCGCTAAAACCCCCAGGTCTTTTTCAGGCAAATAGCTTCCTAACCTTGCCCTCCCTCATCTTGTACTTGAGAAATCAGTTTTTGGAACTCAAGGTAAACTTTTCCCTATTAAAATGACATCTAATTTGATGCAGAAAAAATAATTCTTTTTTTTTTCCTTTGGGCACAGCCAATGTGAGAGCAGGTTTGTGTGGCTGTTGTTTCTATATCTTTTTTTTGGGGGGGGGGAACCTGCATGTTTAACAAAGCTCTTGTCACAGAACCGGGTACGTAGTGAGTGCTACGGAAATAGACATTCACACATGAGGCACAGGCGAACCACGTGCAGGGAACCCGAAACACAAATGTAGGGAACCCGAAACAAGAAGGTTTGGGGGGATCCAGGACCTGGGATCCCCCAAAAGTCTTTGTAGCCACCTTCCGCGTTCCTAGCCAGCGAGGGAGGTCGGGGGATGTTCCGGATGCAAGCAGCCGTTAGTTACAGAAAGTTGCACCCAAACGTTATTGATTAAATGACAAACACTCCACAGGGAAGAAGGCTGGAAATGTCGGGGGCACATTAAGCGACAAACAGAAAGTCTTATAATTGAATCCCACATGAAAGGGAGACGTTGGGGGTTATTAAGTAGGAAGGTGACATGACCGAGAACTCCCTTTAGGAGGCAGAGTGGACGAGGGAATCAACAGAGTGCTGAAGCAGCCAGATAATTCGCCAGCGAGAATCTATTAGGAGCCTGGGTCCCCAATCTGTGTCTCTCGGTGCTGGGAAGGTGAAGGGAGGGAGGGAGGGAATCCGGAAAAAAAATTTGAAAAATGAAAAAAAATATTGTTTTTCATCTTATTGGGGGGATTTATTTATTTATTTTATTTTTATTATGTATTATATAATATATAAATATATATTTATTGATTTTGATTTTTAAAATTATTATCATATATTATATATTTATTAATTTATTTATTTTTAAAAGCTCCATAGCACACAGCTCCAGGCATTGTGCTAAGTTCTAGAGATACAAAGGGAGCTTCCAGATTAACGGGGGAGACCACGGGCCAGTGAGGATGTTCGTAGGAAACTTGAACGGGCCCGTGGACGGGCTCTGGCAGCACGGAGGGAGGCCGGGAGGGACCTGGCAGAGGACCCGGGGGGCGCTCGTTGTGCCCAGGGCTGGACGGGCGGGCCTCCTCCCCTCCCCTCCGGCACCCGTACGCACCTGTGTGTCCTCCCCCAGGGGTGCAGAGGCAGGCCGTGCACTGCGTGGAGAAGCTGGCGGGCCTTGTGGAGGAGCGCCATTGCGACGCCCTGACCAGGCCGGACGACAGACTGAAGCCCTGTAACCAGCAGCCCTGCCCAGCCAGGTGATACCCCTCCCCCCAAGGCCCGAGGGGCGCTTCCAACTCGGAATTCAAGGGGCCTCCCCGCCTGCCCCTCCCCTCGGGCCCCACTAATCACGCCCCTTAGGGTCACTCTCCCTTTGTATGAGTTCACTTCAGTTAAACATCATGCCCTTAGTATGTTCAGGCTGCCCATCCGAGGGGAGATGCAAAGAGAGAGAGATGGCGGGTCCTCGGCTTCGGAACTTAATGGGGTGGGGGGAGGGCGTGCGCTCAAATAATGGTGACGGGAAGGGGAGATAGGCCGAGGGAGGGGTGCTGGGCCTGGGTTAGGGGAGAGGTCACTTGCCGCGGGGCGGGGAAAGGACACCAAGCAAAGAGGGGGAACTGAAAAATGAGGGAGGGAGGGAGGGAGGGAGGCCCGCCCCTGGAGAGGGTGGGGAAGTGCAGGAAAGGCGGGGGAGCCCGGGAGGGCAAAGTGAGACCCGGCCAAGGGGAGGAGGGCCCTGGCTGCCTGTGGCTTACTCTGCTCAGGCAGAAAAGGAGAGAGCAGAGAGATGGGGTAGGAGAAAGAACAAGGTTAGGAAGGATGGGGAGAAGGTGGGGGTGGGGAGAGTGAGAGAAGAGGAGAAGATGGAAGAGACAGACAAGACAGAAAAGATGCAATAGGGGAAAAGAACAAGGTTAGGAGGGATGGAGAGAAGGTGGGGGAGAATCAGAGAGAAGAGAGGAAAACAGACATGGGGAGAAGGTGGGGGTGAAAGAGAGATGAGGAGAAGCCGGGGGTTGAAGCCCCAGCCCTGCCATTATTTGCTCCTTGACCTTGGGAGAACCGGGTAATTAAGCCTCAGGTTTTTGCTTTGTAAGCGGGGATGGGGCCGGTGGGGAGAGCAGGTGAGCGGGCAGAGCAGGCGCTGGGAGATACCGGGCGAGGGCGCGTTAAATCCTGGGCTTTTCAGCTGCTTCTGGCCCCGCCCCGGGCCCTCCCCCGCGCAGGTGGTGGTTCGGAGAGTGGCAGAGCTGCAGCAGGACGTGCGGGCCCGGGGGCCTGGCGCTGAGGACCGTCCTCTGCATCCAGAGCGTGGGGCTGGACGAGCAGCGGGCCCTTCGCCCCGAGGACTGCCGGGCCACGCCCAAGCCAGACGTCACCAGGTCCTGCAACGAAGATAACCCCTGCCCGGCCTCCTGGGAAGTGGGCAACTGGTCCGAGGTGAGTCGGGGGCTTCCCAGACGTGCTGGGACCGGGGGCAGTTCTGGATTAGAGGCAGGGTCCCCGCGGGCGGAGTCCGGGTCCTCCTGAGTGGGATATGTGGTAGGAAGAGCGATTGAGGAGAGCCGGGTTTGGATCCCAGCTCCGATCCTCACTGGCTGGGAGCCTGAGGGGCTTCTCTGGAGCTCAACTGCCTCTTATACTACTTTTCTTTCAATTGTTGTTAAAAAAAAAAAAAGTGTTTTGCAAACCTTAAGTTTATTTAAAAGGGATGTGATGATGGGGAGAGACTCACAGACTCAGAAAAGACCCAGAAAAGAGGGTCTTTTACAAATGGGGAAACTGAGGCTCAGTAAGGCCCAGTGATTGGGCTGTGCTCCCAGCATGTACCAGGGCCACCCAGAATCAGGCCCAGTCCTCCCAGGCATCTCTCCTCGGGGATGGGATGGAGCTGAGTCCAGGCGGGGGTCCCAGCAGAGAGATATTTTTGCTGACTCCCTGGGGTCAGTGGAGCGCCTGGCCAGTGGCTGCCGTCCGGCCTCCTGAGAATGATAGTAGCCAATGAGTGCTTCCTGTGCCCAAGCACTGAGCCGAGGAAGCTCCAGGCGCTGGGCTGAAAGCTGGTGGTGATATTTCCTTTATAGACACCAAGGAGCTGGGGGGGTGGGGGTGGAGGGGAGTCCAGGTGGGAGGCCCAGGGCTCCAGGGCCCGGTGGCACCAGTTATTATGTCCAAGATGGTGGCAGGTGACGGTCCCTGTGTGAGACGTGCACTCAGTCAGTCAGTCATGGGTAGCTTCCGTAACAGAATATCGGCCTGTTTCAGGAATTGATCTTGGGAAATGGCAGCAATGTGTTTTACCATTATTATATTTGTTGAGGCAGTTGGGGTTAAGTGATTTGCCCAGGGTCACACAGCCAGGAAGTGTTAAGTATCTGAGACTTGATTTGAACTCAGGTCCTCCTGACTTTAGAGCCGGTGCACTATCCACTGCCCCACTCGGCTGCCCCGGTGGCGGCAATTTGAGTGAAGGTGACAGACCGCCTCTTTCCTCACTGACCCTCAGGTGGCCGTTTCTTCTCTTAATGCAGATACATGGGGGTTATTTTCTAATTTACATATCATTTGTACACTCCCCCATCCAAAACGGAATTGAGGTGGCTCAGTGAGAAATATATTTATCTGGATAACAGATCAGGGACCATTAATTCCAAGCTGAAAAGGACCTTAGATCCCCTCTAGCCAAGAGATTCTTAACCCGAGATCTACTGATCCTAAAGGACAGATCCTGGGAGGGAGGTGATCTCATTATTTCCGTTTTACAGTGGAGGAAACTGAGTCAGAGCTTAAATAACATTCCTAGGCTTAGGGCTAACTCAGATTGGAACTCGGGTCTCCCTGATACCAGACCAAGAACCTACTGGGCCACCTAGAAACATTATCCTGACAAAGGTCCCCAGGCCAGGGCTTTCACCAGAATATCAAAAAGGCTGGAAAAGTTTAAGAACTCCTGCCCAGATCCAACTAACACTGATAGCCAGCATTTGGTTTGTAAAGCACTTTACGAATATCTCATCTTATACGCATAACAATCTTGAGATGAAGGGGCTATTGTTATCCCCACTTAGCAGATGGGGAAACTGAGGCAGACAGCAATAATTATTACTCCAGGGAAGTACCTAAAGAAGTTATCAATCACCAGGCTGGGTCACACAGTGGAGAGAATGTTGATCACTCAGCAAGATCAAAGTTCAAATCCTGATTCAGATACTTATTAGCTGTGGGTCCCTGGCTGGGTCTCTGACAGCCTCAGTTTCTCATTTGTAAAATGGACTAATAATGAGATAACCTTACAGAGTCATATTAATGTATATAATCATCACAGCTATTTATGAAGTGCGTAATGGTACCCGTGGGCACAGGCACCCAGAGCCTGGGGCTTCTCCCTGGTCCGCCTGGGATGTAAGATGCTGCCTCTGCTTGGGGCCGGGGCCGGGGAGCACACACGGCCCCTGCTTCGGCCTTGGGCTTCCCTTCCTGGAAACTCTCGCCGTTCTCTGCAGGGTGGGTGGGTGGGGGAGCTCTGAATGGCCACTGGTTCCTGAGTTCTGTTCCCTTCCTCCTAGTGCTCGGTGAGCTGCGGGGCGGGCGTCCACAGCCGGCCAGTCTTCTGCACCAATGACACCGGAGCGCCGTGCGACGCTGCCCAGAAGCCCATCTCGGAGACCTCCTGTTCCCTGCCGCCATGCCCCTGGGTACCCGAGTGGTCGGGGAGCGGCTCCTCGAGCAGAGAGCTTTTCAACGAGATCGAGTTCATTCCCAGCAACCACTTCCCCGCCTTCGAACCCCCAGCCCCCGGGCCCCCGAGCCACGAGGACTCCAACGTCATCACCGAGGAGGACTTCCCAGCCAGCGACAAGAAGGGCAACGTCTTCGTGGATGACTTCTACTATGACTACAACTTCATCAACTTCCACGAGGACCTCTCCAGCATCCCCTTTGAGGATCATGACAGACCGAGCGAGGGGGTCGGAGGGGATAGCAATGGGAGACCCAGAGATTGGGGCACATCTGATGAAACACCCCTGGCCGCACCCCCCAGCTCGGAAGGGGAGGACCAGGGGGCTTCCGAGAGCCCGACCCAGCCCACCCCGGCTCAGGAGGAAGTCGTGAAGACCAATGGCCAGCCGTCTGTGGACTTCCCACCGGAGCCTCTCCCTTCCACCGCTGCCCCAACACCCTCCAGTCCCAGCCAGGGAGAGAAAGGACAGTCGGTGCTTCCAGAAGACTTCCCAGATCCCTACCCAAGTCCCACCACTCGCCCTTCTAATCTCCTCCTAGATAAATCCCCAGAAGGCCCCATGACAGGCAACATCTCCAAAGAGGACCCCACCTCCTCATCCTCTTCTTCACCCACCTCAACCTCCCTGACCCCTGTGGAGACAGATCCTGAGAAAACCCCCACCAGTGCCCAGGGAGAAGAGCCCGGCCCTCAGAGGCCAGGGCTTCCTGGAGGCAGGGAGGCTGGTGACATTCACCACTGGGAGGTCCCCACTGGGGCCTCCAAGGAAGACCCCGACGAGTTGCTTTGGGAAGGATTGGATGTGGTATCTGATAATGACAACAAGAAGTTCCCCGGAGAAATGGCAGCCTCAGGCGAGAGTAGGACCACCCCTGCGCCCCCTCACTTTGCCCCTGAGCTGAATCTGGCTCTCCCAGCTCCCCAGACGACTCTGGGGTCATTCCTTCCTACTGTTCCTTCCACTGATCCCAGGACAGAAGTCATCCTCCTCCCCAAAGACACTGATCCTATGGAGAGGTCATGGAACTCAAGTGACCCCAGACTGCGAGACAGTGAGCCCCTCCCCACCGAGGAGGGCACCTGGAGGGCTACCTCTACCCCCACCCCCTCTGAGACCAAGCCAGTCAGATTCCCTCCATTAAAGACCTCTCTACCCTCTCCCACCACGTCTAGTGTCCACGGGCCAAGGAGCACGGACCTCCCAGCCCGAGATCTGACCCCATGGGACCTGCAGTCCCCAGCTGAGCCAGTGACCTCTGATCCCAATGACCTGGCTGGCCCAGTAGTCATGCCTTGGGACGACCGCTTCCTCCCTTCTGCACTGACTCCCAGCCCAGGGTTGGAGAATTTGTCCAATGAGATCAGGGTGTCCCACGAACCTGACTTCTCATCCTCCCCCGGCCTCCCCTGGTCTCCCCAACCAGTGGGCACAAACGAATGGCTGGGAAATCCAGGTGGGGAAACGTCACCGAGGAACACTGTTCACGATGGCGGAGACCTCAAGAGTAAGTCCCAGAGCCCGGATGACACCGAGCCAGCTGGGACCGAGGTGCCTCCCCGGGGCATACTGGCTACTCCTGCAGGCCCTGGGGGAGCCAGCTGGGAAGTCGGAAACTGGAGTGAGGCAAGTACCGGCTAGAACCTCTCTGGGCCCCGACCCTCCTCTGTCCTTCCAGGTAGCAGTGGAGAAAAGGGGGGGAAAAGCATGTAATTTGGCAGCAGGGTTAGGGCCCTAGTCATGAAATCCGAACAACTTGGATTTAAATCCTGTCCCTGGCTCCTACTAACTGTACGAGACATCTAACCTCAATTAATTTTCTCATCTGTATAATTTACATAATTTAAATTTCCCACGTTTCTCATCTGTATATTGGGTACAAATAGTTACACCTGTCTCCCTGTGGTAATTATAAGGAGCAAATGAGATAACATGTGAAAACATATATTATAATCATTATATTATATCATATATATTATAATATATAATGTAATATAATATATATATTATACATATATTATAAAATATATATTATGATCATTATTATTATTATTTCTACAACAGTAACAAGCATTTTGAAAAAGCATAAAAGTATATATGCCAGGTAAGTTGATGGCATTATTACTAGTAGGAATCCTATTTGACCAGATAATTCATTTCTTAAAAAAAATCACCCTGCTGATAATTGTTTGTGAATTTGAGGGTTAGAGTTTGAATGGAGTGAGAGAAGCCTCTGTGGCTCTGCTGGAAATGACCAGACCCAGAGCATTTCAGCCTCATGAGGGTCTCAGTTGTCTTGAAATGAGATCTTAGGGATGCTGAGGGCAGATCCAGCAGAAAGCAGCTGGACCAAAATCCGGGCCATCTCAAAGATTAGGACGATGAAAGGTGCCCACCCAGAGGAGTCCTACTTCCAGCCTCCCTTCTCTGTGATGTATCCCTTGCTATACAGGCCCATCAGGGCCTGAGAGCCTGCAAAAAGAAGGGCCCCAGTTAGAAGCCAGAGGAAGTAAATTGGGCTAAGAATAGAAACTTAAATCTCTAGGTTACTGCCCTGAAGGACTGATCCCTAAAAGGAAGAGAATTAAAGCATCGTAAGCTCCTCTCATCCAAACTCCCATGATGGATTGAATCCCCTCTGTCTAAGCTTCTACAAGATGTCCAGACTCTGCTTAAATATATCTCTTGGCACAGAGCTTACAGCTTAACAAGACAACCCATTTCATTTCTGGACAAGTCAAATTGTCTGGAAATAAATTTTTGTAACACGCCAAAATTGGCCTCCCTGTCATGCTCTTCCCCCATGATTCCCAGTTCTGCTAGCTGAGCCAAGAAGAACAAGTCTAATAGCCTTTCTAATCCTTGAGAACTGTTCTCCTCTTTTCCTGGGTCTTTTCTGCTTCAAGTTTCAATATTCCTAATTCTCTTAAGGCAAGTTCTATTTTATCAAAGTCCTTAATATTTATAAAGTATTAAGGATGAGAAGGAGGAAGGGGCAAGTTCTACTTTATCAAAATCCTTCCTAAAATAAGGTGCCCAAAATGGGTCTCTGGGATCTGAATAGGACCCAAGTGGGATAAAGTATTATGGGTGAGAAGGAAGGAGGGTATTTCACATCTATCACTTGAGCCCAATATCACCTAATCGAGCAATTAACAATTATTCCCTGTAATGAAGACAAAGCAGACGATTCCCCAGCTTTTAGTCTCCTCCTCTCTCCTCCCCCCAGACCCTGCACCCAGCTGAAAGTACAGATACCTGGGATTTGAAAAAGGACTCCTTACGTGGCACCATAATGTTTGTGGCAAACCCACCCTATAGCCTTCCCTTCCTCCCTCCCTCTCCCCACACCCAAGGCTAAAAATCTGGGGCTTGAGTCATTCAATTCTATTTGATTCTAATCAATTCGAATGTCAGTGTCGAGATCAGAAAGCCCATTTTTCAGACAGAAAGGTTTGGGCTTACAGAGGGGGAATAGCTGACTGGGAGCTGCAGGATTGGTTTCGAGCTGAGATTTGAATATAAATTTTCCGACGAGAGAGGGTGGTTAATGGTTCTGCACGTGTTCCTCCGGGCCTGGACCGCAGCTCCGTGCAAAGGAGAAATAGACTGGCCCCCATCCAAGGCCTGGCCCCTGGCCATCCAAGGCTGGACCTGCCGGCCTGAGAACCCTTTTGCCCTTCACTCATTTGCCCCACAAGCGCTCACCAAGGTGGACTGTGCCTATCTGACCCTCTGCCATCACTAACATTGTGCACAGATTCTGTGCCCACTGAGCTTGCCGTCCGGCGACGGAGCATGAGGTAAGGGAGCAGGTAATAGAGACCGGTTCCAGAGCAGAACAGAAGGGCGGCCCTTGGTTATTCTGCGTCTCAGTCGCCCTGACCTTGTGGCCCTGACTGGCTGCAGGCAGTGGCCGACTCCCTCAGCCTCAGGTGCTTGAGCCGCGTGTCAGTGGGTCGTACTGGGGGTTGGCCGGTACAGCCCGACTCTCCTCCCCAACAGTGCTCCACGACTTGTGGCCTGGGAGCCATCTGGAGGGCCGTTCAGTGCAGCACGGGGCGCGAGGAAGACTGTGTCCCCACCAGCAAGCCGGTGCCCGCCCGCCGCTGCTACCTGAGGCCCTGCTCCGCCTGGCGCGTGGGCAACTGGAGCAAGGTAAGGGCCACCCCCTTCCCCCCACTGCACCCCCAGGGAGCAAGGTAAGGGCCCCTCCCCCCACTGCACCCCCAGGGAGCAAGGTAAGGGCCCCTCCCCCCCACTGCACCCCCAGGGAGCAAGGTAAGGGCCACCCCCTCCCTCCCACTGCACCCCCAGGGAGCAAGGTTAAGGCTCCCCCCCACTGCACCCCCAGGGAGCAAGGTAAGGGCCACACTCTCCCCCCCACTGCACCCCCAGGGAGCCGAGTCTTTGATCTGATCTCAATCTCCCCTCTGGGGAATCAGAACTGGCCAGAGTGAGGGCAGGGGGCACAACCTGCTGGTTTCTGGGGCCGCTGGAGGAAGGAAGGATGGGCAAGGGAAGAGGGACCAAGCCTGAGCTTGGTGTGAGAGGGCCCGTCCTCCTCCTGCCCCCATGGACGCTTTGGGTTGGATGGGCTGGGGTCAGCCGCCCCCCTCTGGCTCTCAGTGCCCCATCTCCCCCTCCCCAGTGCTCCCGGAACTGCGGGGGCGGCTTCAGGTTTCGGGACGTGCAGTGCGTGGACACCCGGGACCGCCGGCTCCTGCGTCCATTCCACTGCCAGCCCGGCCTCTTCAAGCCTCTGGGCCAGCTCTCCTGCCATGTGGACCCCTGCCTCGACTGGTACACGTCATCCTGGAGAGAGGTAAGGGCGCAGGGAGATGGCCAGAGAAAAGGCACCTGAACGTATTCAGAGGGGGGGCCGTCTTCCTGGTGTCTCCCACCCCGCCTGGGGCCCATGCCCACTCCGTTTTTGCTTGAAGGCAACCTTGCCTTCAGAATTTCTCTTCCTCAAACCGAGAAGGCCCCTGCCCCGCCTGGGGCCCCACCACCCCGGCTCCCCTTAGAATAATTGGCCCCTGCTGGGGGGTAAGACAGTGTCCAGGCTCGGGGTCTTGTGCGCCTTGGGGTGGGGAGGGGCCTGTGCAAACCCTTTCTCCAAGAGAAAACCGGGAGCCAGGCTGCGAGTAGCAGAGCCCCCTTGCCCGTCCCTGGGCCCCTGGATCCTAACGAGGGAACCTGGGGGGTCTCCGTTTCCCCCGTAGTGCTCCGAATCCTGTGGTGGAGGAGAGCAGGAGCGCCTTGTGACTTGCCCTGAGTTTGGGCACTGCGAGGAGACCCTGCGGCCCAACACCACCAGGCCCTGCAACACCCACCCGTGCACCAAATGGGTGGTGGGACCCTGGGGACAGGTGAGCCGAGGGGGTCCCCGTTGGAGCAGCACCCCGCAAATCCTAACCATCCTGTACAGTGTGAGCACAAGCAAATGCGTGAATGTTTCTGGGTCTTAGTTTGCTCATCTCTAGGATGGGTTAGAATGTTTAAGAGCTCTTCCCAGCCCTAACTTCTCTGAGTCTTTGGGGGAAGGAGGAGCCAGTCCCCAAGGGCTCCCAAGAGTCCTCGGCGCTCCTCAGCAGCTGCCCGTGAGACCTAGTGCACCCAGAGCAGCCGGGAGGGGGTAAATGCTGTGGAGACGCCGTGCCTCAGGGCTCCCGGGCCGGGAACAGACTCTACCTTTTCTGAGGTGCTTGCAGGGGGCGGCTCCCCCACGGATCCGCACCTGTAGCCTCTCCCACCTACCACTGGCCACTACTGTCAGGGCAGCTGCCCCCTCCTTGCAAGCCTGTCTCCTCCTGGAGGCCCTCCCTGGTCGCTCCCAGGTAACGGCCTCACACGTCGCTTCACCCTCCTGTGCTTGTGTCCGGTCTGGTACCTTTGTCCCCTCCCAGCACCGGACCATAAGCCAAGGGACCGCCTGGTCTCAGGGCCCAGCCCACTCGCCAAAGCCTGTGTGTGTCAGCCCTGCTTTTTCCTGCAGTGCTCGGCCACCTGTGGGGGAGGGATCCAGCGGCGGCTCGTCAAGTGCGTCAACACCAAGACCGGCCAGCCGGAGGAGGACAACAGTCTCTGTGACCACGAAGCGTGGCCCGAAAACTCCCAGAGGTGCAACCCCCACGACTGCCCCGCCAGGGAGCCAGGTAAGTGGTGCCGCCCACCCCACGGCCCTCGCCGCCCTCCCCTTCCCCCCGAGTCCCTGCGCACAGCCCACCACGGGCCAGCTGGAGTCTCAGTCTGACAAAGACAGAGGGGAACCGCCCCCAGGAGACCTGAGCTCCAAACCTGGGCCTGCCTCCTCCGGCCTGTGTGACTGTGGGCAAGGTTGCTCCTCCGCCTTAAAGTGAGAGGGAGCTGGGCTGGTCTCTAAGCTTCCTCCTGAATCTGCATTCTGTGCTTTCTCCCAGTGGGACATTCTCAGCTTTGCTGAAAATGTTCTCAAGGCCCTTCCAGCTCTGACAGTCTGTGTTCTAAGGACTCTCCTTGTGTTCTAGGTTCCTTCTTGCTCCAGCATTCTAGCTTCTAAGACTCTTCCCAGCTCTGATTCTAAGGTTCTAAGGTTCCTCCTTACTCTGGTTCTAGGTTCTAAGGTTCCTCCTTGTTCTGATATTCTAGGTTTTAAGGTCTCTCCCAGCTTTGATTGTATTCAAAAATTCCTTCCCGCTTGGATATTCCACGATTCTCTGTGCTCACCTGTACAATTTATGAATTATCTAGTTCATTTACGACGTTTATTTTCTTAATCCTTAGCGATTTTGAGTATTTCATCACACCCCGAAAAGCTTCCCAGGCCTTAGGCTGCTCTAACAGCGTCCCCAGAACGAGGGAGGGGGCAATCTCCCCAGAAGTAGGGGTTACAGCCTTTCCTGCGTCTGTGACTCACCCCTCATCCTTGTTTGATGGAGCTTGTGGCCCCCTCTTCACAAAATGGTTAGTTCCTTGTATTCGTAATGGGAGGAAATGCTGAATTCCATTTGGAGTTTAGTGAAAATTAAGATACAATTTTTCCCATCCAAGTTCTTGCACCTCCTAAAATCTCTCTGTGGAGACAACTAGATAGAGTTCTAGGTTTGGTTCTAGGTTTAGAGTCAGGAAGACCTGAGTTCAAACACAAGCTCAGGTACTATGATGGATGGATGGATAGATGAGAGACAGAGAAAGACAGAGAGAGAAGGGAGACAGAAAGAGAGAGAGAGAAATGATGGATAACTGTGGCAGATATATTATAGTGGACAGATAGATGATTGATAGAGAGATAGATAAATTGATGGTAGATAATTGCTAGATAATAGATTACAGGTGATAGAATGGTAGATTGATAGAATGTAAGTTGCTAGATGATAGGTGATTGCTAGATAATAGATACAGATGCTAGATAAATTGATACATGGTATATAAATAGGTAATAGATGATATATAGATACATGGGTAATAGATCATAAATATAGAGATGATAGATTGAGAGATGATAAATAGATTGAGACTGATAAATGCTAGATTGATGATCGCTAAATGAGCAATAATAGATACAGATGTTAGATAGATTGATAGGTGATAGATAAAATAATAGAGGATAGATCATAAATATAGAGATGATGGATCGATAAGTAGATGATAGAGGACAGATTAATGGAGAGATGAATAGAAAGAAATTTAATAGAGGGGTAAATAGGTGGACGGCTGGATGGATAACTCTGCTAGGTGGATAGATAGATGGATAAGACAGATAGACACTTATGTATATGCAGACATACGTGAGTTGATGGAGAGAAAAGAGGCCCAAAAGGATTTTTTCCCATCCAAGTTCTTGCATCTCCTAAAATCTCTCTGTGGAGACAACTAGATAGAGTTCTAGGTTTGGTTCTAGGTTTAGAGTCAGGAAGACCTGAGTTCAAATACAACCTCAGGTACTATGGTAGAAGGATGATTGAATGGGTGGATGGATGGACAGATAGAAATACCAATGGCTAGTTCCTGCCCTCAAGGAGCTTCTATTCTAAAGGAGACGGTACCATATGGGGAGACCCTGACGAGTGGGGGGGGCGGGGGCAGGGGCTCTGGTGACCTCTGCAGCGGGGAAGGGCCATGTCGGGCAGTGGTAAGAACAGGGTCTTGCAGGCACAGCCATGGCCCTGACACTTTGCTTGTCCCAGTGATGGAGTCTCAGTCTCCCTCCCAGGTGGCTCTTTTTAAAGCTTCGCACTAGAGATGAGACGTCCCCACTGCGTTCTGGGAGTTTTGTTAAGTGACTGTGGAAGGTGACCTCAGTCATCGTCCTATTCTGTGGGAGGAACAACACACATGTGCACACACATGAATATGCATGTACATACATGCACACATGTGTATGTTCTGCACATTGTGTGAATGCAGTGCAGAGGAGGGTAGAACAGGTCCAGGATCTCATTGATCTGGGGAGCCCCTTCACCCCAAGCAGAAACCCCCCTTCCACTCTAGGACAGCTTCTCCTTCTCTGGGATCCCAGACTCGGCTTCCGAGAACACTGAGAGGTTTGACTAGTTGGGGACATGCAGCCCCAGGATGCCAGTGGTGGGATTTGAATCCAGGCCCGCTGATCCCAGGCTGGCCGGCTATCCGCTACATTTCTCTACCTCCATCCGAGTTAATTGCCTTTTCTTTGGCAGGGGAAGCAACTGGGAGAGCAAAGGGGTGGGGGCTGGGGAAGAAGGCAGAGGAAGGAGGGCTGGGAAGCCAGAGCATGGCCTGCGTGTCCTGGGGATGCCTTTGCGCAGTGGCCAGACTCCAGGAGGAAACCGGGTCCCCAGAGGCAGCCCCGGCCCTCCCCTCCCAGAGCCCCTGCCCTGCTCTGGGCCGAGCTTCCTTCCTCCTCGGGGGAGCGCCGGTCCCTGAGCTCCAGCACCTGGCCCACAAGGCCCTTGAAGCCAGGCTGTCCTACAGTGGGAGTTCTGAGAAACCGTCGCTGATCAGAAGAGGGCAGGGAGGGGGCAAGTCCCGGGGCAGCCCCCTCCCCCGCCATGCATCTGTGCCCGGAACGCTGGGAGATGGCTGAACCCCATAGCCCGAGCCCATTCATCCGGTAATTACCTTTGTGGGTCCTTGCATTGTGGCTCCCTGCACATGGGCTGTCTACTACCAGAACTTAGCAGTGTGTGCGTGGCACAGAGTAGGTGCTTAATAATTGCCTGCTGACTGACTGCCCTTGTGGCAAATATCTCTCTTGGTCTCAGCTTCCTCAGCTTTGCAGTAGGGGAGTAAAGGAGCTCCCGAGCCGCCTCTGGCTCAAAACCAGAATCTGTCAGAGATCCCCCCTTCATGGTGTTTAGCTCTTACTTTGGGGAGACAATCACTAAACTTCTTTGGGTCTCAGTTTCCTCACCTGTAAAATGGGGGCATTTCCCCTGCAGCCCTCTCCTGCTGCATATCCCACGAGCCTAGGAATGAGTCATCAGCTCAGAGCTCCCTTCCCCAAGCCCTTAAGCCAGGAGACGCCTCTCCTTCTGAGAGGGCAGGAAGGCTCCCCTTGTGGCTCAGTGTCGCCCACATACCTTAGAGGGATTTGGGATGAGTGTTTTTGCTAGAACTCCTTCCTCCTTCCCCAACCCCTCCCTGTCTCCTGACCTTAGTTTGTCCCTTCCCAACTCCAAGTATTTGCTTTTTTGCCTCCTTCCTGATGTGCCCTCTCCTCTAATCTCCTTGATTCATATCCCCTGCCATTTCTCAAGCTGAAGAGCATTCATTAAGTGTTTTTTCTGGGCCATGTGCTGCAGAGTATGGCCACAGAGTTGAGTAATGACCCAGTCCCTACTGACAAGGAAAATGTGATATCAGGGAGATGAACAAGCACTTATTAAGCACTTACTGTATGCCAGGTGTCTGTGAGATGGCAAAGATACAAAACCAAAACCCAAATACTTCCTGCCCTCGGGGAGCTCACTTCCCAATGAGGGGGCTGATCTACAAGAGAAATACTAGATTACTTGGATAAAGGCCCTAATGAGATAACATCCAGGAAGTGCTTGCAAACTCTAAAACATGTGGGGCAGTTGTTATTTGCAGAAATGGCTTAGGTTTTGCTCTGAGGGAAGGTGAGACTGAGTTAACTTCCTGAGTCTCAGTTTCCTCACCTGTAAAATGGGCCAAGGATCCCGGCCCTGTCTGTTTTATGGAGCTGCTGGGAGCCTGAGTGAGGGTCACCCGAGTCCAAAGGCTCCTCTCAGTGCCCGTGCTCCTCCGTGCCCCGGACTCTCAGATCCTTGGGTGTGTTTGGTGATTCAGGACCAATGGGGTCAGGTCTCTTCCCGCTCCCGTGCGTGGTGTCCCTCCGTGCCTGAAGTCCTCCGGAAGGGCCCTGCCTGGTCGGGAACAATCCGAGCTCTGGAGAGGGGAATGGCCAGGGCTTCCTGGCCAGCTGGGAGCCATCCCGGGGCTTCCTGACGGCAGGAAGCCAGAGCCGGGGCCCACGCACAAGTGACAGACTGACAGACACATGCAGGGGAGATGTGTGCACGTGTGCGCACCCTGGAGGGGCTGAACACACTTGGCGCCCAAACAGTGCACAGACCTGAGCAACAATGGCATGGCGCCTATGGGGAGTGGCCGTCTCAGGGCGCCTTTATTTCTCAGGCCCTCTCGAGCTTGCGAGTCGGTAAGTGCAATAATGAACGCAGAGCCAACACTCACATGTGATGCGACATCCGCTTGTGGGGGTGAGTGTTCATTAAATCCTGGGCTTTGGGCGCTTTCTAGATGCCGTCCCATTCCATGTCCAATATCGACTGGCTGGGCTCCCCTAGTCCCGGCCAAGACCCCCACCTTCCCGAGAGCCTCACAGACCCCACGGAACCCAGGGTCTTCCTCCTCTGAGGGACTCCTTTTATCTGGCACCGCTGCTTGTCGGCGCACAAGAACCCACGCGCACACCCATGTCACAGACATGCACGTGCACGTACTTGCTTTATCTACATGTACTTACCTGCATGCACACACACATGCATGCACATTCACTTACATATATACATAATACACACACTATACAGACATACTTCACACACCCATACATGCATGCACAGTTACATGTATTTGCGTATGCACCATATACTCACGCATGTAGAATGCACACACATGCAACATGCATTCACATACATGCAAATAATACATAATTTGACTATATACACACATTTACATGCTTATGCACGCACACATGTTTACATGTATATCTAACATGTATTTACACATGTGATGTGCTTAAGACATACTTCATATAAAGTATGCATGCACACTGTATTTACATGCACATACACAGCATGCATTTATATGTGCATGCAATACACATATCATTTACATATATTTACATGCAATACAACATGCACTCATACATGTAGGCATGCACACTTTACATACACATTACAGTGGTGCATGTACACATGTTTACATACATGTGCACTTGCAGCATGCATTTACACACACATATGCAAAGGAACTTTAATACACATGCGTGCAACACACTTTACATACCTATGCATACATTACCTGATATAGTTGCCTACACAAATACATATTTGCATACGTGCACATATGCACACATACAGCATGTATTTATGCATGTGTTTATGCACACACATACTACACGCACACACACGCTTTTCTGTTTCTGTAGCTGCACGGTGGTGACGGCTGAGGAAGGCTTAAACACCAACACTAGCCATTTGGCTCCCCCAGTTATGGAAGGAACTCCTTTCCCTTAACTCTTGTATATATCCCCTTCCCCCCACCCCCCACCATCATATGCAGTTCTTGGGCCCCTCCTCCTTCATTCCCACGAGTTTGCCAATGGGTACGCTGGCTGTAGCTTCTGAGGCATGTGACCAATCTCCGGTCCCTGCTCTGGGCCAACCAGACCAATAGATATTCAAGTCAATAGATTTTTCTTAAGCACCTACTATGTGCTTGGCACATAGTAGGCAAATAGTAGTTGCACAAAAAGCCAAAATAAAAAAGGAAATAGAAGAAGAAAAAAACAAAGCCAGCTCCCACCACAAAAGGAGACGTAGAAAATCAGGAGTCCTGGATTTGAATTTTGTCTTGTAAGCATTAATTATGTGACTGTAGTTAACTCAATAGCCTGTGGATTCCAAAGCTTTTAAACAAGGCATCTGGACATTCTTGGTTATGTGAATGGGACGAATCACTTCCCTAGCTTGGCCCTCAGTTTCCTCCCCTGTAATATGAGTGGTTATTAATCAATACTTCACATTTATATAGGGTGTCCCAAAACTTTTTGTTCAGCTTTAAGCACCTTAAGTAGCTTAACTCAAACTGCATGGAGGCTTTCGGAACCCCCTGTATTGTGTTTTATAATTTACAAAGAGTCCTTACAACAGCAACCCTGTAAAGTTTTATTTCCCCATTTTACAGACTGAGGACTAGGATAATGAGCTAGTAGAGACTGTGGGGATCACCTCATCCAGCCCCCTCAAGTTTCAGAGCCAGGCTTTAGAATGAGGCCCCCTGATTGCCCATCCAGGGCCCCTTCCGCTGTTCTCTGGAAGGTGTCTGAGGTCCAACCCAGCTCCAGCAGCCCAAGACTCTCCCTTCTGGGAAGGTTCCTGAAGGAGGTGATGGGACACGGCTGGATTTTGAGCTTAGTTGGGATTTGGCCAGAAAGACAGAGAAGAGCGGAGAGCAGCAGAGGCCCACTGGGCCCCCTCCCCGGTGGCCATCTGTATCCTAGCACACTTCAGCCTCTAGTCCGGATGTCATGGTCTGGCCCTTTTGAGAAACAAGGCATTGAACCTGGTGACCCCTCGGGTGTGGTGGGATTTCTCAGGGGGAAACTCCATTTCTACGGTTTTTCCTCTTTACCCCATGCTCTGGGACGGACTGAGACCTTTTGTGCTTTGGCAGACACTGCTGGGACCTATTGACCACCCTGTGGGCAGGAGGAAGAGTGGGTCCTTGACCTTCCTAGGCAGACCCCAGCGGCTTAGGGATAGGTGTGAGGGAACACCCAGAAAACCATAGGAAAACACTGCTCCTGCCCTGGGGCACCTGGCGGGGAAGTAGCAGCTGGCAGGGGAGCGCCGGCCGAGCTCGTGCCAGCTGTTGCCGACCACGACAAACAACCAGCATCTGTCAGCCAGAGAGGACGTGCATGATCTTCCCCGCTCCATCTGCTGCCGCCTCTCCCGGCCCCGAAGCGGCCCTCTCTCTGACGCCCGTGTCTAGAGGCTCTTGGGTCCGAGGAAGCTTTGTCATGGCCCGGTGACACTTCCTGGGAGTCACAAGGTCTGAGTTGCCAGGATCCCAGAGACAGCACGGACTGCCATGGGGGGACATGCAGGCGGGGCACCAGGGGCGGCTCCGGCTCACTGCCAACAGGTCACTTAGCCAGAGCTCAGTTTCCTCTGCTGTAAAGGGAAGGGGTTGGTATTCAAAGAAGTCTAAGGTTTTAGATTTAGAGCTGAAAGGCTATCGAAGCCCGTTTGGTCCAAGCCACACTTTTCACTGAGGAGGAAACTGAGCTCCAGAGAAGGTGAGCAACAACTCCCGTCCCTCTTCGTACCCTTGTTGGCTCTCCCAGCTTCCCATCCCTGCCAGGGCCTTCCCAGGGGGGTTTCCCACCATTTATGCCAAATATACCTGGAACGGACTTGGTGGTTTACGTGTCATAGTCTCCACTAGAATGTGAGCTCCTTGAAGGCAGGGACCATGTTTTTCAACTTTCCCGGCACTTAGCACAGCCCTAGTATATAGTAGGTGCTTACTAAATGCTTGTTGATTAACTGATTGCCTCAGTTATGCTGCCAGGAGTCAGAATGTTCATACGTACGTAACCCTCTGACTCATAGTCTACACTCAGACCTCCACTCACCCAGTCCACACTCCACTACCAGGATCTCTCTGTCACCACCCAGATCCTTTAGACAACATCCCTGAAAAGTAGTCATCCATCTTCTGCTTGAATACTTCCAGAGACAGTGAACTCACCACCTCATTGGGTAGTCTGCTTCCACTGCTGGACATTTCTCATTATGGGAGGTTTATTATCTTGGATAATGCAATTTCCACTCTGATCCAAGGGCTACCTGGGAAAACCATAGAGAATAGGTTTACTTTCTCATCAACATAACCATTATTCGGACATTTGAAAAAAAATCACTAAAATTCAAGTCAATGGCTATTTCTTAAGCACCTACTATGTGCAAATAGTAGCCACATAAAAAGGCAAAAGGAAGCCAGTCCCCACCTTCAAGGGAAGTTCCTTCAGTTGCTCCTCATCCCATAGGGCTCTGGATGTCCTTCTTGGAATGCTCTCCAACTTGAAAGTGGCTAACACATAGTAGGTGCTTCAGAACTACATGCTGAATTGAAGAGCTCGCTGCAGATATCCATTTGGAGCCAGTCTCCTGTGTTCTGGATACTGCATTCTGTCAGAATGGTCTAACTTGGCCGTGGCTTTGTTTCATGGGGTCATAATCCAGAACTGCTATAGCCCATCTGTACCAACTGAGCTCTGCGAAGAGGAAAGGGCTTAGGATTAATCAGAGATCTAGCGTTGGTTAGATCCCATCCCCTTGTTTTATGGCCGAGGCTCACATGATCACCCTGGCAGGATCTGAGCCCAGAGTCACAGTGGATGAAATAGCCGGGTACGCCGTGGCTCATGGTACATCCCTGGTCCACTGAAAGTCCCAGATCAGAACGGATCTTTTCAGCCCGAGACCGGCCGAGCCCCAATTCTCCCGTCCCGTCCTCAGATAATTGACTTTCTGAAGGTCAGAAAACTTTTCTGAAGCCCGAGCTGTTCCTGGGAACCCAGGATGGGGGCCAGAGGTCATGGGCTTAATCCTCTCATCTTCCTCCCTCACAGCCAAGCCAAGCACACTTGTATTTATAAGACCTGCACCAGGAAGTTTATTTTTCTCAGCTCCGCCATGACCTGCGGTCTTTATAATAATAATGATGATGATGACTGACGTTTATGTAGCATTTTAAGGTTTTCAAAGCACTTTCTCTAACTGCCTTCTCTGATTCTCATAACAATCCTGTAACAATCCCAGGCAGAACAATAATTCTTTCATTCGCTTACAAAAGGCGGCCATTTAATCCAGTAGTTCACAGAACGTTAAATATAAAAGAACTGTGGCAAGATAATAACTTGTTTCAAGAGCACTTCTATGTGACTTCCATCAAAAATGATTAGAAGGATGTGACAGGAATAGCCGCATTAACAGCTTGCCCTTCACGTGGGGGCGTGCCGGAGCAAAGCCCCGTACGCCTATGCTCTCGTTGGACACTTAGCACCTTTTGGACGTCGGGCAAAAGTATTTAACTTCCCTGGGCCTTCCCATTCTGTCAAATGTGCGGCTTGGACATGATGAGAGAGATTTCTTCTAGCTGAAGATTCTGGCCCTCACGGCTGGTATCTGGGAGCCCGTGGGGTGTCCCCATTTTACAGAAATTGAGCCAAATGAGATAGAAAGGTGGTCTATTAGAATCCTTAACAGATTGGGGTTTGAGTTCTAATTCTGCTTCTTTCTCATTGTGTGACTTTGGGTACCTCACAACCTCAGTCTGCTTCCCCGTGGGAAAAATAAGTATTTCTAAGGCACTATCCATCTCTAATACCTAGATACAAAAGTGGATAGAGTCCTGGACTTAGAGCCAAGACCTGAACCCAAATCTGCCCTTAGGTACTTACATAGTGAATAAACCTAGAGCCAAGACTTGAGTCCCAATCTGGCCTCAGATACTTACATAGTGAATAATTCGGACATTTGAAAAAAATCACTTAAATTCAAGTCAATAGCTATTTCTTAAGCACCTACTATGTGCTTTTTTTTTTTATGTAGCCACATAAAAAGGCAAAAAGAAGCCAGTCTAGAGCCAAATCTAGAGCTTATCTATTTAAATCTAGAGCTAAGACTTCAGTTCAAATCTGGCCTGATACTTATATAGTGAATAGAGTATTAAACCTTGAGCCAAGATGTGAGTTCAGATGTGGTCTCAGCTACTTAATCGCTGTAGGAGTCTGGATAAGTCATTTAACCCTGATTGAGCTCAGTTTCCTCATTTATGAAAACAAAGATAATGATAGATCCTCGGGATACATGGGAAGATCACACGAGGTAGAGTTTGTAAAGTGCTCTGGATATGTTAGTGATTATTATATTTATTCCAGATTAGACAGAAAGCAAATGGAACAGCTGGGAAGGGTAGGGTCATGGAAACTCCCCTCTGTGGGAAGCCTAGGGAGGAACAGAGAGACAGAAACAGAGGAAGAGAGAGACAGAGACAGAGAGAGAGACACACAGAGAGAAAGAGAAGTCTGGGATATGGGGGAGCGGGAGGAAGGATAGGGAGTGTGGAAGCACTCTGATGTTTTCCCAGCACATTGGGGAGGTGAGTTATTCCTCTAGATTAACCTCCTGGGTTAAAGGGGGCCTCTTGTAGGAAAAGGGAGTGAAGGGAAAGGTGGAAATGTCGGGCAAAGAATGCATCCTATTGGGACTGGAGAGGCCGAGTTCTGCAGAGAGAAGAGCTGGAAAAGTTACCGCTGGTTAAGATGGGTTACAGCTAGAAGAGGTCTAAAATCAGAGAATGTTAAAACTGAAGGGAGTCTTCAGAACCTAGAACCTTAGAGGGGAACCTTTAGAGAGATTGATGGAGTCTTAGAACATCAGGACTGGAAGGGGGTCCTCAGAACCTAGAACCTTAGAGGGGAAGCACTTCAAAAGCTGGATGGAGCTTTAGAACACAAAATTGGAGGGGCCCTCAGAATCTAGAACCTTGGAGGGAAGCTCTTAAGGAGCTGAATGCAGCCTTAGAGCATAGAATCTATCAGGTTCATCCTGTCCAACCCCTTGATTTCACAGAGGAACCTGAGACCCATCAAGGTCATATGAGTAGAGAAGTTTCCGAGGTGGGATTTGAACCCGAGCCCTCGCTGCCCTCCTCTTATGTTTCAGCTGCTTCCTTTGCCCCTCCCTGGGCCCAGTCGGGTCTCGGGGTGAGCCTGACTTTGAGAGTTGGTGGCCAGGCCAAGGCCCTTCCATGGAGGAAGAGGAAGGCCCAAAGGTGCAGTTGATGCCTCCAGGCAGTGCTGGGCCAGGTTGCCTGGAACTGCCAGATCTTTGTGCCAAAGCTGACTTTTTATAGCAGAACAGGCCAGAACCTGCCATGGTGGGAGGGGGCAGGCAGAGGGGGAGCCCTAGAGCAGCGTCAGAACAGCCATATGGGGGGAGGTGATACAGTATAGAGGATCTGGATTCGAATCCTGACTCCAGCACTCCTGGACCCTGGGAAGTCAGTAGTCACTGGCTGTTTTCTTCCATGAAAGGATGGAGCCGACCTCCAGGGTCCTCCCAACATCAGTCTCAGCCCAGCGGGGCCGAGGGGCTCCTCTGCTGTTGCTTTTCCGAGCCCTCCTGGCTTGGGGTGGGAGGTCGTAGTAACTCACTTCATGGACCCCTTGGGTGGTCTGAGGAAGCCTAGAGACAGACTTCTCAGCATCATGTTAATACTGTATCCAATAAAGTACATGAGAATACAGAGCAAACCAATTGTATTGAAATACAATTATCTGAATACTTAAAAACCCCCACAAATCATGCAACAGATGTTCAGGCTCCAGGTTAAGAACCTGGCTGAAGGAATAAGGAAGGCCCCCTCCTCACCTCCCCCTTCACACCTGCCTCCCAACTGGTTTCCTTGACCGGGCTCCCCAAGGGCAGCCTCTGGGTGGCTCCCCTTCCTCCCACCCCTTTCCATCCCTCCCCTCCTCACAGCTCCCCCCAGCCACAGGGCTGGGTTCCCGGCAGGGCTCGGCAAGGTCTGGCCTCCTATCACTGGGCTCTTCCCGACCCCACCCAGTTCCCTTCCTCCCTCCTGCTCCTCCTGGGTGGTCGAGGTCCTCCAGCTTCGGCAAGGAGTCGAGGGGCTCCCCAGCTGCTGCCGGAATGGGAAGGATGGTCCCCGGCAGCTGGATGAATTTCAGCTTCATGTGTTTTCCCAGGGATCCCTGACTACAGGGGACTCCTGATGCTGGAGGACGTGGGGAGGGAATAAGCATTTATGCTTGAGAGGGGATAGTGGGGTGAGGTCGCTGCCAGGAACGCAGATGAAAGCCTGCGTGGGGAGTCCAGGCCAGCTGCCTTCACATAGACCTGACCCCACGTTCCTCACCTACGACCTTAGAGACGGAGACAGATGAAGGAGAGGCAGGAGCAGGTCCAGCCCAGTGTGGACGCGGAGGTGTGTCTAGGGGGGCCTGACCCTCTGATAAGGTGTGACCTTGAGCCATCCATTTACTCTGTTCCCAACTGCTCTTAAGCTGTGGACTCTAAACTTCAGAGTTAGATGTATCTTCGGAGGCCCGGTGCTTCGTATGGATGCTGGCTCAAGGCCACATATCCCCTTCTGGCTCCAGATCCAGCTTGCTTTACACTGTGGCCTCCCAGGAGGGAGTCTATGAGCAGCCTATATAGCACGAATGACAAGAGGGATCGTTTCCTCCAGGAAGGAGGTAGCGCCCAAGAGACAGGCAGAAGGAGGATGGAGGTCTAGAGATGGAGGCAAGGAAGGAAGGTGCACGGGCACAGGGGACAGCTTGTGGAACATAGAGGGATGGCTTCAATAAGTTGGCGTCAGATGATGTAAGACTGTGTTCAAATCCAGCCTCTGTGACCCTGAGCAAGTTATTTCACTTTGTTTGCCTCAGTTTCCTCATCTGCAAAATGAGCTGAGCAAGGAAATGGCCAACCACTCGAATGTCTTTGCCAAAAATATCCCAACTGGGGCCACAGAGAATCAGCTGGGACCGAACAATAATAACGAGGATAGAGACCAGAGACAGGGAAATCAATAAGGAGACCATTGTAATTACTTGCCCAGGCAGTAAGTGACAGAGAAAGAACTGGATGTTGTGGAGTTAGAATTAACGAGAGTCAGACAGTGAAGGAGCAAAGATGGTTCAGAAGCTGCGAATTCCAGTGACCAGAAGATAGTAATGCCCTAGACAGAAATCAGGAAGGGAGAAAGATGACTCAGTGTCTCCTGTTTGATGTGATTTTTTTTGAAGGTCACTGACAGCTACATAGTCCAACCCTTTCAGTTTCCCCATGTAGTTTTTCTAGGCCCAGTGATTTGACATCTTTGAAGATAATTAACTGATCCTTTTTTCACAGATAGATGAATAGATGGATGAATGAATGAAAAATTGAACAAAATGAATTTAATTTCATGAACTGAATCCATGAAATTCACAAAAGGAAATTTCACAAAATGAAAATTTAAATAAATCCATTAAGTACTTACTAAAGCTAGACATTAGGCTAAGTGCTGGTATACAAATACAAAAAGAAAGGCTATCTCTATTTAAATTTACTTTCTATTAAGAGAAAACATATGGATAATATTGATCTAATTGCTGTCCCCAGAAGCAGAGGTAGAAAGTTCAGGTTTGGGATGGGAGAAGGGCCAGAGCAGACTGAATGTTAAGTTGAAATGTATAGTCTGGTGTCTGGGGCCAGCGAGAAATAGTGGTTAACTGGGCTAGTTTGCCCTCAGTCGTGGTTGAGAATATTGAGTCTTAGGACTGGAGTTCCAAAGATAATATAAATTTAATCACTCCCCCAGAACCTAGAGACATGAATTCTGCAGCTCCAGGGTACAGAGGTCTAGAGTTAGGCCCAAGGGAGAAGGTTCAGATGGGGAAAAGCTAAGATTCTCTCATTTATCTTAGGTCTTGACTTCCTCAGCTATTTTGGTTTATCCTTTCCAGTTCAAACATGATCTTTCTGTTTAAAAAAAGAAACTAATTAAGAATTTCTCAGGAATCATTGGATTCTCTGAGAAATGATAGTATGTAAACAATAGTCACACATACACCTTCTTCAAGAATTAAGTAATTCTGCTTTCTTTCCATGTTCCATTTTCACATTCCCATCCACCCCAAGCAGCAGTCCTATCCCTATCTTGAGCTTCCCATCATTTCTGTCCATTCTGAGCTTTAGGTCTTTGAACAGTATCCTTCTCCTTCTATTCCCTTGCCTTCCCTTTTCTCTCTTCACACAGCTATAACGCCAAATTCAACTTTTGGTTATTGAAATTTCACAGTATTGTGTGGGCTTTACTGGCTAGATTTATTTTTAAGGATCATGCCTTAAACCCAAATCATTCTGGCTCTCAATGATTGGTCAGCACTAGGTCCCAGTCCAATCCCCAACCTGGTTATTGTTTGGTCCCATTGGCTCTAAGTGAATGAAAATAGCAACTGTTTCTGTTTTGGCCAGAAACCCTGAAAGTTTTTCCTTCCTCCTGTCTGTCTGTCTCTGTCTCTCTCTGTCTCTCTCTGTCTCTCTCTCTCTCTCTCTCACCATTTCTGTCTGTGTCTCCTTCTTTTGCTTCCTCTTGAGTTTGTAGTCCTCCAACATACCCAGGTTGGTTTTTTAAGAGGCCATCTTTAAAAAGAGGCCATTCTCTACCTCATTTATCTGAGACACAGCAACTGCCTGATCATCCTCATGAGCCATACAGTGACAAGTTCTTGCCTTTGTCCTGTTACCTTCTATCTTGTGCACATCTTTTTCTCTGCTTTTTTTTTAACACAAAAGTCATTAAATTTTATCTTTTTAATGAATAGAAAGAAAAGAAAAGAAAAATGAAAACCAAAATTATTGTAACAAATATGCACAGTCAAGCAACACACATTCCCACATTGGCCAGGTCCAAAAATATGTCTCATCCTAAATCTTGAGTCCATCCCCTTTTATGCACATGCCTTTAAAAGCCTGAACCCCCATCCTTTTTTCCCCTTTTCTTCCTCATCAGCATGTATTTGTATTGTCAGAATTTTTTTCTGGAGAATTTCTCATCCCCCCTGAGCTGATTTCCCCTGCAGACCTTTGGACTCTTCCCATATCTAGGATTTGTAGCAGACTCTGCCCACTTTCCCTGCCCTTCTCTCTTTTGAATTCAAAGATGTTGTGGTCAATTCCCATCATGATTCACTTCATGTTCACTTCAGTTGGCAGCTCCTCCTTGTTGGTCAGAATGGTGTTTCCCTCTTCCCCGTGCTCCACCCTAAAACAGTCATTAAGACAATAAGAGCACATCCTGATTTTAAGGGAGCTTCGAAAGCTACCTAGTACTTGAAATCCACATGACTACTATAACTTTATTTATATAGCATTTATATATTTATAAGCTAGGATTTGTATAGTGCTTTAAATGTGCTATTTCACTTGATCCTCAAGTAACTGCATATGTGCTACAGATGAGGAAAGAGTCTAAGGTAGAATTTGAACTCAGGTCTTCCTGCCTCCAAACTCAGTACCACCATGCCCACTTTGGGATCTGTTTCCAGATGTCATGGAATCCCAGCATTTCCTAAGAATAAAGAGCCTCAATGACTGTACAATGTATTCCAACCCCTATTTGAACAAGAATCTCTGTCTCTCTCTTTCTCTCTGTGTCTCTTTGCCTGTCTCTATCTCTCTCTGTGTGTCTCTTTCTCTCACTATCTCTGTCTGTGTCTCCTTTTGCTTCCTCTTGAGTTTGTGGTCCTCCAATACACCCAGTTCTACTGAACTATTACTTCTTACTTTTCAGATGCATTTTTTCTGTATATTTGTGGTTCACCATCCCCTCTGTTTCTCTTTCCTTGTATTCTCTCACTATGTTTTCTTCTCCACTTTGGAGATTTCTCATGTGAGTTTATCTTCAATACCTGACATATAAGTGATTTCTTTTTAGTTTTCAACATTTACTTCTATAAGACTTTTTTATTTCCATTTTCTCCTCCCCAAGACGGCAAGCAATTTAATACAACTTATGCACATACAATCATGTTAAACATATTTCTACATTAAACATGTTTTGAAAAAAGAATCAGAAAAGGAAAAACCATGATAAAGAAAAACATCACAAAAAATGAAAATAGTATGCTCTGATCTGCATTCAGACTCATACAGGTGATAGCTAATAAGTGAACGCTGATTGATTGGTTCTGAATAAAGTCTAGCTTTCCAGAGTCTTAGTGCAGTCCTGACTTTTCCACTTAGCTTCTGTTAAGCCTGTAACATTCAATCTGAATCCTCATATTAATACCTCTGTGTGAGATGCACTGTTCTTTCAAAGGTGTTTTTCACCATTAAACTGCTCCATATGAGGAATAATTTTTTTCAAAAAATCTTATTTGTTCAGTTCAGTCTATTGATCATGTAACTTTGTTCACTTTTTTACAAATCTCAGGGGCTATGGGCATTTTTGTCTCCAGGGAATCCCAGGCCCCGATATTCTTCTTCCTGTGTTTTACCCACCGCCGTCTGCATTACCTTCGCATAGACATTTGTGGGGAGGATTTTCCTCCCCCGGCCTTTTTGGCTCAGCTTTGCCAGATTCCAAGTAAATATGTCTTTGCCAGCCTGGGTTACGTGCGCTCCATCCCTGGCCGAGAGCCTGTCGCTCCCGGCTTTTAAGCCACATTTCAGGGATCCAGATTTCATTCTCGGATTCTGTCAGCTACGCTTTTCCAGTTTCAAATGGTATTTTTTTCTGTACTTTTGATTCCATCTCTAGGGCTTAGGTGAAATGCTAGGAAATAGACTACATAATAAAATAATGAGACTAATAACAACAACATATAGTGCTTACTATGTGCCAGGAACTATACCAAGTACTTTTACAATTATTGTTTCATTTGGTCCTCAGAACAACCTCAGGAGGTAGATGCTAATATTGTCCCCATTTTACAGTAGGGGAAACTGAAGCAAGCAGAGGTTGAGTGACTTGCTTAGGGACACACAGCTAGTAAGTGTCTGAGCACGGATTTGAACTCGGGTCTCTCTGATTCCAGTGCTGGGCTCTCTCCTCTGCAGCATCTAGCTGCCTCTAATACATGGCATGAAATCAGGCTGGAAAGGTAAATGGGAGTCAGAGTTTGGTAGGTCTTGAGTGCCAAGCTTTAAAAAAATGGTGGTCCTCATTTTTAGATGGTGTGAGACAGGATAAAAGTGGGACGTTTAAATTAGGAATCATTACCTGGGTCTAAGAAGGCAAGGGTATCATGCCATATATTCAAACAGCTGCATAGAACAGGGTTAGGATCTGGAATCACCAAGACCCGAGTGCAAATCCTGCCCCAGAAAAGTCCCTTAAACTCTCTGAGCCTCAGTTTTCTCCTCTATAAAATGGGATTGACAATGTTTACCTCCATAGAGTTGTTGTGAGGATCAAATGAGATCACATATAAAACCTTTGCAGAAATTAGAGTTCTAGTTAGAGTTTTATAGTGTATAATCTGGTGCTCTTTCTCACAAATACAGACTCAAGAGTGTGTGCCTGTACTCACACACACACACACACACACACACACACACACAATCTCTCACATATACACTCTCACAAACATACACACATATACACGCACATACACATACACTCTTTCTCACTCCCATTCTCTGTCTCTATGTCTCTGTCTCTGTCTGTCTCTCTTTTCTCTTTCCCTCTCCTTCTCTCTCTCTTCCCCCCACTCTGTCTCTCTCTCTCTCTCCTGTCTCTCTCTCTGTCTGTGTCTGTCTCTTTCTATCTCTTTCTCTGTCACTCTCTCTGTCTCTCTCTCTCTGTGTGTCTCTTTGTCTCTCTTTTCTCTCTCCCTCTCCTTCTCTCTCTTTCCCCTCTCTCTGTCTCTCTCTCTGTCTCTTTCTTTCTCTCTCTCTCTCTCTCTCTCTCTCTCTCTCTTTCTCTTTCTCTCTCTCTCTCTCTCTCTCTCTCTCTCTCTCTCTCTCTTTGTCTCTCTTTTCTCTCTCCCTCTCCTTCTCTCTCTCCCCTCTCTCTGTCTCTCAGTCTGTCTCTCTGCCTCTGTCTCTCTGTCTCTCTTTGTCTTTCTGTCTCTGTCTTTATCTCTCTCTCTCTCTCTCTCTCTCTCTCTCTCTCTCACACACACACACACACACACACACACACACACACTCACACTCACCCTCACACTCCTAGGTGGGCGTGTGGAAAGGCAGGGGGAGGGGCCCATCGTTGTACCGACAACATCTGGCCTCTGGAAGCCACGGGAGCCTCGTGGGGCCTTCCATGGCCCCGAAGGCCGGCCAGGGCTCTGAGCCGCAGACAAGGTGTGTCGGGCCTGGCAACAACAGGGGCTTTTCTGTGTGTGTCATCATTCCCCACAGCTGGGTCTCCTCCCTGCCAAGAAAAGCCTGTGTGTACAAACAAGGCGGACACCAAGGGATGGAGCCTGGGAGCCGGGGAACAGGGTTGGATCTTCCATTTTAAACAAAGGCAAAGCCTCATAGAGTAGGCACTGGAAAGGACCTGAGAGAGACAGTCAGTCCAACCTTGTCACTTCCCTGAGGAGGGAGCCTAGATACAGAGAGTGCAAGCTATTTGCTCAAGGTCACACAGCAAATGAATGTCACATTCAGAACTCAAATCCAGGTCTCTCAACGCCCCAGGCCTAGGACACCATCCACTGCACCACACTGCCTGTCAGTTTTGTCTTATTTTGAGCTTGACAAAAGCTTTTAAATGATCCAAAAAAAAAAAAATATGAATCAGTCAAGCATGTACCTGATGTCTCTATTTTATTCTCTTGTTTAGTTTATCTGATTCTACGTGATCTCGTGGACTTTTTGTCCATGGGGATTTCTTGGCAGAGTTACTGGAGTGGTTTTCCCTTTCTTTCTCCAATGTGTCTCCTTCCTATAAATAAGGAAACTGAGGCAAGGTTAAATGACTTGCCCAGGGTCACACAGCCAGAAAATATCTGAGGCTAGATTTGCACTATAGATGCTATCTACTGTATAATCCCGGGTGGGGGTTTGGGGAGATGGGGGCAGGGACCGTTGTAATGGCAACATCTAGCATCTGGAAGCTGTCGGAAGGGGAAATGCCTCGCGGGGCTCCTCATCCTCCTCTGTGCCTCTAACAGGAGCCAGTGTTATGTAGTGGTGAGGTTTATAGAGCTCTGCGTCCCCACACCTCTGAGGGGCAGAGGCTATTATTACCCTCAGTTTCCAGATGAAGAAACAGAGCTTCAGACCTTGGTTTCCCCGTTTGTAAAACGGGAGATAATATCTGCCTCACTTAAAAGCTCTCAGAAACACGGTCACATCGAGTTTTTCATGTCTGCAGCCCCCCTAATTTCCTCCTTCTCCCCCACTTTCTCCTGAGAATCTTAGGTGGTGACTTGTAGCCCCCACCCTGCCCAGAGCGGGGCAGCCTCGTAGCTACAAGTGGTCAGGGGCCCCAGATTCCAGTCCTGCCCTCTTTTTTAACAAACCCTTCTCTTCATTCTCTCATTTCTTCCTCATGTTTTCCAGATCAGCCCTGACTCTCCCTGTTGGATCAGGAACAATAGAAGGGTGGGGTAGGGAAGATCAAGGGTGGGTGCCAGTCCCAGGAGGTGGGGCTTCCTGGGAAATCTCCCTTCCCCATCACTCACCATGGCCCAGGTGCAGAGAATCTCCCAATCTTCCTCAAGACCGCTCCAGGAAGTGGGAAATAGGCCCAGAAATGGTGGGCAATTGGGCTCCAGGCTGATTCATGGCACGCAGACGGGCGTGTGCTCCCCGACTTAGCCCAGCACTCCTCCCTCTAGACAGGCTGGTCTTGAGCATCAAACCGGGAAAGCTGGAAGATGGGCGGGACCCAGCCCAGCTCCCAGACCCTCACTGATCCATAGCAAATGGTCAATACACAAGCGTTTTGTGAGCATCTGCTCCCTAGCGGGCGCCCTGCTAGTCATACAAAGAATGAAACGGAATCAACAATGGACCGAGGCCCTTCTAACCTATTGTGGATCCAACATATGAATTAAGAATTCTGTGTGTGTGTGTGTGTGAATGTGTGTGTGAATATGTGTGCTGTATGAGAGCGTGTGTGAGTGTGAGTATGTGTGTGTGTGTGAATGTGTGCTGTATGAGAGCTTGTGTGAGTGTATGTGTGTGTGTGTGAATGTGTGTGTGAATATGTGTGCTGTATGAGAGCGTGTGTGAGTGTGTGTATGTGTGTGTGTGTGAATGTGTGCTGTATGAGAGCTTGTGTGAGTGTATGTGTGTGTGTGTGAATGTGTGTGTGAATATGTGTGCTGTATGAGAGCGTGTGTGAGTGTGAGTATGTGTGTGTGTGTGAATGTGTGCTGTATGAGAGCTTGTGTGAGTGTATGTGTGTGTGTGTGAATGTGTGTGTGAATATGTGTGCTGTATGAGAGCGTGTGTGAGTGTGTGTATGTGTGTGTGTGTGAATGTGTGCTGTATGAGAGCTTGTGTGAGTGTATGTGTGTGTGTGTGAATGTGTGTGTGAATATGTGTGCTGTATGAGAGCGTGTGTGAGTGTGAGTATGTGTGTGTGTGTGAATGTGTGCTGTATGAGAGCTTGTGTGAGTGTATGTGTGTGTGTGTGAATGTGTGTGTGAATATGTGTGCTGTATGAGAGCGTGTGTGAGTGTATGTGTGTGTGTGTGAATGTGTGTGTGAATATGTGTGCTGTATGAGAGCGTGTGTGAGTGTGAGTATGTGTGTGTGTGTGAATGTGTGCTGTATGAGAGCTTGTGTGAGTGTATGTGTGTGTGTGTGAATGTGTGTGTGAATATGTGTGCTGTATGAGAGCGTGTGTGAGTGTGAGTATGTGTGTGTGTGATATGTGTTAGGGACGGTTGGTGTGTGGGGTGTGTGGAGTATTGGTGTGGTTAATGTGGTGAATAGTGTGCTGTATGAGGCGGTGGAGTGTATGTGTGTGTGAGTTGGTGTGAATGTGTGGGAACTATGTTGTGTGTAAATGGGAGGGTGTGTGAGTGTGTGTGTGTGTGTGTGTGAATGTGTGCTGTATGAGAGCTTGTGTGAGTGTATGTGTGTGTGTGAATGTATGTGAATATGATGCTGTATGTGGCGTGTGTGAGTGATAATTGTGTGTGAGTAAGTGTTGAATATATGGCTATAAGCGTGTGTGAGTGTATGTGTGTGAGTATTGAAGGGTTGAATATGGCTGTAGAGAGCGTGTTGATGTGAATATGTGTGTGTGGTTGAATGTCTGTAGATGTGTGTGAATGTGTGTGTGAATGTATGTGTGAATATGTGTGCTGTATGAGAGCGTGTGTGAGTGTATGTGTGTGTGTGTGAATGTATGTGTGAATATGTGTGCTGTATTGAGAAAATGTGAGTGAAGTATGTGTTTGTGTGAATTGTGGCTATAAAACTAAGTTAAGTAATATGTGTGAATTATATATTGCTTAAGAACTTATGTGAAGTATATTGTGTGTGTGTAATGTGTGTGTTGAAATAATATCTTAAGAAGCGTGTATGTAGTATTGTGGTGTGAATGTTTATGGGCGATGGTGTATTGTGTGTGGAATTGTGTTGATAATAATGTGCTGATGAAAGGTATGTAATTGTGTGTGGTATGTGAATGTGTGGAATATGGCTTAAGGAGAGCGTGTTGTGTAATGTGTGTGTGTGAAATGTATATATGGAAGCTATTGAGTGTATGAAATGTTGTGGAATGTAGTGTGAATATTGGATAATATGAGAAGCGTGTGTGAGTTATTGTGTGTGTGTGTGGAAATGTGTGTGAATATGTGGCTATAATGAGAGCGTGTGATGTAGTAATGTGTGTGTGTGAGTGTGTGCTGAGGAACTTATGTGAAGTGTTGTGTGTAGTGGAATTGTGAAAATTATGTGCTGTATGAGAGCTTGTGTGAGTGTATGTGTGTGTGTGAATGTGTGTGTGGAATAAGTGTGCAATAGGAGCAGGTGTGAGTGTGAAGTGTGTGTTGTGAATGTGCTGTATGAGAGCGGAGTGTATGTGTGTGTGTGTGAATGTGTGTGTGAATATAATGCTGTAGAGCGTGGTGAGGAAGTGTAATGTGTGTGGATGTGGAATAGGTGTGTGTGAATATGTGTGCTGTATAAGCGTTGAGGTGAAAGTAAGTAAATATGATGTGTGAAATTTAAAGGAGAGTGTGGATGTATGTGTGTGTGTGTGATGAAGTGAATATGTGTGGCGAGAGCTGAGGATGTATGTGTGTGTGTGTAATGTTGAATATTGATGCTGTAAGGGCGTGTGAGTGTGATATGTGTGTGTGTGAATGTGTGTAGATGAGAAGCTATGGTAGAATTGTGTAATGTGAAAGTGGGTGTGAATAATTGTGCTGTATAAGCTTGTAGAGTGTATGTTGTGTGTGGGAATGATGTGTGAATATGTGGCTGTATGAGAGCGTGTGTGAGTGTGAGTATGTGTGTGTGTGTGAATGTGTGCTGTATGAGAGCTTGTGGTGAGTGTGTGTGTGTGAAATGTAAAGAATATATGTGTTAGAGCGTGGTTGATGTATGTGTTGTGAATTATGTGTGAATAGTGCTTAGAGAAATGTGGTGTATGTGTGTGTGTGTGAAATATGTGTGAATATAAGCAATAAGGAGTTGTGTGAGTGTATGTTGTGTGTGTGTAATGTGGAAATGTGCCATATGCTTGTGAATATGATATGTGTGTATGTAATGTAATATGTGGGTTTGTGCATAGAGAAGAGTGGTGAAGTGTAGGTGTGTAAGTGTGTTGAATATGTATGTAATAGGCTGTGTGAGTGTATATGTGTGTGTGTGAATGTGTGCTAGGAGATAGGGTATGTGTGTGTGTGAATGTATGTGTGTGTGTGTGTATGAAAATGTGGGAGTGTATGTGTGTGTGTGAATGTGTGTGTGAATATGTGTGCTGTATGAGAGCGTGTGTGAGTGTATGTGTGTGTGTGGAATATTATGCGATAGCGTGTGGATTAATTGGTGTGATAGTTATGAATGTGGGATATATGTGCTGTATGAGGAAGCGTGGAGAGGTGATATGTGTGTGTGTGAATGTGTGCTGTATAGAAATTGTGTATGATGGGTGGTGTGAATTATGTGGAAAGGACGATGAGGCGGGGAGTGTTGGTGTGTTTGTGAATGTATGTGTGATAGTGCTGAGAGCGTGTGTATGTTTGGATAGTAATGTGTGTGAATATGTGCTGTATAGGAAGCATGTGTGAGGTGTGTGTGTGTGAATTTATGTGTGAATATGTGTGCTGTATGAGCGAGTGAAGGGGAGTATGTAGATTGGTGTGTGAATATATGTGCTGCATATAAGGCGTGTGGTGTAATATGTTGGATATGTGTGCTGTAGAGGAGTAGTATGTGTGTGATGTGGAATGTTTGTGTGTCTGGTAGAAGTGTGGTGTGTGTGAGTGAGTGTGAGTGAGTGGGTCCTTTCACTAGCTGCTGGAGAGACGAGGAGCGGCTGGTGTAGAGCCGGGAGGGGAAAGTGCCGGCCACAGCCGGGGGCAGTGTGGGCGGCTGACACAGAGCAGCTGGGAAGGGTGGAAGCCTATGTACTATGTGATAAGAGGCAACATTACTTGTAACAATATGTTACATCATGTGGTATATGACAATATGTATCATTGGGGATACTACATAGGATACACTATGTAGGATACACTACAGAATGCCCTGCAACATAATATACAATATGTATTGTTATATGTAATAGTAACACCAACGATAGTAAGTTAAATAACATTTAACAGAACAAGCCCCCCTTTGGTTCCCCAGCTGACAGGGAGCAGCTTGAACCCGTAGAGGGAGGGAGGGGTGCGGTCAGACCAGAGATGTGCTCAGGAACTCTCCATCCCCTGGAAACTCAGTTCAGAACCTGTCCTGCGCCAAGCACGGGTCCATCTGTATCCGGCAGGAGGGCCTGAGCGGGGCCTGGGGCCGCTCCTGCACCTGCGGGACGCCCTCTGCTCCTTTGGGACCCCGCGCCGGCTCTGTCCCACCCCCACTCAACCGTGCTCTCTCTGTGCCCCCACAGGTCTCGTCTGTGACCGGGACCGTCTGACTTTCAGCTTCTGCGAGACCCTTCTCCTCCTGGGCAGGTGCCACTTGCCAAGCGTCAGGACCCAGTGCTGCAAGACCTGCAGCCGGGACAACTACGGGGCCCGAGACCGGGGCGACGAGCGGGCGTCCCGCCGCTGAGCCCGCCGCCCGCCCCCTCCCCTCGGAGGGGTAGTTCACGGATCTGAGGAGGCAGCCGCTCCCTCCCTTTGCCCACCTCCGGGGGCAGCACGGAAGGTCGGCCCTGGCAGGAGGGACTCCGGTGCTCATCACAACCCAGGGAAGACACTACTGTTGTTACGATTATTGTTATTTTTAATAACATTATGGTAATTATTATTATTTTAAAAGCACACCCCGTGGGGCGGATTGTTCCACAGCTGAGAAGGATGTGGTCTTACCTCATAACCCACTTCCCTGGGGAGAGCACTCTCTGAGCGTCCCCTCATCTCAAGCCCCCACTCACTCACTCACTTGCCCTCAATGGTGCTAACCAGCAGGATCTCCTGCTCTGTCACCTGTCCGACGGGGACAGACACCTCGACTTCCTGGGAATGGGGGACGCTCCCCCCACCTCTCCCCAAAAAGGTTCTTAATGTTTTTTATTCTAATGAAGGTTCAAGGAACCCCAACTTTTTGTATTATAAATAAATATCTATTATCCCAAAGAACAGGTCTCCTCTTTGCTTATTAGGGGAGGGAGGATGGCAGGAAGTGGAGCTGAGGAAAGTTGGAAATTGGATGTGACTCTGGGATCATCTGACTTCAAAATGGATCCCCCTGGACTAGGAACCAAGAGGGTGCAAAGTAGTCAAGAGGGACAAGGATGGGTGCAAGGCACAGGAGACCCTGAGGATCCCTTTCATTGTGGCTAATGGCAGTAAAACTCCTGAGCTCCATTGGCTCCCTTCTCTTCTCTCATCTGATCCCCAACCTAGGAGCCCCCAAATGCCAGGAATGGGCTTGTCCAAGCTCCCGCTTCAGGACTGGCTCCCACTGTCTGGCTTCCAGAAGAGCTGACTGGGGCTGGGACACAGAGATTCGCCACCCACTTGCAGCTTTCATGGCCATTCTTGTTCCATCCCTCTGGCTTTCCAAGGGGCTGGATAACAGATCACAATTATCCATCACTTTGAGATTTACAAGGGATGGCGAGGCAAAATGGACCCATGATTCACTGGCATAGGAAACTTCCAGGTGAGGGAATCCCCTCTGAAACTCAAGGTCTTGGCAAGTTGCTTGTCTGGAGCATCGAGAAGCTAAGCGATTTGCCGAAGCTCACACAGCCTGGGCAGTGTCTGAGGTGGGTCTCGAAACCAGATCTTCTGGGCCTTCCGGGGCCTTTCCACTATATCATCTGCCCTTCCAAAAGAGTTACAAAGCTCTGGCTTTCTGTCACAACAACCTGGCGAGACAGGAGAGTCGATTCTATTTTACAAATGGGAATAATTAAGCTGTGGTCAAGTGATTTACCCACCACCACCCGGCTGGTTACTGGTCAAAGTCAGGATTCAAATGTACATCTCCTGCAGCCAGGTCCACAGCTTTCCCCTGCGCCCCTCCGTTTCCCCTCCTCTTACACAGAATCCAAACTGTTCTCTAAACAGGGGGGCAGGAATTACTATTTTTGTTTAATGAGGAGGACCCTGGAACCAGGAGCTGTGAAAGGCTCATAAGAGTCTTCACTGGGGGGCTCCCCATTTACTTTGATCAGAATGGAGTGGCCAGAAGACCAGAAGTCGGGAGCTGGCGGATGACCCATTGGCCACGGGAGAATCCCCAGATCCTGAGCACCCGGTTGGATGCCCTTCTTGGAATTCACCCGACTACTGCTCCGGATCTCTATAGCACCCTCTTCCCAAGGTGTCTCCTGATGCGCGGAGCCTTCTGCCGCGGCCCAGGTATAGTTCTGAGGAAAAGGGGGAGCTTTTCAACCACGGTCCAGGAACTTGGTAAAAAATAAAATTTAGATTATGCTATTCCAATATGCGTGATTTCTTTTGTATCTTATCCCTCTGCTGCATTTAAAAATATGATTCTGCAAAGGGTCCATGGGTTCCATTCACTAGCTCACCAAAGAGGTTCAGGACATAAAGGGTCAAAGCCTAACTCAAGAATCATTTCCATGAAGCCTTCCCTCCTCTTCCACTGGCAAGGACATTGTTTACTGCCTCTCCAGTGCCTTTATCACATGTAACAGTTACGTGGGTCTTGCCTTCTCTTCCTACCAGCTAGTAACCTCCACAAGGGCAAGATTCAGTTAACAAGCATTTATTATGCACCTTCTGTGTTCCAGGCAGTATGTTGGATAGAGAAGAATTCTGAGACAAAAGTGAGATCAGTTCCTGTTCCCAAGGAGCTTACAGTCTACTAGAGATGCCCCCTCCCCTCCCCCCAAAAAAAGAGTTTTGCTCTGTACAGCTACAAGATTATATGTGGAGCCCAAGGACATTAGATCATCACGCCTTTTCCACTAACATTAGTAATATCATTCCCTGGAGCAAAGAGAGGAAAGGACATGGGAGTGGTACGTAAGCGGAGGCAGGCCGGATGGCAAGGTGCCCACCTTGGCTAAACTCTGGTGTCTGGGTAGAGCTTGTGCTCTCCCTATAGTTAGCACTTAATACAAGTTTGTTGGATGGATAAATGTTTGGTTACATGGATTGATGGATGACTATACGGATGGTTGGATGGATGGATGGATGGATGGATGGATGGATAGTTGGATGGTTGAATAGCTGGATAGATGGATGGATGGATCAAATAATTCACAACATCACGGATTTTTCATTTTTAATTGAAGAGCTCATTTATTCCTGCTAGGTACTGAGCACCATGCCAGACTATTAGCAAAACAGGCGTAGGACTCGCTGCCTGCCTTGAAGGCACTGCTACTCTAGAAGGGGAGGGAAGACTGAAAGATTTAGGGAAAATCGTGAAGATCTAGGGAAGCAGAGGCATTTTTTTGGATTTCAGGTACCGTTCAACTCTACGTTGTCTATGACTTAAGAAGCAGTTCAGACAGTAAGAGCTTTGGGAGTTCAAAGAAGGGATCCATTTTTGGAGGCTGGACTTTATAGGGAAGCTCTCCCTTATGGTGGATCTTCAAGAAGAAACAGCATTTATATCACACTTTCAGGTTGACAAATCCTTTTTATGATCATAATTTCATTTAAGCCTCATTACTTCATCACACCCCTGTGAGGCGGGTCCCAAAGGTATTGTTATCCCACTTTTCAGATGGGAAAATTTCTCAAGATCCCTGATGATGGAAGATGAAAACTGGAACCGAGTCTCTTAGCCATATCCCACAATTTCTCCCTTTCACAATCACACATATATGAGGAAGGTCATTTGTCATTTTGTCCAAATGATGACCAGGGGGCAGAGCCTGACATGGGCCATTTTTCATCCTTGTGAAAAGCACGGGGGAAAACTCTGTGCAGGGAGTCCCCGGGAGGCACATGGCTCCCTACCCAGGGCCATTCCAGGGCAACATCTGCCTGCCACCTCCAGCTGACCAGGAAGGTCTGGCTCTGTTTGTTTCCTTCCAACCTTGGAATTTGGGTTATTTAGAGATTCTTCAGGCTGTGCTGGGTTGGGCTGTTTGCTCCCAGTAGCATCCTGATCCTATTATGTGTCCTTGGCTCCCACCCCTTGTTCCCTCTTTCTCTTCCTCTTCTCTTCCTCTCTCTTATTATTTCCTCCTTCCTCTCTCTTTCATCCTTCCCCCTTTTCTCCCCTCAATCTTTTTACTCTGCTTTTTCTTCCTCTTACATTCTCCCATTCTCTCCTCTTATTCTTTCTACTTCTTATGTTCTCTTCACTTCTCTTTTTTTCTGCTTCTCCTCCATTCTTCTCTTCCTCATTCTCCCTCCCCTGTCCTTTCTTCACATTCTCTTCCATCTATCCTCCTTCCACTTCTTTCTCACAGAATTCTCCTGCCCCTTTTTTTCTACCTTTCTTTACATTTTCTTACTCTCTTCTCCCTTCTTTCTCCCTCTTCTTTAAGTCTCCCTGAATCTATTTTTATTTACAAAATTAAAAAAAAAGTTCCCCACATTTGCTGCCTATTATGTGAAATATGACTTCCTGTATTGTCCTACACCCCCCTCCTTTTAGCTCCCATGGAGTCCAGGAAGTGAAGAATGAGCCTCCTCAGTCTTGCTGTGAGTTCATGGGTTGTGGCCAAATCCCTTCTTGGGATTTCTTTATGTGTCCAAATCAAAGAGTCCCGGATGGATGGATGCTGTCCGATAATTCTAATGTGTATATTCTAAGAGGGCCCTGCTAGAAATAGACTACCTTTCCAGAATCACGAAATAGGATTCCCAGAACCACCAAAGGGGACCTTCCTGGCCCTAGAGTCCCTGCTCTGCCTAATGGGAGGGTTGAACTTTAGTTCCTCCCATTAAGTAGAACAGGGTCTTACTTTTAAATGTGTATCCCCAGCTCTTAACACACAATGAGCACTTAGTAAACACCTCATTCATTCATTCATCAAATCATTCATTCACTCCTTCCCTCATTCATTCATTCTATAAGGGGAAACTGAGGTCTAGAGAGAAGAGGGAATTGACCAAGGTGGTTGACCCCCAATCTTGGAGAGCCTTTGACTCCCAATTAATTTCTTTTCCTATTTGCCCAAGGGAACTGGAAGCCATCCAGTCCACTCACAACAAATGAAGACATTTAGCCTTTGTTCATAATCCGTACAAAGTATGTGTACACACACTACAGCAGAGGCTCCTGTCGTCTCATGAGGGCATCTGGGAGCCAAAAGGTGAGCAAGGCTGAGGCAAGACGAGCCTTGGACAAATTAATCTCACTTGTGCAGTATCTGGACAAGGTGGATTATATTGTCGTTTTCTGCCTTGATTAGACTATGCCTGGAATATTGTGCCTGGATCTGGATGCTGCTTTTAGAAGGCACCTTGGGAATCATCCAAAAGAGGGCTGCTAGTAATAGTAAAGATAATATTAAATGAGAAACCAAAGAACTTTAAAGTGCTCTCTAAGGGCTAGCTGGTGTTAGTAGGAATAATCCAATGTTGTTCATTTGTTTTTCAGTTGGGTCTGACTTTTTGTGACCTCTTGTGGGTCTTCTTGGCAAAGATACCAAAGGGATTTGCCATTCCTTCTCCAGCTCACTTTACAGGTGAGGAAACTGAGGCAGACAGGGTTAGACTGATGAGGGAAAGATTCCAATCTTTGATTCCCAACCCCCCTAGCTAATGTAAATTACCCTTTGACTCACAAATCCTGGTCCCTTTGAATTCCAATAGAAGTTCCGGACCTGTCCCAGCCCCACCCGGATCTGAGCCAACTTTGGGGCTACACCCCAAAGCCCCTCGAGCTAAGTCTCCGACTTAAAAGGACCACACTGGGAACCCCTCTTTGCAGAGATTCCAAACATGGTCGCCATGTGAGGACCCTCTGTCCACTGGACCCTCTGTCCAGTGCCCTCCTTATCTCTACCTTCACCTATCTCCTACTTCTAAACTCAGTAATAAACCTCCTTTATTAATCTAGCTCTCTGGGCCAATAA
Organism: Sarcophilus harrisii; assembly: GCF_902635505.1. Classification (NCBI taxonomy): domain Eukaryota; kingdom Metazoa; phylum Chordata; class Mammalia; order Dasyuromorphia; family Dasyuridae; genus Sarcophilus; species Sarcophilus harrisii. The sequence goes on from NC_045427.1 coordinate 628,961,916, forward strand.
ATGCTTTTATTGGGAATCCGTGCCGCTACTAGACCTTATACCGCCGTATCCTTGCGCCGAATCCCAGGGGGTTGCAGGGGAACTCTATTTGACTCCCTGTACCCCAAACCCGCCACTAGACCTAACTAAACCCTAATTTCATTTAGGTACCCCAAATGTAGACCTCAACATGTGGTCTACACCTCAACATTTGGTTCCTGACCTCAACAAGATGACTCACCCAGGGTCCCAAGCTATGGTGTCTGAGGCCAGATTTGAGCTCAGGAGGAGGAGTCTTTAGGATCCCAAGCCCGATGCTCTCTGCACTGTAGTGCCATCTAGCCGACCATAATTTGTTATTGCTCTTAATAGTCATGGTAATTATGGGTGTTGATAATGAAAATGGACAAAGCTTGAACTATAAGACTTGCTGGCGATGTTATTGTTGCTTGTTCTTCATTTCCGGTGGAGGAGCCCATCGTGGCGTGATGTCTTGACTCCCTGTAAACTGGATTTAAGTGAAGCAATTGCAGTGGACAAACCTAGAGTCCAGAGGACCTAATTGAGCCTTGCTGGCTGGGTCAGGTAACTCTGTCTGCCTTAATTTCCCCATGTGTAAAATGAGCTGGAGAAGGAAATGGCAAAGCACTCTCTCTGCCAAGAGAATCTGCCCACATGGTCTGTGTCCCAAAGACATTGTAAAATACAACATGTGCAAGAACGTTTGTAGCAGCAAAGAAGTGGAAAATGAGTGGATGCCCATCAGCTGGTCATGGCGGGATAAATTATGATATATGAACATTATGAAATATTATTGTTCTATAAGAAACAATCAGCAGGAGGATTCCAGAAAAGCCTGGAGAGACTGACAGAACCTAATGCTGAGTGAAGTGAGCAGAACTGGGAGAACCCGGTGTACAGCAACAAGGTTATAGAGCAACTGTGAAGGACACGGCTCTTCTCAGCAATGCAATGGTTCAAGGCAATTCCAATAGACTTGGGATGCAAAGTGCCATCTGCATCCCAAGAGAGGTCTATGAGACTGAATGTACACCAAAGAATAATGTTTTCACCTTTTCTTATTATTTGTGATCATTTGTTTGCTTGTTGGTTTCTCCTTTTGATCTGATTTTTTTCTCGTGCAGCATGATGAAGATGGAAATATGTTTAGAAGAAATGCACATGTTTAACCTATATTGGATTGCTTGCTGTCTGGGGGAGGAGGAAGGAAGAGAGAAAAATCTGGATCACAAAGTTTTGTAAAGGTGAATGTTGAAAACTATTTCTGCATGTATTTGGAAAAATAAAAAGCTATCAAATGTCAAAAATGAAAAAGCCATTCTCATCCAGAGAGAGCACTATAGAGACTGAAGATTGAATGAGGATCAAAGCATAAGATTTTTACCTTTTTTTTCTCCTGATTTTTCCCTTTTGTTCTGATTTTTCTTTCACAACATGACTAGTATAAAACATGTTTAAAATGGTTGCATATAACATGAAAACTGTTTGGATCTGCACACATACATTGTATCTAGGATATACTAGGACATATTCAACATATATAGGACTGCTTGCCATCTGGCGGAAGAGGGTGGAGGGTGGGAGGGAAAAATCGGAACAGAAGTGAGTGCAAGGGATAATGTTGTAAAAAAATTACCCTGGCATGGATTCTGTCAATAAAAAGTTACTATAATAATAAAAAAAAATAAAATGGTTGCGTATGTATAACCTATATCAGATTGCTTGTTTCTTTGAGAAGGGAAGAGGTAAAGGAAGGAAGGAAAAAAACTTTGGAACTCAAAATCTTACAAAAGGGATCTTTATATATAATTGGAAAAAATAAAATAAAATACTATTGAAGGAAAAAAAAAACCCCAAATGGGGTCACAGAGAGTCATTTATGAAAATGACTCAATAACAACAGCATTGCACAATGTCACTGGCCTCGTTCTCTCTTCCAGAGTCATCCAAGTCCAGTGGCAAAACAAGTTAGAATGATTGGCAATGGCTTGGTCTGCAGCGGGCGACCTGGGCATCCCTGCTACCTGCCTAAGCTCTAAGTGCTCCACACACCTGCTTCAGCTGCCTTCACGGCCATTGTTCTGGGCCACTCATTCTGCTGGAGAAGTCTTCCCACACTTGTGGTAAACACTCCCCAACTCCCCAACAAGCTGAGCCCTGGTTCTGCTCAGGACTCTGCACATGCTACAGCTTCTTAGTGGGGGGATTAGCTGAACCCAGCAAAGGTGGATGAACAGCCCTGAAAAGGGCTCCCCAAGGCCTCCCACCAGAGGTGCTACTGCTCCTCAACCGCCCATACACCCCACCTGCACACCTAGCTGCCCAAAGTTATTCTAGACATTAACTAATGCTATTAACAATTACTCGTGGTAATTTTATTAGTAACAAAAGCAGATAAACCTTAGAGAACTATATAAAGGCTAGCTATTATCATGCTAGCTATTATTTAGCCCAGAGAGGACAAGAGACCCAACTTCATGTACTGGAAAGACTGTTGCAGAGAAAAAGGTTTAGCTTTGTTCTGCTTGGCCCCCCAAGGCAGATCTAGGAACAACGGGTGGAAGATGAGGTGAGGCAGATTTAAGCTCAAGATTTCCTTGATTTCTTAAAAGATGTTGTCCAATCTCTTGTTTTCATCCTGGCTTTCAGGTAGTCCAATACTTCTTAGATTTTCTCTTCTGGATATAGTTTTCAGGTCAGTTGTTTTTCCATTGAGGCATTTTACATCTTCTATTTTTTCATTTTTTAAAAAATTTTGTTTGACTGATTCTTGAGTCATTCACTTCCATTTATTTGTCCAATTGTAATTTTAGTGAATTATTTTCTTCAGTTATAAGCTAATATTTCCTAACAATTAGAGTTACCTCAAAATAGAAACCAGCTGTCTGGTAAGGTAATGAGTTCCCCTTTCATGTAGAGGCTGGCTGACTGCTCATTGGGGATACTGCAAAGTAACTTCCTGATTGGTCTCTAGATGACCATGAATATCCCTTCCAGCTTTCAAATCCCATGATTTCATGAATTGACAATCTGTCAATGTTTTCAGCTGTGGCCAGTAGGGATAGCATAGAGCTGATCCCTGTAACCATGACCCTCTGATGGAGATTAGAAAGGGGATCTCTGGAAGAAGGGGATCCTGAAAGCTGAAAAAAGGTTCATCTAATATTGAGATTAGAAAGGGGATCTCTGGAAGAAGGGGATCCTGAAAGCTGAAAAAAAGATTCATCTAATATTGAAGTTAAGTAAGGTTATGGGCAGAAGAAATCTGTATTTTAAGAGACAACAATTTGAATGGAAAAAACCAGAACAACAATCCCAAGGAGAAATTCTGGTGTTTAAATAGGGGTTTAAGGCATAGTTTGACCACTAGGTGGTATCATTAGCCACTAAACTGATGCTGTTCAGTGAAAAGGAGCTAGTGCCAGATTGTAGCTTTTCACCTTGTGATTATGTACTCCATCCCACGGAACTGGGAACCTGTCCGGTTCTCTGTGGTTCGCAGAGACTGAATAGCCTTCTATTTCTGGGCATATGTGCAAATGCACATGTGGACACATACACCATCTTTTGTCAGTCTAGAGGTCCCAGTCATTGTGCTTTAACCAATTAGATCAACTCCGATCCTCACCCACAGGCCAAATTCAACCTCCTCCCTGTTCTTCCTATTTTTCAAATACATTAATTATACAGTCTTCACATAATAGTGTCAGCTTCCCCATGGGAATCAATAGGCATGTTCAAATACTGTACACAGTGTTTTGGTGTAGGGTTTTTGGTATAGGATTAATAAAAGAAATAAATTATATAGAAACACAGATCTACTACATTGCTGTCTGTATATCCAGTTTCTCTGGATCCATGCTAACCAAAATCTAGGAGTTCTAGGAAAGGCACAGTTCAACTTTTTAAAATTCTCTGTGGCTGTTCCTCCCTTGGGTGGGAAAAAATGTAGAAAAACAAAACACATGATAAAGCATTTTTAAAAAATACACAGAAGGAAGTTCAGAAAGGGACAAAGATAAGCAGGGAAATTCTGTTATTGTGTTAAATGTAATATACTGCCTCTGAGAGAAGTTCCCCATTTCATAAGCAATCCGATTTTGTTCTATTCTTTGTATTTTTTTTTTAATATTCTTGGTGTTTGTCAAGTTCGTAATTTAAAAAGAAAATAGAAACAGATAATAGGATCAAAGATGTAGAGCTAGAAGAGATCTCTGAGTTCATCTAGTCCAACCTCATCACTTTACAGTTGGAAAAATGAGGTCCAAACAGCAAAAGGGACTTACCCAACATCACACAGATAATAAGTAGTTGAGCTGGCACTGACAATCAGGTCCTGACTCCAAGTTGAGTGCTTCTCTCCTGACTACCATGACGCACCAACCGAACCTCCAGGAGAGTCAGCGTCCAGGAGAGCCGTTTATTAAATGAAAGAGGTGAGATTTCTTTGGGTTCTGGATCCCAGTTACTGCTCTTCCTTAGTGCATGGGTTGTGAACTCAAGAGATGACAGGCAGTCTTCCAGCCAGTATTTTTCCTTTCAATGTCCTTTTGCAGCCAGGGACCTCCAGCTGCTTCTTACCAAAGTCAAAATTAATGGAGGGAAGAGATGTAGAAAGCTGCTCTCTGCCCCCTTGCCACTGGGCCTCATCTGGACCCCTGCATCCTTGATGTCAAGTCCTTCAGTTCACATTTTCTGTGGCCATCCCTATGGCCAAGAGATACATCCTAAATCACTTTCTTTGTTGTTGTTTTTTTCATTTATGGGAAGGGCTGGCCCTAGACACAGAGCAGTAGGAGATAAGGATGCTAACTCTGAGGCAGCTGGTGGTACAGCACAACTCCAAACTTGGGATATTGGAAGTATCCAAGAGATTCTGTGAAGGAAAAGGTTTATAATGGCAGACAAGTGACCCAGCAACTGCCCTCGTGGTTGCTCTGTCTGTCTGTCTGTCTCTCTCTCTCTCCCCACTCTTCTTTCTTTCCTTCTTTCTCTTCCCTCCTCCTCCTTTCTTTCCTCCTCCTCTTCTTCTTTTTCTCATTTATCTCTCTATATGTCCTCTCCTTTTCTCTTCTCTCTTCTTGTCTCTTTCTCTGTCTCTGTCTGTCTCTGTCTCTTCCTTTCTTTTTCTTCCACTTTTTGTTTCTTTTCTCTTCTATCTTTCCCATGTCTCTGCCTCTATCTCTCTGTGTTTCTTTCTCTCTGTCTCTGTCTCAGTTTCTATCCTTTGTCTCTGTTTCTGTCACACACACACACACACACACACACACACACTGAAAATCTGTGAGATACTTCTTAGTCTCAATTACATGATTTCCAAATGGTCTAAATTCGTCAGTAATTGTTCTGAATAAAGCATGGTATCCAATCACTCGCTTAGTTATACCTCTTAGCTGAAAGTATGTAAAGTAACACCTGTCTAATTAAAGTATATTTGACATTTACACACCACTCCAGTGTTGTAGATAGTGCAAAGATTACATGGCCATTTAACAAATAAGGAAACTGAAACTTAGGGGAAAAAAATTGCCCATGGTCTTACAGCTAACATGTAAAGACTAGATTCTAATTACTGTATCCAGTCAGCCAACAAGCACTTATTAATGCTTACTGTGTACTTTACTGTCAGAAGCAAAGAAAGGTCAGGAGCAATCCCTGCCTTCTAAGAGTTCGTGTTCTGGTCCCAAGGACACAGCAGGAGCTGAGGGGATGCACCTTTAAGACCACCAGCCTAGATTTATTGCTATAAGCAGCAGACTCATGGGATTTGAACCTGACGAGCTCTTCACATCCAACTTAGTGGAGGACACAGTGGAGGGAGGGCCCATCCTGGAGTCAGGAAGGCCTGAGTTCATATCCAGCCTTGGACACTGACTAGCTCTAGTACTCTACACAAGTAATTTATCTTCTGCTTGCTGTAACTTCTTGTCTAAAAATGAGCTGATATAAAGGAGAGAAAGGGACCCACGTATGCAAAAATGTTTGTGGCAGCTCTTTTTGTCGTGGCCAGAGACTGGAAATTGAGTGGATTCCATCAGGTGGGGAACAAATTATGATCTATGAATGTTATGGAATATTATTGTTCTATAAGATCTCTAAGAAACGATCAGCAGGAGGATTCCAGAGAGGCCTGGAGAGACTTACATGAACTGATGCTGGGTGAAGTGAGCAGGACCAGGAGATCATTGTACAGGGCAACAACGAGACAGTCTGATCATCAATTCTGATGGACTTGGCTCTCTTCAACAGTGAGGGGATTGAAGCCAGTTCCAATGATCTTGTGATGAAGAGAGCCATTTGTACCCAGAGAGAAGACCATAGGACTGAGGGTGGATCACAACATCGCATTTTTACCTTTTTTGTTGTTGTTTGCTTTTTATTGTTGTTTTCTTTCTCATTTTTCCTTTTTTGATCTGATTTTTCTTGTGCAGCATGGTAATTGTGGAAATATGTATAGAAGAATTGCACAGGTTTAACATATATTGTATTTTACTTTCCATCTAGGGAAGGGAGTGGGGAGGAAAGAGGGAAAAAATTTGGAGCACGAGGTTTTGCCAGGGTGAATGTTGATAATTATCCTTGCCTATATTTCTTATATATATATATATATATATATATATATATATATATATATATATATTTACAGGATATATACATGGGTAACTTTACAGCATTAACAATTGCCAAACCTCTTGTTCCATTTTTTCACCTCTTACCCCCCACCCCCTCCCCCAGATGTTTGCCTATATTTTGAAAATAAAAAGCTTTAATTAAAAAAAATGAGATGACAGCTCCTACCCTCTCTGGCTGGGTTGTTGTGAAGATTTAAATGAGTCAATAGCCATTCAGTGCTTAACACAGTGTCTGGCATAGCGTGGGTGCTCAATAAAGGACCTTGCTCTGTTTCCTTCCTTCCTCACCCATGTTCCCCAAGCTGCCCGCTCGGGAAGCCATCCTCTCTGCTGACACATTCCTGCCTCCCTGGCGGTGTCCCCAAAGCCCGAACCACAGCACTCCCAGCTCCCCTGGGCCTGGGCTGGCCGTCTCCCCATTGTTTATTTGCCCGGAAATGTAGTCCCTGCTGCTTGGGACGTGCTCGGGGCTGGGCTGCCAGGTGGCTGGTTATGAATGGAGAGAAGACGTGAGCTTGCAAGGCAAAGGCAGGGACCAGCCCCTGGGCCCCCGACCTCACCCCTTCAACGGAAGACTTCTTAACCAGATGTTTCCCCACAGCCCAGAGCCCGAGGAGGCATCTCTCTGCTGGCAGCCTTCACCTGGACGCCTTTCAAAGCCTCCCTGGGCCCTGTGGTTTGTCCACAGGTATCTGCTGAGCTCCCAGCTATGTGCCCGGTCCTGTGCTGTGGAAAAACAAGGGGAAGAGAAGGCCTGGTCCCTGCCCTCCACCCCCACCCCTGGGAACTCAGGCAGGCTGGAAAAGATGGGAAACAACCCATGACAATGTGGGATCAGGGCCAGGTGGAGGTGTTACGGGAATTTGGAGGGGGTTGATAATAAACTGACTTTCTGATGGTAACCTGAGATTCAGGGAGCGTTTGGTGCAGAGCAGGAAGAGGACCTCCTTCCTCTGGTTTTTGACTTTGATCTGGCTTAATTTTTTCATGGAATTCTCAAAGGACAAGGAGAAAAAGATCTCACTTTCTTCTAGTTCCCCTCCAAAATAGTGCATTGGTTGTATTGAACTGAATTCAACCATCTGTCAATATTTTTTGAGGGGAAATGAACACAAATCATAGGATAATTTGGGGTCCATTTATTCTTGAGAAAATTGTGTGTATTTCCAAGGCTGATCAACATGGCACATTCTATCTGTGACTCATATTCCAGTCAGGGTTTTCAGGTCAGCACATCTTTCTGGCCGTCCCTTGGGCTATTTCTGGTCGGAGGTCCCTGACTGCTAAATGAGATGCCCCCCAGAGGTATTTCCTAAAAAGGAGTAGAGCTGGGGTCTGGGATTTCCCCCAAAGGAAACACAAGTTGGGGTAGAGAGGAGGAAAGGAAGAAACAGGGACAGATGACCACTAGACAAGGGGTTTCCCCAGGAATAAGTTATCTCATGACAGCTCACTGCTCCGCCTGTTACTGTAGAAATACACCACTTCTAGCTAGGAATGACGCTGAGGTTCAGAACCAAATGTTGAGATTAAGGGGAGCAATTGCCAGCAAAGGATGAGATTCAGTCCTGTGACGAATTCACAATGGCCTTTCTCTTTTTTCATTAAAAATTATTTTTCCTAGTTGTTACATATAAAAAACAACTTTTTTATTATTCATGTACACTCATATTTTTATATATTTCCTTATGAATCATGTTGGGGAAAAAATCAGAACAAAAGGGAAAAACAATGAGAGGGGAAAAAACAACAGAAGGGGAAAAACATGAACATGAGCATGGGTTGATTTACAATCTGTCTCCATAGTTCTCTCTCTGGATAGGGATAGCATGTCCCATGCAAAGTTTATTGGGATTGCCTTTCAGGGGTCCTCAAACTTTTTAAATAGGGGGCCAGTTCACTGTCCCTCAGACTGTTGGAGGGCCAGACTATAGTAAAAACAAAAACTTTGTTTTGTGGGCCTTTAAATAAAGAAACTTCATAGCCCTGGGTGAGGGGGATAAACGTCCTCAGCTGCCGCATCTGGTCCGCGGGCCGTAGTTTGAGGACCCCTGCCTTAGATCATTGAACTGCTGAGAAGAACCAAGTCTGTCATAGCTGATCATCACACATTCTTGCTGTTACTGTGTGCAGTGTATTCTTGGTTCTGCTTGTTTCGCTCACCATCAGTTTGTGTAAATCTTCCCAGACCTTTCTAAAATCAGCCTGTCCATCATTTTTTATAGAACAATCATATTCCATTATTTTTATTTACCACAACTTATCAGTCATTCCCCAGTTGATGGGCATCCGCTCCTTTTCCAATTTTTGTCACCACAAAAAGAGCCACTATAAATATTTTTGTATATATGGGTCCTTTTCCCTCTTTTCTTATTTCTTTGGGATACAAACTCAGTAGTGTACAATCGTCTTTCTCTTTAGCAAAAGGCATATTATTTATAAGAAGAGGTTACGGACAAAATAAAGAGGTCAAATAGACACCAGGAGTGGTAAATATGAAATAGATTCGGGAAAACTTACAGTTAGCAAGGGAAAAGGTTTTAACAGTTAACAATGGAAAAGTCAAGATGGAGAGAGATAATTTAAGAATTATTGGCCTACATGAAAGCAATGATCAACAAAGGAAGCTAGCCATTCTCTTTCAAGAAATTACCAAGGAAAACTTCCCTGATATTCTAGAACCAGATGGTCAAATAGAAATTGAATGAATCCATTGATCTCCTCCTGAAAAGACACCAAAATTTAAAACTCCCAGGAATATTATAACCAAATTTCAGAGCCCTCAGGTCAAGGAGAAAATATTGCAAGCATCCAGAAAGACAGAATTTAAGTCCTGGGGAGCCACAATCAGGCTAATATAAGATGTAGCAGTTTCTACATGAAAAGATCAGAGATCTTAGAATATGATGTTCTTCTGGAGAGCAAAAGGAGCTAGGATTACAACCCAGCAAAACTGAATAGAATGGGGGAAAATGAATATTCAATGAAATAAAGGATTTCAAGCATTCATGATGAAGAAAGCAGAGCTGAATAGAAAATTGGACTTTAAAAAGCAAAGCTCAAGGGAAGCATAAAAAGGAAAACAGGAAGGAGAAATCCTAAGAGATTCAACAAGATTAAACTGTTTACATTCTTACATGAGATGATGATATATGTAATTCCTGAGGAACTCCTTTCTTATTATTAGGGAAGGTATAAACATAGACAGAGTTGAGTTGAATATGTCTAGAAAACATAAAATTAAAGGGTGAGAAAGAGGAATGCCCTGAGAGAAAATGAGAGTAAGAGGTAGGATGGGGTAGATCATCCCATATTGAAGGGGCACAGAAGGGTTTACAGGGGAGGGATAGGGGATGGTTGTTATTGTTGTATGTGTCTTTGTGACCTCCATTTGGGATTCTCTTGGCAAAGATACTGAGGCAAGTTGTCATTTACTTCTCCAACTCATTTTACAGATGAGAAAATGGAGGCAAATTAGGGTTAAGTGACTTACTTAGGGTTACACAGCGGGTGGGTATCTAAGATCACGTTTGAACTCAAGAAGATGAATCTTCCTGAATTCAGGAGCAGCTCTCTAAAAGGGCCCTGGACCTGGTGAGCCGGATCTCTATCTAGAGAAGATTTCAGCTTCCCTTTGTCCATCTCTGTAAAACTACATGGCCTTTAACACCCTCGGGCCACTCCAGATTTCCCTATGTATTTTTTCTCAATAATATTTTATTTTTCCAAATACTGTAAAAATAGTTTTCAACATTCATTTTTGATAGCTTTGTGTTTCAAATTTGTCTCTCTCACTCCCTTACCTCCCTCCTCCCCAAGACATCAAATGACCTGACATAGGTTAAATATGTGCAATTCTCTTAAACATATTTCCATATTTGTCATGTTGTACAAGAATAATCAAAACAGGGGCAGCTAGGTGGTGGAATGGATAGAGCACCAGCCCTGAAGTCAGGAGGACCTGAGTTCAAATCTGATCTCAGACACTTAACACTTCCTAGCTGTGTGACCCTGGACAAAGTCACCTAACCCCAATTGCCTCAGCAAAAAAAAGAAGAAGAAGAATCAAAATAAAAGGGGAAAAACACAAGAAAGGAAAAACAAATGAACAAAAGATGAATACTATGTTGTGATCCACATTCAGTCTCCATTGTTCTCTCTCTGGATGCAGATGGCTCTTTCCATCCCAAGTCTTATTGGAATTGCCCTGAATCACCACATTGTTGAGAAGAGCCAAGTTCATCATCACATAATTTTGTTATTACTGTGTATAATGTTCTCTCCGTTCTGCTCACTTCACACAGCATGAATTCATGTCAGTCTGGAGATTTCCCTATGTTTTTGAACAAAACTTCCTGGACTATGGTTACATCTATGACTTCATTTCCTAGATCTATAATAAGACTGGAACCCATGGATAAATCTCGGTACCCTTTTATCTTTTTGGCAAATGAGTGTTCCATCAGGACTTCATAAGCTATTAATAAACCTGTAGTTGAATTAAAAGGCAGTCTTGACTGAGTTTTTCAATTTGAGATCCAGAATGGGATGAACTTGCTAGTGTTATGTGGGGGAAAGCACTGGATTTAGAGTCAGGAGTTGACTCTCTTCTAATATGTGATTTTGGGTAAATCATTCTCCTCTTCTGAACCTCAATTTTTTCATCTGTAAAATGGAGTTGTGAAGAAAGTTACCACTCTAAATAGGAAATGTTCTCCCCCAGTCCCAGAGCAAGGCAGATGCAACAAGGTCATTTGAGGAGATGGGAACTGGAAAAGTACCCAGTGTAAGGAGATCCCCTGGAAAACTCCAGTTTTTGTCCAGTGGACAAGGCGTTTGGATGGAGAGGAGCTCTGTTATATAGCCAACCCAAACTAGAGTATTCTCTAGTGCCCTGAACTCCATGTCCATCCTTGATAGAGACAACTTGAGGCCCTTGGAGTATCAGTGCAGAGACCAAGATTGCTTGCCAAGGGGCTCTGGAAAGCACTCAAAGAGATGAACGTTCAGCAGGGATCTGCAAGCCCTCCCAGGCCCAATGCCAAGGCTGGTTCTGCTCTAGGGCATCCGTCTTGGCTCACCCGAAGCCTAGGGTGTGGGGGAACAAGCTTTCCATTTCCTGAGCAAGTAGGGCTCTGTACGGGCTCTATTAGGGCTCTTAATTGCGTCATGAGCTGCCTTATTGCCTCTTAGTGTTTCACGGGGAAGCTTCCAACAGACTATGGACACCCTAAGGGTAAAGACTGTAGTCTCTTCTTCTGTCTCCATTACAGTCTTCCCAATATTTCCCAAGTACAAAGAGGTTTATAGGATGGTAGAGCTTGGAGGGATCTTAGAACAGAACAGAGAACATCATAGTTGGAAGGGATCTCAGAACCTAGCAGGCCAAAGCTGTAAGGGACTTTAGAACCTAGAATGTCAGGTCTAAGTGGGAATTTAGGTCATTGAACACAGAATTGAAAGGAACTTGAGAATATACAATTTCAGAACTAAGAGGAATCTTAGGGCTTAAAATGTCAAAACTAGAAGGGTCCTTAGCTCAGAGTGTGTATAATGTCAGGGCTAGGAGGGATCTCAAAACATAAAATGGCAGAGGTGGGAAGACCCTTAGAACCTAAAATGTCAAAGCTGTAAGGGACCTTTAAACCCAGAATGTCAGATCTGGGAGGGAATTTATGTCACAGAATACAGAATTCAGAATTGGAAGGAACTTTAGAACATGCAATTTTAGAGCTAAGAGGTGGTGTTAGAGCCAGGAGGGATTTCAAAACATAGAATTTCAGGGCTAGGAAAACCCTTAGAACCTAGAATGTCAGTCTTTAGAAAATTTAGGTCATAGAACATAGAATGGAGAATAGGATGACACTTCATAACATACAGTGTCAGAACTGAGAAGACCCTTAGAACCTAGAATGTCAGATCTGGGAAAGGCATTGAATAGGAAGAAACTTTAAAACATACAATTTCAGAACTAGGAGAAATCTTAGAATATAGAATTTAAAAGCGTCAAGAGCCCTAAGGTCACAGTGCATAGAATGTCAGAGTTTGGAAGACTCTTCCAAGCTAAAATGGAGGAGCTAGCAGAAACCTCGGAACATAGAGAAGAGAATGTCAGATTCTGGCGAGCTTTGGAGGGAAACAGAAGGAGATGATTCAGCCTCTCAGTTTGAGGTCACCTAAAACCAGTAGCATTAGGGTTTATCCTCTAAATCACCTTACCTAAGGGTGAGATCCTAGTCCAGTGACCAACAAATGGACACACTCCCAGACAAATGGAATCATTCCCATCTTGAATTAAATCAGAAGACAAAAGTTAGTTTTTTCATGTAAATACCAGACCTGAGTAGCTTCTAGGCTAACCTTAAAATAAAAGAGTTGGTTTTATTGTGCATTTAAGGGCAACAATTTTATCTTCTATTACGGCACTCGTAATAGCCGTGTGTTAAAGTTGCGTGTATATCTGCAAAATCGATAGAATTAATTCATTGCCTTGATGCCTTTTCCAGCATAACAATCCATCTTTGCTTTGGGAAGTTGGATCAAAGGATCTGCAGTTCTCTCCATACTCAGCCCCCAGCTAGACAACGCTTTTGGCAAAACATCTCAACATTAAATCTCTCACTGACTCTTTTCTTAGAAGCTTCCCCTTCAATTTTCTCCTCCCAGTAAGTACCCGCAAACTTCCAAGTGCCAGTAGTTAATATTGTTAACAAGGAAAAGATAAAGATTTAAAGGAAAGAAAGGTCAACAGACTGTTTCCATGACTAGAGGGAAAGGCTTCAAGTTCCCATTAGGGATCCTAAGGCTGAGGAAAAGGAAATAAATGATTGTTGCTTTGAGGGCTGTAGTTGAGAACTATTCCAGCAGAACAGCTTTTGTTCCAACACTCTTCATATGCAATCAAGCAGCCTTGATCTCAGAGTACTTTCTTCTGTCTGTGATTCTTTTCTCCCAGCATCCTTTTGTCCAGCCCCATACTTCTACAATTCTCATCAGGGTGGGTCCTATTTGTATCTCTCTGCTGGCCGGCCTGAATAAGATTGAAAGGTCTTCAGGATGCAGAATCTCTATCATTCTTTATCCTATGGCATAGTTTCCTTTCTGGTTCACTCAAGGGACTAATCGGTGCCATGTAAACGATCAGCAAACATGGGTGGATTTTTATATCCTTTTATCTGGTCTCTTTTACATATTTGGGTCTGTGAAATATCAAAGCCCTCCTTACACCAAGAAAAGCATAACTGAAGTCTGTGCGCCAACCTTTGTGGCAAAGGATGAGGAGATAAGGAAATTCTCCAAAAATAGCAATAAGCTCCAAATTAAATTAACAAAAGCTTTAATATTTGTTGGCTTCAATGCAAAAAAAAGAGAGAGAGAGAGTATAGAGAAGGATGGGGGAAAATATGCTGGAGAAACGTAGCTCAAACAATAGAAAAGTGAAAGAGCAAAAAAGTCCCAAAGACCAGTCAAGATGGCTTTTTTATCATTGGTGACAATGGAGTGAGTCAAGTGTCAGAATTCTCACCGTCACAGTCTTGTGGTACTGAATGGGGAAGTAAAATTAAAAAAACAAAGATGGGGGAAAGAACTGGGTTGACCTAGTAAACATGGAAGAGGCCCTCACTGGAGGGATCAACTTTCAAATTATCTGAAAGAAAAGAAGTGAAATTCTTGAGGAAAAAAATCACTGGAATCTAACACTCTCTCTCAAAAAAAAGTGAACTGCCCTTTGCTCTAAAATTTCCAACTTTCTCTATGAACAAAGTCACAACTCTGCAACTCTATCTCATTTAAATCCAACTCATAGAGAAGTTAAGACAGATCCTACGGTGTCATTGGGCCCCCTTGAAAGCAATGGACAAAACAACTTTCTCGATAACGTTTTCTGAGAATCTGTTCCACACCGAGGGCCTCCTTGATGAAGGCACGAGAAGGCAACGGTCAGACTTTCACATATGAGGTTCCATAGCAGACCTCATCTTTCCAGAGCCACCCGTGACTAAAAGGCCATATGATAGAGAAGATATAGAATCCCACTGGGAATAACCAGTGAATAACTTGATTCAGGAGAACAAACTGCTGCTTTAAGGATTATCCAACCAGCCATTGCCCACTCATAAGCCCAAATCATACAACAGCCTTTATTTTATAGAAGGGGGAGCTATTGATAAACCCTGTTATTAAGAGTGTCAAGCAAGGCACAAAATAGGCAGATATGTCGTCAGCAGAGCTGGTGGGTCCTGGAGACCCACATGGAGTTGAAGGGAGCTTCCCCGTGATGGAGAATTCCTCCAGAGGTTCCTGTTTGGAGATGACATCTTCCTGATTACAGGAATGATTACATTACAGAGATTCTAACGTGAGATGTATAATCTCTCCAAAGATTTTGGTCTAATTACATATACAGGAAAATTTAGTATTACATGATCAAGGTTCTGGCGATTGTTATTATTATTATTATTAATATAAAAATGACTTTCAAGTGTTTGGAGTCTCCTACCAATGGCTGACTGAACTTCCACCCTGCCATTCCCTTCCCTAACCCCAAGTCCTCTGCGGCCATTCCCTTCCCCACTCCTCTCTTCGATCACCATAATGTCCCTGGAGTGATTGGACGGAGCTTTAGAGAGCACCTCCTCCAGTCATTCCCTTGTACAGATGGGAAAGGAAACCTTGAGCCACCCATTGAATATTTCTCCCCGGGCCCTCCAAAATAGCAGGTTAGCTGCTTGAAAAAGTCCTTTTATTGATGCGTAACAGAAGGAATTATTGAGGATTCATCCTGGGTAATGCACATGCATTTTCTTTATTACTGTTATTTTAAAATTTGTCAGTTTTCAACATTTGCTTTTATGATATTTCGATTTACATTTTTTCTCCATCCTTCCTGCCCCTCTCCCTGAGATGGCAATTTGATATAAATGATGCACCACATACATTTTCAGAAAATAATTCTTCTATTTTTTCCCCAGTAAATCCCAGTGACTATCTTTGCTCCGCTCCCCTCCCCGCTGCCTGACCCATTTCTGAAACCACATTTTCCTCCTAGGGGATGCAGGGCCAGGTATAATTACACTTTGTGCCCGGCTCTCTCTCATGCAAGTGAAATCAAACTCCTGGTTCAGCAAATATTTACTAATTAAATTCAACAATCATTTATGAAGCACTCACAGCGTGTGGAGCACTAAGATACCAAGTTTAAGAAGAATATAGTTGCCAGAGACATAACTAGGGTAGGGTGATCAGGCCTTTGTCCCGGGATGCTGACTGATGAGGGTGCTGGACTTGAAAACAATGGATAAAACAACTTTCTCGATAATGTTTTCTGAGGATCTGTCCACACCGAGGGCATCCTTGATGAGGGCAGGAGAAGGGAACAGACTTTCACATATGAGATTCCATAGCGGTCTTCAGGAGTATAGAAATGACAGAGCTTAGTCCTTAATGAGCAAGAACAAGACTTAAGGACAAGGACTGGAGCTAGGGTTTCATTAGGAAAGGGAATTGTTAGGTGAGAAAAGTCTTCCCACTAAGACAGATTAGTACCTCTCTGTAATGTGCACAGGGTCAGTTAATGAGAATAATTAGCCCAAATGAGAGCTGGAGAGAAATCCTTTCTTCCTACCATAACTCCCGGCCCCAGTCCCCAACCCAAAGCATGAAGGGAGAGACCTGGCCGTGGATTCAGGAGTACCTGTTGTTTAAAGCCCAGCCCAGAGACTCATTACCTAGGTCTCTCTAGATACTTAGTCATTCTGGGTCTCAGTTTCCTTATCTGAAAATTGGACTCAGTGGCTTCAAAGGATTCTTTCATGGATAATTCTATAAGTCTGGGAGCTGCCTCATGCCAGGTTTTATAGGTGGAGAGAAACGAGATGTGAGATTTAGGTCTTTTGGTCCACTAGGAGAAATGTCTCCTTCTTGCTGTCTCTGAGTCCCTGTCCAGAGGATCAAAGTCAGGATGCTACCTGGAGGGATGGCTTTGCCAAAGCCCTCTTTGAGGTATGTGGTGATGGGGGGAAAGGTGGAGGCTGACAGAGGAGGCTGTTGTGTTGCCTCCTCCTCAGGCAGTTCCCAATCCCAGTCTCAACTCTCCAGGACATTGTCTCTGTGGCAATTAGTCTCCAGGACTCTAGGAGAATCTTATCGATGTCTCTGTCTGCTTGTGCCTCACTCTGTCTCTCTCTGTCTCTCTCTCTCTCTCTCTCTCCCTCCCTCCCTCCCTCCCTCTCTCTGACTCTGTCTCTCTCTCACCACTCCTTCTTCAGGAAGGCCGTGGTGGAGCTCCTGAGATCAGAGCCGAGGAGACAGTGGGAAAGGCTGACCAGCCACGGCCCCTTGTTATTGCTCAGTAGCTGGTCAGCCGGGCCCATAGTGGCAGGAAGAGTGACTCAGCAGCACCAGCTTCCCCGAGCCGACACGCAGCCGAGGCTCAGTCCTGTCTGCCTGCCCTCGTCTCTGCCCTGTCCCGTGGGGCCTGCGGGGCATCTGGGGCTCCGTGTGAGTGCGGAACGGAGGCCGGGCACAGGACAAACAGACGCTGGAGCTGGGAAATGTCCCACCACAGAGGCAGGGAGCAGTCACGTGGCACTGGGGCAGCGCCAGCTCCTGACACTCAGGAGCTCTGGGGAGGGGCCATGTGTGTTTGGGAGAGACAGACAGAGACAGAGACAGAGAGAGAGACAGACAGAGACATGGAGACACACACACACACACACACACACACATACACACACACACACACAGAGAGAGAGAGAGACAGAGAGAGACAGAGACACAGAGACACACACAGAGAGAGACACAGAGAGAGAGAGAGAGAGAGAGAGAGAGAGAGAGAGAGAGAGAGAGAGAGAGAGAGAGAGAGACAGAGACAGAGACAGAGACAGAGAGAAACAGAGAACTGTCAGACCCTGTGGACCTTCAGTACAGCCAGGCCAGGGAAGCGGGGTGAGGGCACACCAGCCTCACAGCCAGCTCTGAGGGCCAGCAGAATGGGCTGAGCAGAGTGTCCCGGCCCAAGCCCAATCCTTACCACTTGTGTGATGTAGGGACCACTCATATCCCCTCCTCTTCTCCCAGGGAAAGGTGGGTCAGGCCACGGCTCTTGGCCCCTTTGCTGCAGGTTCACTCTGGGCCAGGCCGGAGAAGCCGAGGGGAGCCTCCCAGAACCACAACACAAAGGCATAGAATAAAAGCCAGCAGCTGCAATGGAAACCGAGGATATGAAAATCCAGTTATGACATTAAGGACACATGTTTATGGCCAAAATGGAGACTCTGTAGACAAGGTGATCTCCATGACCCTTTCAGCTGTATGTCCTATAAAAGAATGCTCTGGTGTCTTCTCTAATTAGGATTTCTTCTATCTGATTCATTTGTGAAATAACAATTCCTTTCCCCAGGCCTCCCCGTGAGTGGGGGGGGGGGGTCTGGAAGGTCTGAACTAAAGGTGGCACCAAGTGGGAAAAGGTGTCAAACACAGAACAAGGGAAAGACCGAGTGCCCACCTCAGGGGGGCTTCACCTTTTTTGCCCCAGGCCCCTCAGGCAGCTGGGAAAGCGTGGCTCCCCTTCTCAGAATCATGTCTTTAGATGGAGGCTTACAGCAGTGACCACTTATAGCGACAGACCCAAGAGGGAGGAGGGCGGCCGAGCCCATTCACAAACTGCCTCCAAACAGAGCTAGGAAACACCCAGACCAAATCCCGACAGGCAAACCCAGAAGTCCCAGAGAGTCACTTGTTCCAGGGAGACAGGGCAGTCTTTGCACCCTGGAAATAGGGTCAGAGCAGGAATGTGTGATGGGGAGCACTCTGGCACCCGGGGAAAGGCCTCCCATCAGGCAAGAGAATGTCCTTCCTCCCCTCGAGCCTGGACGAGGCACCAAACTGGCATCTCTGCCACCTGCTACCCAGTCCCAAGCCCAGAAGCCCCGTGCTGGGCAGGCAGCAGACAGACCTTGCTGTGGATCAGACCCTTTGGGAGCCTGAGCTGTCCCTGAGACTCTGGGCTAACCCGTGGCAACAGGAGCAGCTGCCACTTACCCTCCAAGAGGGCCTCAGGGGCCAATGCGAACCTCTCCATCCCAGCATTAAGTCCACAGCTAAGACTAGAAGGAGGAGCAAAGGGAAAAAGAAACTATTTAGTGGCGGGAATCTCAAGACGCCGACACAAAGAGAATGACTCCAGGACGTCTACAAGCAAAGACTTATAGAAAACCGTGGCTTGGGCAAAAGTTCAGCGAGAATTCCTAGAAGATATGAAATGAAAGGGTTTTTAAGTTAGAGCGAGGGCAACATATATACAGATGTGTCTTTTTCTCCATCTCTGTGTTTTTCTGCTTGTCTTTCTCTGTGTCTTGTCTCTGTCTTTGTTTCTATCTCTGTCTCTCTGTGTGGTGGATAAAGCAGCAGCCTGGACGCCAAGTTCGAATCTACCCTCCCATACGTGACACTTACTAGCAAGTCACTTGTCTCCGATTGTCTGAAAGGAAAAAAAAAAAAAAAACAAAAAAAACAAACACGTTTTAAATGCATTTCTAAATGAAATGAGAGCGCTTGAGGAAAAGAATGGAAGAGAAATGAGAGTTATGGAACAAAGAACAGGAAATCACCAGTTTGTCACATAAACCTTGCAATGAACTCCCTGAAAATTAGAATGGACCCAATGGAAGTTGAAAAGCTAAGCTGGTGGGAACCCTGCATGCCAGGCCCGGGGGCTTGAACTTTCCTTGGCAGACAAAAAAATTGGGATTTCAGATCCTGATTCCAAATCTGTGCTTGCATCCCACTTCCTTCTGGTATTGTTAGAACAAATGACATTATGGCTGTGGAAGCATTTCAGAAAACATAAAGAAAAGTACAAATACATAAAATGCAAGGAGTAAATAGCAGACTTTGGCGGGTACAATGCAGGGGATAAAACAGAAGTTGGAAGGTCTGGGTTCGAATCCTGACTGATCTCCCAGTGGTATGGCTGGCATTCAACTCAATCTACTTGGCTCCAGAGGGTAGAAACAGAAACAACTGGTGGAAATTGTAGAACCATTCGCAGAACATTAGTGCTATGCCAAAGTAGAACAAGGGTAGCTAGGAAGTGGGGGGTACAGAACACTGGCCATGGAGTCAGGAAGATCTGAATTCAAATCCAGCTACGGACAGTTCCTAGGTGTGTGACGCTGGGCAAATCACTTCCCCCTGTTTGCCTCTGTTCCCTCATCTGTAAAATGGGCTGGAGAAGGAAATGGCAAAGCACTGTAGAATTTCTGCCAAGAAAACCTCCAAATGGGGGTCACAGAGAGCGTGACAATGGCTCAACAATAACAGCCAAGTACAATGGGCAGCCTGAGGGGGCTGAGAATCTCCCCTCTTCCGGTGGAGGTTAGCTGATATTTGGGGATATTATTACATAGAGTATTCTCAGTGAGGAAGAGACAGGCAAGGCTAGGGCAGAACCAGCTGAACAGAGTGGGGAGTGCCAATGGTTAAATTTCCAGTGTAAGCATCTACAATTCAGAAATCAAGCGCTACAAATAAATATTTATTTTGTCCATCATCTGGATTTAAGAAAGGGATAAAGAAAATGCATATTACACTTATTACTTTTTTGTGAGCCCCTTGTTAAATCATTTCTGAGAACAGCCCTGGTAATAAGTTAAAACCAGGAAGGGAGAAAGAAAAAAAGGGTCCCCGGAGTTTTGGGGTTCCCTACCTGTTCTCTGACTTTCTTTGTGTCTCCCCTTTCTTTTTTTTGTTTCTTCTCTGTCTCCCCTTCTGTTCTTTGTTTTTAAATTTTTTTTTTTTGTTTTGTTTTTCCTTTCTGAAATTTCTGCCCATTTCCTTTTTTCTGCCATTGTCTGTTTTTTAGTGGTTTGTTTTTTTGTTGGGTCCGCTCCCCCCCTCCCCTCCCTTCCCTTTTCTCCCCCCGTTTTCTTTCCCCACCTTTTTTTTCCCTTTCCTCCTTCTGCCGCCTTTCCCCCCACCCTTTGCGTTTTTTCCCTTTTCCTTGCCCCCTGTTTCTTACCCCCCTGTCTTTGTTTTTTCCGCCCTTTTTTTCCCTCTTCCCCTTTTCTTTCCCTTCCAAAACCCCTTTTTTTTTCGTCCTTTTTTCCCTATCCCCCCCCCCTTTTTCCTTCCCTTCTTCCTTCCCATTTTCTTCCTTCCTTCCCCGGGCTTTTTTCCCTTCCCTTTATTTTTCTTCCCCCCTTCCCTTTTGAATTCCCCTTTTTTTCAAAAAAAAAATAAAATACAAACCCTTTCTCTTTCGTTCCCCCGTTCCCCCCTTCCCCCCTTTTTGCCCCCCTTTTCCCCCCCTTTTCTCCGCCCCCCCCGTTTTCCCCCCGGCCCCGTCCCCCTTCCCCTTAGCTTCCCCCGGGTTCTAAAACAAAAGCACCCTTTTCCCCCCCCCCAACCCTCCTTCCCCTTCCCGATTTCCCTTTACCCTTAAACCGCCCCTCCCCCCCCCAACCGGGCGAACCGGCGGGCCCCCGGGAAACCCCGCGCCCGCCCGCCCCAAACCCCCAAACCCTTCCCGGGAAAAAATCCCTTTGCCCCCCCCCCTAAAACCCGGGCCCCCCCCCCCCCTCCCCCCCTTCCCCCCCCCCCCCCGGGGGGCCCCCCGGGGCCCGCCCCCCCCTCCCCCCCACCCCCCCCCCACCCCTTCCCCCCCGGGGCCCCCCCCCCCCCCCCCCCCCCGGGGGGGCCCCCCTTTTTCCCCCCCCCCCCCCCCCCCCCCGGCCCGGGGCCCCCCCCCCGGGGCCCTTTGGGCTTCCCCCAAAGGGGGGTTTCCCCCGGGGCCCCCCCAAAATGGGGAACCCTGGGGGAGGGGGGGGGGCCCCCCTGCCCCGGGCCCCAAAACGGGAGCCCGCCCCCGGGGCCGGGGCCAGGGGGAGAGTCTGGAGCGAGGAAGGCGCCTTATGGGCCGCGCGTTTGCAGGGTTCTTGTGGGAGACGGCGACTTGCGGACGGGGCTCATGGCCACGGCATCCCCGGGCGTTGCCCGGCCTCCATCCCTCGGCTCTCAGGACCTTTGGTGAGCTTCCCTCGATGAGCGCGTTGTCGGCGACGGTGCGCCCCGCTGCCCCCCCCCCCCCCCCAACAAGGAGTCCGGAGACCTGCGGGCAAAGGCTTCATTGCGGCACGTTCGGCCCTCCCCTAACTTCGCCCCGCGCTTAGCCAACAAGGCCCTAGCGACAGCCAGCACATCGCGATGGCCAGGTTTGCCAGGACGCCCAGAAGTGGCGCCGGCTGTGCGTGAGCCGCCGCACGAGGCAGCGGCGCGGGGACCGGGCCGGAGACCCCCCGCGGCGCGGCTTCCGGGCTGCCTCTGGCGCGCGCTCCTGGATGGGCCCTCACAGAGCCACGGCCGCGGGAGGGGGAGCGGCCTCTGGCGGACGCGGGGAGCGCGGGGGGAGCCCGGCACTCACTACAGCAGTGACTGGCCGGCGCTGCGCTCCGCGCTCCGCGCTCGGTGAACATCCCGTGTGGGGCTCAGGACACCCCCGGGAGAAAGGCGCGGTCACACCCCCATTCTGCGGAGGAGCAAACCGAGGCCCGCCGAGTTTCGCTGATTCGCTCAGCGACGCGCCGCCTCTGAGGGCAGATTAGAACTCGGCTCCTCCTGCCTCCGGACCAGCCGCCCCCGGAACTACTCGGCCGCTGTTGGAGCGTAGCGCCACCGTGCGGACAGGCGAGGTGCTACGTCTCACGCGGACCCATAAAGCGATGGGGGTCACCGCGGGCTGGCGGGAGCGGGCTCTAAATCCTGTCGCACACAGCCCGAGGCCCAGAGGTGTGGGTGCTTTCTCCGCCTTTCGCGCGGCCGATGTCCCACGTGCGCTGTTTGCCAATAACGAGCACCGCCACCGCCGTGTACCCTGCGCTCAGCGGGGGGAGGAGGGAGGGAGGACGGGGGGAGGAGGAGGGCCCTTCTCTGCCTTCGCGGGGGGGGGGGAGGGGGTCAGCGGGGGAGAACAGGGAATGTGTCAGTGAGTGTGACTGTGGGTGTGTGTGGTGGGGAGGGGGAAGAACACACCAACCGCGATTCCTAAAACGCCCCCAAATGTGAGACAAAGGCGTCTCGCGAGACACGACCTTGCCCGGGTGTGAGCGGAGAGCGCGCAGGGCTGAGGGACGGGCCCCTGGCTCCTCTCCGCCCGGAAGGGGGCGCCACCGGCAGCAGGAGGAAGACGGGGCAGCGAGGGTCAGCACAGTGCAGCCACGACCAGGGCGTGGGGGGGGGGGGGGGGGGGGGGAGGCAGTCTGGTACCGGCGCCCCCCGGTGGGACGGGTCCATCCTTGGGCCGGACCAGCCCCACGCGGGACACAGTCTCTTCCGCCCGAGGCTCCCGGGCCGCGGCCCTCAGTCGGCCGCCCTGACCGCCCCTGCTCTGAGGGTGTTTGCAGTTGTTTCCCGCTCCCGGCGCCCGCGCTGGGCGGGGGGATGACGGGGGCGGGGCTGGAGTCGGGGAGGCCGTTCCAAGTGGTGCAGGACCGGGGCATAATCGTGGAGATGGCAGGGGCACCGGGTGATTGCTCAGTTACCGGCCCAAGACCCCGCAAGAACAGCACCCTCCTGTTGGAGGCCCAGCCAGCACACTCTCTTCCAGGCCTAGCTTGGGTGAAACCTCCCTCAGGGAGCCCTTCCCGATCCCTCCCGTCGCTTGTTCCCCACATCCCCCAAATCATCTGTTTTTCTCATCTGGGCGTGGCGTGCACTCTCCAAGCAGGTTTAACCTTCCCTCTTAGCACTCTCTCCTCCAGGGTCTCAGTGCTAGACGGGCACCAAGACAGCAGTCAGGCCCGGCCCTTCTGCCGACTTTCCAGTGGAAATGCGCCTCCGCGGCCCTGCTGCTGGTATAGCTCCCGCAGAACTAAGCTCCTGCAGGGCGGCGCTCTCACGGTTTTGTCTCAGTGTCCCCCCCAACCTTAGCGCCTGGCCTGGAACATAAGTGATTAATGTTTCTGGAATTAACCGAGTTGGCTGTTGGAAAGAATTAACTTTTAATTATTCTCAAGATTCCTTAAGCTTTCATTAAGCTTAATTAATGCTAATGGAGGTAAATTGTCCATTACCTTGGGCAAACATTTAAGGGTGTTCTTTTATTTCTCTCCTAGTCCAGTGTTTATTTTTAATTCATTTTTTAAGTCTTTCATTATATACTCAATCATCAGCAAACACAAAGACTTTGCTATACGGGTTAGAACAAAAAGAGGATTATATGTGAGGCTTGTTAAGGTGTTTCTGTGTGCACATACAGGCCTTCGGGTCTAAGCTGTATTAATAACTGTCATTCCTCCTGGTCTGAAAAAGGCTTCACGTATAGGCTCCACAAAGCGCATTTTTATCGCTCAGACACCAGCCTCGTGCGAAGGCTGACTATCCTAAGCCTTGCCTGGAGGGGGAGGGGGGCTCGTTCTATGAACATATCAGCCGGGGAATTAATTCTCTGCTAAGGCACCCACCCCCGCCTCCATGATGGAACCACAGCTCTATGGATTACTACGGGACTTGTTCAACTTCGTTTTCCACTTTATAAAATGTTCCTGTCTTAAAAGAGTTGTTCATGCTGGTGTGTGTGAGTGTGTGTGCGCTACATAAACGTTTCACAGGGAGGCAAGAACAGACCCCTCTAGTGCCTCCTGCCCTCACTTTACTCCAAGAGAGCTCAATTCCTGGCCAAGGGGGAAAGCAGGAGGTCAAAGCCAGAGGCTGGGCTGCTTCGCTCTCATGAGAGAGGGTCCTGGGTCAGAAGGAAAGCTCTCTAGTCTCTCAAATGTAATTAATCTAGGGATGTCATTTTTAGGTTCAAGCTTAACACCTGATCACCATCCTTTCTGAGGAAGGACTGCTCCGAGGTTTCTTTCCTGCCAGATGCCAGTTCCACAAGGAACATAAACAAATGGCCAAAAGGAATTCATTCACCTAAACTGATAGCAGAACAGCAAGCAGAGACGTTAGGCTTAGGAGAGTGTACGTGGGACACAGCAGGATAAATGAGCTCTCTCATTGCGAGCAAGATAATTTCAGAGCAACAAAAGAGAGGAAAGCTTCAGACCTCACCCAAAGGGAAATTTCCCCAAGGTTTCTGGCAAAGGAGTTCAGGTAAGAAAAGCAGGAGGGATGGAGACGGTGTCACGTGAGCAGTGCTTGAACAAGGATGGATGTTTAGTTTAGAGAAAAGAAAATGTATGGAAAGTCATAAATGCAGTATCTTCCAGTACCAGAAAAGGCACCTTAAGGCACTTGAATGAATTGGACCAATGAGAGACATGGAAGAACACATATAGGGTGATAGGGAAGCCAGAAATATCAGTAACTGAAAGGATGGGGTGCTTTCAGAAGAAATAAAGAAGTCTGGAAGAAGGGAAAGATGATGAATTCCATTTTGGACACGTTTGGTATGAGATACTGGAGAAACATCCTGGAGAGATACCCAGCAGGCAATTGGTGACGAGGAACTGGAAGCTCAGGGCTGAATAAATACATTTCTTATCTTAGCTTGGAAGAGCTTATTTTCTGCAACACTGATTCATAAGCCACATTATCTTTATGGGGGTCTTTTTGCTTATGCTTACTAAACACCATGAAACCAGATGATGACCAAATGCTCTGTGAAAGGATCCTTTCTGTTGCCTTTGGATATACAGCTGTGGTGGTTATACAGTCATTTCAGTCGGGCCTATCGGGGGTTTTCTTGGCAAAGATACTAGAATGGTTTGCCACGTCCTTTTCCAGCTCATTTTACAGTCTGGATACACACAGCACTTAGTTTTATTTGTCCCTTCAAAGAGAAAGTATAGGTCATGCTTCAATTTATGTCATTTCTTTTATTTTCTGGCTTCCATTACAAGGAGAAAATCAATTTTCACATGCTTTAGTTTCTGACTGCAAGGCTCTTATGTTGGCCCTTAAAAAGAAATAAAAGGAACCTACCTATCATCTTTGCAGAAGTGGGAAGGGGGGGGGGGGCTGCTACAGGTGTGGAATAGTGCATATACTATCAGATTTGATGGATGCCTGTCAGAGGAGTGAAAGGGAAGGGAAATAGATGGAAACAAAGGTGATAGGAAATGGTATTAACAATATATACAAACATCTACATGGAGAGAGGAGGGGGAAGAGAGACAGAGATAGGAACATAGAAAGACAGAGACCAGGGACAGAGTTCAGAGTTCAGTCCCCCCAGTGACACTTGAACTGATTAGATGCTGGACAAAGATCTTACACTGGAGTTATGTCTTTAGGCAGTCCACATACTGAAATGACTGAGACACAACTTAACAATACTGTGTAATTATCACAAAACCTCTTTTACTATTCTCCCACTGCAGAAACAGAAGGCACAAGGGACAACAGGCCATTTTTCCCCCATTTTTCTCTTTTGTGGATCTCCAAGAGTGAAGAATTCCTCACTGAAAAATCAGCTACTGCCGAGACGATGGCTCTCTCCCCATTTAGAATTTCTAGGACGATTCTGGCATGGGAGAAGCTGTCACTGTCTTTGCTCTGCTGGCAGAGTCTTTAGGACCTCAGGATCCTACCTCCAAGCTGCAATGAGGCACTGCGGGAGGATTTTGTGGAAGGCATTTTAACAAGTTGGAGTTGATTGTGGTGCACATTTTGTTTATACCGTAGAGAGACAGCCACAATGGCAAAGGCCCTATGAGGTTCTTTGGATCTGGGCATGTTTAACCTTGATGGGGGTATTGGGAAAGATGGTGAACATAACACTTGATTTCAGTTATTTTTAGGGGTGTGATGAGGAACAATCAGCCTTGGTCTCCTTAGCGGGGGATAGCAGGAGCAAGGAGAAGTTACAAAAAGGTGAATTCAGATATAGCTATACTTTCTCTGTCCTTCCCCATCTTGATCTCTTTAGCAAACTAGTTCAATTCTAGATTGTTTCTTCTCTTGCCCATTTATCCCATTGCTGATTCAGCCTTAGAGAAAATCAAGAAACCTGGCTGGCTGGGTCAGCACAAGCTTATGTATCATCAACCGGGCCCTCCCTGTTGTGAGGCAATTATTTTACTCCTGCCTCACAGAGCCACTATTCCACTTTTCACAGCAGCTCTTCCAGACCATTCATCCCTTCTAAACCTTCATGTCAGACCTGGGAGAATTCTTAAAACAGAGAACAGGAACGGGAAGGACTAATTAGGGGTATGACACATTCCAATGAAATTTCTTCATACTCGAGAAGGAACAGTCAAACTGGCCCAGAGATTTAGAGAGATTTAGAATCTCTCTCTTAGGGGCCCAGACCCCCTCCCTCTCCCCTCCCAGTCCAGCTGACCATTCCGAATGGAAGAAATTGAGGTTGAGAGTGGGAGCAGGTGGCTTGGAGAAGTCTAGGGACTTAATAATTGATGATTTGGAATAAACTCTCATGACTGGGATACACACACACACACACACCCCATCACTAGCCAACTTCAACACCTTTTTATGTTTTTTCCCCTCATTAGAATATGAGGTAGCTGATGGCAGGGGCTATTTTGCTTTTTGCCTCTCAGTATTCCGAATACTCTGCACAGAGCTTGGCACACAGCAAGCACTTAATAAATGCTGTATCTGCATGTTCTGGGCTCTAACAGAGTTAGCCCTAGACTACTACACCTGATTTCTTGACTCCTGGTCTTTTTCTACACTCCGGCTTACTTACATGATCCAGCTTACTGATTCTTTTAATTGTGTAGACAGGGAGGAAAAAAAAAACACTGAAAGTTACACAAAATTAACATATTTTATTTTTTCCTTTAATATTACAATTCTAAAACTTCACTTGAAGACTGTGCACATAGCTCCAAGTAGAACATAAGCCAATGAGGGCCTTCCTTTAAGGCAGGTTACTTCAGACATTTTTAGCCAGCTCTGGGGCTGGAAGAGGGATAATGTGGATTCTCACATCACAGATTCCAGCTACACAGGAGCATCAGATGCTTGTGTCAAAACGGCCACCCCTGAGGATTTCTCCCCATTCCCCTGCTCTCCGATGATCCGGTCGAGCTCGAACTGCCAGATCCACCCTTGTACACATGAAGAAAAATACTGCAAGTAATGTCCCCCAGCCCTACTCCCAAAGTGGGGGCAGTTTATACAATATGATAAACCATTATCAAAGAAAACAAAACAGTAATACTTGTCTATAATATTTGATATTCCCATACACAGTATAGTTGAAACCTGAATTACTATCAACCCACCACAGACCCCACAGCTCTTCTTTCTGGTATTACTCTTAATATTCCAGCATGAGTAACACAAGGGGATACCTGGGGCCAGAAGTTCATGCATAAAGTGAATGCTGACCAAAGATAGAGGAGAACCGTAACTCAGTGGTTTGTGCTTACATAAATACACATAAAGGGAATCATGCATTTGCCATATAAAATAAAATGTCCATTACCTAGAAAAACCTTGACAAAATTGGCTATAAAAATATAAACTGTAGTGAAAATAAACAAAAAGTACTTATTAACAGATATTCATTGCATTTATTTATCTTTTTCATCTTGAATACTGGATTTCCAAAGCACTGGTTTAGAACTCACCAGGCTCAGCTGCGGTTCTTCCAGCTGAAAGGGGAGACCCAGAAGGCTAAGGTGCTCTGCATGACCTCTGGGCTCCTTCACTGATTCTCCAGTCTTGGTCTGCCAGCCCATTGACTCTACTGTAGGATGGCAGTAATGGAGCCCATTCCACTCTAGGGTGAACAGAATGAGCCTCTAGACATACTAGGATGAATTCTGAAGGAGTTCAAGCTCCATCCTGCCAGTTCTTTGGTAGACAAAGTGAATGTTGGGGCGAGGGAGAAGCCTATCCCTTCCTTTCCCCACCCCCAAGCTCTCCTGGGACATCGGTGAGCTTGTTCCTCTCCACATTCTCTTCTGGTGTGGTCCCGGAGCAGGAGGGGACAGACGGCAGGAGGCGATGGGGCTGGACCCCAGGACTGCCAGAGTGAGAGCTGCCCTTGCCGCCTGTTTCTATGATTAATTCCAATACAGACAGCCCTGCAGGGATCTACTGATGCTGTGGATTCCTTCTGCTCTAAAAGAGCCCCACAGTATCTACTAGGGAATCAAAGGATCAAATGCCGGTCCATTAAGACTCAGGGCTGAATTTACAAATTCAGACCATATGTGGCAGTTCTCTCTAGAAACTCCCTAGAACCACTTTCAAACAGCAACTGCAAGATTTGCTTCTGGAAACAGTACCTTGTGAAAAGTTAACTCCAAGGGGTCTGCCAGAGATGAGCAAATTCCCACTGGAACTTGCCAGGGTAGGGACCGTCACTTTATAGGACGGAGGTCAGCGACCGCTCAGTGTGTATCGGTGGCTGCGAAGTCCCAGAATGGCTCATAACTGCGAGGCTCAACTTTCCACTGACTTCCGGAGAGGCATGTGCTCCATGAACTCTAGCTATACCCTGTCTTTCCCCATCTCAGCCAAGGACCAATGTTCTGATGCATCTCACATCAGATTTAACTTCTGAATAGAGAATAAGACTATAGTTTTAAAGGTGTGGTTCACTCTAGAGTTTCTCAAAAGAAGAATAATCCAAATTCTAACATCAGAAAGACTAAACTGAGTCTCAGTTGATAGGATGATTTTAAAAAAAAGAGTAGAAATATAAAGTTTTTTAAAATCACAAAACAGAAATTCTAGAAATCACTAACACATTTGATAGCATTTGCGGAATATGCATCATTATTTCTAGAGGTCTTTAGTCCAAGCAGGGACTTGGGGGGAAAATGTCCTTTTAAACCTCAGTTTTTAAAACTATTCCTCACAATGTTCAGGAACCAGAGTGGAACCACGGCGTAAAGCCCAGACAATTGCCTCTAGCCCAAACTGCCTGTACACTTTCTACTATAAACTTTAGAAAGCCTCCCGCATCCCGATCAGACTTGGAACAAACGGCAGCCGCGGTGTTATCAGACCGCACCTCCCGGGAGGCCTGTTCACAGACCCGCCGCAGGGATCACCGGGAGGAAAACACGGAGCCGCTCGCCGACTTTCTCCGGCTTCTCACAGAGGGTCTACGACTCTCTGCTCTAAGACTAACCAAGAACAAGGGGCCATCGGGCAGCGGAGCGCGCCGGGGCAGGGCAGGAGACCGGGACTGTAGGGGAAGGCCCAGGGTTAGGGGACGCCAGGTAACTCACCTGGAGCCAGTCCGCTCCCGGGACAGACGCTTCCGAGAAAAACGGAGAGGGGGCGGGGCGGGGCTTCCCAGTCGCCGGCGCCCAAGCCCCGCTTCTTCTCTGCGTGGCGCGGGTTCGTCACCTCTCTGGGAAGTACAATCTCAGCCTCCCCCAAAGCCTCCCCCTCCCCCCTCCAATCGCGCCGGGGACGGGGCCGGGCAGCCCCAGCATCCGCCACCGTCGCCACAAGCCGCAGGCCCCGGGGACGCAACCCGGCACTCCCCGTAGATGCGGTGGGCCCATGAGAACCGGGGCGGGCGGTCCCAAAGCTGCTCCGGATCTCGGGCTCGGGGAGACGGCGGCGGAAGGACAAGGAGAGTGGCCGAGACGGCCTTGCCCGGGGCCTTGCACCGAGGCAGTTCCAGCAGTTTCCGGGGGGAGGGCGCCCCCTTTCGAGGCGGCGGTGGGCTCGCGCCTGGGGGTTCCTGCGGGCTGAGGCACTGCCGGGGGCCAGACCGGGGCCTCCCCCCGTGGCGGGCACGGGCCGGGAAGGCGGCTGTAGACGAGGCCGAGGGCTCCGGACCCGGGCGGGAGGAGGCGCTGTCGCGTCGGAAATGTGTCCAGCAGACTCCCGGACGCGCGGGCACATTCCCGGGAGAACAGAGCGCCCGAGCCGCGTCCGCTCCCCCACTCTGGCCGTGACGCCCGGGGTGGGGGGGGGAGGGGGCGCGCGCTCAGCTGTCCTCGTCCTCGTCGCTGATGAGGTCGCGCTTGTCGGCGTCCGTGTCGCGCTCGCGGACAAAGTCCTCGCGGATGGCCTCCAGCTCCGAGAGCTCCAGCCGCACCTTCTCCAGGTGGTGGCTCCTGCGGTTCCGGATGGGCCGCAGCGGGAAGGGGTTCAGGTCCCCGAAGGCGATGCTGATCAGCTTCCTGGAAAGCAAGCACATGGAGCCGCCCGGGGTCAGTCACGGCCTCGCTCCTGCGCGCATTCATTCAGCACCGACTCCGGGCTCGGCCCGCCCTCCCGGGGCGCTCGGCCCGCCCTCCCGGGGCGCTCGGCCCGCCCTCCCGGGGCGCTCGGCCCGCCCTCCCGGGGCGCTCGGCCCGCCCTCCCGGGGCGCTCGGCCCGCCCTCCCGGGGCGCTCGGCCCGCCCTCCCGCCGGGGGAAGGCAGCCGCGGGCAAACGAGCCGCGGGCAGCGTGAGCCCGGCCGAGGAGGAAAGCCTCTGACAGCGAGGGCCGCCTCAAGCCCAATGAGAGCCTCTCAGAACGCTCCTGAGCATCTTAGGGAACAGGGCCGGTCCCCTCCCAGCTCTCTGGGGAGGGAACCAAAGAACTACTAGAGAACATCGTGAAATGCAACACGGACACTAATTAAAAATTAAAAAGTTTTCGTACAAACAAGACCAATACTGCCAAGCGAGCAGGGAAGCAGAAAGCTGGGGAACGGGGAACTTGACAAACACGGACGATAAAGGCCTCTTTCTAAAACTATCTATTTATAGAGAATGGACTCAAATTTATAAGAACACAAGCCATTTCCCAATTGATAAATTGGGAAAAATTGATAAATGAACAATTTTCAGAGGAAGAAATTAAAGCCATTTCTAGGTATATGGAAAAAATGCTCTAAATCACTATTGATCAGAGAAATGCAAATTAAGACAACTCTGAAGTACCACTCACACCTCTCGGCTTGTCTAAGATGGCAGGAAAAGATGATAAATATTGGAGGGGATATGGGAAAACTGGGACACTGATACATTGTTGGTGGAACACATCCAGCCATTCTGGAGAGCAATTTGGAACTATGCTCAAAAAGTTATCAAACTGTGCATACCCTTTGATCCAGCAGGATATCTATAGGGTCTGTATCCCAAAGAGATCTTAAAAAAGGGAAAAGGACCCACAGGTGCAAAAATGTTTCTAACAGCCCTGTTTGTAGTGGCCAGAAACTGGAAACTGAGTGGATGCCCATCAACTGGAGAATGGCTGAATAAATTGTGATCTGTAAATATTATGGAATATTATTGTTCTATAAGAAATGACCAGCAGGGTGATTTTAGAGAGGCCTGGAGAGACCTACAGGAACTGATGCTAAGTGAAGTGAGCAGAACCAAGAGAACATTGAAAACAACAAGATTATGTGATAATCAACTGCGATGGAGAGAGCCAGAGAGAGGACTATGGGGACTGAATGTGGATCACAACATAGTATTTTCACCTTTGCTTGCTTGTTTTTTTTTCTTGGGCTTTTTTCCCCCTTTTGATCTGATTTTTCTTGTGCAGCTTGATAAATGTGGAAATATATTGAGAAGAATTGCACATGTTTAACTTATCTTGAATTGCTTGCTGTCTGGGGAAGGGGATGGAAAGAAGGAAGAGAGAAAAATCTGGAACAAAAGGTTTTGCAAAGGTGAATGTTGAAAACTGCTTTTGCATGTATTTGAAATATAAAAAGGGCCAAAAAAAAAAAAAAAAGAAAAGAAAAGAAAAGAGAAAAAGAAGTGTTCCTAGTGCATGGGGAAGCAGAGAGAGCACACAGGGCTGTGGGACTAAAGCCTAAGTGTGAAAATCAGTTCTGTGATATTGGGCAAGCCTCTCTGGACATGGATTTCCCTATGAAGGTCTCTTTCTAGCTCCAAATTCTATTAACTGTAATCCCAGGGAAGTTGTATGGAGTCTGATTCATACATTTATTCATTACAGAGAATAAAAAATTCAGGGACAGCTAGATGGCACAGTGAATAGAGCACCAGCCTTGAGGTCAGGAGGACCTGAATTCAAATCTGGCCTCAGACACTAAATATGTCCTAGCTGTGTGACCCTGTTTAAGTCACTTAACCATTTGCCTAGCCAAAAAAAAAAAAAAAGTGCAAAAACCAATGTCAACAATTTGAGAAAAAAATAAAACCCCAAAGGACTTGAGGAATTCCTCTAGATTTCTGACACTATTTCATCTATTATGTTCTTGTGGGCAAAAAACCCCTTTTAGAAGGTAAGAAGCTTTTCTGCCAATGCTGGCATAAGACACAATCAGCACAATGGTGCCTGATGGGGCCATGTACTCCTCAGCGTGGCTCTGTCCTGGTATCTGCTCTTTTCTCTCTAACTACCCCGTTGGCAATCTGAAAGGCTCCCATGGAACTCAGGTTTCCATAGGTGCCTCCCAAGTCTACACATCCATCTGCCCCGAGCACATTAACCTAGGAGTTTTGTCTGTACTTCCAACTCAATTTATCCAAAATGGAACCAATGCTCTTTCCCCTCCACATTTCCCTATTTCTATTTCTACTGTTTTTCCAGTCACTGGTTGGAAAGCTGAGTCACCCTGGGTCCCTCTCTCTCCTTTACAGGCCTCCACTTGTGTCCAATCAGCTGCTGTCTTGACTGCTCCATGTCCACAAGCTCTCCCTTGCTCTTCCCACGGTCAGCAGTGGACCATGATGGCCGCCTCTGTATGAGGCTCTCCGTCCACAGCGAGCAGCCAAAGGGATATTCTCTGAGGCCCCATCCTGCAGTGGTCCCTCTTGTCTAGGAAAAATGCAAACCCCTCTGTCAAGAGCGCTCTGGCTCCAGCCAAGACCTGTCCCCTTCCTATGCTCTGTGCCCCAGCCCAAGGATCCTCCACCTCTGTCTGTCTTTGCCCAGGCTGCTCCTCTTCAACTCCATCTTTCAGCTCAAGCACCCCTTCCCAGTGAGGCTTTTCTAGACCCCTACCTCAGGACCTTGTATTTGCTTTGTATGTATTTCATACTTCTTTTTACATCTGCATATGTAGAATGAGTGC
The DNA here is from genome assembly GCF_902635505.1 of Sarcophilus harrisii. Lineage (NCBI taxonomy): Eukaryota > Metazoa > Chordata > Mammalia > Dasyuromorphia > Dasyuridae > Sarcophilus > Sarcophilus harrisii. Next base: position 628,995,481 of record NC_045427.1, read on the forward strand.
TCCTAGTACACCTGATGGATAATTAAGTGTTTAATGACTGACTGAATGGGTCAGAGTCCTGCAAATTATGAGACCAAAGGAAGTCAGAGCCATAAGACTTGAGCTAGAAGGGATCTGAGCATGTAGTCCAGAGGCCTGGAGGGAAGAAGCCATCCATCCATGGCCTCGAAGCCAGTTGGTACCAGAAACAGAGCCAAAGGCAAACATCCCCAGCCGTGCTTCCCCTTCATGTATTTTTCACTAACTCTTTCTGATGAGTTAAGAATGTGAAAAAGCTAAGTCACAAAGTTGTCTTGGACAAGTGACAACCTCTCTGAGCCTCTGTTTCCTCACCTGTATGATCAGGGGTCTTCAAAATCCGTTTGAGCTCCACAAATGTCATGCTAAAATCCCAGGCTAAATTACCTCAAAAATACTGGACAAGCAACTCCACAGAAATTCACAAGGTGGAGCTCTGCTGCCATGTTTAAGAAGCCAAATCAATCCTGGGTTTGACCGATGGGGCTGAAGGCCACACTAACATTCCCATCAAAAACCACAGGCATTTGGCCCGAATCCCGGCAGAGATGCCCCGACACTGGCGAGTCGGCCCAACTAGGAACTTTGTGCTGGGAACCAAGACAGCCTGAAAACAGCTCATTTTAAAAGAAGAACCTACTGCGTTGGAGCTCAAACTCTGTCAAATCTTCCTAGAAACAGAGAAATGACAATAGCTCTCACAGTCCCTCTCAGGCCTATGATTCCAAATGTCAGAGATGGCTTCTTCAAGATTCCTAAGAACATTTACTTAGGCATCAGCTCAGTGAAGAAAGGTTTATCTCCCCCCACTTCTCCACCATCTGTTGTTCATCATCGTGTAGAGGCAGCACCCATAAGCTCGGCCCAGTCCCGCCAAGTACTGGCCCAGTAAAAACCCATGTGCTCTCCAAGGGCTGGGACAGAAGGGTCACTGCAAGGCTAGACGTGACTAATATTTTGGGCTCATCAGCTCAGAGGTTATGTATTATATTACCGAGAAGCTGACACTGCACCATGGAAGCCATAAGCACAAGGATGAAATCACTCCCAGGTCGGGGTGACTAACCCTACCTGAAAGTCATTTCCCATTTCCCACCAATACGGCACCTCCACATAGCCCCACACAGGCCTCTCAGTGTATGGGCGCCGCCCCAGCTGCGCCCTGTCCAGCGAGCTCTTACCCGTGTTCTCCGGACTATTCCCCTGCGCCCCTGACTGTATTATGGAACTGCAGGAACAGCTCAATCACTGCATCATCTAGGTCTTGTTTCTTTACTATGGTCATCTGGCAAATCAGGGCCTCAAGGTCCCCAACCTCAGAAAGAGGGGGGACCAGGCAGATAATCCCCAAAGTCCTTCCCCACACACTTGGCAAGGGGTTTACCCATTACACACAAGGGAGAAAGCTAAGCTCACCAAACAAGGACTGGAAGAAAGCTGCTTCTGAGACGCAGAGAACCTGAAGGGCTAGCACGCAGCAAGCCACAACACAGACAGGGAAAGCTGCCCACTCCACTCAGACCCTTGACCCCGGGGCTCTTTGGTTCACGTGGGCCCGTCTGAGGCTGCTCTGGTGGCCCTCGCAGCCACAGGTAAAACCTGGCAGGAGACGGATGGGGGGCAGGGGCATGACGGAGGCTGCCCAGCTCCTGGGAGCAGTGAAATGAGCATCAGGTCCTTTTCTGGCACCATCTCTCTATTCCCTGTTGCTCCAAAGGTGTCTGTGGGCTCCAGAGGCAGCCTTGAGCCCAACCCCTCCTCACAAAGGGAGATTTCTTTGTGACAGGACCATTAGCCGAGATTTCTAATCCCTCCTGTCTTATCAAGCCCATACCTGGCATCAAGAACTGTGCGGGTGAAATGTCGCAGGTACTTGAATATGGACATCGGATCGTGTAACTTCAGGATCGCTTCTTCTTTGTACTTAAAAAGCGCCAGAGCAAAGCGGAAAATGACCTGTGGATTCAGTGGACAAGAGTCAGAGAGCTCTGGGAAGGGTCCCCATTGCCAAGCTCGCAGCCCGGGCTCCCCTCCTCCAGCACACCAGGGAAGAGACATGGGTCTCTGCCTCAGGGGGAGCGGCGAGGGGCAGGTCATCTTTCCTGAGACTCATTCTGGGCTCCGACTACGTGGGCACCATGAGTCGAGGGAGAGCGGCCGATGTCAGGGCCCCTCTTGGAGGGCGGGAGAAGATGGAGCTCACTGGTTTCCACTCAACTGGCTCTCTCTTAAAACTCCAGCATCATCTGCTTCACTTTGGCCAAGGTCAAAAAGCTTTATGACGAAACATGGTTTTAAATTTTTCTTTCATAACCTAATGCTTTCCCTGTTGCTACCACTACGAGGAAATCAGATACTACTTTTCTTATCTGAATTAATGGGTTGTTGATTGAGAGGAACACAGAAAGAACGCTGGATGCTGACTGGCTAGCTCACCTCCAGCAGGGCCTTTAGATTCCCTAGGTCTCAGATTTCTCCTCCGTAAAAAGAAGAAAATAATCTTTATGCTTTGGAAGCAAAATGCTGGGTAAGCCCCCAGCTTACAGGGAATTGTAATCACCATTGCTGTCCAGGATTCTAACAAGTAGCCCCAGGCCAAACGAAGTCTCCTTTTCAAGTATCTGTCCCTTCATTAGAAAGCACAGAAGCCAAAGGGCCTAGGCAGTTTCTGTACCTATTTGCCACCATCATTAAGTGATTGATGACTATCAATTGTTAGGCTTGTTCCATTCAATCAGTTAAGAACTATAGTTCAAAAATAAATGTTACTGACTAGAAATTAAATTAATGAGGCCTAAACTCATGGGTTTCATATCATGGGGGGGTATATTACTGCAAAACTTAAGAGTGTGTCCTGCTAACATGGGATAGTTACCTCTGAGGCATAGTTGAGGACCATCTTACTGATGAACCAGTAGATAAATTCTTCCCTTCTGGGCACTTTAAAAAACATTTGTTTATTTATTCTGGGTAATTCAATTTTCAGAACTCCCAGAAATTCCTGACTGCCTTTCTTTTGCCCCTCCCTCAACCAAATAGCTTTAGAGATCTATTGTAATATATGCTTTTCTTTAATAATCCAGAAAAAAAAAAATCACTGATGTCTCACACAATGTAACAAAAGCCCAGAGCTGTGATCTTCCAATACTGTCTACAAAAAGGGTTAGTCTTATTTTTCTTACCATGCTGGGCAAAATTAAGGACAATGGATGGCAGATTTAGACAACAAAAAGAAAACTTTTCTGACAATCATAACAGCACAAAGGCAGACTGGGCCACCTCAACGAGAGAAAGGGTGGATTTTAAGCTATAGGTAGATCCTCATTGGTTTCATTACAGGAAAGATTTCTGATTTCAGGATTAGAAGGCTCTAAGGTCCTTCTGTAACTCACAGGCTAAAATAAAAGATCATTTGCTAAACAGTTCTGATTTCACCCAAATTAACAGACTGAGGTCACACAGACCTGCCTTGAGGAGGCAATCCGAAAATAGTCTCAGGAGATGGCCCGCATGAATTCAAATCAGACCAGGATTCAACTTCAACTCTGAGGTCTTCCCTTCATTTCCCTATTGCACTTTCTATTTGGTTCTACCCAGACTTCTGATGTAAAGTGGTAAAAGTATGGTCATGAAATAGCTTCAAATATAAAAGTTAGGAGGCAAACATACCTTGGGTCCTTCATAAAGGAAAGAGTCCCAAATTTTGAAGAGGATGTCACTGACCACACTGTCCACAAATATCACCAGGAACCAGTTGAAGGTGATGAGCGTATAGTCCACTTTGTACTGTTCAAAGTGGGCGTGTAACCGAGGCAGCTTCTCACTCATCAGGTCCTTGAAAACTCGCTGGTCCACCTGCAGAGACAGGAGAGAGTGATGAGGATGGAGAAGGAAGGGGGGCTGAGGGTGAGAGAGGGTTTGGCGTGGGGGGACCTCGAGAACTATCTTCGAGTGTGTTTGGAAGAGAGAGAGAGCCATTATTTAAAAAAAAAAAAAAGGAGGAAGTAGAAAACCAGCATTTTTGACAAGAAAACCTCATGATCGCAGAGCCTTGGACACGGCTGAACGATGACTCCACAAATGTCAAGTTTTGTAAACATTCTGAAGGAGGAGAAAGACAGGCCAAAGATCTGAGCTTCCAGCTGAACTCCATGACATCCCATGAGCCCCAGTCTTCACCTTTGCCCCTGAAGGTAGCATCAGGTGGGAAAGCTGGTTTGTCTCAGCCTGGAGAGGCTTTATCCCAGAGGATGGTGATCTAGTTGGAGAGATAAGAGAGCCTGCCTCATGCCCATCCCCCCAGCCTTTTTCTCCTTCTTCACTGGGGACACCCTTGGGTTTGGCCAAGCCAGAGCACTAAAGCCCCAAACTCACCTCAAATGAAACCGAGGGGCTTTGTGGAGCAGGAAGGGGCAACTGGGGAAGAGGGGTGCTGCAGAGGATAGAGGACGAGGCTGCAGGACCCTGGGCAAGTCACCTAACCCTGTGTGCGTTTCCTCATCTGTAAAATGATCTGGAGAAGGAGATGACAAAGCTCTCTAGCTATCTTTGCCAGAAGATTCTAAACGGGATCACGTGGAGTCAGACATGACCGAAAAGCACTGGACAACACAAGAACCATCAATGACAAAAGACATTTGGAGAAACCCAAATTCAGCATTGAAAACATTTATTAGTATCAGCCAGATGTCCCAGAGAGAGGGGGATGGGGCTGGGGCTTTCTGTGTGGTTCTGAATGTTTTCTCCTTCCCAGGGTGATGGGTCAGGGGCAGCGTCCAGGCCCTGCCCTTTAACATGGAACGTGGCTCCTGGGTAGTGGTCAGCAGCCATAGGGTCTGATGGGATCACCCCTTATTCTCGAGTCCCTGCCTTCTTTCCTCAGAGGGGACAAGGCTACACTTTCTGGTTCCCTACAGTAACTTCCAGGCCTGGCAAAGGTGGGGTTCAGCCTTTCTGGCAAAGCTTTGTGAGACTCTTTACTCTCTGGATGGCTTCTATCTTTTTGAATACATTAAGAAAGACTCGAGGTTTGCTCCATGCTGTGTGGAGATGGAGAGCTCTACACATGATCAAAGAGTCAATCATGGGGGCTTTTGATGTGAAAAAAAGCATAGATTGTTCCTGGCTTCATGTCTGGGGCAGACTTGTGGTAGTTCCGACTCTGAATGTTTGGGGTGCGCGGGGCACCCTGAGCATCCTCAATGATGATTTAGATAGCTCTGCTGCCTTCAGAATTCTCCAACTTATTTTACTAGTGAGAAGCCTGAAGAAAACAGGATGAAGTGACTTGTCTAGTCACTCACTGCTAATAAGCATCCAAGGCTGGATTTGAACTCAGGGCCTCTTGACTATGGGTCTGATACCTTAGTCACACAAACATCTAACAGATTTAATTTTTTTTTTATATTTTTAGCACAGATTGGTGCAAATTTTATCCTTGAATTCATATTTCAGAAGAGATTTGTTTTTTTCCCTTCTGCTAATCTCTAGCTGGAACAAAAGCAACAAGTTTTTTACCCTGAGACCCTGAGTCACCTCACACTTTGTCATTTGGTCCTTCCAAGTCGTTCCTTTTTGTGCTGCAGAGTGACAAGACTTTCCTCCTGCCTTTAATCCTGTTTTTTCCCCTTTTCTTTCTCACATGATGATGCAATAATTGGGAACTGACACCAAAATGGACCTGCAGATTCATCAGCAAAGTGTCTATGAGCAAATACTCTTCTCTTGGGATATGAGCAAGCATCATGCACAGAGATCTTGGAAATAATTAATGCAGAGTCTTCTTTTTTAGGTAGAGGAAACTGAAGCCCACAGAACCAACCCAAAGAGTAATGCTAGATTTCATTGTCTTGATTCGACATCATTTATAACTTCCCCTGGACTCCTTCCTTCAGGATCCTCCCAAAGAACCATCTTTTATAATAAAGAAGAAAAAAGGAGAATGAGGAAAACTTTGGCTGGCTAAGCCATCCGTCACAAAGGTTTACTGTCACGCGCCTCGGGCCCTGCTGGGGGACGTGTGCCTCGTCCGGCCACTTTCTCTGGAGGGATCAGGCTGGGCCGCTCTAACGCTCGATTATGACCACTGGGCTGCTCTTTCCGTCTCCACAGCCATGCCCCCTGCACAATCTGCTTTTCTAGCTCTGCTGACTTCACTCTGTATCAGTCCCAGAAGTCTTTCCAGGCATCTCTTGGCCTATCATGCTGGTCCTCTTATGGCACCAGAAGAGCCCAATTCATTTGAAGGACAGCATATGTCTAGCTGTTCCCACCTTGTTCCCAGTTCTTGGCCATCACAAGAAGGGCTACCATTAAGATACATGTACATGGGGCTTTTCTTTTTGTCACTACCCCCCTGGGCATATGGGCTTGGCTCAAACAGCAGGGACCCTTCGGTCACCATGGTGCTTGCACGACTTCACAACTGCTTTCCAGAAGGGCTGTGGCAGAGGTAAGAAGCTAAGCTCCATCTCTGGATTCCAGATCTAATATTCTCTCCACACTGAGCTGTTTATTGCCCTCCACACAACTGACTACAAGTGTGGGCCCACAGAATGTGACAAGCCCTTCTGATCTCAGCAGCAACCATAAAACAGCCCTTGTTTAACTTTTTCATGCTAACAATTTCTTCCACACTTTTTCCTGGCGTTAACTAAAACCTTTAAAAGAAGTGAATAAAATGAAAGATTTAACTCTAAAAACAAATGTAACATTTGCCGAATCCTGTAGTACCTGTGATCCCAAGAGCGTCTTTGTATAATAATCTCGGGGCATAAAGACTTCCACGATGGTAACAAGACACCAAAAAGCATCTTCTTGGTCCAAGTAGAGGAGAGCGACTGCAGCCAACCTGCAAGAAGACCAAGAAAAATGAAAGAGCTGAGACTTCCAGAAGACATCGCTTCTACCCTATTTACAGGAGACATGTTGTTTCTCATTCCTTTCCAACAATCAAAATGATTTACAGCTTCCCAATTAAGAACAGCTAGCAGTACTCCTCCTCAAGCCCAGCATTTGAGAATTGAAAAAAGATTTCCTTTTCCGTTTCCTTTTTTTTTTTTTTTTTTAAAGAAACTCATCTTTGTTGCCAGGACACCACAAGTCAGTTTTTTCCTTCGACTGGACTGTTTCTCAGGAGCAATCATACATATTACATGGAAAAACAATAATTAAAAAAACAAACAAGAACAAATCTCTTCATCTCAGTAATTAAGTTTGTCATCCTATTCAAAGAGTTCAAGTAGATCCACAGACACTTAAGAAATCAGGAAACCAACATGGAAAGTAGTGGCAGTCTGAAGCCCAAAGATCCTCCTGACTCAATGACTGTGAACAAGTATAGGACTCTCTGGAGCCTGCAACTGAGGCTTGTGCTATTTATGACACAGGGGAGAAAACATTTTTACGTACATCCCTGAGTTTGGGGGAACAGGCTTCCAAGGATTCAGAGAAACTGGCAGTCTGATTTCATGGCCTCATATTCTACAAGGTTCTGGAAAGCCACAAAGAGAAAGTTCTGAAGAGAAAAGAAAAAAGGGAGCCGTTTCCAGAGCTCAAGAAGCAGGCTGCAGAACGAACTCCTTGTCCACCTTCTGTTGTCCAAAGACACGCCCAGAGAATGGGAGCCAAGGCAGCTAAGGGAAGCATCCTGGGAGAAGAGGGCCAGAGGAGCTGGGCCCGGGCAGGAAGGGCTCGGGGCCCCATGTTTGCTTTGAGCTGGGTTTTAGCTATTCTGGTGGTCACTGCAGAGGAGCTGGGACCTTAGGCAGGAGGGAACTATGGAAGGGCCTGAATGGGAAGGTGACAAGTCAGACTTGTAAAAGGAAGGCCACTTTGCCAGCCGTGCAGAGGATACACGGGGGGGAGAGCAGAGACTGGAAGCCCCAGGCCTGAGGGGGAACAGCTGAATGCTCAGGAGGGCTTTATTTTGCTAGCAGGGGCTTCTATTGGCCCAAAAGCTTCATTACTAGGGATTGATCATCCCTCAACATGCCAGCTCAAGGACTGTATTCTACTGGGGAAAAAGTATCCAAAGCAGCACCTTCTGTACTCAGAGATAAGCAGGCCAGGCCTGGGACGGATCTGACACGTTTGTATGAATGCCTTTCTGCTGGTGCATTATTCAGTCCCTCCCTAGGGGAGAACCAAATGACTTCAGACAAAAAAAAAAAAATGGCTTTCCTCAATACTACATGAAGAGGAGACATTTCTCAGAACTCCTCTGCTGCCAAACTGCATGTTCTATTTCTTTTCTTACCTTAAAAAGCTGGGAGGAAATATGGCCCAATGGGAGAGCATTAGCTATGGATCCAAGGATCTGGATTCAAATTCCACCTTCCATCCTCCTCCCCCCACCACTGGCCGGATCCATCTTCCCACCCCCAACATTGGCCTGGACAGCATCTGAGACACCCCAGGTCCCAATCTGAGACCCTGGCAAGTTCATACCTGTTTAAACCTTGGCAATATCCTATATCGGGGTTTCTCCATGAAAAGGCCAAGAGGACATTGCGCAATTTCTGAATGCCTTCTGAGGTCGGGGAGGAGTAATGCTTGTTATTTGGCAACGTTCTTAAGAGGTCCAGCTCGATCTGCTTTGAGGCCGGATTCTGCTTCTCGAGAGCATTCTGGAGCAGGGTCTGGAAGTAGCCGGGCTCCGCCCGGTCCTTAAACTTCTTCATGCGGAGGTCCACACACCACTTCCAAATCTTGGAGCGGTGCTCGTGGGGAATCCCAGTGCGGATAAGGTTTTTTAGCTCGGGGGAGCAGATCATCTCTCGGTTCATGATGCTGGCAAAATAATTTTCCCACTTGACCCCAGTGGAAATGTCCTGATTTTCCGTGAGCGCCAGGGTCTTCAGATCCAGCGCCCGCACTTTAGCGACCAGCTTCTCTTCCTCGTCATCCTCAGGCACCGTTCGAAAACCGTAAATGTCGTACTCACTGAGGGGGAGAGAGTCAGAGCTGTGTCAGCCTTGGGGCTACGCTATCGCAGACACGTGCCTGCCATTACCTGGCACGCCGGCAAGAGCTCAGCCAGTGGGGTGTGAGGGCACCGAGGCTGTCTGGGTGAGGGGGACGGGGCACTTCCCCAGTTGGCTCTAAAATGGGGCAAATCCCACCACTCTGTGTTGCCTAGAGCCATAGTGCTGAAAATGGCAGAGGACACACATAGTCTTTGCCCCCAACGAAGGGGTGGGGGAAGAGAAGCATTTATAGAGCATCTCCTATGTGCCAGGAGCTGGGTTAAGTGTAGCAATAAGAGTTCTGAGGTGCCTACTGGATACCAAGCACTTTATTATCTCATTTAACCTCACGACCACTCTGCAAGGTAGGTGTGGCTAGGACTCTGTCTCACAGCTCAGCAAACTGAGGCAAACCAAGGCCACCAGGATGCAGCTGAGGCTAGATCTGAAGGCGGACCTTCCTGACTCTCCAGCCCCCGGGCCTCCAGCCTCTTGTAACCCGGTAGGGGAGAATCAATTAAGAAACATTTTGTGAGCACCTACTATGTGCCAGATACTGTGGCTAGAAGAACAAATGTAAAATAGACCTTGGGACCAAGGACATTCTATTGAGAAGACACATGTACGAAATAAAATAACTGCAAGATAGTTCAGAGAGAAGGCATAAGCTCCTCAAGGTGAAATCAAAATGTAAAAATCAGCAATAATGAGTGCAAGGACACAGCCTGGTCCACCTTGGGCTTCTCCCGTTACCTAGAAGCTCTGTGACGGCCAGTGACTCCACCCAGAGGGCTCCTCCCCTCACTCCCCAGATTCTATCCTTTTGTCCTTTTATGTTCTGGGTCCTGCTGGAGGCCGCAGCTGGGAGGATGGGAGTGCCTGGCAAGTGCTGCTGTTACTGGCTCCATTTTACACAAGCCAGAACCCTGGGCTGAGAGGCGGGACCACAGCCCTCTATATTTTTTTCTCTTCACCTATAAAATAGGGGCAGGGGGATAAAGGCCCCATGGTGGGACAGGCTGGATTCTGCCCCCGAGAGAGCTCCCACTTACCTGACGAGATGCGGTTTGACAAAAGCTTGTTCAGGCTGCTCAGAGCCTTCCACCTGCAGGGCATCTTCCAGGAGCCGGGCTATGACATCCCGGGCGGGCCCCTGCTCTTCAGAGCACACGGGGTTCTTCATTTCTTGAAGCAAGATCAAGTACTTGCTCTCTATTTGACACAGCTTGGCTTCCAGGCTAGAATACTGAAGAAAACATTCTTGTGACTACTTTGGGTCAAAGGCAGAAGCAGAAAGCACAAGGATCTCCCTTACGTGAGCACTCCCTCCACCAATGCAAATCACAACCCATCACCTCGCTCTGACAAGTGTCTACTAGTCCTTAGACAACACAAAGTCTACCAGTGTGTCCACACACCTCGAGGGCACTTGTCTTCACTGGCACAGCCTTTAAGGCTCCATGCCACAGTGAGGTATCCGAGTGGGACTTCAGCAGAAAAAGATGTAAGGGGAAATAATAACCCTAGCATCCTCAGTTTCCTCATCCATGAAACAGTACAGAACTGCTCACACTCTCATAGTACCCTGAGATTTGTGAAGCACTTTACATGTATTATCTTGTTTTGTCCCATCCCAAAAGTGTGGTGCTTCTCCCCCCTCTCCCAGGGCTAATGTGAGACATTTATCTTTCCAACTCCAAAATGCTACCAAAAAAAGTAATGCAATTTGCTAGACCCCGAGTTCTGAGCTCCATCTTCCAGATGATGCCATGGCCCGTGTTGGTCTCATCTCCTTTCCATACCCTCAACTCCTCTACACTTACCCCATTTGGTCACTTTTAGAGTCTTAGTTGCAAGATTAAGAAAAACATTACAACTTCTGAGCAACTTGAACAGTTCTTTTTAAAAGGAGACATACAAAAATGATATTTTTAGCTATCCCCAACAGTGTCCCTTAAAATGTCACAAGAGGATCCCTCTTTTCAATTGGGCAAACTGATAGTATAATTCTTCGTAATCCCCAATAACCTTTTCTTCCTCTGTGAGATTTCTGCTTGAAGTGACTCTTCCCCAAACTAATAAACTGGCTCTCCCCCAGGCCTTCCCCAAATAGGGTGAAACTTTCAATCTGACCTTAACCATTAAATCCTTCTCTCGTCTTTCCGCATTTCTCCGAAGAGTTGAGAGTTCCAAAATCTCTTTATTTAGAAATTTATTCTGTGTCTTATACCCTTGAAGACTGTCCTGCAGAAGGAAAAAAAAAAACAACCCATGAACATAAACATATATTTTGATTCTGTCATTAGCACAACAATTAGAAATACTTGTTGTGTTAAAGTGTCTTTCTTTTATAGGTGGCATTTATGTAAATCCTTTTAACGTTTGCAAAGTGATTTAAAAGTTTACTCATGTGGTCCTTACAACAACTCTATGAAGTAGATGTGATCATCCCCATTTTACATGTGGGGACACTGAGGCAGAGAGCAGCCGACTTGGTCAAGAATTACTTCTTCACAGAGTTGGCTTGATCTAAGGAGCCAGATCTAAAGCATTCCTTAGGTTTTCAATTTAAGGACAGATATTCTGAGCGAAATGGACTTTGCTGTAAGGTGATGATTTTCTCTACTGTCTATAACATAGCCCCCCTGTCTTGGAATAACTTCTTAAAGTTACACAAATGCTATGCACATGCAAGTCCCCTTTTAAGAGCAGGATAACAGTGTGTCAGATTGAGAAGAAATAGGCTGGTTATGGACATTCTCACTTCTTCTTCCTTCCTTGGACACATGCCCCAGGGAGGCTGTGATCACAGCCCCATCTCCCAGGCTGTGACTTCCCAGGAGTCCCACTGGCCTCCGTAGCCCAGCTCTCTAAAGTCAGTGTCCAAAGGGACCCTGGACCCCAGAGCCAAGCATGTTCACATCAGAATGAACTCCAGAAAAGAGAGGGTCAATTCTGGAAAGGAGGACAAAGGCAGGTCTGAGCTGCAACCTAGCACAGAGGCCCAGGGAGGGGGAAGCTGTAGTTGGTCAGGGCTAAAACTACAACTAGAACCCGACTCCTCCTCTACGGTTCTGAAACTTCACAGCAACTTTCAATAGATTAAGAGTTTTTGAGAATCAGCTCCTCCTCTCACTGCGTGTCACATGCTCATTTCTATTAAACACATCTGGTTCCATTCCAGGCAGTATCATTATCATTCCAGCCACCGGATACTGTGTGTGGATTTTAAAAAGTGTCCTGCCCAACACGATATAAAATCACAGTGTGCTGGGATTGGCTGAATTTTAAAAACCTTCTTGCACAATCCCCTCAATTGTTAGGGAGTAAACTGAGGTGCAGGGAGGAGCAAGTGGACAGGGCTGGAACCGTGAACTTGGATGCCTGGTTTCCAGCCCTGTCTTCCTCTGCCCCGCGGAGCACAAATTTTTACGGCCGTTCCCATGGGCTTTCTGGAGAAGACACACGCTAGCTCTAGGTGCACACACAAAAGCAGTTAGCTGAATGCATCGTTTTCACATTCCGTAGCACAAGAACAAGCTGGTGACGAGCTTGGCTGACCTGCGGCTTAAGTGTGGGCTTGGCAGAGAGTCAGGCACACTATCAGCTATCAGTTTCAGGAAACCAAATCCCTTGGAACTCTGAGCAGGAAAGATTGAAAGGAGTGAGAAAGAGAATGTGAAACCAGAGTTTTCGTGCAAGACCATATGCAAACAAGGTTCAACACACACAATCACACATCTAAAAATCAGGGTTTTCAACAGCAAGTTGAGCCAGGGGCTTCCCCTGAAACCATCGGAGCCGTAAGTGCCAGGCTTGCTGCTAGCACCGCTGGTGACACTGCTCAAATGCTTTCAGAGTTCCTCAGGGAAGTATTTTTCACCAACACCCAGATTTATTAGCACGCCCCTCCACACCACAAACAGCCCGCCGGTTGCTTTTCTTTGCTAACTGACCTTTCGCGATCCACATGCCCGGGCAACTTAGCTGTGAAAGAAAAAGCCCCTGCAGACTCTGAAGAAGGGGCTCCAGGTAGGGTTGGAGGGGCACAAGACTGAGGAGTTCAGATCCCAGCTCCGACACGTCTGGATCGTGTGAAGGCCACAAGCTTCAGTTTCTTCCTGCACAGATAGCTTGTACCATCTACCCTGGAGGGCCCTTTCAGGCAGGACCTTGGAAAACCACCCCCTGGGATGCCCTGGTGCGAGGCTGACTTGCCCAGCCAGACCAGAGCTGGCAGGAGGCAGAGTGGAAACCTGACTCAGGGTCTAATGGAGAAGGCTGCCCTGTGCCCAACACGCTGGGCCACGGCATCCCCATCTCTAGGTCACAGAAACAAAGCGATAGAGTGGTGTGGGGCAGGGGGAGCTGGGAGACCTGCTTCTGCCGGCCTCGATCAGTTAGAAGACCAGAGGGAGCTCCTTCCACCTCCCTGACAAATCCGGACAGGACATAAGTTGGGGCGGATTTGAATCCCAGTCTGGCTGACTCTAGCCATCTGGGCCTCACTGAGCTGTGTCAAGGGCATGCCGGCCATGGAGCCCGGAGCCCCCAGCAACAAAGGGCAGTGGGCTCTCTCCCAGAGGGGAATTAAAGGCCCAATTTGTAGGCAGTCACCCCTGCAGTGAAAGGGGTACAGGAGCAGGGGTCCCACCCCAAGGCCAGAGCCCTGAACGGGGAGCGGGTTTCTGGGCTGGGCCACACCAATCCACCAGGTAATAATGGGCCAATCAGTGAGGCCGGCCTACAGAGCAGCGCCTTGTCCACCCCTGCACTCTTCTCATTAAATCCTCAAGCTAGCCCCCACATATCACTGGGGCCCAGCTACAGGGGCTCCCACACCAAACCACAGCAGGCTTCCTCTGCCTTCTCCCAGCAGCCCCGGAGGGAGACCATCCCTGGCCCCAGGGAGGAAAGGCAGCTTCTTGTAGGCAGCCGAGGCCTAAAGGGGTGCTGTCCAGCTTGGCCCAGAAAGCACAGGGACTGCTCTTTCCCCTACAGGGCTGATTAGGTCCTTCTGAGCCTGGAACCCTTGATGACCCTGTGGACACTAAGCTGACAGTGGCTCCTGAGCTCAGAAATGAGGTGCCCCCGAAACCTTCGCCTGGCAGCCTCTGGGTGCTTTCCCCAATCTGCTCCTCCTCCTCCTTTTAGGGTTAGACAATGTTTTCTAGGGGTTATTATTAACACAGGCAAAAACTTTATTAAAAAAAAAAACAAATTCAAAAAACAACATATTTGTGTTTAAAATACAAAAAAAAAAAAAAAAATCTATTTCATCCCCTAAACTCCCTAAATTATTTTAGATTCAAGTTCCTTGAGTCCCAGCTTTCTGAGCCAAGCTCAGTGTCATGGCCACAATTCCCCTCATAGGACAAAGGCAGCTGGCTTCTCCTCAGAACAAACCCAGGCTGAGCCTGAGAGCCGGCAAGAACATTCCCTCTTCATGAAGAGGCCCACAAAGGCAGGGGCCCGCTTAGATGGTGCTCCCCTCACAGACATCCACCAGCATTAGATGGTGCTCCCCCCCAGGCAGGGCAAGCTGGAGTAACCTTCCTGTCCTTGCAGGGCAAGCATCAGGAAGGCACCAGGACACTGCTCTATAGACTCCAGGCAGCTGCCCGCAGCATTTGTACTAGAAACAAATGTCTGTTTAGAAAGTCTCTCCTGTACCTCTGTGGAGCAAAGGGAGGGTCATGAAAGTGACTGCAACAATCCCAGCAGTCCGTGAGGAAGCAAGCCTGCTGACCAGCAGGGGAAGGATAGGCTGCAGGCATCTCAGACACAGGGATGCTTCTTTGTGTTTGGGACTGTAATTATTTGTTACAAGGGAAAACTCTATGAAGGGATGAAAGGAGACCAGTGAAAAGCAACAGGTGTTTAAAAGAGCATCAATTATATATTTAAAAAGAAAGAAAATGTACAGACTTGGGAATTTTTTTGTTTTAGGAATATCCTTGTTAATCTCTGCTTCTATTAAAAAATCTATCATTTAGAATCATTTTGGTCTGATTTTGTCATTTCATAAGTGTAGGGAAATAAGTAAGCAAACTACCAATTCAGGTCAGAAACAGCCCTGAACTTACCCTTCCCTTACTCAGAAAGTTGTCTTGGCTGCCTGGGGCATTGAGAAATGGAGCAATGTGCCACAGTCATTCTGAGCAGCTGATCACTATCAACCCAGGCCATATCGCCTGTCTTAAAACTTAAAAGAATCCTAGGGCCCGGAAGTTGTTTGAGCCATCTTTATAATCCCTGGGTTGTGAAACGCACAAGTCCAGCTTTTATTAGGTATTTGTAAGACAGCACCAGAAGAATGTAGCTTAATTTCAAAGCAGCAGGCTGAAAGTTCTGTCCTACTTTGGCCTTAGAGACAGAAAATCTTGGTGATTTCACTCAGATTTGGAGCCTATAATTTCTAAATAGAGTTTCCATGAATTAGAAGTATGTGCCCTCAGTGAATCAGAATCGTCCAACAGCATGTTATAATGAGTACTGTTTAACCTAGCTCCTTCCCTGTGCTAGCTGAATTTCCTATGTAAACTGGGGCAATTTTCTCGTGACTTCTGGCTCACTCAATTTTTTCTTTCAAATTAGGAGGGTGTGGCACAAACCATTCTAGATAAATTTAATCAAATCTCATAAACTAAATAATAACTGAACTAATATCAATTTGTTGGGATCACCACTGGGGAAAAAAAAAGATTCAGAAAAAGCAGACATTTTACAAATCATTCTACATCCCAGCTCAATGACATCATCAAGGATCCCCTCTAGATGTGGAGGGAAAGTTTACAATTCACCAAGCAAAAAGCTCAGGTACTTTAATGCAACATTACAATTCTGGTTTTATCAGGCCTTTTCTATGTATAATCAAGTTGTAGGAGATAGGACTGGACTCAACAACATAAGGAAACTCTGCTAACAGGAAGTCTTGTTCTTGTTCCCAGACCCCAACCAGCAAACCCCCTGCCGTGCCCACAGCGCGGGGCTTCAGCTGTTGCTGGAGTAGGGCTGGAAGCGTTGCTCAGAGACGGCCTCAGAGTCCCCGCAGCTCACAGGCTCTGAGAGGAAGTACAAAGTTAAAAGAAGCGCCCAGAGAACGTGGGTGTCATGTGGAAGGCGGAAGAAGAGATGGTCAGGGATGCTCAGACTCCCCTGGGGGAACACCTACTGTACACTCTGAAGCCCCCCTTCACCCCCCACTGCCCCCTCTCCCTCTCGCTCACCCCAGCAGTGCTGGGCAGTCTGGGTGCAGCCTCTGGGCCATCTTCCTTCCTGAGGGCTGTAGCCACACTGAGAAGGGCTGGCCTCCCTCGGCCGCCCCTCCCCACCATTCTGGTCCTCCACTTCCCTCCCTGCAGCCTCTCATCAGTCTCGCCCAGGGCCTTGACCTGATGTTCTCTAACTCCTCAATGCCCCGCGGGTCAGGCCCCAGGGCACCCAGGCTCTCCCCGGGGAGCAGCAGTCCTCTTTTCCCTGATTGTATGTCTTACTGCGGGCACTGTCAGCTGCTTTTGCCCCTAGCTCTTAACACGGGAATGAGAGAGGTCGAGAGAGGCACTAACGGAGCTGAGGGGCCTCCATCTGTGCCCCTTACAGGGGCTCCTCCAAACCTCGCCACGTCCCTCAGTCTCCCCTAGCTCCCCCTGCCCTTCCACTTGGCTAAGAATCAAGGCCATCCTCCAAGAGCTCCCTCTACTACCCTGGTCTCAATGCCCATGTGCCAGATACCTTCTGCCTCCTCTACCAGGCAAGAGTGACCCCGTTCCATCCTAGTTTTACTGCAGATTGTCCCTTGTCCAGCCAATCTTCCCCTCTGACTGCTGGAGATGTCCCCTCCCTTCCCACCCACCCCCGCCCACTGACCTGCCCTCCCTCCCCCACCTTTGCAGACCCTCACTTCTTCCCCAGGACTACTGTCCCATAGCCTGTCTTCCTTTCATGGCCCCCCTCTGAGAGGGCTGACTAGCCCCACTTCCCACTGATTCCCCTTTGTTCCAACCTCATGGATCCCTTGCCCGTCCAAAGTCCCTGGGATCTTGTAATGGCCTTTTCTTAATCCTGGCCCTTGGCTCTGGTCCTGACCCCATCCCCCTCTGCACTCCCTCCAGACCACTGCCCGGGGCGGCTATCAGCCCCCATGGATTCACTCTGGGCTGACCACGACCAAACTTGCCCAACCTAACCTCTCTGCCCCTGAGCCGGTCCTCCCTTCGCCCCACAGCTTGCACACACCTCCTTTGGCCACCCCCATGCCCTCCCACCTTGTCCCGGTCTCTTGGCTCCATCTGCACAACTTTCCCAGTTTCCCTCAGGGCTGCCCCCCCAGATGACCCTCAACAGCTCTGTGCCGGTCTTGTCTGATCTGGCTCTTTCCAGGCTCTCTCTCACTGGACCGGTTCCGCTTTTCCTTGTACAAGAGGGTTTAACAGGGCCGTGGATGTGGTCGGCTTAGTGGTTTGACTTGACTCTACATTACACAATTTCTGGGGCGCAGTTGTTTGTTGACCATAGGTGACAGCACGTACCCCTACTGCCCTTCTGGTGCCCTCCCCAATTTTCATCCCCAGGGGCTTGTGGCTCCAGACCACACAGCTCCACCTGGGGAGCCCTGGAGCTCAAAATGAGCTCCCGAAGCCCACTCTCAGAAGGCCTCCCCTCCGACTGGGGGGGCCCTTCTCTGGCTCCCCTCAGGCTCCTATCTCACCATCGTACAAGGTCTGCTTTACAGGCGTCTCCTCTAGGCACAGATGCCCCCTGAGGGCAGGCCAGGACATCCTGACAACCCAGCGACCTTCCTGCTTGCCCTTCAGAGCATCCTTCACCTCTGGAAGTGACTTGTCCTGAGACCCAGTGACCTGGTGTAAAGCTTCTGTGGGGACCATGATTTCCAAACCTCCCCCAGGATGTCCTGCCCCAGGCCCATGGACAGGACAGACTGTTATTACGCAAGTTCCCTCAGAATCTGAGGTATTTGGCAGCTCTATAGATAAATCCAGTATGACAAAATCCAGTGGGCATGAATATAACATCCTATGTTCTAGTTTGAAAAAAGTTAATGACAAGAACATATGGTTGGTGAATTATGATCTGACTTTTCATGATAAAAAGAACTTTGGACTTTAATGGCCCGTGAACTCAATGGGAGAGCAGCGGGAAACGGCAACCAAGAAAACTAAAACAGGTTTATGGCGGTTGAGCAGGAGGACACCAGGGCACCATCCCCATTCCCGAGCTGACATCTGGACAATGAGCTCTGCCTTAGGGGCTGTGCTTTAGGAAAAATGCTGACTGTCTTATGACTAGTAGATGAGGACTGTTTGGGTAGCTAAAAGTCAAGATTACTTGTATTAGAAAAGGATGTGGAAGTGGGAGTGATCAAAACAGATCTCTGCTCACTCCCAAATGATGCACTGATAAATATTGGGCTTCTTTTCTGTTTGTGGGTCTTTTTAAAACACACACTGACAAGAACCTACTTTTCCCCCAGGCAAAGATTTTGGTGTTGTTTAAGACCAGTGTTGAAGTCAGGAAAACCTCAATTTAATTCCTTACTTTTGACATATTTTTGTGTGGCAACTGGCAAGTCCCTCAACTTCTCAGGCAACCATCAAATATAACGCAATGTGGAAAGAAGGATTCATCCTGAGAATTTCCCACACAGATGAATCATTTGCAGGACCACAAAGTGCCTTACATTTACCTCACAGACTCCCAAGCTTTCTCCAAGGCCCTCCAGACCTGCCCCATCTCAGAAAAGTGTCCCCTCCCTCTCCTGACAAGTGGTTAGATAGTCTCGGCCCAAGACCTCCAGTGAGGAATGGAGACAGCCCATTTATTCAACTTCTGGAAAGCGCGAATTGTCAGGAAGCTTAGATTTACAAGCAGAAACCTGTCCTATCTGCTGATTCTCTGAGATTAATGGAGCAAACCCATTCTCTCTTCTTCATGGCAGTCCTTCAAACACTTGAGGACAGCTTTCCTCAACTCCAGCTCAGCACCTCAGTTCCCCTGAATTCCAGAGGCCTTTCACCACCATGGCTACCTTCCTCAAGATGCCCTTCAGCTTTTCAGTATGAAAACGTGGGGCACAGTTCTGAACATGGGCTGGCGCACATCAGTTTTTTTCTTACTTCCTTATTCCTGGAAACTACACATCTTTTAAAGTAAGTAAAGGTTGCTTTCTTGACTCCCATTTCAAGGAGCCATTTTCTTGAGATTGCAGTCCACTAAAACCCACAGTCTTTTTCAGACTGCTGTCAAGATCCTCATCACCAGTCGGGTACTTTAAAAGTTGATTTCCAAATCCAGATGTGTAAGACTCTATTTATTACTGTTAACTTCAGTCTCTGTTCTCAGCTCCACGTCCCAGCCTACTGAGCTATTTCTGAACCTTGCCTCTTTTCTTCTGTATCATGGACATCTGCAAATCTGATAAGCACCCCGTCTATGACTTTATCCAAGTTACTGATAAAAATGGTAACTACCACAGGTCCCACAGTGCCAAGACAATCTTCAACCATTAAGATGGCTCTTGGGACCCTGGTCATTTGCTGTGGTATCATCCAGTCCACATTTTTCCATCTCTGCAACAGGCAGAGACACTTTATGCTGACCAGTACTCTGTAAGCTTCATCTACAGGCTTCCCCTGATCGTAAAAAACAAAAGAAGGGAGATAACGAGGCTAGTCTGCCATGAGTTGCCTTTTCTAGATGGTTACTAATCAAGCCCTATAAAACAGAACATAAATAAATGAAGATCGCTGGCAAGGTCTATCCACTCTGGACTCTTCCCTTCTCACTAACGAGTCCAGGATCTGAGGTCCCTCACCATCTTCCACAATCCTTCAGCAATCACACCTTCTAGGTATGAATTCCCAGAGCAAGGTGACCTGGACTCAAAAAAGGCAGAGCTTTGTTCTCTCAGGAATTCCATATTTACCTGCGGTATCAAATATACTATAAGCCACTTTGTTATTCCTTTCTGGCACAAAGGTCGCTCTCTTTGGCAGAGATAAGCAGCAGAATGAGTGGAGCAGTTCTTTCTCTTCCCCCTAAGCAACAAGGTCTATCCTGCCTTCCCTCTCCTATCACTCTGTCATCCTGGGCTTTCCAGGGCAGCAGCATTTCTGACCTTGCTCTGGCAGGACTGGAACTCAGGTCCATGCTCATTCTCTGTGACTTTTCTTTTGTATATCTCCCAGTGAGAAATACAGGCGCCTCATGAATAAAGTACTAGCCTGGAAGACCTGACTTAAATCCCAGCTCTGGGCATAATGGATCCTCTGACATCATCACTTATTCAATTAACAATCATTTATTAAGCACTTACTAGGTACTAGGCTTAGTGTTAAGTGGTAGGGATATAAAAAAAAGCAACAGTCCCTGCTCCCAAAGACTCACAATCTAAATGGAGGGGCAGTATGAAAACTAGGTAACAATAAGAGGTATAAACTGAAGGTAATCCACAGAGGGAGGCACATTAATAGTCCCTTTTTGTAGAAACTGGGTTTTCAGCTGAAATGTGAAAGAAGTCAGAGAGAGTGTCTTGATCAAGGAACAGCAAGGAGGCCTGTGTCTCTGAATCACCGAGGACGTGGGAGGGAGGTGGGAAGGAAGCAGGCTATGAAGGCTTCCAGTGCCAAAGGGAGCTTTTGAGCTGCACCCAGAGCCGCGATAGAAGCACTGGGTGAACAGGAGGGGGATGATGGGGTGCCGGGGCTGAGCAGCAGGGAGAGAAAGAAGGAGGACCGGCCTGGAGCAGAGAGCCTGCACGGGGGTGCAGCAGAAAAGGAGGCAAATCTGAGAGAGACTACAAAAGGAAGAGGATGAAAGCAGGTAGAGACCCAAGTAGGGCAAACAACTTGTAAACCTGGGAATCTGAGAGGACAGGCCGCTGGTACCCTTGACAGTAGCAGGAAGATGGGGAAAAGGGAGGGTTTGGAGGAAAAGGAAACTCTACTTTGGAATCACAGGCTACACAGTCTGCAATGTCTCACGGGATGGTGCAGATGTGTAAGTGGAGATTAAGAGGGGAAAGAGTTCCATAATCCTTGTATTTTGAGACAGTAACAAAGAAGGCTGTGGATATCTCAAGTGATGAGCAATGCATCTCCCCTGCAGAACACACTCTTGGTTCTGCTACCTCTGGGTCAACCTGGATTAGAGTAACCTACACTTGCAGCCTTGTTGCCCTTCACTATCATTTCTTGAGGAAGTGCGGGGCATCCTTTCCCCAGGAGCAGCAAAGCTTAGCTCTTTGGGGCTAACAAATCTCTGATTACTGTTCAACTAGGCCAGATGAGGAATTATGGCACATTATACAAACTGAGGACAGGCAAGAAATCATCACTGTCATGGACAAAATGTGATATAACATAAAACAATATGGCTTCCCTGTGTGATTCCAAACCATTTAAGCATGAGGAAGTCCACAGCTGGGGCCTTATTTCCCTTATTTGCCTCTTCAGTCCAACCAAACTGTTGCCCTTGCTATTTCCTACCTAGGACACCTTTTCCAATCCCTTATCTTCATGCCCTGCCCCAGCTGTCTGCCCTTTGCTCAGAATGCATTCTCTGCCCATCTTGGTCTCTTAGAATGTTTTTCTTTCTTTAAAACTCAGATCAAGTGCTGTGTTCCCCACGAGGCCTTTCCTGACCTAGAGGTGTGCTCCTAAAGGGCTCCCTTCATCACATCAAGTCCCTCTCTGCTCCTCTAAGCATGAGTTTTCTGAGGTTCGTTCATCTAGTACAACGCTCAGCACACAGCAGTTACCTCATCCATGCTTGCTGACTGACTGAGGGCCTCAAACTGATTACTTGAAAGGAGAACCTTCACTTAGATATGAATGACATCTTGAAAGTTCGCTAAAGACAGTCTCATTATTTTATAATCACATGGAGTGGGCAATTTCTCAAGCTTATCACCAACATCATTAGCAACCAATTTTTCCCAATCACTTCCAAACAATGTGAGTTTCTGGTTCCTCTTCCTGTAACAAATAAGATATCTTTTACTGGCTTACTTTTAGTCTGTCGAGCTCCTGGAGGTCTTTGTTAACAGAAGCGGACATGGACGTGCCGAGTGTTTGGGAAGATGCGTTCCCTTCACATTCACTGAGCTGTCTGGAGAGTTTAATGATCACTTCATCTTTGGCTTGGATTGTTTCCAATAACATGCCCAGCTGTTCGTTGAGTTCACCAACTTTGCATTTCAAGTTCTTTACTTCCTGTTGGAGACTGTCTTTTTCCAGATTGAACTTTTCAAGTTGGTTGCTGAGACCTAAGATCTGATCATCCTTTTGGTGCAGAAGCTCAAGTTTCTCCTTTGGGACTCCATCACAAAGATGGCTACTAGTGAAATATTTATCATATTGGGATGACCTGACCGTCTGCTGTAAAAGTCGTACAAGTTCCTGGGGAGAGGACAGGGAGTAAGGGAAATAACAGAGGTAGGCTGAATTATTAAAACCTAAAATGAAGAAAAACAAAAATAACAGCGACTTTCCTCAAAGCAATTACCAGAAAATAAAGAAACTTTACTGATAATAAATAAAGCCCAGAATTTCTCTTTGGTGGACTTAAGAAAAAAAGTATTTACTTTTTAAGGAAAGCAATGAGGAAAGAAAAAATTATAATACATGCATAACTAAATGAACAGTAATATTATGGGAATATTTGTATGAGTATTAAATTCATCTTAGAATCTGAGGCATTTTTAGCACTTGAATTATTTAAGTCCATGTAAGTCATAAAATATATCTTTCATTTCCGATTGACTCAGAAATTAATTTTGTTATCTGGCTTATCTCAGCCAGACATAACTAAATTATCATTAATTCTAATGACTCCTGAAAACCGGAAGCTAGCAGTGCCTTGAGTCAGGAAGATTTCTAAAACCTATTAAAAGTAATAATCAGGTTTGTGGATGCAGACCAAGGTAGGAAGTAGGAAGCTATTCCCCTTAAAAAAAATTAGTTCAACTTCAACGAAAATTCAAGGTATCAAGCTAACATTATTGAGAGTATTTGTAACTGCAACACTGGCTATGGGCCCTGGAAATTTTAAAATAAACTCACTTTCTGGGATTTAAAATGTCTTAAATATTTATGTGAAATATGGAAGCTCTTACTCATTTCTGGTTCTCTATCTACCATGCAGTTTAAAAAAGAAACAGTTACCTTTTGGCTAGAGAGTTCCTTCTTCAGTCTTTCTAGCTCTTCCTGCTGGCTTTGAAACTTCAATTGCATTTCAGAAGCTGATTTACTGCCATTGCCTGAAGTCCATTCAACTGGAGAATCACCACTATTATTTCGGTTCTTGTATGACCCAATCATATCTTTCAAAGGTCGCTTTCCTTTATAAGGAATACGGCCAAAATCAAAGGGGAATGCTGAGCCAGTCACTCCTATGCAAAAACAAAACCATTTGTCGAGTAGAGGCCATGAAACTCAATCTGAAACTTCACAACTGCCTTTCATCTCTGCGTAGGGGGCTTTCTAGCAGTCCCTGGTGACCCCAGTAGTGTGCCCAGTTTCACAGACAGAACATGGCCCCTGAAGAGCATCTCCTCCTCCCTCCACTTCGGGCTCTCCCTTAGCTCTGGCACCTGGGGACCTCCGGACTCACTGATGAGGGCAATGATCCCCATCCCAGAGCCCAGCTGGCAGAGTCACTCACTGCTGTGACCAAAACAATGCATCATCACCTAGCCGCTCATTCCACCAGATGAGATCCATGGGAAACCCCAACCTTCTCTAGATCTAGAGCCTCCGCCCCCAAGAAGCCCCCCAAGTGCTCATCGGTTCCCACTCAGCCGCTCGCTAGGGCTTTCGCTCTCTAGAAACTCATCATTCTGCCGGATGAAACAGCTCAGAAACCTGCCCCTCTGACCTTTTCCAGGCCGCAGGCCTATGCCAGGGACCCGCCCTCCAGCCCCACTTTTGTGTCTTATCTTCCCCCGCAGACAGGGTGCTCCTTGAGGGCAGGCCCTGCCTCATGTCTTACACAGAGTCTAGCACAGTGCTGAGGATACAGGGGAAGGGGGAGTGCTCCATCAGTGATCAGGGACTCTTACTCCAGATCTCGTCTGAATGAGGAGCGTCTCTGAACTTAGCTCTTAGCCCTCACCCTACACCCACTTGGCATGGCCTGCTGAAATTTGGCTTTGGAGGGCACGGGCTTCTGGAGCCTGGAAGCAGCACCCTGCCAACTGTCTGAGACACTAAATGCCAATCTGCTTGTTCAGAGGCAAGCAGCCGTGCGGGTATTTCTTCTTCAGTGGGGCACGATGGAAAGCCCTCCAGAGGAGCCCAGAGACCCAGACTCTAATCCCGCTGGCTCCCTAAGTTTTGCCCAGAAGACCTTGGAAGCCCCTGCCAGCGCCAGAGCCTGTGCATGTTCTGCCCAAAGGCGTTTTCCATCTCTACCGCTTCAACCTGATAAAGGTAAAGGGGGCAGTGAACACATGCACCCTTAAGTAAAAAGGGTGTGATAAGCACACTATTAGGGAGTATGGGCCTTTTCCAGGGGTACAGCCTCCAGCAGTGTTATTTCAGGGAAGATTGAGGAGGGGCAAAGAGATGGAAATGTCAAACACCTAGAGAGGGACAGAGCTGGGACCAGAATCCATTATTCTTTCTACAAATGGGGCTAAAAAGTCTTTGTGTTTCTGTAGCTTTCTCTAAAGCAGGCTCTGTTAAAAAAAAAAAAAAAATTAAAAAACAATGTACAAGAAGTAAAACAAAGCTATTTCTTAATAAAACTTATGTAGCCATATAATTTTTCTTTTGATGGTGCTGGGGCCACTGAAAGTTTCTGTTACTTTGAACTGGGCTCTATTTCTCTCCTTTTTTACCTTTTCACTACTTGTGTCATTTTCATACACTCATCAAGCATTTAAGGACTTGCTAGAGGCTGGGGACATAAGGATACGACAATCAAGGAGCTTGCATTCTATGGGGGCAAAGGAAAACTCTATAAAGACAGTTTTGCCAGGCAGCTACACAAGCTGGAAGCAATCCGGCCAGGTTTCAGTTGGAGAAGGCTCTAGAAAGAGAAAGTCTGAGAGGTGGAAGGAGGAGAGCAGGAGGCTGGGTAAGCAGGGAGGTCTGGCTGGAGGACTGAGGGAGGATGTCCAGAAGCTGGAGGGGACTGCAGCCGCTGGGAAGGCGAGGGCCCAGGGAGCCCCCATGCTGTCTGGCCCAGAGCAGGAAGTCCTCAGCTGGATCTTTACCTTTGTTTCCCTCAGAGGTTTGCTTCTTTCCTTGTTCATGAAGCACAGATTCCTCTAAATCCTTTGGATTGGGGTCTATAAATTCCCACTCTTCATTGGTATAAAACACACTCTTCCGGCTGTCATTATTTCCTCTTCCAGGTCGAAATGAAGACATCGAATTTCTGTGAAAATTGGAGGGAATGGCTACTTAAAAGCTTTTACTACACCAAGGAGAGCCTAATCACTCTTATCAGCACATTTCCAATTTTGGTAAATATCTGAAAGAAGTTAGTGTCTAATACATTGTTGGTGGAATTGTGAATACATCCAGCCATTCTGGATAGAAGTTTAATAAGAGGCAGTAAGGGCGAGTTCCAAAGAAGTCAGAAACCACCTCAGCCAACATTTCTCTATTTGCCAATTGGAAGCCAAGGACAAGAGTAATTTTAAAATTAAATTGTGAAATGTTACAGGAGATGGCAGATAATTATAAGTAGTTTTATCTCAAACAGCAAATAGAAGAATAATCCAAAAGAAGAGTATATACAGCTCAGTATGAAAGTTGATAAACTCCAAGTTAATAAACTAAGAACATTCAGAAAAAAAAGACAGAAAAAAAGAAAAAGTGGAAGAAAATAGCATGCATTTTTACAAGTGATTTTTTTTTTTTATAATCAGTGACAGCGTAACCACCAGTTTTGTCTCCAATGTCTACATGAGAAAGAAGTAGTACTTAAGTTATCCATACAAATTACAGCTAGACCCACACTGAATGGAGGAGAAAAATGTGCAACAGGAGATCATTTTATAAAATATTTCATTGAGGAGAAGATACCAAAGATATTGAACGGAACTGACAAAAAGACAATAATATTACACTTCCCAAAAAAGGCCTCTCAAAGTACAAAAATAACAACCAACTTAGACTCCTTCCAATCTTCCTAAGAAAGATCTATAGAGAGAGGTTTTTTATTGATGACAAAATGAGAATTGAACAGGTGGGCTCTCACTTATTTTGAGTTACTATACTAGGTCACATCTTTATAAGTATTCAATTCAGAGGAAAGTAGAGTGAATACAATAACCAGTTGTATTTGTTGACTAAATAAAAGCATTTGATCCAGTACTCCAAAATGTGGCTTTACAGGTTCTTCTTCAAGAGAAGGTTCTTCTCACCTGCATTTTAAGATAATACGGAATTCTTTTATAAATTCAAGTTTAAAGATGATTCTGTTCAACAATGCTTATAAGATACATTATATGTTGTTTGTCTTTGTATACCTAGTACTTAGCACAATGTCTGGCATATAGAAGGCACTTAGTTGTTGTTTGTCCTTTGTTCTCAAAGAGGACCATGGCATCAGGAGGTTGATGTCATGACATATAAGTGAATTGGAATCAAGTGAGGGTGGACTGTGGAAGGTTACCTGCCACACTTTCTCCTCAATAAGCATTTGTTAACTTACTGGAGGCATAAAAAATTGAGAAGCTCAAAGACATTTGCCAAAGTCATGAAGGATGTCTTATATGGGGTCTCAAAGGAAGACGTATTCTTACAGATGGTAAAATACTCCAGATTTTCAAATGAAATTACATGAATTACAATAAGACCCAGAATATACTAGAATCTCTTCAGTGAGAATCATCATCATTTAAAAAAAGAGCATCCTAAGAAATAAGGATAAAAAAAAAAATGTCTATTGTTTAGGATATAGAGTTTGGCAATGCACTGATTTAGTGAGAGTATGTTTTTATAAATGACAGGCACTAACAATTTATTAGGTCCAGAACTAAATATAAACTTTGTACAGGAAACCAAACAAAAAGGGTCAATATGGAATTGATATCCCATCTAAATAAAGATAGTAAGAGAGTACTGAGATGTCCTTACTGAATTCAAATCAACAGGTTAGTTTAACTAAATATTACCAAGTCATCATCAGTAGTCTTTGAAAGATCAAATGAATGACAGAATTGCAAGATTGGAAAAGGGCAAATATCTTGATATATCATACCTTTCTGACCCTCAAGCAAAGAATATAATTTGCAAATTCTTTCAGTGATTTTCAATTATATCTGACTCTTCATGACTACATTTAAGGTTTTCTGGGAAAAGATAATAGAATAGTTTGCCATTTTCTTCTCCAGCCCATTTTACAGACAAGAAAACAAAAGCAAACAGAGTTAAGTGACTTGCCCAGGATAACACAGCTAGTGCCAGAAACCAAATTTCAACTCAGAAAGTTGAGTCACTCTGACTGCAGGCCCAGCATTCAATCCACAGTACCACCTAGCCACTCTTCTGCAAACTTTTAGGTCAGAGAATTTGACTTTTGATTCCAGTCAAAATTCCAGAATTTATTATTAACAAGAATGGCTAGTGAACAGCAAAAAAAGAAAATGAGTCCCATCAAGAGTAAGGATGGCTTTGGTAAGCCCAAATCCTGCCAGATAAACCTTAATGTTAAACTGCTAGAAAATGGGAAGGAACGAATTTACTCATTCTTATCAAACCATGACAAAGTTATTTCATGCTCTTCTTATGGAAAAGTTGAACACAAGTGGAATAGATTAGATAAAGAATTGAATGGTTATATTCAGTCATTAATGGTTTGTTGTCCACTTGGAAGATGGTCTCTAATGGAGTGCCTCCAGGATCCTTGCTTGGCCCTTCACTACTTAACATTTTTTTATTTAATGACTTGGATAAAGGAATAAAAGTAGATTTATCACCTTTGTAGATAACCCCAAATTAGAAAGCATCTCTGCCCCATAAGGACTGACTGGAGACTATTAGCCTGGAGAAGAGAAGGCTCCTGGGGTCCTGATAGCCGCCTGCAAGTTATTGAAAAGCTGACCCTTAAAAGTTTGATCTGTTTTGTTACAGAGGGCAAAAGTAAAGGTAAGGTATAGACAGTTCAAAGTGACAAATTTAGGCTTGATCTGAGACCAAAAGTCCGAACAATTGGTTTTGGTAAAAAGTGAAGAGTATCAGGAAAGGAGGTTGTTCAAGCCTCAGAGGAATAATCCAGCTTCCATCTGGGGAACTGCTCCCTGCCTACCTTTGTACTGAAAGATCTTGCTCTTGGTCACTCGCAGAATCTATTTCTGAATTGAACTGTTAAATTTAATCCTATGTGTCTAGAAGTTTGCAGGCTTGAGGTTTTTTCTGTAGGCAATCTATGTATTCTTTCCATTGCTTTTCCTTTTCTGTGTTCAGAAGTTCCAGATAATTTTCTTCTATTATTTCTTGAATTATGACATTCAGGTTTTTTGACTTGGATTTTTCTAGATCTATAATCCTTGTGCTGCTGTTGTTTGATGACCTCTCTTCAAGACCAATATGTTTTTCTTGAAATAAGAATGTTTTCCTTCAATTTTTTCCATTTCTTCCTCTAGACTGTCCTTTGCTTCTATGTGCATTCCCAACAAGCTGCCCTCTCTTTTGTCTATTTCTTTAGGCAGACTTGGCCACTGTAGATTCAAATTTTTCTATTTTACCAACTATTTCTGATCCTAAATACTGCTCTCACAATTCTCATTTCTCTTTTGATATACTCAGGAACAGCAGGCTGGAGTCCCATTTCCCCCTCTTTTTTATAGTCTGCAGTTCAGATCTCCAGGAAACTTGAATGAGGGAGAGGGGACAAGAGTGCAGGGCCCATGGGTTAGGCGGGCACTGAGGTGGGTGGTGAGGAGAGGTTGCTGAGTGACCTGGAGGGAGGTGTTGGTTCATGGGATTTTTGTTTTGCTTTGTCTTCTTTTGGATTCCTAGTGTCCTAGACCAGACGGATAAAACATGGAATCACAGTGCTCTAGACTGGGAAATATTTTGCACAATAAATAAAATTACAGTAGAACACAGATGATGTTAATATATGATTTTCTAGTTAAGATGCAATTCATGGGGTCCCTATGCATAATTAAGAGACCCCATTTCCATCTGAGTTTGACACTTCTGACCTAAACCATGGAGATAGCTGAAGTAGCTTTATCTTTGGGGCATAACTTCTGTTTTGGAGAAGGTTGAGAGGCTGTAAGGATAAGAAAAAATGTCTAGTCTCCATCTTGTTGGTCATATGACCATTAAGTCTTGTGACTTCTGCAGTGCATTCGATAAACTCAAGCTGTTTTTTGACACAAAATCCGATCTACTGAACACATATGTTCTTCTGGTGGCAAATACTAAGATGGCACATTCTCCAAAGACTCACAATTATACCTGACTCAAAGGGCAAAGGAGATCTAATACAAGGTAGGTAGGTTGTTGCAGGTTGTAGCAGATGAAACAATGGCATGCAATAAATAGTATAGGGGATATTTTCCTAGAAATGTATCATCAAGAAAGGAAGTAGATCAGTCATGTTGTAAAAGCAAGAAGTAAAATTTGGCCACCCCAGGCATTGCTCTGGTACACTTCCCCCACCCCATTTCCCCCAAAAGAGGAAGGTTTCTACCCCACTGGGTAGATTTTCTTGAAGGATCTACTAAAGAACAAGTACAAGAATAAAAAAAAGGATAAGAAGGCATGAAGAGACTGCAATTTGCATCAATTTGTACCAATGAAGGTCTGCTGTCAATAGTTGATAGAGGTGGTTCCTTATTGCTTCAGGAGTAAAAATCAATTAATGTCTCCTTGAATAAATGAGCATACTTATTAGATGCTATAAAAACAAATACAAGAAACCCTTCCTAGACAAAGTAAGCAATACAAACTTCTAACAAGTTTTTGACCCCAGAGAGCTTCTTATCTAATAGGGAAATTATATGTATACAAGTAGGTAAGGCCTAAAATAAAATGTTCTAAGAGAAAGGGGGAAGAGGACACGTATTTAAGTACCTACTTACTGTGGGCCAGGCATTGTATTAATTGCTTTACAAATACTATCTCCTTTCATCCTCACACCAGCTGTGCAAAGCAGGTGCAAAAAATCATCTCTTTTTTATGGCTAAGAAAACTGAGGCCAAACAGGGTTAAGTGACTTGGCTGGGGTCACACGATTAGAATGTGCCTGAGGCTGGATTTGAATTTAGGTCTCCCTACTCCACCTAGATGCCAAAGAGCAGTTCTGCCTTTTTACCATAAAACAAAGATAAGATCCAAGAAGATATAATTTAAGGAGAAAGTGATTACTTTGACTCATAAAGAAGCCGACAAGGTCTTCAGTAGGCAGAGGTGTGCAATGAGGGAAACAGTGGGAGAAGACCTGGGAAATGCACGGAATAGAGGGTAGGAAGAGATTGGTCGGCAGCAGGTGGTCTTGCTCAGCCATTAACAGTCTGTGAAGGGAAATGGAATGAAAGAAGGCAGTAAAGTTAAGTTCACAATGAGTTTAAGTAGAATCTTTCTACTGAAAGAGTTAACAGTCAATATCCTGGTAGAGTTCCCGGATACTATAGATCCTATAATCAGTTCATTCATTCAACAAATACTTCGTGATCATCTATCAGCTTATTTCTTTGCATTTGTTCAAAAATAGGCAGCTTCTATGATCTACAACACAGCCCAAGATGGTAATAGCTCATTTCTGCCAAATGTTAATATTCTATCCAGATTTTCATAGGCAAATTGCATGGTTCACTTTTTTAAAAAATCTTCCTTATTGCTTTGTTATGTTTGGATCTTAAAAAGTTCATAGAAGCATTAGAAAAACAACTATCAAATTTCTCAAGGGCCTGGAGCCATATGAATTCCACCAAGAGACTTTTCAGATTCCACCGAAGCCCAATGTAACCAAACCTCTCAATGGGATTAAAAGATGTTAACAAAGAAAGGGATATTGCCTCACTAAGAACTCATTGCTTAAATTCTCCCTTCTAGCAGTCCAGAGACACTGCCTGCCAACAAAGTCTCTCAATCAGAGGCCTAGGAGCACACTTTAAAACAAAGCCCTGCAATGAGATTTTACCATTCAAGGATCTTTTCTGTCTCTGGACAAACTGAAAGGCTCCATTTTTCCATGGTCCATCTCTTGTGGGATTAAGTTATAAACATCAACTTTGGAAGTTCCAACGCATTTACATTGGTCACAATAGAGTTTACTTCTTTTGGGAAAGTTGCCTGGCCATCAAACCGACCCAAGGAAAGGCTGACCAAAATAGGACATGTCTAAGATACTTGAAAAAAACAATATTTTATGATGGACAATGTATTATGGAGCTCTCCAAAGTCATTTCTGTCCTCCAAGCTTTCCCTCCTCTTCACAAAGCTGTTCTTATTATCAGGAAACGAAAGCTTTAATGAAAAAATGAAGTCTGGACCCATTTTTTAATAGAGCAACAGAACGAGCACCATCTAAAAGAAAAACCGTAGCATTTTGTGTCAGAAATCTTAGTTTTCACTCCAGGCTTCACTTTTTACTAGTTATGTTAGCTGGCCAGCTCCTACACCTGGCAGTGACATTAAAGAAAACCCTTAAAAAATTGTAAAATGCTACATAAAAATGTGAAATATCATTAGGAAGAACTGTGGGTCTAATAATCACAATGATCCTAAACAAATATCAACTCCTGAACCAATGGACTTAGTTAATTGAGGTAAGTATATGGCAGAACAGAAGGGATATACAGGAGAGCAAGAGCCACCACTGAGGGTTAAAGAGCACAAATCTGTATTTCAAAATAAGCTAACAGAGACACTGAGCTTCAAAACAAGCAAGACTCAAAGCAAAAGCCAATTTTCTGTAAATATTAAACTCTGAGGTCGTATGGTGGCTATTGTATATTATGCCTTATTAAAAAAACATTTGGATAGCCATCATGACTTTGAAAATGCCACGTGGAAACTACAGTTAATATCTCTTATGATAAAAAGACAGTTATACCATACAGCATCATGGGCATGGGAATCTCCAATACAAATGCCACCTTATAGTAATATAAAATTTTGACCTTTCCGAAGCCCTTTTATATTTATTTCACGAGCCCCCCTCTCAGTAGAAGGTTTGAAAAGCAGGAATTTCCCCTATTTAACTATGAATAAAATGAGAAATTAGAGGACTATCACTAAATAGCTCTGTGCCATATGGATGGTTTGATGCAGTTACTTAAGAGTGTGGTATAATGGGTAGAGATCTGGGTTCAAAGCTCCCTGCTGGACTCTGGGCAAGTTACTGAGGACTGTATTTCAGGGCTCTGGTAAGGAAGCACTCCGACATTGATGAAATCCAACCCAGGCCTGGTCCAAAAAACACGCAATTACAAAACACTGCCAACACATGAAATCATCAGACTGGAGGCGTGGGGCCCTGACTCTCAGCCTCTTCTCTGCCTGATCAGCCACGGACAGGTCAATGGGTCAACAGCACCATTTCACAACAGATGCAGGGACTCCCCACCTCTCAAGCCTCACTCCATCCACTCTTCCTGGAGGGCACAATAACCAGGGCAGTTCTGACCACAAGCTGACCCCCAGGAAGGGGCCCAAGAAGCCGCCCGCTCGCCTCGGGGAGCCCAGGGCCTCCTCCATCCCAGAGCATCTTGCTTCCTCCTCTCACTGGCATTTTTAGAGATGGCAGTGATAGTTATGAGCAGAGTTCTGGATCAGATCAAGAATCTTGTGAGAAAGCTTGATTGGGGCTCAGAGCGACAAGGAAACACTTCCATCTGGCCTGAGGAGAGATTCCCTGACAATGACAGCTGTCCCTGGGAATGGGGGCTTCCCATCCCAAGAGGTTTTCCAGCCCAGGTCCAGATTCGCGCTGGCACAACTCAGACCAGCTGACAAGCTCTTAGGAAGCCCCAGCCTGGGAGCCGTCCAATGGACGGGACCAGCCAGCTTGGAGGAGCTGCTGCCCAACAGGAGGACGGGCGCCTCTCAGAGAACACCACAAGAGCCCAGGAGTAGGGCTGGCCCCCCAGAGGCCCTCTAGGTCAGGGAGGCGGGTGCAGGCCCGGAAGCTGCCCAGGTGGCAGGGGACGCGCCCAGAGAGAGGGCCCAGGCCATGTATGTCAGAAGCAGATCTGCCCAGCTCCCCTCCCTGCATCCTGCCTTGGAGCAGCCAGCTCCTTCTGCTCCTGGCCCCGAGCCCCTGGCCCGGCTGTCTCCCGGCCCTTCTCTGGGCCCCTGTTTGGGATCTCAAGGCTCTCTCCAGGCTAAGGTTGTGTAACTCTATGACATCTTCCTCTCCTTTGCACCACTTCTATAGTTCCATTTTATGTACAAGAGAGTCTTTCTCTAGAGAGAAGAGACTCAAGACAGAGTACCGGGGGTGCTGGCAGAACGCCCCAGACTCCTAAGGAAGGACCCTGTCTCACGTTTAAAGCCAGGAAGGCTTACCAAACCCTGCCGTAGCGTTCCCTCACAACAAACATTGTTCCCACTTTACAGAGGAGGAACCGAGGCCCAGAGAAGCGCCGCAAAGGCCCGGTTCACAAAGAGCCGGACCAGAGCCGGGCCTCTGTCCTGGAGCCCGGCCTCTGGACCTTCCACGCGGAGGCAGCCATTAAGCCGACAGACTCACTTGATGTCGGTGCCCCACTGCTTTAAGGAGAAGTTGCTGGTGCTGGGCTGGACCGGGGCTGGCTGGATGGCGGCCTGCTCTCCCACCAGCTCTCCGGGGGCGGCCTCCACAGAGAGGACGTTTCTGGCCTTCTCGGCGGAGGTGTTCGGATGCAGGAGAATCCCATCTGAAAGAGAAGGAACATCAGCATCAGGCAACCTCGGCTTCCCCCCAGAACTCGAATTCAGAACTTGTGGATCAGAGACGGCTTTTCTATCTATGAGCAGCTTCTGGCATTCTTTCAGGGCTCTGAAGTAGGTCTTTTCTTTTGAAAAGAGGAAGAGAGGCTAGACTAACAAAAGTGTGCCATTTTCTGAGCTTTTTGGAATATTATGAAATGTTTCCCAGGGATATGAAAGCAAACTACCAAATAAGATCACCAGTGACATATAAAGATACACTGTCACTAAATATGGCACTGATCACTTACCCACAACCCTATCCCATCTAAATTCAACTGTCTGATTTTGCAGAATGCAGAACAAAAAAAAATTTTTTTCCTATTGAATACACTGTCAAACTCTCTAAAATAAAATCTCTGCCAAATGTTTCCACCTACAAGTCAAAAAAAAAAAATTATGGAAATTCTTCCAGACGAGATAAACAAGGGAAAATACATAATTTAAATTTAATCAATAAAATGTGTCAAATTAATTCACATTTTCTCTTTATACCAAGAAACACAAAAAGCACAAAGTGGACTTCCAGAATGGTAAGAATCCCCCACCTCAAGAGTTCAGGGGCATAACAAGTTCTAGAAGCACCATGAAGCCAAGGTCAAAATAACTAGATATTTTGAGTCCAACTTCTACATAAACAGAATCACTTTTTTTTTCAATGGAAAAAAAGTTCAAATCAAAAGCAAGATTAACCCAATGAATTCAATCCAACTGACAATGAAAGCAGCGCAACAATTATGTAGTAAGGCATGAAAAAAAAGTGATCAACTTTAAATCATCCATAATGGTAGGTGTACCAATACTTACACTGATATAGTTGGCTGCCATCACTATTGTCTGACTCAGACTCTAGACACCCTAATACAAGTAGACGCAAGAGAGATAATAGTTTAAGTAGGAGAAAAACAAAGAAAAAAAACCCCAAATACAGAGAAAAAGATCCACTGTATTTATCAATGAAATTCACAAGTACAATTAATTAGAAAGAAGAAAGTTCACTGGACTTTTTCCTTTTTTAGATTCCATGCTAAAACTGAAATATCCTGCTGAGAAAAAGGTATATTCATTCCTATCCCCAATCAACTTTCTCCAAAGGTTTATCATACCTAACTTATTTCCCACTAGTATCTTTTGCTGCCTATTCCTGAAACTCACTTAACGTCTCCTCTAATAATCTGGATGCTATACCATTTGCTGCATACATATTTAGTATTATTATTACTTTATTAGTTATGATACCCTTTAGCAGATTGTAACGTCCTTATCTCTTCTAATTAGATCTATTTTTGTGTTTGCTTCATCTGAGATTAGGATTGCTATCCCTGCTTTTTTTTTTTTTTTACACTTCAGTGGAAGCATAATATATTCTACTCCAGTCTTTTATCTTTATTCTGTATCTTTCAGCTTCAAATGTGTTTCTTGTAAATAACAAACTGAAGATTCTGACTTTTAATCCACTCTTCTATCTGCTTCCATTTTATGGGACAGTTCATCCCATTCACAGTTAAGATTACTATTTCCTGCCATCCTTTTTCTCACATTATACTTTTCTCGCTTCTTTCACCCGGTCTCTCCTCACCAGTGTTTTGCTTCCTCCTTCAAACTGCTCTACTTTTTTCTCACCATCACCCTTTTCTTATCCTTTTCTCCTTCTATTTCTGCCCTCCTTTTTATTAGCCTTCCCCTTTCCTTTTCCCTTTTTCCTTCTACTTCCCTATTAAGTGAGATAAATGTCTATACCAAACCAAGTATGTATGGCATTCCTTCTTTGACCCAAATCCAATGAGATTAAGATTCAAACACTGCTCATCATCCTCCCTTCTTCCCCTCTATTGTAATAGCTCTTTTGTGACTCTTCATGTGATATAATTTGCCCCATTTTACCTCCCCTGTCTGTTATACTGGGGTTCAGTGGATCAAAATATGTTTTCTGTGGTTGCCTTAGAGTTCTCAAAAATGGCTTGCTGACCCACTGGCCTTCTGGACCAGGACAGAGTAGCCAATGATGCTGTACTTTGGTTAAGAGCCTCCTGCTGATTCTCCACACTACACCTGTGCTGGGCTGCGCTCCCTCCTACCCAACTGAGACAGACTTTTTATGAAATACTTTCAAAATATCTTAAGATGGAAAATCATTATGCTCTGAAATGTTTGTGGGTTCTGTCACCCCAAAATCAGTTTAGAGGCTTAATTTAGCGTTGATTCTGCAGGAAGCTGGGGAGAGATCAGGCAATGTCTTGTTTATTCTCTGCCATCTTGAATCTGCCTCCATAATTTCAACTACTGAGATGATGACAACATTGCTTGGCATTTCATATGCAAAACACTTTGAGTAATTCCATTTGAAAATAATACAATGAGAAGGAGAAACACCCATATGTCTGAAGTCCTCTGTAATCAATTAACTGAGAAATAAAAATTTTCAGATTTTCTATTGAGAATGAAGTAAGAGATACATTTAAAGACATTCATTTGATTACATGAGTATGATGTGGTATTGAACCTGATGTTAGAAGTTAATCTAGAAGACAATGCAATTTTTTAATTAAAGCTTTTTATTTTCAAAATATATACATGGATAATTTTCAACATTCTTCCTTATAAAATCTTCTGTTTTAATTTTCTCCCTCCTTTCCTCCCACCCCTCCCCTA
This sequence comes from Sarcophilus harrisii, assembly GCF_902635505.1. Lineage (NCBI taxonomy): Eukaryota > Metazoa > Chordata > Mammalia > Dasyuromorphia > Dasyuridae > Sarcophilus > Sarcophilus harrisii. Next base: position 629,032,016 of record NC_045427.1, read on the forward strand.
GACAGCAAGTGATCCAATATATGTTAAACATGTGCAATTCTTCTATATATATTTCCACAATTATTGTGCTACACAAGAAAAATCAGATCAAAAAAATTAAAAAGTGAGAAAGAAAACAAAATGCAAGCAAACAACAACAAAAAGAGTGAATATGTTGTGGTCCACATTCAGTTCCTACTGCCCTCTCTCTGGGTGCAGATGGCTTTCTTCATCACAAGATCATTAGAACTGGCCTGAATCATCTCAGACAATAAAATATTTAAGAAAACTTTTCTGTAAAATTGGTGAATTTCCTTAATGAAGATGTGGGGAAACTATCAGATTCTGGAGTGACATAGCTTATCAATGTCAAGGTGAAAAGGTCTAGAATGTAAGGGCTGGAAAAGAATGCTATCTCCTGTAATTTAATTATATTTCATGCTTCAAAGACAAACAATTGTATTGAGAAATATAAAAAATTCTACACTTACATAAAATGAAAGCTACATACAATTTTTTAAGTTGAAAAAAGTAGCAATTTTTTACATTGGTATAAAAGTAATCAACTTTTAAAAGTAAATTGAAAGAAAAGGTCTATAAAATTATGATAATATAGGGACAGAAAATAGGACACATATTATAAAACATTAGATTTCTTGAATCAAAGCACTTTGAAAAGTATCAAAGCTTAAAAAAAGGAAAGAAGAAAAGAAAGGAAGGAAAGAAATGTCTATTTTTCTTCATGATAAAGCAAATTTATTTTGCAATGAATATTTTCACCTTATAATTTAGTATGTGGCCAATATTTCTGAAAAACTGGATGCTCTAAATAATCAGTTGAGGTCTTCAAATTCAAGATCTGATCCAGAAAAATGAAATGACTAAATGCATGAAAAATTTATTATAGACAATGAATTTAACAATTTTTTTAAATTTTAAAAAGACTTGTTCTGCACATCAAGAAGTAATAACTTTCTTTAATTGCTTCCTGGTCTATATAGAAGTCATTACCATTTTATTTTAAAGGCCTAGATATTTCTAAATAGTGATGGGCATATTCAAATTGAGTTTTACCCAACAATAGAACTCACAATCCATCCATGACTGGCTGTCCATCCTGGATGACTTATCCATGTTCTCCCAAAGGTTTGCCACAGGATCTATCAAACACTGGAGGTTGTCTTTTCCTCCCAACATTATTAATGACCCAGTGGAGCCCTCTGCCAATCTAATTTTTATGAGCAGCCCATCTTCTTTGACTTTTCTACAACTTCCTGTTCCTCTTTGGAATTTCCCACTGTCAATGTGCTACAGCCTGTCCATCCTCTCCCTCATCCTTCTTTTGCTCGCTGTGTGATACTTATCTTTAGTTCTTTGGAAGCAAGGGTGTCCCATACCTCATTGCCATATAGCAACCCCAATAAAATGCTGTCCTAAAAAGAGGGACCTTTGCTTCCACAAGCTACTTGAGGTCAGTAAAAGAACTTTGCAAATTCATTCCTGAATGCAATCTAGCCCATCCTCAGTTCAAGTCTGGGCCTAATCTCTTATCTATCTGTACTGTCTGTCCCAAATATATGTACTATTGGGCAAGCTCCATTAAAGGTGGATAGAAATCCATTTGCCACAGATTAATCTGAAACATTTTATTTTACTTCAACTGAACAAGAAGAGAATGTCTTATGATGGGACATTGAAACAAGAATTTAAACTGGAAAATCTTTTAGTTTGGCTAATAGTAAATAAAAAGTTCTATGGTTTATCAAACAAGTGGTTCAAATTTTAGTATCATTTGAACATCCTGTCTGCATAACAGGATTTTCTGTTGTAAATATTATAACAATAAAATATCTATCTCCATTAGTGTTTGAAAAAAAAATATGAGTAACCATATCAATGATGACCCATTTTAAGGAAATTTACAAGAAACCCCCATACTTCATATTTATAATACTATTGTGAGTATTATTTTTATGTTGTAAATGTGAAAATTATTAAGGAAGTTATATCAAAAGACATCTGTATAAGTTATGGTATATTTAAAGTTTGTTATAAAAACAGTCATAAAAACTGTGAGGGTACAAAGGAAAAAATTAGAACAGAACAGGTTCTATTAGTATCACATCTTAAATTATACTATAAAGCAATACTTATTAAGAAAAACAATTTGGTTAAAAATTAAGAATTTGATCAGAATCATTATATACTTCAACAATGATACTGTATGAAGATGTATTCTGATGGAAGTGCATTTCTTCGACAAAGAAAAGATCTAACTCAGTTTCAATTGATCAATGATGGACATAATAAGCAGCTACACCCAAAGAAAGAACACTGGGAAATGAATGTAAACTGTTTGCATTTTTGTTTTTCTTCCCAGGTTATTTCTACCTTCTGAATCCAATTCTCCCTGAGCAATAAGAGAACTGTTCGGTTCTGCACATATATTATATCTAGGATATACTGCGACATATTTAACATGTATAGGACTGCTTGCCATCTGGGGGAGGGGGTGGAGGGAGAGAGGGGAAAAATCGGAACAGAAGTGAGTGCAAGGGATAATGTTGTAAAAAATTATCCTGGCATGGGTTCTGTCAATAAAAAGTTATTATAATATAATAAAAAGAATGTGATCAGAATATAACATCTACTGTTCAATAAACCCAAACATCACAGTACTAGAATAAAGACTTGGTATTTGATAGTAACTTCAGGGAAAACTGAAAAGCAGTTTGGTAAAACCAACCTCTCACATCAACATCATGATAAATTCCAAAAAGATACAAGACTTAGTCATAAAAGATGGCCTCATGAGCAATTTAGAGGAGAAATTTGAGAAGAAAGCAATCTATGAATGGGGGAAGAATTTATAATTAATAAATAGGGAGAATCAGAGGAGATAAAGTGGATGATTTTTCTTATGAAAATTTTAAAAGATTTTGTACTTCTTTTAAATTAGAAGGAAGGTATTTGGGGCAATAGCTTTGCAGCAAGCATCTTTCTCTGACAAAGGTCTCCTTTCTAAATTTAAAACCAAGAATTATTCCCCAATAGATAAATGGGCAAAGGATATAAACAGGGAAAGGAAGAAATCCAAGTAATCAAAAGCCATATAAAAATGCTCTAAATCACTAATAATAACTAATAATAAATCCAAATTAAAGCAATTTATGACCTAGATTGACAAAGATGACAAAAGAAGAAAGTAGCAAATGCTGGAGGTCTATGGGAAAACAGGAACACTAGTGCACCTTTGGTGGAACTATGAATTGGATCAGTCATTCTAAAAATCAATTTGGAATGACACCCCCCAAAATAAGCAAACTGTCCATATATCCTTACGAGTTTCAAAGAGATCAAAGAAACAGAAAGAGAACCTACATGTACAAAATTTCTTATAGTAGCTCTTTGCAAAGTAGCAAAAAGGGTGACTTGCTTTTGCGGAATGGCTAACCAAATTATAGTCTATGAATATAATGGAATATTATTTTCCATAGAAAATTTAAAACAAAGAATTTTAGGAAAAAACTGAGACCTCGACATACTGATATAGAAGGAAATGAGCAGAAATAGAACAATTTATATAAATATTATTAACTTTGAAAGATTTTAGAACTCTAATGAATACAATAATTAAATTACAAGTCTAAGGGATGAAGATAAAATATGCCCATCTAGTACCAACTAGAAGTGATGGTCTTAAAATGTTCCTAAGATTATCAAAGGATAAGTTAAAATGAAAAACTGTCTCATTCAATCAACTTATGTTTGCGTATAGATCCTGTTAAGTATTAACAGTAAAAAAAAAAAAAAAAAAAAAAGTGCAAAAAAATTTTAGCATCTTAAAAGCAAGAACCTGAAATATCCAACCAGTCAACAGTAAATAGTTTATAGATGATCAATAGCAAAGGCCCCTAACTGGTATAATCAGGACTAGAATGAGGTTAACATCTAATCTATCTAATTTTTCTGCTAGATGATGCTGGGGGGAAGAGTCTAATGATGCATGTGTTTTATAGGAAAAAAAATATGTAATGAGAATAAACTTAGATACCTTCCTACTAATATCAACGGTAAAGTATAGATGTCCATCGCTACTATCCAATATTGTCTCCAAAATGCCATCTATAGTAAATACTAAGTGAACTAAAAGAAACTGAGAGAATAAGCATCAACAATGAGGAAACAAAATGGTCGCTTTTTGCAGATGATGCAATGGTTTATCTTCAAGAAATTTGGAGAATAAACTAAAACTAGTTAGATTAAATTAGTTAACAATTAAAATAGTTAACTTCAGTAAAGTTGTGGGCTACAAAATAACTCCACATAAATAATAAGTATTTCTGTTTATTACAAAACAAAACAAAAAGAAAAGGAAGAAATAGAGAAAACCTATTTAAAATTACTACAGAAAGTATTTTAAGAGTCTACTTGCCAAGAAACACACAAGAACCATGTGAACACAACTATAAAACACTCTTTACACAAATTTAAATAAATGGAAAAATATTCGTTGTTCCTAAGTAGGGGAAGTCAATATAAAAGAGGGAAATGGACAAAGTAATGGAAAATAATGGCAGAATTTGCTCCAGTCGCACAATTATTGTGGTTCCGAGTCTAGTCTTACTCTTCAATCTTACCTAAACAATTCTTTTGACCAAAATATAACTGAAAAAATGGCTACAAGAAAGCTACTCTTTTCCAGATTCTAAATCCTGATTTTTTGTGTATAATTATTCCACTTCTTTCTACTAGAATAGTCACCTTTTTTCTACGGGAGTAAGAAGATAAAGGAAAAGCAATCATAAAAATTGTCTGGAGTGTGAATATTCTTCAATGGCTGGTGAAATGGAAGAGACAGACTTAAAAAATTATCTTGTCTAACCTATCTCCATTTGACAGATGTGAAACCTCATCTCCAGCATGGTGAATTGTTTTGCCCCAAAATATACACAGGTATAAGTAGAAAAGCCAGAAGTCAAATCCAAGTTTCCTAACTCCCCATCTAGTGCTACGCCAAACATAGTCACTCGTGCTGGTCATCCTTGCTACCAAGGAAGGCGAGGCTGGTACATTGCTTGAGTTCTAGAACACTGAGCGGTGGTAAGCTAATCTAGTTGGGGGCTTGACGTTAAGTTTGGTACCAACATGGTGAAGAGCTAAATGAGGGGCAAACCAGCCTGAGCTGAAACCAGAGCAAATGCTCTGGGGAAGAGAGGAAGATCCAGTTTCTACCCGCTTCTGTATCCCTACCCCATCCCCACCACTTCCCACCCCATCTCCCCAAATCAGTATTCTTTCCATTAGAATTAATAATATTAGTTATATGTGCAAATCACACATGGAACTGCAACCACTATAGAAAGATAATGGGAGACAGAGGTAGTTTTTTTTAAATGCACCTTTTATAATCACTTGATTTGAAAATATGGAAAATTTTCAACTTGATAAAGAGGTAAATAAAAGAGTAGAAAAATGTAAGTTTAACTATATAGGGATCTGTATGTTTTTCCAACAATGCAATACTTGACGACTGTTAAGTTCACAATAAATAATTTTCCACTTAAAAGACAAACATTATAACAGTTAGGTGGTACAGTGGATAGAGCACCAGCCCTGAAGTCAGGAGGACCTGAGTTCAAATTTGACCTCAGACACATAACACTTCCTAGCTATGTCTCTCTGGGCAAGTCACTTAACCCCAATTGCCTCAACAAAAACAAAACAACAACAATCAAAAAAAACCCGCAAACATTATTAGCATTTAATGAACCATAATTTTTGGGGGAAAAATCATACTATGTTGAAACAAACTGAAAAATCTAGTTTCTTCAGTCTTAAAAAGAATCAATTCTTTAACTTCAATAAACTGTTCTTTACATTATGTCATGAAGTGTAAAGTGGAAAAGGATGGGAGGAAGAGATGGAGAGATGAAGGAGGGAAACAAGCATTTATTAAGCACTTACTATGTTCTAGACCAGGGTATTAAGGAAGCCACTACCGAAAGAACACTGATCTCACACACTTCTCTGTTTAAACACTTTCAAATGCTCTTTGCTTTTTGTAATAATTATGATATTTCTGGAATTCTATTTCCCCTCCAGGCTTCTACTTCCTTATCTGTCACATGAAGAGGTCAGACAGAAAGATCTCTGTAGACCCCTCAGCACTTCCAAATGTTAGGGATTTTTAAAAAAATGTTAGTAATCTTAAGTTTTCCAAAGTAAGCTTCCTAGACTGGAAGGGTAACCGTAGTAACCATCACTTCTGACCTCAGTAAAAAGCAATTCCAGTAATAACAAACCAAACTCTCCCTGCAGGGGATCACAATTACATAGGACTTCACAGCTTGACAAGTAGGTCTCTTGACAACAACACAGTGAGGCAGGAATGAGAAAGTATAATTGTCCCCAATTGACAGATGAAGAAACTGAGGCAATAAAGAGTGGAGATGTGCCCAGCACCACATAGCTCATTTGTCTTAGAGCTAAGACTCAAATTCTAACCCTAACCCCAACTCTAAATGCCTCTCCATTCTAACCCTAACCCTAGCAACCCCAAGATCAGTCAGTCTATGAAACCGTGTTGCTACAACTATGTCCTTAGGACATACTTTCTGTTCTGTAAGAGAAATGATAAGCATCTAAATGGGTTCATAAAATTTGTGATCCATGCAATGCAGCCTGGTTTATAGTTAGGTTTGCACTTAGGATGGACTGTGAGACGGGAAATGGACAATAGACAGGGAGTCTGGAGCCCTATTTCTGCTGCCACAGACCAGCCAAGAACCTTTCTCCAGAAAGAACATTTCAAACACGGTCTAACAAATCATTCCCTGGCCCAGGGCTTTTGCAAAGACGTCCCTTGCTGTGTCTGGCTCTCATGTCCAAGGCCTCTGAAGGCGCCTCTCCTCTCTATGTTCTCCAAGGAAAGGATCAGAGGCACACGAACGTCACCAAATGCTCAGTCAGCAAACCCAAGCACGTTCTCCCTCCCTGCCAAGCAGGGCTTGCGGAGGAACGAGGGAGTTTTCTTGGCCAAGCCCAGTGCAGCAGGCAGGGCCTGAGGACCCTGAAGGCCTCCGAGACCCTGAGGACTCTCCTGTGCACAGTGAGCCACCCTCCCTGGCTTATACAGTGATTCTGGGGGCTCTGTGGGACAGGCCTAACTGCCTCATATTTGCAGGGCCCAAAGCCTCGAAAGCCCAGTTTAAGGGCCTGGAGGGAATATGAGCCAATCACTGAGAGAACCAAAGCCCAGGTGGGGACATCAGGGCAAAGCCAGCTTCTGATTCACACTGAGCACCTGGGGCTCGGCAGACTCAGCCCCACCAGGTGGATGACACGAGCAGAAGTGTCGCCTCCCAAGTGCACGTGGACATGGAGAGCTGTCAGCCCTGCTTAACAACTGACCACATTCCCAGGAGTCTCTAAAAAGCAAGACCCTTGCTAGGAAGCATGAGACAGGAGACGCTCTGAGACTGTGAGCCCAGGAGAGGGAAGAGCCCAAGCCTCATGGGGACATCACTGCTGATTCTGGGGACTGTAGGTGGCTAGGGGGAGAGCAGGGAGAGCTCCCCTTCCCTTCTCTTTATGGGCCATGTTGCCCACACAGAGCCACCAGCCCAAAAAGACACAAGGCACCCAGAAGATGCCCTATAGCATCAAGGCAGCTCACCCGAGCAGCTCTGCAAGTAAAGGATATGCCCTTTCTATGGGGAAGAATCTGCATCCTAGAGGCAGCTGAACCACTGTTCCCCCCTGCCTGGTGCAGCCATTTCCTCTTCTTCCCCCTCCCATCCCCCATCCCCCCTCCCCCCTGCCCCGCCCAATGCAGCTGTGCTTCTCTGCCCAGGGCAGCTGTGTTCCCCCCACCTAGTGCCCCCTCTTCCCAGGGCAGCTGTGCCCCCCCAACTAGTGCCTCCTTCCCAGGGGAGCTGTGCCCCCCCCAACTAGTGCCCCTCTGCCCAGGGCAGCTATGGTCCCCATCTAGTGCCCCCCACCAAATGTAGCTGTGGTCCCCAGGCTGATGCAGCTATGCCCCCCCCCCCCCAGTGCAGCTGTGCCTGCTAATGACTTCGCACCCACTGCCTGTGATATCCCGGTGGGAAGCAGGCCCAAGTTCTTGTGCACAAGCCTCTCCATGACATCGCCCACCTGCTGGATTAGTGAGTCTCATCCTCCCTCTGTGCACACCGGGAGAAATACCCCAAGTGAGTGCAAGGAACATTTCACTGCTGTTTTTCTCTCTGTGCTATTTCACTGGAGGTTTTTGCTTTGAACTAATTGTGTCTTCTGACTGATCAGGAAGAACCCAGGAGCTGATTTTTAATGGAAATGGGGCCCAGAGCACCCTAATGTGGGGGACACCCTCCTGATATAGTTCATTCTTACATGCAAGCTTCCCTCTGGACACGTGGATGTCGCTTTCCTGGGTTGGAGAAAAGCATTGCCCAGTCAGTTGACTGTTTCAAACCCATTGAGAAATGTGGGTAACATGAAGACAAAAGGTATCAGTAACATTTTAACCAGTCAGCACTAAAGATCCATACAAGTTCTCCCACATTCTCTCAATTCCTGATGTTACCTGTGTTATCTTTGGCAACAAGACCTTTGGAAAAGTCACCGGGATTTGGGAAGGTCCTGCTGTCCCGCTTCACAGGATCAAGACTGTTGCAATATTCCCACCTCTTCTGCTGTAATTCTTGTAACCAGTACGTCATGAGTTGACGGTTAGGAGCCTAGATAGGGACAAAAAGTAAATAGAAGATAACTATGTACTAAGAAATGTAGAAAGAAATGTGGATTTATTCAGTCACAGCCAGTTATCTCTTTAGGAGAGAGAAAAAAAAAGGGTCAGGGGGGAGAGAGGGAATCTTGTTAGGTCTGGGAGTTGGAAGCAGCAGGGTACAAGCATACTGGGTTTGGATTCATTAGAAAACTAGGTAGCAGCCAGAAGTCACACAATAGTTAATTAACACTGACCACACTGAAGAAGGCAAAGTACACATCACCATCAGTCCTCCAAACAACTATAAAATAACACTTCAAATCAAACTCAGGACCAGCAGAAACAACAAAAGGTAAGAAGAGAGTTTTCTAACCTGACACAACTTAGGTCTGCAGGAGCACCAGTGTTAGCCTTGGAGGTGACTGCTAAAGCAGCAGCACTTTTAGGAACTCTCAGCCCAGAGACAATAAGGGGCAGCTGGCAATTGCTCAGAAAGAAATTACAGAAGACCCCTCACAGGCACAGGATGCAGTTGGTGCTGGTTGGCAACTCTATTGCTCACATGCAATTCTGGATCGCCATTCCGGAGGGAAAGGAGTGTGTCTGTGTTGGTCATAAGGTAGCAGGGGGCTCTAGTCACAGTTCCAACACCAACACCAAGACCAAAAGCTAATGCTTGCAGCTGCAGGGGAATGGGGGTAAATACCAGAAAGCAGATCAGGAGGGCAATGACCACACTTCTCCCAGGATACCACCTTGAAAGAACCAAAAAGTTAGACCCCCAGAACTAGCTCTGAAAACAGCAGTTACACACACACACACACACACACACACACACACACACACACAACCCAGAATTGGCCTACAAAAATTCACTGAAGAAAAAAAAAGCTTCTTTAAAAGAAGAATAGGCCATTCCACAGATCACTGAAGAAAATAATGCCTTAAAAATTAGGATTGGGCAAATGGAAGCTAATGACTTCATGAAACTTCAAGAAATAATAAAACAAGTCAAAAGAATGAAAAATAGAAAAAATGTGAACTATCTCATTGGAAAAACAAATTATCTGGAAAATAGATCAAGAAGAGATAATTTAAGAATTATTGGACGACCTGAAAACCATGACAAAAAATACCTTCTAGATATCATTTTTCAACAAATTATAATGGCAAATTATTCCCAATATCCTAGACCCAATGGATAAAATAGACATTGAAAGAAACCACCAATCACCTCCCAAAAGAGATCTTAAAATGAAAACTCCCAGGAATATTATAGACAAATTTCCAAGTCAAAGAGAAAATATGCTTTGTATGATTTCACATGTATAAATGAATATTGTGTGCTCTCTCAATGAGGGAAGGGTGGTGAGAGGGAGGAAGAAAATCTGGAACACAAAATGTAAAAAGAAGATAAAAATATATAAAAATGAACGTTTAAAAAAGACTGAACAGCATTGTAAATGAGGGAAAATCAAATAACAGAATGATTCTCTACTTGTATTCATGAAAGGACAGAAGCTTCAATGCTGTCAGAAGAGGAAATACTTCCTGGACAACAGATGAAAGCTTGTGTCATGGAAGGGGCATTTCTCATGACTCAATTTCTCAGCAACCAGCTGTGCCTCACTGTCTCTTGTTCCTTTTTGCCAACAAATCCATCTTCCCTTGTTACTTTCATTTCTTATAGAACATCAAGTTTGGGATAATACTTTCAAGAATGCTATTAACTTATTTAGCCCCCTTCTGGAACAAAAGCAAAAGCTGTTTAAAACCACCACCACCACCACCACCACCACCACCACCTCCTTTGCAGCATGATGTTGTGGCAAGAAGACTGGACTTGAGGTGACAATCAAAATGGAATGCTGCAAAATCACAATGACCAATCCTGGTCCCAAGCCAGAAATAGGAGAAGACACCTACACTAGCTTCTTTGCAGAAGTAGGAGACCATCGGAAACCAGTACATAATGTCACACTTTTCCAATGTACTGATTCATTTTGCACACTACTACTCTCTTCGTTGTGCCATCCTGGCAGAAGAAACATGCTACTTGCAAAGACACATGGTAACTTATAAAGTATTGCTGGGAAGAAACAACTCAAGTATTTAAACTAGGGGTCTGCTCTTGCTTATGTACCATAACTTTAAACCTGCAGGCCATATTATATGTCTAAAATCTCATGTGACTTTCACCACAACCTTGTGAAGCAAGCAAGGAAGATATTGTCATTCTATTGAAGGGGATTGGGATAGCCAAGGTGGCCCCACGACTCAAAAGAGCGTGGAATTTCTTCACTGGTGCTTCAGAGAATGGAGTATTTCATGACTAAAAGCTATACATCATTGAAAGAAAAGCTTCATTACAAAGATGGACCTCTCTTTCAGGAAGAAGTCTAAAATCATTACAAGACTTTTGCAGTTACCACAGCAATCCAACCTATTCACTTCCCTCAGTTCCATTCAGAATTAGGTCAAGTGAATTTCTTTCAACTCCTGGCAATCAGTGGACCAAGGCCCACTATGATGAATCTAAAAGAGGCCCTTAGCAGCAATGGAACTAGGAAGTAGAAAGCTAGCCATGATGGAAAGACAAACAGATAGACGGATGGAGAGATATTTGTATACACATATATGCATGTATATTAATGTATACAGGTATGTATAGAGAAACCATCTGCCATATCTCCTCTACAATATACCTGATAAACAAGCAGTCATCACTTTCATGTGGAGACTTCTTCTGGATAGAGGTTTAATTATTAAGAAGTTTTTAAATTATATCAAGTAAAAAAGGTGCTTAATGTAAATTGTAGGGAAACATGTAAACTAAGACACATTCTAGTAGCAGATACATCCAGCTGGAAGAGAATTCAGATGAAATATGGGGCAGAGGTATGCTGTGGCCATGTTGTCAGGGAACTTAAAAGGGAAACAGAGGTGAATGCACAAAGTTTGTTCAAGAAATAATAAAACATGATGAGAATCTTTGGTAAAATCTCATGTTTCTAATGTTGAATCATTTTTTAAATTTATATTTTATTTATAAAAAGTTCCTTGGTTAGAATTGTATAAAAGTAGGCTATCCTTCATTCAGAGTGCCTTCTAGAAGGCGCTTAATAAAAATGGACCTGAAAAAAAGATATGCTTATGGTCTAATATGACTTAAGCTAGATTATAGGGATGAACGGTAGGGCCTTAATTAAGCCACTCAGATTCACTTTTGCCATTATTCTCAAGGCAATAGGGTCAGGAATGGAGTCTACTGCCCTGCTCCTCCCACCCCTCCCAAAGCCGGGTGCCATGGGAGCAGCCCTTTTAGGAATGTGATCTGTGCCTGCTTCTGTAGGTGATGCAGCTCCTGCCTCTGCAGTAGTCAGAGCTAGGGAAGAATCAAAAGCTTTTTTCACCAAAATCCTTGTCATTCACCAACTGGTTCAGCATGAAAAATATATAAGGTTTTAGTTAGGATTTTGATATTTTACTATTCCCTGAAAAAACCTTATGCATTCACCCCTTTGTTTTTCTATTAGAAACAATACAATAGAGTGGAAGGAGCGTGGACTTGATCCAATGATGTGAAAAAGTGAGGCACTGTTGCTGCCTTGGCTCTGTTAGGCCTTTCCATCTGACTTATAGCTGAACTCCTCTGAGTGTTTTCTCCTCCATCACAATACAGGCTTTACCCACCCGGCCTTGGAAACACCAAAGCCCTCACACAAGTCAAGAGTGTGACGGTTATCCCCAAAGTTCATGAAATCTCAGGCTGCATTACGAAAGGTGTGATGTCAGAAAATCACTATCCCACTGTACTCTGCCCAGATGAGAAAAAACCTAGAGTCCCAAGTGCAGATCTAGGTACCAGTTTTTAGAAAGATTTGCAATATGAGAAGGTACCCAAAGGAAGATAACCTGCCTGATGAAGAGTCTTAAGATCCTGTCATAGAGAATCAGTTGAAGAACAAGGAAGAACACGGGAGGCCTGACTTGGAGAAGAAAGTGCTTAGAGAGCCATGAGAGCTGCCTCCAGGTATCTGAAGGGACATCATATCACATAAGAGACTAGATTTTTTTCTCTTAGATTAGACTTGTTTTGTTTGGCTCCAAAGGGCAACACAAGGAGCAAGGTGGGAATTGTCAAGGCAGATTTCGGGGCACTAACAATTGGAAACTTCCCACAGAGGGGTGGGCAGCCCCAGAGTCACGGCACCAGCACTGCAAGGGGCCTAGAGGCCAACAGTCCAATGCCTGCCTTTTATAGATACTTCAGCGTCATGCCTAAGGTCACAGAGACAAGGAAGCCTCTGCAGAGGCACCTAAGCCCAGGTTCTGTGACCAGAGCAGGCTCTCTTTTCACTGTCTCATACTCTCTAACCTAGGTGTGTCCCTCCTTTCTGAATCTTAAAGTACAGGGTAGATAAAAATAATGCCCAACATTGAGATGGCACTCACCTTGTGCCGGGTACTATATACAGTGCTTTACAATCATTATGTCATGAGGAAACAGAGGCAAACAGAGATCAAGTGATTTGCCCAGAGACACACAGCGAGGAAGTGTCTGAAGTTGGATTTGAACTCAGGTCCCCCTGACTCCAGGCCCAGCACTCAGTCCACTGAGTACTTAGATGAGACTTGTGGAAGATACAGAAGATCCCTATTCTGGTACAAGTTGGACAACACACCTGAGATGTCTGGGATTCTACAAGAACTAGGGCCAAGTGCTCTCCTTCATTTTCTATTGCTTGAGCACTGACAGCCTTCAAGAGTCACTCCAAGTTCTAGAAAAATGCCAGGCGTGGTGTCTGGGGCACCATGTGTTTCTCCCCCCCCCACCCAAGCACATACAAGCGCACTCATGGTACATGTGCGTGCACAAACCCAACACATTGCAGCCAGCACATGTATGTGCATACATGTATGCAAACACAGGTATGTGCTTGTGGTTTTTGCATGCATGTATGTATGTATGCAAAAACCACAAGCACACTCATGCGCACTCACAGTAGAGGTGTGTATACACACCCAATACACCACGATCACACATGTATGTGCATGCATACATGCAAATACACAATCACACACATATGCACACAATGCACTCATACAAGGCAAGTGCGCGTGTACACACACACACACAAACCACCCTAGATATTTCCTCAGGGAGTATAAAGAAAATTTGTCTTGATCCCATCCAAATGACTTGCTCACGTGCCAAATGGACTTTATAATAGTATCTCCTCCAAAGTGAATTTATATTCAGACCTAGGGACAAGTTTAGGAATCATTCCTAGGGTCAGGTATTCTAGGTATCAGAGAAACAAGAAAACTTTCTCTTTCAAAGCATTTACATTCTGAAATCAGATAAGACAATTATAATGGAAGCTAATGAGATGAAGACGATGAGATATCAAGAATCAGTCAAAGACTAAAAAGAAGAGAAAAAAAATGGAAGAAAATGTAAAGTATCTCATTGGAAAAACAACTGACTTGGAAAACAGATCCAGGAGAAACAATTTTAAAATTATTGATCTACCTGAAGGCCATGACAAAAAAAAAGAGCCTGAATAGCATTATTCAAGAGATCATCAAGGAAAACTGCCCTGATATACTAGAACCAGAAGACAAAATAGTCCTTTAAAGAATCCATTGATCACCTCCAGAAAGAGATCCCACAAGGAAAACCCCAAGAAACATTGCTGCTAAACTCCAGAACTATAATCTCAAGTTAAAAATACTGCAAGCTGCCAGAAAAAAAACAAAAAACAATTCAAGGATCGAGGAGCCACAGTCAGGATTACAGTCAGGCAGCTTCTACAATAAGGAATCAGAGGGCTTGAAATGACATATTCCAGAAGACAAAGGACCTGGAATTACAACCTAGAATTAACCACTCAGTGAGACTGAGCATCATCTTTCAGGGGAGGAGAAGGATCTTCAATGAAGTAAGAGATTTTCAATCATTTCTATTGGAAAGATCAGAACTAAACAAAAAAATTGATCTCTAAATACAAGACTTAATCATAGAAAGAAAGGAAAAAAAAAAAAAAAAACATTATTTAAAGGTTAAACTGTTTATATCCCTAGATGGAAAAATGATACTTTTAACACTTGAAAACTGTATCTTTTATTAGGGCAGTTAAAGGGGGCATACATAGACAGAGGATATGGGTATAAATTTACTCTGATGTGCTATTAAAGAAAAAGACATTAAGGGATCATAAGAAGGGGAAAAAGAAAAGGGGAAATTAATGGGATAAATTAGATCACAAGAAGAAATATAAAAGACCTGTTACACTAGAGGGAAAAGAGGAGAATGAGCATTATCTGAAACTTAACCTCATCAGTCTGGGCTCAAAGAGGAAGTATCGTATTCATTCAGTTGTATACAGAAATTTTTCCTCTAAGCGAATAATAGGAAAAGGGGGAAAGAAAGGGAGGGACTGGAAAAAAGGAAGAGTAGAAACACTAGGAGAAAGATTTAAGAGAAGAAGGGAGGAGGGACGATAGGAGGGCAAGACAGGGTAGATCAGAAACAAAACACTATTAAGGAAGAACAGGATAAAAAGAGAATAAAAGTATATACAAGGGAGAAAATAGGATGGAGGGAAATACAGAGCTGCTAATCATAACTGCAAATGTGAATGGGATGAACTCTCCCATAAAAGAGAAACAGATGGAAGAGTGGATCAAAAATCTGAATCCTACAATATATTTACAAGATACACATTTGCAACAGAGAGATACATATAGAATAATAGTAAATGACTGGAGCAGAACTTATTATGCTTCAGCTGAAGCAAAAATAAAATAAAACAGGAGTAATAATTTTGATCTCATATAAAGCAAAAGCAAAAGCAGATCTAATTAAAAGAGATAAGGGAGGAAATTACATTTTGTTAAAGGGTACTTAAAGAATGAAGTGGTATCAATACTAAATATACCACCAAATGGTACAGCATCCAAATTTTTAGAGAAGAAGTTAAGCAAATTACAAGAAATAGACAGCAAAACTATAGTAGTGGGGGACTTCAACCTCTCCTCAGAATTATATAAATCTAACTACAAAAAAACCAAGAAACTAGGAAGTTAACAGAATCTTAGAAACTCAGATATTTTAGACCTCTGAAGAAAACTGAAAACTCATACCCCATGCCAAAATAAGGTCAAAATAGGTACAAAATTTGGGTATAAAGGGTGATACCATTAGCAATTTAGGAGAGCAAGGATAGAGAAGGGAGGAATGTATGGCCAAAGAAGAAATAGAGAACATTATGAAATGCAAAATGGACAACTTTGTTATGTTAAATTAAAATGTTTTTGCACAAATAAAATCAAAGCAGTTAAGAATAGGAGGGAAACAGAAAGCTGGGAGGGGAAATTTCCATCCAATGTTTCTTTAGAAGTCCAAATTTATAAAAAGGCAAGTAATTCCCCAAATGATAAATGGTCAAAAGATCTGAACAATTTTCAGATGCAAATATTAAATCCTCTAAATCACTATTAGAGAAATGCAAATTAAAATAACTCTGAAGTACCACCTCACACCCCTCAGATTGGCTAAGAGGACAGTAAAAGATGATAAAGATTGGAGGGGATTGGGGGAAAATTAGAACACTAATATATTGTTGGTGGAGTTAAGAAATGATCCAATCATTCTGGACAGCAATTTGGAATTGTGCCCAAAGGGTTATAAAATTGTGCATACCCTTTGATTCAGCAGTACCACTACTGGGTCTATATCCCAAAGAAATCATAAAAGTGGAAAAAAGAACTACATATATAAAAATGTTTATAGTAGCGGCAAAGAATTGGAAAATGAGTAGAAGCCCATCAACTGAGGAATGCATAAGTTAAGCTATATCAAAGTAATGGAATATTATTGTCCAAAAAATGAACAGGCTGATTTTTAGAAAGACATGGAAAGATTTCCATGAATTGAGGCTGAATAAAACAGGCAGAACCAGGAAAACATTGTACACACCAACAGAAAGATTGTATGATGATCAATTATGACAGACTTGGTTCTTCTCCACTAGTGGTTCAGTGATCCAAGGCAATCCCAATAAATTTTGGATGGAAAATGCCATCCACATCCAGAGAGAACTATGGAGACAATATAAATCAACACATACTATCTTCACTTATTTTTTCTTTTTCTTTTATTTTTTTCTCTAATGATTTTTCCCTTTTGTTCTGCATTTTCTCTCCCAACATGAAATATGTTTTAAAAAACCCGAATATACATGTATAACCAAGAAAAAGTTGTTTTTTACATGTAACTGCAAAATAAAAAATTTTAAATTAAAAATATTTCTCAACTGTAAACCAGATCTGAATAGTTCCAAGGATCAATCAAAGCCATTAAGAGACTTAGGGATGCCCTAAGGAAGCTGTATGAAAGGAAGGAGTTATCTGAACCGGAAGAGTCCAAGGGTCTGGAAGCTGAGAAGGGATAGTAAAATTATAGGGATTGAGCCAAGAACTGGCAGCCCTGGGGCAATCAGTGAAAGGAAAAAGAAAAAGTAGAACTGAGTTATGGCAGGGAAGAGAGACCTGAAGGAGAGTCATTGGCTAGACAAGCATCTAAGAGCAGAAGTCTGATACTTATGTCGCCTGTGGACTCACCTCTTTTTTTTTTTTTTTTTTTTTTTAATTTAATAGCCTTTTATTTACAGGATATATACATGGGTAACTTTACAGCATTAACAATTGCCAAACCTCTTGTTCCAATTTTTCACCTCTTACCCCCCCCCACCCCCTCCCCTAGATGGCAGGATGACCAGTAGATGTTAAATATATTAAAATATAAATTAGATACACAATAAGTATACATGACCAAAACGTTATTTTGCTGTACAAAAAGAATCAGACTCTGAAATATTGTACAATTAGCTTGTGAAGGAAATCAAAAATGCAGGTGTGCATAAATATAGGGATTGGGAATTCAATGTAATGGTTTTTAGTCATCTCCCAGAGTTCTTTTTCTGGGCATAGCTAGTTCAGTTCATTACTGCTCCATTAGAAATGATTTGGTTGATCTCGTTGCTGAGGATGGCCTGATCCATCAGAACTGGTCATCATCTAGTATTGTTGTTGAAGTATATAATGATCTCCTGGTCCTGCTCATTTCACTCAGCATCAGTTCGTGTAAGTCTCTCCAGGCCTTTCTGAAATCATCCTGTTGGTCATTTCTTACAGAACAGTAATATTCCATAATTTTCATATACCACAATTTATTCAGCCATTCTCCAACTGATGGACATCCATTCAGTTTCCAGTTTCTAGCCACTACAAAAAGGGCTGCCACAAACATTCGTGCACATACAGGTCCCTTTCCCTTCTTTATAATCTCTTTGGGATATAATCCCAGTAGTAACACTGCTGGATCAAAGGGTATGCACAGTTTGATCACTTTTTGAGCATAGTTCCAAACTACTCTCCAAAATGGTTGGATTCGTTCACAACTCCACCAACAATGCATCAATGTCCCAGTTTTCCCGCATCCCCTCCAACAATCATCATTATTTTTTCCTGTCATCTTAGCCAATCTGACAGGTGTGTAGTGGTATCTTAGAGTTGTCTTAATTTGCATTTCTCTGATTAATAATGACTTGGAGCATCTTTTCATATGACTAGAAATAGTTTCAATTTCTTCATCTGAGAATTGTCTGTTCATATCCTTTGACCATTTTTCAATTGGAGAATGGCTTGATTTTTTATAAATTAGAGTTAATTCTCTATATATTTTGGAAATGAGGCCTTTATCAGAACCTTTGACTGTAAAAATATTTTCCCAGTTTATTGCTTCCCTTCTAATCTTGTCTGCATTAGTTTTGTTTGTACAAAAACTTTTCAGTTTGGTATAATCGAAATTTTCTATTTTGTGATCAGTAATGATCTCTAGTTCTGCTTTGGTCATAAAGACCTTCCCCTTCCACAGGTCTGAGAGGTAAACTATCCTATGTTCCTCTAATTTATTAATAATTTCATTCTTTATGCCTAGGTCATGAACCCATTTTGACCTTATCTTGGTGTACGGCGTTAAGTATGGATCAATGCCTAGTTTCTGCCATATTAGTTTCCAATTTTCCCAGCAATTTTTATCAAACAGTAAGTTCTTATCCCAAAAGCTGGGATCTTTGGGTTTGTCAAAGACTAGGTTGCTATATTTGTTGACTGTTTTATCCCTTGAACCTAATCTATTTGTGGACTCACCTCTTTAAGGACACTGGGAAGTCCTGACAAGGGATGCTTTTCCCCAACTCTATAGTTAGTATACTCCTTCTTTTCTTATTATTCATACTGTTCTTAGTATAACTTACTGTTCCTTATCTAAACTTTCTAGTAATATGAATTTTGTTTCAATTACAAAGAGACCTTATCTTATTAACTTATATCTTAACTAAAGATAGGAGAATTCTTTAGATTTGGGTAGAGGTTGGACTCTATGCCAAAATTCATCCATCCATCCATCCATCTATCTATCTAGATTTTACTAGGAGATGTGGAATGATTGTGACTGAACTCATAATTTCATTTAAAATAAACTCCCTAAAAAACAGCAGCAGGAATAAAGCTGACTTTAAAAAGTGATTCTATTTTGGCCCTAGATTTAAAATGAGCAATGTAGCTATATATTTATAAACTTATAAATAAGTAAATAAATTGATATTGGAGTTATATAATTAAACCTTTTTTTTTTATAGATAGGGGTGAGATTACTATAGAAACCACTGGTCTAAAAAATAAAATATAAACTCCTCAGCTTGACATTTAAGACCTTCCAACAACCTAGACTCTTAATCAATGTTTACCTGATCTGAACCTACCTTCCCAGCCTCCTGCTCTTCAGCATATACCAGTCAATCTGCATGCTTTGAATGCATCTATAAACTCATCTATAGCTTTCAGAAGACTTCTTTCTTCAAGGAGAAGTGCTACCATCTCTATGAAGCTCCCCAAGCCCCACAAAGAGAAAGTATTCTCTTCTCATTTCAATTGTCCCAGAGCATTATGGATTGCTCTTTTGCCCCTACCAGAGCCTAACTTCTGTTATACTTAGCTATGTCTCTGTGTTGTGATCACCAACACACACTCACACACACACACACACACACACACACACACACACACACCAGTGAACCTGACTAAATCCCTTGAGGCCAGAGATGATGGTATTATCTCTGGATTCCTTATGATGGTGGTATTGTTTATCTCTGGATTCCAAGCCTGAGGCCTGAACTTTATTAGGCAATTAAGAAACTTTTAATTGAATCAAACCAAGATAAAGAAGACCAAAACCATTTTCTGCTTTTATTCTTTTTCATGGAGTAGGAAATGTTAAAGATTGCTGAAAATACTTTCTGTTTCCAAAGAGCATGCTAGTAAGAACTGTTTAAAAAAAAAAAAAAAAAAAAAAAAAGACCACATCTACATTCTACATTCCAATAGATTAGGAGAGCAGCTGGGTCATTTGGGTGAATCTGACCTGTAGCTAACCACTATCCAATCTAGGACAGTCAAAATGCATGAGCTCCACTTTTGTTTATTCGGGATAAATAAAAACTCATATGGCCACACCCAGTGTCACACAGGGAGTTCTGCTCTTGGCTCTGTTGCTAATAGTTTCAATGTGCCATTACATATTGCATTACATGATCTTAGCTTTTCCAATACCATCATATTTTTGGAAATACATGAAAACTTTACACAAGTGGAGGAGGAAGATGATAAGGCTATACGTTCTAAATTAATTTGTATCTGCTTCTGAAAGAAAACATTTCAATATCCTGACCCCAAGCTAAAAACTCATACTCATCTCACCACACTGCTGCCATGCATTATAGGTTCAAAATAGTGTCACAGAAGAGCGTCTGTTATCTGACAGAGAAGTCCAGGGACCACAGGTTCCGGAGCCACTAGCCAGAGCCTTCTTGGCTTTCTGGTGGTGGCCATGGCAAACCCACACTGGCCCTATGAACTGCTGGGCCGGCCTCTCAGCTACAAGGCCTTTGCACTGCCATTCTTGATGGACATTGCTGAACACTGGAAGAAAGTCACACTTTGAAGGCACCAAGGAAACCAGGCTAGAGTTGAACCTCAAACCTCAAACCCTGTATTAACTATGCGATCTGTGCCTCTCTGTGCCTCATTTCTTCAACTCTTAAGTCAAGGGCCTATCCCAGAAGATTTCACAGGACCTTCCTTGTTTAAAATTCTACAGTCCTGTGAGTCCCAATAACTTTTTTTGTGGTAGCAAATACCTACAAAATAAACCATGAAACTATTTGAGGAAGTGTTGACACAAGAGTGCAGAGATAAACCTGAAAGCCACTGGTCTAGAGCAAGCTCATTTGGATAGGAAGACATTCAAATACTAACCACAAAGGGTTCCTTCAACAAGAAATATGTTCACGATTCATTAAAGATGCTTACCACCTGTTTTGTGGTCCTTTAAGAACCACTGGGCCTTTCTGTCTGTCCCATAACTGAACCTTCCTATATGGGTTGTCCCCCCCCCCCCAATCTCCCCACTGAAAGGTGATTTCCTTGAAAGCAAGACTAGCATGCTTTTCTTTTTGTAATTCCAGGGTTCGGCACAGTGATTTCACACATTTTAATAGATGCTTTCTAATTCCTTCGTTTATAACATGGCAGTGGCCACATAACATGGTACCCAACTCTATTTTCCATGAAATGGCTCACTTAATCCCAATCTGCACTGGGAGATGGTAACCAAGGTCAGTCACGGTGCTAGCTCCCTCTCAAGGTCCTAGAACTAATCCAGATACGGGAAGGAAGAAAAGAGAGAGGACAATACAACAGTTCTACTCATCACCACTATAGCTCCCAAACCCCAACTAGTATGTTCCCTGTTTCTACAATTAGTCATAATGACACTGTTAACACTTAAGCATGAAACATATCCTAACAGAGAAGGCAAAATCAAGAACAATTATAAAATGTACTTAAAAGGTGAAAAAGGGTAATCATTGAAAACATAAGTCTACCCATAACCTGAGTTATCCTCTCCCAGCACTGCACACAATGTCCATGTTGGAGAAAGTGGGTACAAATCTAGAAGAACCTAGAAGTGAGGCACATGAGAAGAAAAAGCCTGCTCAGGTCTGTCCCAGCCCATCGCTGGATATCCCAAGCCACTCCAGAGAATATTCACCTGCTGAGAGAGACTCTTCTGGCCCTCTTCACTGTCCAGGTGGACTCAGACCACAGAAGAAGTGCTAAGCTCATTTAATAGCCAGCCAACATTGACTAACTGCTTCATGTGCACCAGGCACTGTGCTAAGCACAAATCACACAAAGAAAGACAAAAGGCAAGTGCTGCTTTCAAGGAGCTCATCATTTGGTGGAGAAGATAGATAAACATCTATGTACAAACAAGCTGTGTATTATCAAAAAGACCGCTCCCATCCACAGGATCAAGACCTTGTACTTTATTCAGGAGGCAATGAATGTTTCCGACAGTCAAAGTGATCCTTAAATAATGTTACTCATTAAAATAAAGCACTACTTCATTTTCATTTTATACAGAGCACATACAGGTCAGAACAGTAAGGAGAACAGTTCAGAGTCAAGAAGACTCAAGCAAGTTTTGAATAAACCATGAAACTATTTGGGGAAGTACTCAGTCCTTGGAGTATTATTTTTTAGGAGAGGAAGAGGATTTCTCTCCTACTTGTCATATTTCCCCTAAACTGCTAGTCATTCCTTGCTGCAAACAACTTGGAACCTCTCCCTAGCTAATTCCTTACCTTGAAGACTTAACCTTCTATGACACTCGTAGATCTCTTACAACCCCCCTTGGAACCAGAGCCTCCCTGGACCTTGTAGCTGGAAAGATCTCCAAGCACAGCCCTTCCTGGACAAGCACCTCCTCATGCTTCAGCTTCATATCCCTCCTAGCCATGCAGCCATCCCACAGTCTGCCACACGTCACTTTTTAATAGTCCTTTCCCACAAAAATGCTTCTCGGTGCCCACAGCAGGCAATAAGAACAGAAGACAGTTAAAGCTCTCTATGCCACATAGAACATTTGAAATCATGAATTTCTGATCTAGATAGGAAATCCTTCAGATGAATTCTCTGATTGTTTTGTATATATATATCTTACCTCTTTAACAAGATCATAAGTTCCCTGAAGAGGGGATTCTTAATTTGCATTCTCTACAGTAGCCGTGACATTATTAGCACCCTTACATTAGCCAGACATGGTATTCAGCAGAATTCACTGGAATAGCCATACTGAAATTTTTAAAAATAGAATTTACCAATTTTCTATTTCTTTATGGTATTCATTGTTAAACAAAAACAAAAACAAAAAAAATATTGTTTGAAGAGAAAAAAAAAACAAATAAATTCCCATCAAAACATTTCTAACAACTGGCTATATGCTGATACAATTTAAATGTACATTCAATTAAATGTACAGCAAGTGCCATTAGGGAGGTCAGCTCAATACCTCTGCCCTACATTCATTTCACTCCTCCCACTGCTTCATAAACTGTGGTCACTCTTAAAAGGGAAGGAAATTGGGAAAGTATGTGATCTTGCACTACTTACTGCAAGTAGCAAGAGGAGTCATTAAAGGTTAACAGCAGAAAAGTTTCATGTTAACAAGGCTTAATAAAAGCAAATTAACTCCACATTACTTGTGAAACTACACATTTCATCTCACCTTTTGAGCTATATTTGAGAGAGGTTCTACTTAGCAGATAATTTTGTGACTAGATACATACATACATGTATACATATATATATATATATATATATATATATATATATATATGGACCTTCTCTGCAAAGCATGAAGCACAGCAAATGACTCCATTAAATGAAACACTTCAACAGGTTTTTAATAAGCACCTACTATGTGCCAGGGACTATGGTAGACCCTGGGAATAAAATGAGACACCCCAGCAAAGCGTGCAGATGAATATGAAATCCACAAACTGCATACAAAATCATTGCAGGGGCCAGCCACCAACACCTGGAGGAGCAAGAAGCCTCTGGAAGCCGAGCTTTCAGGGTATGAGCAGCAGGGAGGGGGAAGAGGAATCTAAGTGAGAAGCTAAGAGAACGACAGCAGCCGAGACAGAGTCTTGTGTGCAGGGAAGGGCAAGCAGGTGCAGGTGGTGAAGGGCTGAGGTCGTGGAGGGGAGCAATAGGCAAACATCATGGAAAGAAAGCCAGAGCCCAGCTGTGAAGGGCTTTCAATGCCAAGTGGAGAACATTGCATTTGATTCTAGAAGCAAGGAGCAGGTCACAATAAGTGTCAGTTGGACCTGACTGTTTCAGTAACATCCCTTTGGCTGCTGTGTGGAAGCTAGATACAGAAAGATTACTCAGAAAACTTCTGCAATGCTCCAGGCAAGAGGTGACAAGAGCCTGAAACACAGTGGTTGTGGTATGTATGAGAAGCAGGGGACGGACGGATGTGAAAAGGTGTTGCAAAAATAAAGTTTCAAAAACATGTTGGTGACAGATCCATTGATACCATTGGTGAAGCCATAAATTGGTCTAATCATTCTGGAAAGCAGTTTGAAACTATGCCCAAAAAGTGAATAAACTGTGCCTATCTTTTGACCAAGCTTTAGTACTGCAAAGTCAACCAGTAGAATGATGCACTTTAATTTTTAATTACTTTTGTTAGAGTAACAAATGGTCTAACATCAAACAAAATTCAAATCAAATATAAAATAATCATACAGTGTGTTGAAGGCACAGGATTGTGTATGAGTCTGTGGGAGCAAGCAAAGAAACAGAGGCGGGACCAGCATATAAGAAACCTCCAATCTTTGGGGAAAAACAGGTGAGGCAGCAAAAAGCAGCAGACTTAAGCAGTAGTTCAAGACAATAGCTAAAAAGTTGTGACCAGAAAATCTATAATTAAAGATTAAGTAATTAAATGCCAAACTACTGAGTTCTTTTGGATAAATTATACTTTCTGTGATTACAAAAACCACAAGCATCTGCCAAGAAATAAGATGTTTCACAGAAAAGTTGTATCTTTCACACAAACATGACCATGTGACTACTCAGTTGTAGTGACCTCGCCCTGCAAGGCAAAGGACACACAAAATCCCAGTGTGTGCCCAAGTCATAGAAACCAACCCAAACCCAAACCAAGGCCCAGTGATCAAGATGGGGGCAAGGAGGCCGGATTAAGGGAGTCCAATGAAATTCCACAGGCGCTCAGTAAACCCAGACTGGGCCCCAGGCAGGGCAGGGGAAAGACCCCATGAGGCAAGTCCTCCCACCAGCAGGCTCGTCCCCATCACCCTCCTGCTGTCCGTGTTCATTTGTCTCGTCTTATGACCTTATTTCGATCACAGGAACAAGGGGACACTTTGCAGGCGGCCCAGTCTGCACGTCCACCATTGAGCAGGCACTAAGCCCTCCCCGGCGCCAAGCCTGGCCAAGTGCTCTCCAACTGCTGGGCTTGATCTGAATGGCTCTGGGCTTTCCATTTGCAGGTGGAAGGGGACTTTTGGTTTATCTAAGGTCCTGGTTTTACAGAGAGGGAAACTGAGGCCTTGGGGCCTGAGCTGTCCTGTCCAAGATCAGGAGCCAGGCAGAGTGAAGGCTCAAACGCAGGCTGTTTCAGTGACACCTGAGTTATACAAGTCATAGAGAAAATGATTCCTATCCTTTACTTTTAAAAAAAAAAAAAAAGGTTAAAAGAAAATCCCTGAATGAAACAGCAAGAGTCCACACACTAAAATACCTCCAGCTCCTGTTGATAAACAAGAACTGCTTCCCAAGGAGCTCTGGCTTCTGGCAAGAGGGGCCACCAGTGGGCTGCCCCAAACCCACCCCCGCATGGTGGTTTTCACACAGGATGTTTACTAAGAAATATATGGTGAGCCATTTGTAGAGGCTCCTCAAGAAGTGGTGTCTCAGGAAAGCCCTGAAACCCCTAACCACGGGCACTGTGGGATCCCAGGGAAACAAAATTAGCATCATCAGAGTCAGAGGATCCCAACTGAATCCCCCCCCCCACTTTCTACTGCTGTCACCATGGGCAAGGCACCCAGCTAACATCTCTGAGACCCTCTCTTCTGCAAAATTACCAGTAAGGACTACAGTCTCTAAGGCACTTACTGACTCATCTGGGTCCCCTTGTGGGACAGCATGCAGAGTAGGTAGGTGGCCCATTGGATAAAGCACCTGGCTTGGGGTCAGGAAGACTCATCTGCTTGAAATCAAATCCAGTCTCAGACACCTTCTACCTGTGTGACTCTGGGCAAGCACTTAAGCCTGTCTGCCTCAGTTTCCTCATCTGTCAAATGAGCTGGAGAAGGAAATGGCAACCACTCCAGCGTCTCTGCCAGGAAAATCCCTTACCACTCCAGCGTCTCTGCCAGGAAAACCCCAAAAGGGATCATGAAGAGTTGAATGTGACTTACAAACAACTCAACAATAAAGAGGATATGAATAAGTTCATAAAAGGAAAGCTCTTTTTATATCAAATATTTTATACATACACATATGAAACTTCAATTTAAACAAGACAATCCAGAATTACAAAGTCCTTTTGGAAACTGAGTCTACCTTGTGACAAGTTGGGCAATGGCTAATCAAACTGAATTCACTATGAACCTGGAGTCTGATTGAAAAGTTAGGAAGAATGAGTACTAATTTTCACTAAAACTTCACTAACACGGCAAAATTAAAAATTATATTATGATTCAATCTCTTAAAGCCTATTCCCATCCCAAGTCTCATATGTTCAACTTTTATGTTGCTGCTTATAGGGCTCTCACTTTGTCTTCATTTTAAAAATATTTAAAAAATAAAAAAACTTAATTATTTAATTCCTTTATGGCCTTACTTTGTAATTAGTTTGAGGCTAATTTCTTATGGTGTGTGTGTGTGCATGTGTAGAGATAAGAGCAAGAAAAAAACCCAATGAATTTAAGATCCTTTGTCTTCTAACCTCAAAGTCACTCTCCTCAAATCTTAAAAGATCATTTCTGTAGTACAAATTTGAATCACAGAACTTCAGAACTGGAAGTGGTCTTAGAAACTGCCCAACTCCTTCATTTTCTAGATGAGGAAACTCACAGCCACAATCAAATTTGTCACTAGCTGCACTGTCCCTCTAGAAAAAACAAGGGTGAAAAAGTTTCTTCTCCTAGACAGCATAACTAAGGGCCAATTCTTATTTTATATACACAGTTCTATGACACACACATACTTGGAGAGGAGGAATAATAAAAGCATGCCCAAAAGTAATCAAAGAAATTTTGAAACAGGATACCAAGACTGGAAACCATGTGATGAGAAGCTTCTATTTTCATTTTTAACAAACAATTCCACAGGAAATTAAATTTTCGTTACAGTGATAATTTTGTTAGCTACTAACTTCTGGGCAAACGTCCCTCTGCAGTTGATGAACTATTCCTAAATTGATGTATGGAGTTTGGTAAACACAACTCAAAGGCTGCATCTCTTCTTCTTCGGAGAAAAGCGCCCACAGGTTCTAAGCATCTAGTAAAGTAGCACAGAGAGAATGTCTGCTAGAACCCTCAGGCCATAATCAAAGTGAGAACAAAATGATAATGGAGAATAAAGAGCTCAATAGAGAGAGCTCTGAGGATGACCAAGCTTAGTGGAGGAGGCCTGGTTCACAGCTGTCACCCCAGTAGCCAGCACTGGCAGATGCTGCTCTTGCTGTCACTTGGTGAGAGTTTTTAAAAGCATACCATCCTGGCGACTGATGACTTTGAATAAGAAACAGATTATGAGAAAGAAGAGAAAGAAGAAATGGAAAAGATGAGTAGGCTGGACAAGAATGAGAACGAGGGAGTTGTGGGCTCTGGCGAGAAGGTCATGAGAAGAGAATCAAGAAATGGGGAAGGGGGTAAAGCAGAAGGACTGAGCAAGCAAAGTTGGCGGGGATTTTAAGGGGGAAATAAGGAGAGGGAAGGACAAAAGTATGGAGAGAGGCCACGGAATCACTGTGAGACCTCGGAGGCACGTTACAGGCGGGGAAACTGAGGCAGAAAGGCTCCGTGGCGGCCCAGAACCGGTAAGCCCAACATCCCTCCACTACTTCTCCTTAGGTGGGTTCCAGAGGAGCAGAAAACGAAAAGGACGCCCAAAGACGGGCAAGGAGGTCCGGGAAATGTTTCCAGAGAAGGCGCAGGACACACAAACAAGGGAGGCTGCACAGCACCAGAAGTCACCCAGAGCTCTCAATCAGGCCAGGATTTAACCGTCGGAATCAATCTGGGGAGGGGGCGCGAGGGGCCACTGCGGAGAAGGAGCTCCACCTCCCTGTTTCTAAAGAGCAAAACAACTGAGGGACCCAAAGGGAAAAGAGGCAGTGAAAGGCAGAAGCGGGGAAGAGGGTGGGAAAAGGAACTGGAGGGAAGAAGGGGCTGGCGAGGGGGTAGACATGGAGGGGGAAGGAAGAGGAGGGAAAGGGGGAAAGAAACAGGAAGGATGAAGGGGTCTCAGTTTTCGGAGGGTGCCCGCTTGGGGCGGTTCTGGGGGTGCTCGGTCTCGGTGGGAGGGGCCCGGGAGTGTCCCGCTGGGAAGGGTCCCGCCGGGGAGGGTCCCCCGGCGGGGAGGATTCTGGGAGTGTCCCGTTGGGGAGGGTCCCCCGCCGGGGAGGGTCCCGGGAGTGTCCCGCTGGGAAGGGTCCCGCCGGGGAGGGTCTCCCGCTGGGGAGGCTCCTGGGGGGGCCCGTTGGGAGGGTCCTGGGAGTGTCCCGCCGGGGGGGGGGGTCCCGCGCCTACCTTGAGCACGGTGACACCGCCCCCGCTGTGCACCTGGAAGAGCGCGGCGGGGGGCTCCTCGGCGCTCCCGGCGGCGGCGGCGGCGGCCCCGGCGGCGGCGGCGGCGGCGGCGGGCGGCTCGTCGGGGCCCTGGTAGCTGAAGCAGGCGTCGGCGATGTCCAGGTGGCCGAGGGGCAGCGCGTCCTGAGGGCTTTTGAAGTAGTAGAGGTAGCAGCGGCGCGGGTCGAACACGAACCAGCGGCTGCGGTAGCCCCGCAGGGGGCCCTTGCCGGACAGCTTCTGCAGGTAGCCGCAGAGCCGCGCCGGCTCCCGGGCGGCCTCGGGGCACCCGCCCTCCTCGGCCGCCACGGCCCCGGCCTCAGCCCCGGGCATCCCTGGGCGCCCGCCGCGCCAACGGCCCGCCCGCCGCGGCCGATCCCGGAGCCCAGCCGCCCCGCCTCCGCCCTCGTCCCCGCCCCACTCCCGACTGACAGGACGGCCGCCCGCCGCGCAAGGCAGCCTGGGACGCGTAGTCCTCGCCCGAGCGGGAGCGAGGCAGCCTGGGACGCGTAGTCCTCGCCCGAGCGGGAGCAAGGCAGGCTGGGAAGTGTAGTCGCGCCCGCGCCGCGGCTTCTCTCCGGGCCGCTCCGGAGAGGCTGCTCCGCAAAGCAGCCTGGGATTGGTTTCCTCTCTTTCCTGCCCTCCTTCCCTCCTTTTCTCCGGCTTCTCTTAGCCGCATGGCGGGCCGCGGCAGCGCACGGCCTGCTGGGATTTGTAGTCTCTCCTGCCTTCCTCCGCCCCTCCGGCCCCGGGCTTTCCTTGGAGAGCGGACACGAGGTTTCGCTCCCGCGCCTGTAAAGCCCATGGCAAAGCTGCCGTCCCCGACAAAGTGCGCCCGACGGTTAGAGGGCCGGCCCCCTAGGGAGTGGCGGGTTCGAGTCCCGCCGCCGCCGCAGCCCGAGGGTCCTAAGCAAGGCCCCTCGGCATCCCCGGGGACTGCGGGACGGCCAATGGCAGAGTCAGGCTGCCAGCCTGAGCGCCCTCGCCCCGGGGCTCCTCACCTCCCCGGGCCTCGGCCGGCACACAGTCGGCGCCCAATAAGTGCTTGTTGGCTCTGGCTGAACTAGATCGGCTCTGAGGTTCCTTCCTAAGGAAATGGATGGTGCCCGGCATACAGTCGGCGCCCAATAAGTGCTTGTTGGCTCTGGCTGAACTAGATCGGCTCTGAGGTTCCTTCCTAAGGAAATAGTGCTTGGCACACAGTCGGTGCCTAATAAATGTTTGTTGATTGACAGACGGAACTAGATCATCTCTAAGGTTCCTTCCTAAGGAAATGGACGGTGCCTGGCACACAGTCGGTGCCTAATAAATGTTTATTGACTCTGACTGAACTAGATCATCTCTAAGGTTCCTTCCTACTGAAATGGACGGTGCCTGGCACACAGCAGGTGCTTAATAAATGTTAATTAATTGATTACTGTGTTTCTTCAGATCTGTGGTAAATCTCTGCCAAGGGCAGGATCCAGATTCAAAAATCAAAAATCAGCCAGAATTAGTTAGAAGACGCCTGGGAGATGAACCCAGTCCAGTCTCTTCTTTTTCCCCTTGGCCAAGGGACCTCTAGAAAGGGAAAGTGACCAGCGGGAGCCCACATGGCGATCCATAAAAAGAACCCGGGTCTTTTGTGTTTGGGGGGCCGGTTTCTGGGGGTGACCTTCCAGGGCACCACCCTCTCATTCTGACAGGAATGCATATTTCAGGTCCATCTTTTCCCTGACAAACTGCCCCAGGAGTGGAGGGGATGCAGCATGGGAAAGGAAGGGCCTCCACGGGGACGACGGAACGGAGCATTAGGGGGCTTTGGGTCAGCTGCAGGCCAGGACCTCCCCTTCCAGCTGGGTAACTGGCTAACAACTGCTGGCTAAAGAAAACCGGTGGCCGCTGTTCTTCACGGTTAATGCCTTTCTTTGGTCCTACCTGGGCCCGCCTGGGAGTTTGCAGCCTGACATGGTTCCCCCACAATCCCTGACTCCCTACTCTCCCCCTTACTGGCCGAGTCTGCTTCCCTGGCCCTGACCTTCCCATGTCTAATCCCAGACATAGCCAGACCCCTATTCCTCGTGAGACTCTTCGCTTGACCACCTGACACTGTTGTTCTCAGCTCCAGGCCGCTCTTCAGTATAATTCTGCAATAGAAATCTGGCAACTGTAGCCATTAGAAAAGGGAGAAAAAGTGGACAAAGAAAGGCTGTTGCTTGGAGAATAAAATGAAATGTGCATGAGCCTGTCTGTGTGTCTGGGATAGACGTGCACAGGATCGATGGGGAGGGGGCCAACTGGACGAGGGAAGCAGTCTGACTCGCCTTCTGAAAGTGGCCAGGCCCCTCGGCAGTTGCCGGCCCCTCCCTGGTTCTCCTCTTCTTCCCAATGTTCTTTGGTGGTTCCTCTTCCTGATCACTAGCCATAGGGGTCCCCCCTTTTCCTACCTTCCCTAGCATTGTCAAGGATGCCCAGGCCCCTCCACCTCAAAACCGAGGCTTTCGTGATTCCTCCCCATTTTTCACCTCCTCGGATCTAATCCGCAACAAGGTCCACAATTCCATCCTCCACAGCAAGCTTTGCTTGAGCTCCCCTCAGCCCACAGCCATCCAACAATTACTCTGTTTTAAAATAAATTCCCTGTTTATCCTGGACGCATCTTGATTTGCCTTATTTTCTGACAGATTTCAGTCATTCCATCTCAGAGTTGGATCTCCACCCTTCCAGCCTATCTCTGCCTAGATCAAACGCCTGCTGCAGGATGCAGATGAGTGCCCACTAGCCTCTGGGGCAGGGAGCGGCCCTTCCAGAGGCGCTTTGGGACCCCCTTAATTATTAGGACATCAGTTCTCACACCAGTCCTGACTCTTTGTCATTTCTGCTCATTGCATGCTCCCTGTGCTGCTCGCCCACCCATCTGCCCTAGGGTCCCCGAGCCCCCTTCTCAGGGACCAGAGATGGAAGGGAGCAGCTCAGCCAGTGCCCCACGCCAAGAGAGAATCTGACCCCAGCCCGCCCTCAGCCCGGCTCACTTCCCCAAGTCCATGTATGCTGGCTGAGGGGGCCTGGAACAGCACAAGCCACAAACTCCACAACCCCTCCCCCAAAGCCCCCCGCACATCACTGAGACAACAGGAGGAGAGGAGATGCCATTTCTGCCCAGGCTGGTCACCACATGGCACCTCCCAGCCTCAACCAGGCCTGATGCCCCCCCTGAGCTGGGCTCCCCTGGGCTCTCACCACCCAGAGCCAATGTGGGAGCTTGTGGCCAGAGGGCTCTCAAACTCAAATAGAGACAGAGCTTGGAAGAGCGGCTTATTGACTTGGAAAACTTCAAATTAACATTATCCATGCTATATAATATATTTATGGAAGCGTTTTCCTCATTCTGTGTTTGAAAGTTTTACAAGCAACAGGACTTGAAGTCAATCAATCATCCAACCAACAAGCATTTATTGAGTGCTTACTAGGCTTGGGGTCAGAAAGATTAATCTTCTTGAGTTTAAATTCAGCTTCAGACACTTATGAGCTGGGTGACCCCGGACAAGTCCAACTCATCATGACCCCTTTGGGGTTTTCTTGACCAAATCATTAGAATGATCGGCCATTTCATTCTCCAGCTCATTTTACAGATGTAGAAACAGGTAAACAGGGTTAAGTGACATACCCAGGGTGACACACCTGGTAAGCGTCTGAAGCCGTATTTGAACCGCGGAAGATGAGACTTCCTATTCCAAGCCCAGGGTCCTATCCGCTGGACCACCTAAATGCCCTTTCCACATTCCCTAGCCTCCTTCTACACCATCCCATCCTTCCTTTGAACAATTCCAAACAGCTGAGCAGAATGCTGATTGAACATCTAAATATTACCTGTTTTTTACCTTTGACACTTCCCTCTTTCTTATTTCTCACGTCTAATACATCACCAGATCCTAATAATTTTCCCTCAACAATATCTTTGCTGTCCTTGCTCTCCCTTTTATACTCTTTGGACTTAATAACACAGTGCAGGAAGTAGAAAGTGCCTTAAATTTGAAGCCAGATGAGGGCCCAAGTGTGATTTTGCTAACTTTCCAGTTGGGTGACTTGGATCAAGCGCCCTCAGTTTCCTCCTTTCTACAGTAAGGGGGCCGGGCTCGAGGACTTCCAGTGTCCCAGCCATCGCTAACCTGCTTTGATGGTTTTCAAGCCGGAGACACGCTCAGGCCACTGCCTTCTATCACCTCTGCAGTGACGTGGGGTCCCCCCCCCTCCCGTGCTGTGGTCCCTCTTGCCTCCAAACCCTGGGACACCCTTTTCTATTAGTATATTGACCCCAAGGGAGGCTGGGAATTGCCCCCACTCTATCCTTTTATGGGGAAAGACCATAAGGAAACAAGAATAGAGGAAGTAGCCAAAGTTTACTTAAAAGAGGGAACTGGGGTAACAAATGTATCATAATCCAGCCCTGTGATGGGCAGCCCTCTCAGGCTTGCCTCTTGCAGATGCAAACAATGACTCATGTAAAGCTGAAGGATTGGTTTTTCCTAGATGCCATTAGGGCTGAGGAGGAATGGGAGAGGGAACCGCTCCCCTTGGGCTGAACAACTCTTCTAAGCAGCCCCTCCACAGGTGAGTTACTCCATGTGGCAGCTGCTGCCTTCTCAGAAAGGGGAGCTTTTATCACAACACAGAGCGAATGATACTCAAAACACTCATTCCCTCTCGTCACTCATAACAAAATATCAGCTCCTCAGCCTGCCCCGGCCACAACCAGCTTCTAACTGGGCTTTCCAGGCTATTTAATGTGTCTTGTCACCCTTCGAAACACTGATACCATTCTGCTCAGATATCTCTAGGGTAGGGTGAGTGGGGATTTGCCCTAGGGTGCTAAAATTTAAGGGGGTAAAAATGAACTCTAGCAATGGCAGAATGAATGAATGAATGAATGAAAAAGCATTTATTAAGCACTTACTATGTAACTAGGCACTGTGCCAAGTCCTGGGAATACAAATACAAAAGAAAGATATTCCCTGGCCTCAAGAAATGTATTCCCTAATAAAAACAAAGCAACACAGGAAAGGGAAGAAGGGAGGTGGAAGGATGGTGGGTGGAGCCTTAGACAATCAATTGAGGTACCTTTTCAGAAACTGAGCGAGTTGGTAGTAAGTCAATGAAAGACAATAAAATGAAGTTATCATAGCAATTATATTACACCAATCCAAGAAAAAAGAATTTACAAAGAGGCAAACCGGTGCGGCGGGTAGATAGCAGACCTGGGGTCCAGGGGAACTGCCTCTGTTGCCGTCTGTGTGTGATTCAGGACCTCCCAGAGCTCCCTGCAATGGCCAGGGCTCCAGGCTGTAGAGAAGGGCACCGGCTCACATGGGGAGAGGCTGTCCTGTCACTAAGGAGTTCCTTGTACTGGCCCTGAATTTATTCCTATGAATGACAAAGGGACTGGATGCTACTGACTTCCAGCGTGGGTCATGCTGCTAATTCGGGGAGTCCAGCTTGCTGGTTATGGATCTGCCCCCCTCCCACACACATACTTTCAGTCACCTTGGACTTCCCCATGTCCATCCTTGTCACTATGCCCACTGACCTCCTGTTGCAACATCGCCCCTGCCAGTCTCTCTGACTTCCAGCGTGGGTCATGCTGCTTATCCGGGGTGCCCAGCTTGCTGGTTATGGATCTGCCCCCCACACACACACTTTCAGATTTCCCCATGCCCACCCTTGTCACTATGCCCACTGACCCCCTGTTGCAACATCGCCCTGCCAGTCTCTCTGAAAACATGACCAATCTTCCTCCTCCTCTTCCTTCTCAAGTCAACAACTTTCTTCTCCCTCAGCCCACCCTCTCTCTTGTTGTGTACCAAAAATACAAAGACAATGAAGCTCTTGCCCTCGGAGAATTTACATTCAATCTGAGTAAATCCCTCAGAGATGAAGAAGTAGATTCAGAATAAATGCAAATGTAAAAGATAATTAAGGGAAGAAAGCCCTTGTGACAGGAGAGATCAGGCTAGATCTCCTATAGAAAGAAACAACTGAGCCCGATTTTGAAGGGAGCTGTGGCAATAAGGAGAGAATACACCGGGCAGAGGGCACAGCCTGGGCAAATGTGTGGAGAGGGGAGATTGTATTGAGGAGCAGCTAAAAGGCCAGTTGGGCTGGATTGGTTAATACCACATCAGGGTAGAATGACTTCTTGCTCAGTCATGTCTGACTTTATTTAACCTCATGGGTATTGTCTTTTGGGTTTTCCTGGAAAAAATCTTGGAATGGTTTCCATTCCCTTCTCCAATGTGTCCCCATTGTACAGATGAAGCTCTGTGCCCTGTGCACCCCTGGCTACTCCACTCTTTAGACCTCACTATCTCTGGATCATTGTCTCCAAGTTCTGGAACTCAGAAATCCCTATCTCTGTCAAATAAGATAATAATTACAAAGCATTTGCACAGGTCCTAGGCCCTAGGGAGTGCTATGTAAATGTTAATATTATTATCATTATTATCCTCCTGTTTTCCCCATTCTCTCACTCACTCTAACCCTATCCCTCCCCTGCTTTCCAGTTCCAAAGCCCCTCGCCATGACCTTTCATTCCCAGCTGGGTCTTCTGGCTCATTTCCTCCATCGTGGCTCCATCACAAGCTTTGCTGCCATGTTGCCTCATGCACCACCCAGCGATGCCCTTGGCGCTCACTCGTCCCAACATGCAAATCCTCACTTTGGGGTAACCCTATAGTGAGCTGGTCCCTCTGTCCCATGCCCTAAGGCTCTCCGCCCATAGTGCATCATCCCTGCTGCGCAGGAAGCCTTCTAGTCTGTCCTTATTTCCCTCAATTATCATTCCCAGTCTCTTCTTCTCTCCTCTTCCTCCTCCAAGGAAGCTCAGACTCTGCCCTGGAAGTGCCCTGGGCTTTGGCAGAGCAGCTTTTGGCTCAATCTCCCCGAGAGCCCACTTCCACTCTCTTCTCCTGGCCGTATCTATGCTATGGTGTCCCAGGCACACCCTCCCCTCCCAGTGGCCCTTTCCTCATCAGAACATTAGGTCCTTGCTGGTTTGTAGTCCCAGAACTTGGCACGGTGCCTGAAATCTTGCCCAAACTCTTCAAAATCCATAATCTGGTAACAGACAGCCTCACTCCATGATGGAGAATTCTAGCTATCCAACATCAGTCTTCCTTGATTTCATCTCCCTCTTCCCCATCCCTTGGATCACTAAAAGGAGACATCTTCAGCCCTCAAGAAGCCCTTTCAAGCCCTGAATCCTGCTCCCTCCTGCCTCATCTCAGCCTTGTTCCAACCAGCCATCCCTTTTTGGTTATAAAGCTTGGTTTAGCATTGGAGAGAGCATTGACCTTTAAATCAGGAAGATACAGATCCTCATCCCAATGCCAACATTTACTGGCTTTATGGCTCTGGGCAAGCTGCCCACCTACTTCCTCATCTGTAAATTGGGGGTGCTAACAGCATTGAATCCAGCACCCTAATTTTGTATTTTATAGACCAAGAAATTTTTATATTTTATAAACCAAAAATTGGTATAGAGAGAGACTAACCCATAGTCTCACACAGCTAAGTCAGAATCTATGTGGGGATTCTCAACTCGAGACCCCAACTTACAAAACATTTTGCAAACCTTAAAGCGACAAATAATTGCTTGTCTTTCTTGTCATCATTTTATCTCCATCTCCTCTGACTTCTAACCATCATCTATAAAGATACTCATTTCCTCAATTAAAAAATAGTCTTACCTCGATTTTTTTAGAACTCAGTCCTTGAAGCAAAATCAGCTCTGGTTCCATCTCTCCCTCCCCCTCAATGAATGCTAAATGTCTTGACCAAGTTATTGACACCCAGAAAACGCCTCCACTTCCCCTCTCTCCTCCCTTTCTGTGTCTCTGGGCTTCCGACCTCACCACTTGTTGAAACTGTGGCCAAGGTTCACCAGTGAGTGGCTAAAAATTCTTTTTTGGGCTCTCATCCTCCTCTTCCTCTTCCTCCTTCTCTTCTTCTTTTCCTCCACCTCCTCTTCTTCCTCTTCTTCCTCCTCCTCCTCTTCCTCCAGGGGCCTTTCTAAAGTTTTGGCCATGATTGATCATAAGCTCTTCCATTCTGTTTTTCCTCTTTCTGTTTCAAAGATATCATTCTCTCTCTGTTCTCCTCTTTCTCTAATGGCTTTGGGTTCCTCAAGAAACATCCCACCTGTCAGAGGTGTTAACCTCTGTGTGCTGTGGGTCCCTCTGGCAGCCTCCCAGTCCGGAACACTAATTATGCTACTTTTGACAAGTTATTCATCTGATCCTTCTCTGTAACATGAGCGTAGGCGTCTGGGAGCCAGAAAATCTCTTAGCTTTAAGTTCTATAATTTCATAACCACAAAACTTTAGTGATGGAGGGAACCTTAGAAATCCTCTCGTTTTATAGAAGAAGGTACCAAGGATTAGATAAATTAATTGATTTAGCCAAGGTGACAGAGGTGTGAGAAGGAGAGTTTAGATTCAAACCCAGGGCTTTTAAGTCCAAATATGGTGCTTTTTCCACTCAATCCCATAATGTTGCTTCAGTTCAAATGAGACCGGGAAATAGCTTAAAAAGGCCAAGGTCTCCCACTGCATCGGGGGCCATTTCTATGTGGCCACTGGACTCATACAGCTCCAGAGGAGACTTTGATGATCTTACACAGTCCTCCCTCACTTCAATCCAATTCACTTGCATATCATGGCATCATCTTCCTGATGTCACAGCAGTCTTCAGGAACAAAGACAAACCTCAACAATATCCCATGAGGAAAAGGCTACTTTCCCATTTACAGGTGAGCCCACTGAGGGCTAATTCCTTTCCTCTCTCCCCGTGCTACTGCCTCTCATATTTTACAAAATTACAAAATCCCATTATTTTTTGAACCGGAAGGGGTCTCAGAAGCCCACTAGCCTAATCCATGCCCAAGCAATGGTCCTCCAGCCTTTGCAGGAAGACCCTCCAATGAGAGACGGCCTACTTTCTTTCTAGGCCATTCTACTTTAGGGTGATTCATTTGTCAAAAATATCTTTCCTATATCAAGCCCCAATTTGTCCTGACATCTTTCACTGTTGTCTGAGGTTCTGTCTTTGAGAGTGATATAACATCATGGATCACTTATTCACAAGACAGCCCTTCAAAGATTTGAAAATCACTATCTCATGCCCCCTCTAAAGGGGGAAAGATCTTCAGTGACTTTAAGTACATCGTTTAACATTTTTGTGCCTCAGTTTCCTGATCTACAAAATGGAGATAACAGTTGTATTTGCCTTATTATTTTTTTTGCCTTATTATTGAGGATCAGATGAGATAATCTAGGAAAAGCACCACATAAGTGTTAGCTGCTATTATTATTATCTATAAAATGGAGTTGAATTAGATGTTAATGTCCTGTCTTATCCTTAATCAATGAGGTTATGATCCCAGCTCCATCCCTCTAGTTACTATCCTAAATTGTGAGATCCTTGAGGGAAGGGATTGTCTTTGGCTTCCTTTTCTATTTCCAGGGCTTAGTGCAGTGCCTTGTACATAGTAGGAGATTAATAAATGTTTATTGATAGAGTGATTTTATGGCTGTCTCAGTGGCTTAACTCTTAGCTGACTTGAAGGGCGATGATGGCACCTTTACATGTTCCCTCAACTTCCAAGACCACAGGTATTGCCATAAAAGAATATTTAGCACACCAGAGGCCTCAAAATAAGAATGACTTAATAATGATAGAATTCAGGCCTCCTTGATGACCTATGAAGTTTTCTTTAAATGGGAACAGCTCAGCAGAGCTACAGTCTCAGAGCAAGTAGTATTTCTGACCTTCCAGGGAGATGGATACCTCTGAATGCTTGAGCATCCAGAATCACGTGCCCTGGGAAACTGGCGCCTCACTTCACTCAAATTTTCTTCTCCTTAAGCTCATAAATTTAAAGCTAAATGAACCTTAGAGGACATCTAGCCCATTTTACAGATGAAGAAACCAAGGGTCGGGGTGATTAAATGTCTTTCCCCACAGGAAATTTATCATCAGAGATGGAATTTGAACTTAGCTCTTTCTGACTCCTAAATGCAGTGGCTCTTAGAGGTACCAGCCAACAGAGAGAGGAGAAAGATCAGGAAATTCATCATCAGAGGTGGGATTTGAACTCGGCTCTCTCTGACTCCTAAGTGCGGTGCTCAATCCACTGTATCGTGATGGCTCTTAGAGGCTGGTCCCAACAACAGAGAGAGGAGGAAGATCAGGACCCAAGATTCTGCCTCCTTAGTCCCCTTCCTTTTCATCCAGAACCATCTCCACTCCTCTTGATCTGTCTCTGGCCTCTGGACCTCGATGGCTCTGGAGGGGAAAGTGAGGCAGGTGACTTTGCCCAGTCCTCCCTCCCTTCAATCCAATTCACTCGCATGGCACAGCATGGTATCATTTCCCTTAATTCATGGTTTTCTTTGGGAACAAAGGACAAACAACAATCTTTTCATCCCTGCACTGGAGACAAACAGACACATTCATCCCCAGGAAGCTTTGTAAAACACTCGGACAATCTACCCAGACCTTTCACAAGCTAGAGAGTCTTTGACTCTGTCTCTGAAAGCAACGGACAACAAGGTTACAGCTGATATAATTACCTAGAAGAAGCATCTTTCATTCTCTTCCACCTCCCAGATAAAAGCCCCCCCCCACCTCCACAAATGGAGATAATGAATGCTTGATGCTAGATCTAAAGCCTTCCCTAGCTACTTTGCTAATGTTCCAATAATGCTTTTCCCCAGATTTTCCTCTCCTCTGCTTTTCTCTCCTCTCCCTCTGAGGAGATGGGAAGCTGAGGGATAATAGAAGAAAATGGAACAGAGATCTGAAGGAATCACAGAAAAACAGGATAGCTTAGAAAGTTTTGTTCTGGATTTTATTACATACTTTAAAAGAAAAAAAGACTCTACATAATAGAGTTTCATAGATTCATACGTGGTCTCCATTTTCTGAACTAAATAAGATATATTTGATTTGGCGTTTGTTAAGTTCAGAATATTGTGGGTTGTTTTTTTTTTTTTAATGTAAAGTATCTTCTCTGTGTGGATTGAACCAAATATCCGAGGTCCCTCCCAGTTCTACATTCTGTAATTATGTGAAATCCCACTGAACAGGTGGCTGGTTCTCAGCTGCAGTTATGTGTGCAGGTAATAATGGCTCTGGTGATGGGTATTTTTCAGAATCTCAGAATGTGGGAATTAGGCAGAAAATTAGAGAGCAGCCCGGTGCAGTGAAAAGCTGGATTTAAAGTTAGGAGCCTCAGTCCAAATCCAGACACAGCCTGTTTCTTTATGAGGGGGAGGGACTGAATGGCCATTTAGTAACTGTTTAGCCCAATCTCCTCATTTTATTGGTGCTCCTCCTCCTGAAGTTTGGTGGTATTTCCATAAAAGAGCCCCAAATGTCTCCAAGGAATGACTCTGGAGTATGACCTTTGAAAGATTTGTGATGGATATCTTTCTGGGCAAATAAATAAGAGAAAAGACTGGAACAGGTAAAACTAGGGAAGGGAAATGACTGATTCAGAGTCACACACAATATAATTAAGTCTAAAGTTGGGAAGAGCCTTTAAGGCCATCTTGTCCAATCTACCTCATCTTACAGATGAGAAATAGAAGCTCATGAAAGTCTCACATGATGAAGACCATTATTCCTAACCAGGGCTAACTCCTCTACCTGTTGAAGTGATCCCATCCCATCCCATGTGCTGATTGTCCCCCTTTTCATCCTACATTTATCACTTCTTTTCTATCTCTATCTCTTTCCTACTGGCTCCTTCCATTCTGTCTACAGACATACCCACATCTATCTTATTCTGAAAAAACAACAACAATCTTTCCTTGGTCCTTTTATTCCTGATAACTATCATCCTATTTTCCTTCTGCCCTCTATAGCTAAACTCAAAAAGGCCATCTATATTCAGTGTCCTCACTTCCTCTGCTCACTCTCTTCTGACACTGTAGCTTCCAACTTTATTATTTTACCAAAAAGGCTCAGTTTCAGTCGATCAATGATGGACAGAAGCAGCTACACCCAAAGAAAGAACACTGGGAAATGAATGTAAACTGTTTGTATTTTTGTTTTTCTTCCTGGGTTATTTTTACCTTCTGAATCCAATTCTCCCAGTGCAACAAGAGAACTGTTTGGTTCTGCACACATATATTGTATCTAGGATATACTGCGACATATTTAACATGTATAGGACTGCTTGCTATCTGGGGGAGAGGGTGGAGGGAGGGAGGGGAAAAATTGGACCAGAAGTGAGTGCAAGGGATAATGTTGTAAAAAATTACCCTGGCATGGGTTCTGTCAATAAAAAGTTATAATAATAATAAAAAGAGAACAAATATTAAAATAAATCTAAAAAAAAAAAGGCTCCTCCAAAGGTACTAGTGACCATTTGGGTGGTGAAGCCCAATGGCCTTTTCTCTTTCATCATTCTCTTTGACTTTTCTGTGGCCTTTGACACAGCCGATAATTCTCTCATCTTTGATATTTCCTTCCCTCTCGGTTTTCGGGGCACCCCTCTTTCCTGGTTCTCCTCCTACCCATCTGACCACTCCTTCTCTGGATTCTCCTTCAGACTGTGCTCTTTAATAATAGTAGGTCTCCCTCGGGGTTCTGTCCTGGGCCCTCTTCTCTTCTTCTATCCCACTTGACTTAGTGTTCTTATCAGATTCCAAGGAATTTTATTCTCCTATTTATGCTGATGGTTCTCAGATCTACCTTTCTTGCCCAATTCTCTTTGCTGACCTCCGACCTTGCTTCTCCAACTGCCTTTCAGATATCTTAAACCGGATGTTCAGTAGACACCTTAAATGCAATCTGTCCAAAATAGAATCTATTATCTTGCCTCCTAAACTCTCCTCACCTCCTGCCTTCCCTAGCTATGACTGTCTAAACCAAACAGAAGTGTGACATCTTCTTCATCCTTCCAGCTACACTGAATGGGTAGAACTGCCGCTATGTTGACCTTCCCAAAGCATCTTTTCTCCATTAACCTGTGGGATTTGCTTTTTAAGAGAGCAGGAACTTTCCTCTCTAGGTTTATGAGACAGGATCATCAGACACACAAAATGGACCTGAGGGATGGGAGGAGACGCAAGTCATTCCTGCTCCTGCCTCCCTCATCCCGGAGCTTGCCAATAAATTCCAAAGAGCCAGGAAATAGTTCCACCCTCTATCCTTGGAGGGGAAACAACTGAACATCATTTGCCAAATTCCTGTGGATTCTGGCCAAGACAGAAGGTATGGAGATTGCCAGGACCTGTTTGTTTTCTGTGCTAGAGGAGAATTTACCTTGATTTTAGACTCATAAAATCTCTCAATTGGAATGGGCCTTACAAGCCATTTCCCTCAACAGGCATCCTCTGTACAATTTTCCTGACAAATTGCCATATAGCCTCTAGGGTGAATACATTCAGTGAGAGGGAACTCATTACCAGTTGAGGAAACTTGTCAAATCACTCAATCAACAAGCATTTATCAAGCACCTACTACATGTCAGACATGTCAGAAATAGTGCTCGTTCCTGGGAATACACAGAAAAAAAAAATGTTTGTCCTTATGGAGCTTACAATCTAGCTTGTATATTTTTATGAAAGTTTTTTTATTATTCCAAAATGTGTCCTTATAATGAACTGAAATCTACCTCCCTGAAATCTCTCTTCACCTGTCCTCTGGGACCAAGAAGAATTAATCAGATCCTTTTACCAAACAATCAATAAACATTTATTAAGCCCCTACGATGTACCAGGCACTAAACCAAAGGCTGGGGATACAAAGAAGGCAAAAGACAGAACCTATCACATGATGACACTTCAAATACTTAAATAAAAGCTAATATCCCCAGCTTACGCCTTAGAATCTGGGAGTCTAATCCGCAAATACAAGTGGGGGATTAGACTAGTGGGGATGCTATACATCATTGTACAGTTAAAGTGTTTTCAATAATTCTATATTGTGTCTAGAATCAAATGCAAAATCCTCAGTCTAGCAATGAAAATTCTCCACAAGATGACTAAATACCATTACATTGAATTCCCAATCCCTATATTTTTGCCCACCTGCATTTTTGATTTCCTTCACAAGCTAATTGTACAATATTTCAGAGTCTGATTCTTTTTGTACAGCAAAACAGCAGTTTGGTCATGTATACTTATTGTGTATCTAAGTTATATTTTAATATATTTAACATCTACTGGTCATCCTGCCATCTAGGGGAGGGGGTGGGGGGGTAAGAGGTGAAAAATTGGAACAAGAGGTTTGGCAATTGTTAATGCTGTAAAGTTACCCGTGTATATATCCTGTAAATAAAAGGCTATTAAATAAAAAAAAAAAAGAAAATTCTCCACAGCCTGGCTCCCGCTTCTCTTCCCAGTTTTATATCATGCTCAGAGACTTCCTCACAACTCCATTTTGTCCTACTCTGATTATCTTGCCCATACCCCGCACTGTGACATATGCCCAACTGTCACCTGGATCGGGAGCTGTAAGTTCCCTCTCACAATCCCTAGTTTGCTTTGAAGTACAGCTCAAGAGACGTCTCCTACCAGATGCCCAAGTAGCCTCAGTTATACTTGGAGGAGTAGGAGATATTGTCGGTTCCTACCAATTGTACAAACCCAGGACCAGAGAGCCTCCATCATGTAGGATGCTGCTCACCAGGTGGCACTCTCACATTGTTTTTAATGTCTTCTACCAACCCAGGAAAGGATACTTTTTTCTGGGTTTTCCAAAACTAGAGGAAAAATGCATATTTTTAGATTACTTTAGATCCACTTTAGATTAGAAAAACCTCTGGATACTCAAGTTACTTTAAAATTCTGCCCATTTCTTTTTTTTTCTTTATTAAAGTTTTTTATTTTTCAAAACATGTGCATGGATAATTAATTCTTTGAAATTAATCTTTGTAAAACTTCATATTCCAATTTCCCCACCTTCCCCCACTCTCATTCCTAGATGGCAAGTAATCTAATATATGTTAAACATGGTAGAAACATATGTTAAATCCAACATATGTATACCTATTTATATAATCATCTTGCTGCACAAGAAAAATCAAATCAAAGCAGAAAAAAATGAGAAAGAAAATAAAATGCAAGCGAACAACAACCAAAGAGTGAGAATGCTATGTTGTGATCCACACTCAGTTCTCCCAGTCCTCTCTGTGGGTGCAGATGGTTCTTTCCATCACAAGACCATTGGAACTGACCTCAATCATCTCGTTTTTAGAAAGTCATATT
This sequence comes from Sarcophilus harrisii, assembly GCF_902635505.1. NCBI lineage: Eukaryota > Metazoa > Chordata > Mammalia > Dasyuromorphia > Dasyuridae > Sarcophilus > Sarcophilus harrisii. The sequence goes on from NC_045427.1 coordinate 629,075,782, forward strand.
CATCAGAATTGATCATCCTATAATGTTGCTGTGTACAATGATCTCCTGGATCTGCTCATTTCACTCAGCATCATTTCATGTAAGTCTCTCCAGGCCTTTCTGAAATCATCCTGTTGGTCATTTCTTACAGAACAATAATATTCCATAATATTTATATACCACAATTTATTCAGCCATTCTCCAATTGATGGGCATCCACTCAGTTTCCAGTTTCTTGCTTCTACAAAGAGGGCTGCCACAAACATTTTTGCACATGTGGGTCCCTTTCCCTCCTTTAGTATCTCTTTGGGATATAAGCCCAGTAGTAACAGTGCTGGATCAAAGGGTAAAACAGTTAGATAACCCTTTGCACATAGTTCCAAACTACTCTCCAAAGTGGTTGGATCTGTTCACAGTTCCACCAACAATGCATCAGTGCCCCAGTTTTCCCACATCCCCTCCAACATTCGTCATTATCTTTTCCTATTAGCCAATCTGAGAGGCACATTTCTCTGATCAATAATGATTTAGAGCACCTTTTCATATGACTAGAAATGGTTTTAATTTCTTCATCTGAAAATTGTCTGTTCATATCTTTTGACCATTTATCAATTGGAGATTGGCTTAAAAGAAATCTAGTGTTAAGACAGAAGTAAGAATGACTGGCGATGGCCCAGGATGCCGTGGATGGCCTTGGAACCTCTGATGTCTGTCCAAGCTCTCAGTGCTCCACAGTGTCTACTTCAGTCACCTCCATGACCATTGGACCATATTGTTCTCATCCACCCATTCTGTCAGAGGAACTCTTTGCATGTGTGAACATCCCCTGACCCACTGACAAATCTGAGACCCGTCATTTACTCTTAACCTGGTAGCCCTCCTGCCAAGATTCTCGGGACGTGGCCAGTGAGTATTCTGTAGCTTCTTAGACCACAGGTAAGAGTTGGGTGAAAAGTAGAGACCAAAGCAGCTCAGAAAAGGGCTCAGCAGAGATGCTAATCTTCCCTGAACACCCCATGCAGTCTCTACCTCTCCCACTGGAGCAGAGGAAGGGCCAAACTAAGACCTCAGTTTTTGGTGTTTTGTTTTGTTTTGTTTTGCCAGACTCAGACAGTTTCCTTCAGAGACACCATCACGTGGCACAAAGTCTAAGACCGGAGTCTCAGCTCCCTTTCTTAATCATCCAAGGCGTATGTCACCTGAACTTTGGTTTCCTCTTTGAGGAAGGAAAAAGGGATTGTACTTAACGGTGTCAAAAGTCTTTTTCAGCTCTAAAGAGTATGAAGAATCCCATTATTATTTCTGCCCTGGGCAGATCCCACCTGGAACACCGATTTTAGTTCTGGGCCATACTTTAGGAAGGATATAAGCTGTAAGCAAAATGATGAGAGGGCTGGGTCACATGAGGATGGGTTGAAGGAACAAAGGTTGTTTAGCAAGACAAACTTTGTAATCCTGGATTCAAGTACCCAAAGGTCTACAGGGGTCCTCAAACTTTTTAAATAGGGGGCCAGTTCACTGTCCCTTAGACTGTTGGAGGGCCGGACTATAGTAAAAACAAAAACTTTGTTTTGTGGGCCTTTAAATAAACAAACCTCATAGCCCTGGGGGAGTGGGATAAACATCCTCAGCTGCTGCATCTGAACAGTGGCCGTAGTTTGAGGATCCCTGAAAGGGAACTGGTTATCCCCAAAGACTAGAACTGGACTGGGGTAGGGATTAGCAAAGGGGCAAGTTTCTGCGGGAGGTGAGGAAAATTCTCCCTAAAAGTCTGAACTACCCCAAAAGGGAATTGGCTCTCTCAGGCAAGGGGAAATGGAGCAGAGGATGCTATGGAGAGGGAGGGTTTAGCCAGGATGGTCCCTGAGGCTTGTTCTAACTCTGAGACATTGTGTCTCATCAAGGTGTGCAGCAAGAGCAGGTAAGGTGGGCTCTCACCCTGCATCAGGCTGTGAGCCCAGATTGCTGAGTGGTAAACTGGAAACAGAGACTCTGTTGGCTAAAGGGAGAGGCTGGGCCCAGCCCTACTTTGTCCTGGTCATTATGACCTGAGACCCAGAAGAGAAAGAGGATGGTACCAGATTCCCAGGAGGGACCTGCAAAGCACTGGTTAGCCCCTGGAAAAGTCAGCAGTTCATAGACCCTCAGACCTAGATAGAAGCTTAGTGATCCATCAAGACCAAAGGTGTTGAATACTCCCATCCTCAGGACACCCCCAGGAGACCCCTAGGTACAGCAAAACCAAATTAAAATGTAATTGGGAAATTTTTTAAACAAAATAAACAAAAATACAATAGAACATAGATGATGTTAATATGTGGTTTTGTAAGTCAAAACATGAATTACAATTTAAATTTGTGATCCTATGCTCTTCTTTCGGAAAATGAGGTCAGGGACAGACAGGTGGTGCTGGTCCTAGAGGAAGACTTGTGTTCAAATGTGTCACTGCATGATCCTGGGCAGGTCACTTAACCCTGATTGCCTCCAAAAGAAATGAGGTCGAATTGGATTATCTTTTTCCACTTCCAAAATTCTACGATGTAACTAAAGTGATTGGGTCTGGATCAGGCGACTCTGCCCGGGCTGTCCTGCTTTCTCATTCTGCATGTGGTCAGCATGAGCCCACCCTCTCTGGAATCTTCAGGCGAGCAATCTGCCCTGGCCATTGGACGACATCACGTTCCACCTGGCAGAGGCTATTTTCCTATCAAATTGGAAAGCAAATATTGTGACTCCCCCCGTTCTATTTATAAGGAAAACATTTCAAGGACACCGGAAAACATTTCAGAGACCTGAGCCTAGTATAGGATTGGGGCACCGAAGGCTGGATGATAGAGGGGGAGGTCGCTGGTCTGGGGGACTAAGTTGCAGCTTGCCTTCAGTAGCCCAACTCCTGCCTTCACCATGTCCTTGTGCTCAGAAAACTTTTCCTTTGAAAACCTGTTCTCAGGTTATCAGACCCAATTCTCTCTCATGTTACAGGTGAGGAAACTAAGGGCAACAGAGGGAAAGGGTCATGCAGCAAGCAGTAGCAGAGCTGGGATGGCTTTGGATCTCCCGGTTCTAAGCCCAGTATTCTTCCTATTTTCCCACATCAGTGGGCGCAGGATGAAATGACCGAGGGAAGGAAGATTTGAGCTTCCAAGCGTCTCAACTGATTTAGCAATACATGTTCATTGCCCAGCAAAGCGGGACCAGTAGCCTTCCCTGTCCTTGGCATCGGACTCCAAATACAGGGAGACATCCATTAAAAGCAATCAAGTAAGGTCGATTAATTCAAAGGAAACAATTAACTAGAACATAACATTAGATAATCTGAATTCTACTTGGAGGAAAGATTAGGGACTTTCCAAGGGGGAGAGTGATCGGGTGCAATTTCTTGAAATCAGAAGTCTCACTTCCCCCATGCGTTTTGAACAATCAAAGGAACATGGAAACAACAACTGATTGGCCAGTATGAGGGTAGTTTTCGGATAAGACATATGGGTGACTTGAGATCAATAACTGTGAGAAAACTTGCATCAATCTTCAGGTCTGACTGGGTTTCTGGTCAGCATAGCCTTGGTCCTTAGTTAAGGGTCTTTAAGGAGCAGGTAGAGGGGGTCCGGCTTCCCAGCCAGGCAGGGCAAGGTTCCAACAATACAATAAAGCTCCCTCCCAATTCCCACATTAAACAAAGATTTTTCACAAGACAAATTGGACTAGAGTCATATTGAATAGAAGAGCTAGCTCCAGATTTGAGTCACAAGATGCAGCCAGTATGGTTCTTTCAATTCCCACCAACACTTGCTGCTCAACTTCCCTTAACTCCAGCACATGAAAGGAAAGAGAAGGGGAAAAAAAAGGCTTCCTGGTAAGGATCCAAGAGAGATGGGTGGATTGTTGCATGTTCTTGAGGAAAGATTAAGGGATTTGGAGCCAGAGGACATGGGTTTAAGTTCTATCCAATTCCTTTTCTGTGTGACTTTGAGCAAGGATCAGTTTCCTTGCCTGTAAAATGAAGATTATCATTAAACCCATGACTACACTCCACATGTCTACTGCAATCATGCTCAATACATCCTCCAAGCTACTGCCAGACTAAATCCCCTCATCCCTAGCTTTGGCTATTTCACGACTTCACTCAAAAATGTTCATTGGCCTCCAGTTATCTGTGGAACCCAATTTAAAATCATTAGGTTGGCAGTGAAGGCCTTCAGCAGCCTAATTCCAACCTAACTTTTTTAACCCTATCGTTTTTCTCCTCTCTCAGTCCTTTTTGCCCTGGCCACGCCAGTCTCTTCATGATTTAGCGCCAACCCCTCATCTGGGAGACGAGAAAATGGCGACTCAGACAAATTCAGATTGCCCAAGATCAATGGCTACTAACTATCAGAAGTAGGATCTGAATGTGGGTCTTCTCAACTCCAAACTATATTCTCTGCCTCTGGTTCCTACCCCCTCCCAAGACTCTCCAGCTTCCTTGCCTTTACTCACACTATTTCTTTTTTCTGAAATTTCTTTCTTCCTTTCCTCCTTTGCCTCCTGATGTCTCATGTAGTCTTTAACGACCTAATCTCAAAACTATTGAGTTTGGATTTAGGGGAGTGGAGGGAAAGAGAAATCCAGGGAAAGGAAAAAGTAAGTTTCTCATGCTACAAGGTATTCAAGGGGAGAATGAAAGCCTCCTTGTTGGATTATTGAGGGGATTGTTCACAGACTATCCAATTTTCTTGGGATGCCTTCTCTTCCTCTTGGAGACTTGAGCTGACATCTTGGCTCAGCTCAGGGATCACCTTCACTTTTTCCTTACCTCCCTTGATGTTCTTAGTGTTTTTCTCCCTCCTCAAATTAAGCTAGTTTTACTTATATGTTTATGGGCTGCATCCCTCAGCTCTTTGAAGGCAGGGACTGTTTTTGTCTTTGCATCTGCAGTGCAGGGCCTGGATCACGGTGACTGACAACACAAGTGTGGAATAATGCTTTCTCATTCATTTTGTATTGAATGGGTGTGGGGAAGGGTCACTAAAAAAAATCAAAACTTATCTATAGGCTTTACAGTGAACACAAAGTTCATTCCAACACTCCTAGGAAGTAGCTAGTCTGAGTTCTAATATGCCTATTTTATACATAAAGAAACCAAGATTCAGGGGCAGCTAGTGGCCAGTGGATACAGCACCGGCCCTGAAGTCAGGAGGACTGGAGTTCAAATCTGGTCTCAGACACTTAACACTTCCTAGCTATGTGATCCTGGGCAAGTCACTTAACCCCATTGCCTCAGCAAAAAGAGAAAAAGAGAGAGAGAGAGAGAGAGAGAGAGAGAGAGAGAGAGAGAGAGAGAGAGAGAGAGGAGAGAGGAAAAGAAAGAAAGAAAGAAAAAGAAAAAAGAAAGAAACCAAAGTTCTGCATCAAGTAATATAATGCCTTGAAAGAAAGAGAGAAAGAAAGAAGAAAAGAAAGAAAGAAAAAGAAAAAAAAGTTCTGCATCAAGTAATATAATGCCTTGAAAGAAAGAAAGAAAAAAAAGAAAGAAACCAAAGTTCTGCATCAAGTAATATAATGCCTTGAAAGAAAGAGAGAGAGAAAGAAAGAAGAAAAGAAAGAAAGAAAAAGAAAAAAGAAAAAAAACAAAGTTCTGCATCAAGTAATATAATGCCTTGAAAGAAAGAAAGAGAGAAAGAAAGAAAAAAAAAGAAAGAAACCAAAGTTCTGCATCAAGTAATATAATGCCTTGAATAGAGCTGGGCTTTAATAACCGAATGCCCATGGATGGATGGGGCAGAGAGACGAGAGTCAGAATCTAGCTTCACAATTCTTCCTTGCCTGGCTCTCCAGCAGGTCCAAGGCTACAGCTGCAGGGGCCAGCACCTTCAGCATTTGCATGATTTCTGAATCCTGGAAGCCTGGCTGTCTTCCATCTCTCCAGGGGAGGGGAAGTTTCCATGTCCACAAAGCCCTTTATTTTCTTATGCAAAAAAAAAAATTAGATTCCAGGTCCATAAAAACGACCCAGTGTTTGTGTTCTGCCTGAGAGGGAGGGGAAGAGGGCCAGTTTCATGGAAAGGTTCAAACCTTCCCTGGCTGGTATTTGAATACTCCCAGCCCAGTTTTTCCAAGCTGAGAGAACTCTAGCTAGAGTTAAGAGTCAAAGGTGGTGGTAACCATTATCTCCAGAGCGGTCTCCATTTTGTGAATTTAAGGATGTCCTGTTCATCCAGGATTAAAAACAATTGTTTCAATTTCCTCACTTTGATGATGATGATGAAGATGATGATGATAACGACTTCTGCTACAAACATTTTGTCAATTTAGACAATTCAAACATATATTAACCAAGGAAGAGTAGAAGGATGTCTAAACTTTTTGAATCAGGAGACTTATTTCTTTAAGATTCTCAGCCTCAGTTTCCCTCTTTTCTAAAATGATAATAATAGTATCTATCCCCCAGGATTATTGTAAAGATCATATTAGATAATAGATTGTAGTGCTTTGCAATACTTAAAGCACTGTGTAAAATGTTGGCTATTATTATTAGCAATATCAACTCTATCAAAGTAAATAATAATTATAATAATTGGGTGAGCCCTCCCAGTTTGAAGTTCTTCAAAGAAGTCTTTGCCTTTGGCTTTTTCCAATTACTCAAAATTCCTGTAGGTTCGACTAGGAGAACAAAAATCTCTTTCCCTGCTGGGAAACCCTTTCTGGAGCGTTCTGTCTCATCTCCAGGGCAATTTAGTGATTAACACGGGGAAGACTGAAAGGCAGGTTCCCCTCTCAGCTCTGATCCTTACAAGGTTTGTGAATCTCTTCTCTTCAGTGGAATCTTCTCATCTGTGTAATGGGACTATTACCCGTAGCCTCTCCCTCCCCAGATTGTTGTCAGCACCAATGAGATGCTCATCAAGCATGTGGTCATTTTTAAGCCAATCTATAAATGTGATTCCTTATAGTCAGACATCTTTACCTACAGTGTCACTGCCCCCTAGATCCCATCTTCCTCCCCTCTGCCAGACATCCTCAGACCATGTAATGGATTGCTTTGGGAGGTAGTGAGTGTCACATCTCTGAAGGCATTCAAGGGAAATCTTAGGAACATTTGTGGGAAATATTAAGAGAATTCTTGTTTCAGGTAGTTTTACCCAAGATGATCTCTGAGCCCCTTCGAGATCTAAACTCTGTAATTTTATAGAAATAGTTGGCAAATTCACAAATCAGGGCACATGGTAGGGGAGAAAAGAAATTATACTTAGATTGTGAAAATATTTGCATTTTTCTCAAGGCTACTCATCTCATAAATTAAGGTTTTTTTCTGTTGATTAGCACTGCACTACCTGGGTACCCTAATGAAGGAAGGGGAGGAAATTTACAGTTGATGTTTAAAAAAAACTTTCTAAAATTAGATGAAGAAATCAATGAGCATTTTGCAAATTTAATTTTTTTTAGTTAACAAAAATCCATTCCACCCCCTTCACATCTTCCCAGGCTGGGGGAACGGGGTAGAGCAAAACCTTTGTAACAATATGCATAAACACAACAAAGTTTTATACTGATCTCGTCTAAAATATATATGTGTGTATATATACATATATGTATATAATAATCCATATATAATTATACATAATACATAACATATACATAGTATATATCTATTTAATATATCATTTTATATTGAATCCATTCCCCTTTTGTCAGAAAGATAACAACATGCTTTATCATTAATGTAAAATTTGTGTCAGTTATCGCATTTTCAAAATTGTTTATCTTTCTAATGTTGTCAGGGCAGCAGGATGGCACAGTGCGTAGAGCACCGGCCCTGGAATCAAGAGGAGTTGGGTTCAAAGGTGACCTCAGACACTTACTGGCCACGTGACCCTGGCCAAGGTGCTTAAACTGCATCATCCAAATAACAATAATGTTATTACCGACTAATTGTTTTCCTGGTTCTGCTTGCCCCAATGAGCATTTAATAATGACAATAGCTACTATCTATATATATTATAGGTAGATAATATCTGTATAACAGTGCCTGTTACACCCCAGGCGCTGTACTTTGTAAATATTCTCTCATTGGACCTCACAAGGTAAGTGTGCTCTTACTATCCCCCTCCTCTGACAGATAAAGAAAAGAAGGCAGAGTTAAATGACTTGCCCAAAGTGACACAGTTAGTGTCTGGGGCTAGAACTGAACTCGGGTCTTCTAGACATGGGGCCATCCATTGCCCCATTTATTGTTTCTGTTCCTGCAGCTCTGCTTGGGTTTGGGGACAAACCTAACAGACCCTTGAGGCAAGGAGCGCACATTCCATTGGGAGAAATATATCCCTAAATGGCTAAGGGGAGAGAGGGTGGGTCCCACCCCATTGGAGAGCTTCAAAAGCAAAGGCTGTGCTATTTTCCCAGTTATGGCCACATGATTCCCCTGTGGCCAAGACCTCTTTTTGTGATATTCCTTTCTCCAGCTCATTTTACAGATGAGGAAACTGAGGCAAGAAGGATTTCAGTGACTTACCCAGAGTCTCATAGCTAGTAGATATCCGAGGCTGGATTTGAACTCTAGTTTTCATGGCTGCAAGCTGTTCTTCTAGCCACTCTGTGCATTATGGCGCCACCTGGTGACCTCATTAGCTGATCAGGATCAGATTTTTTTTTTAATTTTAAGTTTTTATCTTTCCGTCTTTACGCCTCACTCCTCCTAAACTTATTTTTGAGGACTTGGTGGTGCAGAATTGTCAAGCCTTATTTCCACGTTAGTTAATCTTATTGAAATGTTCTTTTTTCCTCTTTATTTCATATTTTTGGTTCTCTGGGTAGGGGAAGGGGAAAGATATACAAATAAAGGTAATATAAAAACAACAAAAAAAGAATTTTTTGCAGAGAAACTTTTTTCTTTTTTTATTAAGAGTTACTATCCCTATGCACAGAAGAATTGCGTATGTTTAACATATTGGATCGCTTGCTGTCTAGGGGAAGGGAAGGAGAAAAATTTGGAACACAGTTTTGTAAGGACAAATGTTAAAAAACTATCTTTACATGTATTTTGAAAATTAAAAAACTATTATTAAAAATAAAAATAAAAAGTCATTGTCCCCATTGTACAGATGAGGAAAACTGAGGCTGAACAAAATAAAATGACTTGACATAGGGTACAAACCTAATAAGCATCGGCTAAGATTAGGCTCTTTTTAATAGACAATATTTCAGCTCAATGAGGAGTGAGGAAATTACCCGATTCCTTCACCTGATCTGACTTTCCCAACCTCTGCCCCGTCATCGGAGTGGAAACAGGTCAATGGTCTCGGTATCAATAAGGGCCTGTGTTCTCTGCCAGTTAGCCGGAAAGGAAGTCAGGCTTAAGCAAATGAGCTCTCCTTTAGGATATAGAGAGCTTGGGGATGGGACTGAAAAGTAGACCTATGCATTCTTTCTCACCATCCATTCCCCTTCAGATGTCCCAGGGCGCCGGGCGACCAGATGGAGGACGGGATGAGGATTTCGGGGCCAGGAAAGGGGGCGATGTCCACGGACAGAGAAAGCCAGGGCGTGGACATGCTCAAAGACATTGCCATCCAGTGGTTTATGGAGACCCAGGCACCCCTCATATTGCAAAATGGCACTTTACCCGAGTGGTTCCATGGATTCATTACAAGAAAGTAAGCTTGGCTCTTCTGGCCGGGGTGGGGAATGGGGACACATGTCCCTGGACCACAAGGGTGGCAGGCTGGTGGGTTATTTTTTTTTGCCTTATTTATATTGTATAATATTGCCCATATTATACAATATATTGTTATTATTACAATACATTATATTATTATGATGACAATATGGCATATATTATTTATATTGTCAGGGGGTATAGGGCAGGTGGTCTGGGACAGGTGAGGGGGAGACGATGGATTTGTTGGCAGAAGTTCTAGCTTAATATCCTGGCTCGGGTTCTCTTAGGGAAGTCCTTCTTCTGCGTCATCTATAAAAAGAGGAGAGAGAAGATGATTTCTGTATCTCCCAAACTGCCTGTGGCTTGGCTTAAAACAAGCAGAGATTGGGGGAAGATAGGGAAAGGACATTAATATTATTGGTCATCCTTTGGACAAATGGAAGGTGGTAAAAAAGAGTTTGTGTTTATGTCGGAAAGGATTGCTAAAATGGCGAGAGCAGGAGGGGTTTTCCCAGAAACCAGCTGCCCCAAGGCAGAGCCCCTCTCTGAGCTTGCTGTTGCTATCCAAAAGAGGGTGGGGCAAGGAGAGATTTGGGCTCAAAGCACTGGCTTGACCATTTGCAAATTGTGTGGTCTTGGACAAATGACTTAAGCCTCTCTGGGCTAAAATTAGGAAGTTGCCTCAGAAAAATAATAGGTTCTTAACTTGGGGTCTATGAACTTTTAAAAAAAATGTTTTAATAACTATATTTTAAAAGAATTCATTTTCTTGTCCTATATATTTTATTTGATTAATTAAACAACTTTATTTTAGAAAAGTTTTTATAAATTTTACCAGAGTGCCAAAGGGTTCCGTGACGCAAATCTTGGGGTCCTTGGGTTCTAGATTGTGATTCTGTGATTATATAGAATTTGATGCCCCATCCCTGCCCCATCCATCCATGGGAATTGAATCCCTGGCACTGTAGAGATTGTCTAATGTGGGAAGGCACTGAATGGATGGAAGGAGGATAAACAAAAAAAATCAATCAAGTTTGCTGATAGTATCATAGGTCTACAACTAGAAGGGGTCACCTAGAGCAACCCCCTCTTCATTTTAGAGAGGAGGAGGCTCAGGGCAAGAGACTTGCTCAAAATAGGGAAGTGACAAACCAGCATTGGAATCTAGGTCTCTGAGCAACAAACTCAATACTCTAGCCACTCTACCACATTGTTTGACACAATTTCTTTTTTTCCCCCTGAGGCAATTGGGGTTAAGTAACTTACCCAGTCACACTGCTAGGAAATGTTAAGTGTCTGAGGTCAAATTTGAACTTCCTGACTTCAGGGCTGGTGCTCTAACCAATGAGCCACCTAGCTGCCCCTATTTGACACAATTTCAAAATCTATAAGATGACCAGAATATTTCATTATTTATCCCACTCTTGGCATTTTGTAGGGACAGCTGTATGTCATGAGTCAGGAAAGACAGGAACACCAAAGATGGCCGAAGAGATTGGGTGGGATCCTTGAAGGAATATCAGCAGAAATCCCATCAGTCGCAATAATTCCAAATCTCCCTAGTCAGCCTTTAACTGGTATTACTTGGAATATACCAAGTAGTGTTTGAAAACTCGTTAGCATCATATTAAAACAGGGATCTAAAGGCTTATGATCAGCTGTTAAATTTTCAGTGTGACCATTTACAGCTCAGAAATTGGCAAATGAAACAAATCAGGGCTTGATTTAAGATGTAAGAAAAGATGGAGAAAATATTAATAATTAAAATTAAATTTTAAAGTCTGTCCCGATGACATTGTTTTTCTCTGAAGAATTAGTTGTTAAGTTTATTAGCACATCCCTGCCTATGGGATCTGTTTACAGCCTCCATTCACCCTGAGCATAGCCTGCCCTTCTTTGTCCTTTGTCCAGCTAAAATAATTGAATTTTAAAATTTTTTGTTATGAGAAACAAAGATTGAAATAGATATAGGCTATAAAATCAAACCAATATCAAACTGGCTTTGAGATCTCAAATCAGTCTCTCCATGACTCCTAGGTTTTATGCTGCTTTAAGGCTCTAGGTTTCCCTCTATCCTCCAGCCCAGCTATAAACTGACCTTGGCCTCTGATCAGAGGCAGAAATGTCAACCCTGGCTCCCCATGGCCCATATTGTAGCAATAGATTTACCCTCTGACCACAGTGAAGCTCTGCCCTGATCCTGAGTCTCCCTGAGACGTTCTCCTACGGATGACTGGTGTGAGAAGCTTTGGCTCCCTTGTCTCCTCTGCTGGAGAAGGAGCTCAAGGCAAAGCATCAGAAATGGGGACTTGGGACACGGGCATCCACCTCCATATTCATGGAGGGCATCCCTGGGAGAACCGAGAGGTAGCTGGACATTCTCAGTTATCCAGCAGAAGCGAGTGATCAACAGAAAATGCAAGTAAAGGATGATTTGAAATCCTGGAGGGGGATTCATGAGTTGATTGGAAGTGAGGAGGTGTCGATCCGAGCTTCAGGTTCAAAGGCGTTTATTTTCTCCCACCAGGCAGGCAGAGGAACTACTTAGAGACAAACCCCTTGGCTGCTTTCTCATCAGGCTGAGCGACAAGGCCATGGGCTACATCCTTTCCTACAAGTAAGTCCTGGACTCTGGTGGGCTCTAGCTTCCTGGGCGAGCTTTTCTGGTCACTACATGCTGATCTACAGAATCTTAGTATCTGTTTTCTCTTCTGTAAAATGGATCACAAGGTGTTAACTTATGATCCCTTGCTTCCTTCCAGATACAGTTCAAGTGCTCTGTACCAAATTTTTGGTGGTTTTTTGGTACATAAACTATTATTAAACTATTATTTACTTATTCCCAGCTGAATTGTCTTTCTCTAGTAGATTATAAGCTTCTTGAGGGCAAGGACTTATATTTTTGTTCTTGAATCACCAGCCCAGAGCACAATACCTGACACATCCTTGGCACTTAATCAATACTTGATGGATGAATGAATAAAATGTCTGGAGTATTTCAAAGGTTTTCTCTGACCACGAGACTCTGTGACTTGTTGATTTTTAGGGGATACAACCGTTGCCGCCACTTTGTGATCAGCCAGCTTCAGAACCGGAGGTATCTCATCTCTGGGGACACCTGCAACCACGCCACGCTCACCGACCTCATCAGCTATTACCAGGGAGCAAAGATAGAGCCCTTTGGGGAGACCCTCACCACCGCCTGCCCTCGGGTATGCTGGGGCTCACACTCAATGCGTCACGTACTATGGGGGCCTGGTGGGCGATGTCCTGAGATGTTTGCTGGGAGGATACAAGGTAGAGGAGGCATAAATTCTGCTTTCAGGGAGCTTAGAGAATAACCAGGAAGAGAAGATACAGATTTAAGTTGCTGGAATACAAGGAATAAGATAAGCACAGAGGGGAGATGAAATCTAGCTGGGGTACGTAATAGGGTGGGGCGGGCATTAGGGAGCAGATGGCATCTGAGCTGGAAGGAAATAAGGAAAGGGGGGATTTCACCTGGGGTCAAAGGAAGGATATTTTTTCTAGGATTTTGGAGCCTAGAGAAGGGGACAAGGTTATGAAAATGGGAAAGCATGAAATGGGAATGGGAATAGAAGCCAATCTGGATAGAATGTAGGGTGGACACAAAGGGAGAATCGGGGAAGAAGATCAAGCTGAGAGGCTGAAGCCCAAGGTGGGATTCATATTCCAGGGTCAGGGCAATTGGAAGCCTCGGAAGTTACTGCCCAGATCTGTCCAGTACACTCCCTCTTCTCCTGCAGGGGCACTGAGTCAGAGAGTAGGGACCTGCAGCCTAGCCCATTATGTTAGGTTCCTTTCCCCCAAGGGTGCCTCCCCTCCTCAGGTCTTAGGGGGAGATGCTGCAATAATTCAGTGAGTTTATACAGCGCCCAAATCTCTGTGGGAAAGTGGGGGGAAAGATAAGTCAGGTCTGTAACTGACCAGCTGGGGGACCCACACAAGTTAATCAACCTCTCATTAAATCTCAACATCCTTATCTGTTAAATGGGGGCAATAATGCTATTGGAAAACATGGAGCTGTTTTCAGGATCAAGCAGCATATCAAAAAAAAAAATAAGCATGTATTCATTTTTACAAAATGAATTAACCTTTTGTGGACATTGTCCACAAAATGAAAAACTCTTTTTACAAAAATGAATACATTTTTACATAATTTACACAGAGTCCTTTTCTTCACATACATATGTGTAAGATAAGATGAATTTCTCCTCTGTTGTCACACCTTAGTCTAACAACAGTACTATGAGGTAAGAGGCCAAATACTGTTATTCCCATTTATAGACATGAAAACTGAGCATCAGGGAAATAAAAAAAAAATCGTGAATTTCTATATTATGCCATAAGGCTTACAAAGCACTTACATGGTATTTGACCCTCACAAAACCCCGTGAAATAGGTGCTATTGTGGTTCCCCATTTTACAGATAAGGAAAACTGATGAGAAGTTAATAGAGTTGGTAAATATCTGAATCGAACTCAGATCTTCCCAGTATCTTGCCAGCACCTTTCCACTGTGTCACCCTGTGACCATAAAGCTGGGGAATGACAGAAACAAGGTCCTTTGGCTCCCAGAATTCTTTTCCCTCCACCTGGAAAGACTTTCCTATTCTACCTAATCCAACTTTGGGCTGGATCGAGAGGTGCTCGAAAGTGATGTCCTTCCCTCTGCCACAGCTCCAGGAGAACAGCTTGTATGATGCCATATCCTTGAACCTCCTGCTGGTTACCCAACCTGAGTCAACCAGTCCCTCCAAGGAGAAGCAAGAATTGGGGGACTTAGAAAATCCGGCTAAAGGCAGGGACCCCGAAGCCAGCCCCACTCCAAAGCCCAAGACTTCCTTTGTCCACTTCGAAAAATCCCTGGAAGAAGGCCTTTGGAGAGTCTCAGCGGAGGACAGTGAGGTAAGTATTCCCTCAAGGAGCAGCAGTGAGGTGTGATGGGCGCTGCCATTTATTAGCTGTGTGACCATGATGTAAGCTCTCCAGACCCCCATTTCCTCTTTTGTAAAATGGGAGAAAGTTAGACCAGAAGATCCCCACATCCCTTTTCATCTCTAAATGCTCAGGTGCTATACCACAGGGAAGATGAAGGATCAAATGAAACCATTATTTAGAAAGGTTATCTAGTCCAACTCCTCTCATTTTCAGAAGAGGAAATGGAGTCCCAGAGAGATTAAGCAATTTGTTTAAAGTCACACAACAGAGCCAGGACTAGAAACCTGTCTGATCTCTCAGCCCAGTGTCTCCTGGGCAGGTAAAGGACCATCTTCCTCCCTTTTCTGTTGCTACAAATGAGATCTTTCCCAGCTTTAAATCCACTTCCAGGATTAGAAATTGTGCATCCAGGAGTAATGATCAATCAATCAATGAGCACTTATTGAGTACCTACTACTCTTGTTCCAAGAGTAGTGCTAGGATCTGGGGAGAAGAATACTTGGACAGAGTCAGAGTGTGAAGAGGCTGGAAAGGCAGAATATGACATTGAATTAGGATCATTGGACTAAAGAATCCTAAAAGCTGGGCAGGGTCTTTGTAACTTACTGTCCACAGACAAGGAGTCCTGGAGAGACTTCAGGGGATTTATAAACTTAGTTGGGGGGAAAAGTGACATTTATTTTGACTCACCTTTATAATTTCTGTTATACGTTTTAAAACATTATTCTATGAAAGGGTCCTTTCTCCACCAGAGGGGTTCAGTGTCCACAAAAGGTTAAGAACTCCTGATTTAGGCCAATGAACTCTTTTTACAAATGGGGAAATTGAAGTAGGAGTGAATGGAAAAATTTACAGGAGGTCATACAGTGGGTGGTAGAGTCTGGCCAGTCAAGGAACCAATCAATTAGTTAAGCTTATTAGAATGCCTCCTGTGCTCAGGCACAGTGTTAGGTGTTGGTCATATAAAGATAAGAAATTGAAAAGGGTTTTTGCCCTCCAGGAGCTTACATTCTATTGGTTGATTGGATCTGAAATATGGGGGATTTTAAATGTGTTTTGATGGGTGGGTTTTAAGCATGTTTTGCTCAAGCCTCTCCCCTCCCTCAGCTCCCAGAAGAAGCGCCTCCTCTGCCTGAGAGAAGCTCTTCCCTTCTGACGGAATCCTTCAGTGGCAGGCACTTGGGAAACATCGTATATGCAGAGCTGAAGAAAATGAATCACAACCAGCAGAGCCTGAGCATGGAGGCGGCAAGAATTTCCCATCATCCCCCTTCTCCTGGCAGAGAGCACCAGAGAAAGCCCAGCAGTCTAAGTGGAGGAGAATCGGCTCCAAAAATCAGGGATGCTCCCCTCCCTCCTTCTCCAAAAGCCACCAAGCTCCTGGAGATGAACTTGGATCCCAACAAGAAATCTCCCACTGTTCCCCATCGCCACGCACTGGAGCCCAGCTCCCCTGTACCCATCTTGACCTCTCTTGGAGTCAGATCTGCCATGGCAAGCTCCCCATCTCATCAGGCTTCTCCCAAGGCTCGGTGCTCCCCCGAATCCAAAGGGAGCACCCAGGGATTTGCCATCCATGCTGTTCCTCAGTCCTCAAGAGACTCATGGCCCAGTAAGCCCAGAGAACCCAGCTCTCCAAATACCCATGAACTCATGTCCAAGGGGAACAGCTCCTATTCTCGGGAAGATCAGACTGCGGCCTCAGAGAGCCATGGCTACGAGCCTGTCCCCGCTAGGCTGCCCAAGCCAGCCTTTCTCCCACTTAGAGCAACCCATAATCAGCCGGAGGGCCCCGGAGGCTGGGTGGTTAATGCTTATGAGAAGATTCCAGGAAGTCACACAGAGGCCACGTCTTTTTTGCCAAGTAATCCCTATGAGCAGATCCCCTTGAAAGTCCAGGAGACCAAGCAGTCACACTCACATAAGGTACGGCGCATCCCAGGCGACCTGGGCATTTACCCCATTGCTCTGGGATCCTGGGCTAGGAATTTCCCTTCTCAGACACTCCATTTCCTTCTCTATTAAATGAGCAAAATAATACTGCCATTGAACATGCATTGAACGTACTGCCACGAACAACCATGAACGAAGAGCTTTATGAGCTTGAATCGTGAATCATTGCCTTTAGGTCATAGAATCAGAGCTAAAATCCAATCCCTTCATTTACAGATGAGGAAATCAAGGATTATTAAAGCTGAAGTGATTTAACCTCCTCTTCAAAGCCAATTGGCTGGGGAGTGAGGTTGGACTATATAATTTCTAAGGTAGCTTCCAGCTTTTAATCGATGATCCTAAGCATCAGAAATAGAACTTGAACCCAGATCTTCTAATTCCAAATTTATTGTGCTGTCCACCATAATCCCTCAAGGAAAATTCACCTCAGTCCCGATTCTTAGCCAATCTGTGAATGAAGTTATATTTGCTTTTGTCCAACTTCAAGCACCTACCTGGTGATTTTTATTATTGATCTTTGGAAGCAGAAAGGAACTCTGGAGAATACCTAGTCTAATCTCTCACCCAGTGCATAATCTTATGGATAGCCTCTCTGATGGGGGCTCATCCTTGCTCTGTATGCACAGTTATAGTAATAAAAAGCTTGCTTTTGCCTAAAGTACCCCGTCCCAAAGATCAGTAGTTCTGATGGTTAAAAAATCCTTCATAATGCTGAGTGAAATCTGGTTTTCTGTGATTTTCTGCATCAATCTCAGCTCTGCCCTCTGAGACCCCCATAGAATGTCTGATCCCCTCTTTCTGCCATTTGACAGTTCCTAATGTGAGCATCTAAAGTTGGTCAGTCTGTCAACACACACTTATTAAGCACCTACTATGTGCCAGGTACTATGCTAAATGCTGTTGATACAAGGAAAGGCAAAAACATAGATTCTGCCCTCAAGGAATTCACAGTCTGATGTGAGGGAGACAATGTGCAATAACTATGATCATAGAAGACATAGAGAGGAGAGATGGAAGACAATCTTAGAGAGAAGACATGACAGTGGAATGGGGGTGGGAAAGGGAGGCTGGGAAAGGTCTCCTACAGATGGTGAGTCTAGAAGGAAGCCAAGAGGTCAAGGGAAAGGGGAGAGTGTTCCCCTCCTGAGTTAAACCCAGATTTGAGTTTTCTCTGCCTCATATACTCTGGATGTGACTCTGTGTCCTTTCTGGATTTGTTTTTCCATTTGTAGCATGAAGGGCTCTGACTTGGTGCGTTCCTATAATGTGTGCTGAGCCATTATAGGCACATAATAAATCCTTGTTGATCAACTCTATAATTTCTAAAGTCCCTTCCAACTCTGATTTCCCATGAGTCTCTCAATACTTGAGCAGTTGTGATTACTGACTCTCTCATTCCTTCCTCTCTTCTCCCCACTTCCGGCTCACTCCCTTTTTCCTCTTCCAGGTTGAAAAACACCGGAGGTTCTTCTTCATAGACCGGAAGAATAAGCAGTGATGAGCCAGGACCTGCTGGCTGTTTCAGCAGCAAAGAGCTCAGAGGAGAGAAGCCTGGGGTTTGAGGAAGGTTCCCAGGCAGTCAACAACTGGCCAAGGGGCTTGGGTTGCCCAGGACCCAGTCAACTGCAGAACTTGTAATCCCAGACTCCTGGGCCACATAGACACAAGAACTGAATCCAAGAACTTAAAAATAAAACCTGAGGAACCTAAGCCCGAGGCCTTGGACTTTGTAGGAGAAATGAACCTGTAAAGGAGAGCCTTAGAAGATCAGAGTTGCTGAGATACTACTACATACCTGTCAGATTGACTAGAATGACAGGGAAAGATAATGCGGAATGTTGGAGGGGATGTGGGAAAACAGGGACACTAATAAACTGTTAGTGGAATTGTGAATACATTCAACCATTCTGGAGAGCAATTTGGAACTATGCCCAAAAAGTTATCAAACTGTGCATACCCTTTGATCCAGCAGTGTTACTACTGGGCTTATATCCCAAAGAGATACTAAAGAAGGGAAAGGGACCTGTATGTGAGCATTGGCAGCCCTGTTTGTAGTGGCCAGTAACTGGAAAGTGAGTGGATGCCCATCAATTGGAGAATGGCTGAGTAAATTGTTGTATATGAATGTTATGGAATATTATTGTTTGGTAAGAAATGACCATCAAAGAGGATTTTAGAAAGGCCTAGAGAGACTTACATGAACCGATGCTGAGTGAAATGAGTAGAACCAGGAAATCATTATATACTTCAACAACAATACTATATGATGATCAATTCTAATGGACCTGGCCATTCTCAGCAATGATTTTTTTGTATTTAACTTATACTTTAACATATTTAACATGTATTGGTCAACCTGCCATCTAGGGGAGGGGATGGGGGGAAGGAGGGGAAAAATTGGAACAAAAGGTTTGGCAATTGTCAATGCTGTAAAATTACCCATGCATATAACTTGTAAATAAAAAGCTATAATAAAAAAATCAGAGTAGGATGAGCCTTCACAGGTCACTAAATTCAGTTGCTTCATTTTACAGATGAAGGAATCAAGGCCCAGAGAAGGGAAGCAGCTTACTCAGCATCACATGGCAAAACCAGGGCAGAGTGGGACCTGGAATGCTTCTTGCCTCCTAGGCCAATGACTCCATCATTCAGTGCTTTCACTCAGTTCTTCCTGATTTTTATGTCTCTAGCAGAATCTCCTGTGGAATAAGGGGCCAGTAAGAGGGGAAGGAAGGAGGGAATAAGCATTTATTAAGTACTTACCATGGGCCTGGAATTGTGTTAAATATTTTATAAACATATCTCATTTGATAGCAAAGAAATAGTAAAAAAAATGTTTGCTCAATTTTAAATAAATGCCTCATCAATATTTTTCAAAATACAAGCACCCATTGCCACCACTTTCCAAAGCCTACTCTCTCTTCAACAGAACTCTCCCTTCTTTAATAAAATCCAGACTTAAGGAAAACAAAGTAATACATTTCCAACAATGCATGTTTCATTGGGCATTTCCTCTCCATGAAGAAGTAAAACTGTTTTAATCCTGATTTCAATTCTGCCTAAAAACTTGGTTCTCTATTAAATTGGGGAGTATCATATAGAAAACGCAAAATGGCTAATGACCAGGAAAAATACATGGCAATTGTTATTTCTTTTCCACTTACCTCCCAGGCCAAGAGCTTTACTAATGTGAATTTGAATCCCCAAAGCACACACTCATTATGTGGGCATTGAAGAGGAAATGTATCTTCTTCTGGGAAGATGCTAGGGTCCTCAAAGACAACGTGTTCCATTTAAAATTTGTCTACTTCCAGAAAATAATGAGTCAGATATTGGCAAAATGAGACTTGCTAAGTCATTCTCTTCAGGAACCCCAGCATTTGCAATCAGTGAATCTGCTTTGGTGCCCTAGCTCTGACATCTATTAACCTGTGTGACCCTGGGCAAATTAGCTAGGGTTGCATTCCCTATCTATTCTCCCCACCCATAAGGTTGATATGAGAAAAGTATTTTGTAGGTTTGCATGGGCTATAGGATTGTAAATTCCCGTTACAATTTCAGGAGCCTACAATAATCAAGAACCTCCCACCCTGGACACTGATGGAAGTCCCGTTCAGGGAAAACACCCCTTCAATGTTGCTGCATGTGGGTTGTCTGAGGAGGGCCCTTAGGAGCTTCTTAAGCATTTCAGACTGAGAGTGTCAGGTCCCAGAGCTTAGTGCAGACCAGGTAGCCTCAGACAGCTGGACTTCAGTGAACTGTGGGTCTTGGAAGTCAACTAGGTAGTAGAACAAAAGCTACTTGAGGACTGGGATTATTTCATCTGTCTTTGTTCTTCAGCACCTAGAACAGCTCCTGGCACATTACAGTTGTTTCTGGTCAATTATGAGGTCAGGGGCTGTCCCATAGCTCCTCCACTCCTCATTTATGATAGAAGAAGATGGCCCTGGCTCACTGACTTAAATCATCAAAACCAAGTTCAAGCCTGAATTCTCCATGAAACCCCCCTTGATGACTTCAGCCCATGGAGATCTCTTCTTTCTTCAAATTAAGTATAATAAGGTTCAATCAAGGCCCTAGAGAATGGACAGTAAAAGTCTTTGCCTCCTTTCTGCAGAAAGGTGAGGAATCTTGCAAAATGGTGCAGACAAAGGGAACATGGCTATCCCCCTTAGAGTAACATTAATCATGAGAGGTTGATGGATAACCAGAGAAGAACAATAACCTGAGTCTGAGAGTATCTCTGTGTGTGTCAGTGAAGGTATATTAGTGCTGCAACCTGGGCAGTCTTTGGAGAACTGGGTAGATTCTCAGAGGATTTGGTTTGTCCCTAAAGTGAACTTTCATTTATAGAAGCATGGGAATAATGGAGAATTAAAGTAGGCATCAACCTGTCTCTCTTCACCCCACCTCAAACACACACCCAATCATCTCTTGGCTAAACATCCAGGCTAACTTGTTTTTTTTTAATTTTCATTTAAAGCTCTTTTGTTCAGATCTACTAGTTTCTGCTGGACCTCCTCAGATGTCTCCAACTCCTGCCACCTAAACCAGGGAATCATTTCATGTCCATCACAAAGTAATGGTAGCAGTGGGGCAGAGTGTCACTGAATGACCCTCTGATTGACAGCCCTTACTTGAGGTCTGAACCAAATGTTTAATAAATTTCCATCAATTCTTCATCAAAAATTTCCTAAGGGACTCCAGAGCACTCATTATTCAGTCCTGAGGAAGAAGAGTGAAATAGAGGCAAAGGTAGTCAAAACAGGATCTCTCTGGCTTCCTTTAAGACTCAACTAAAATCCTACCTTCTACAGAAGGCCTATCTCAATCCTTAATTCTAGGGCCTTCCTTCTATAAATTATATCTAATTTATCTTGTCTCAAGCTTGCTTTTTGTATATTTGTAGCTTGAGGATGAAGCTATCTTTTGCTTCTTTTTGTATCCCCAGCTCTTCGCACAATGCCTGGCACATAAAAGACACCTAATAAATGTTTATGATTGATTGAAATGGTCCCTGTCAATAAAAAGTTTTTACAATCTAGTAGAGAAGTGTCATCTAGTTTATCTAGTTTTTATCTAGATGTGTTTATCTAGTTTAGTGACTAAAAAAGTTTCCCCTCTTGGGATGGGGGGGGGGGTGGAGTTTGCATATTCTAAGAAAATAAGTGGAGAGGATGATGTTTAAGCCAGAGGAATAATTCCTTCATGGTGAACCTTCTCAAATAATACTGTGCAAGAATTAGCTTCTTACACTTTTCATTTCTCTATGAACTCAGCTCCTAGATATACAGTAGATGCATAATGTTTGTCAAATCATCAACTGCTTATTGCATATTTCCAAGAGGATGTTCTATAGACATGTCAAAATCAACAAGTCCAAAATGAAACCAATCTCTCTCTAATGCTCTTCTGAACTCCTTGTTTCTGTTGAGGGCACCATCATCTTTCCAGACTTCCAGGTCCGAAATCTTGGATTTATCCTTAATTCCTCTCTTCCCCACCCTCTCATCCAACCAGTTGTCAAGTCTGGCCAATTCTCCTTCCGTATCCTCCCATCCATCTCTTTATCTCCTTCAGAGAACATTCAGATTCTTATCACATTTTTGATTATTACAATAACTTCTAAATTGGTGCCTTCAACTTAAGTCTTTCCCCAGTGTGATCCATCTTCCCTACAGCTACCAAAACAATTGCCCTAATGTTCAGATCAGAACTTAGCACTCTATTCAGCAAATCCAAAATGGCTACCTATTACTTCCAGGATTAAATATCAACTCCTTTTTGGCCCAATAACTTCACTCTACTTTTCCTGCCTTATTCTCTATCACTACCCCCACCTCCCTTCATGAAACTGGTTCTTTATTCTTCACACTTCATCTCTCAATCTTTGCATTGAAGAGGAAGTATATCTTCTTCTTCTGGGAAGATGCTAGGGCCCTCAAGAGCAACCTGTCCCATTTAAAATCTGTCCACTTTTAAAAAATCATGAGGCAGAACCTGTAATATACTCCCTACCTCTTAGAATCTCTAGATTTTTTCAAAGCTCCGATCAAATATGACCTCTTTTTAAAAAATTTCCCTAAATGCTAGTGACTTTCCCCTAAAAGTTATTTTGATATTTATTTTTTATATACACACAGGCTGTCTTCCCCAATAGAATGTAAACTCCTATTTTATCCTTTTATCCCCACCCAGTACCTAGTCCAATGTAGGAATTTAGTCGGCACTTGATGATTGTCTGAGTGAATGAATAATGGAGCCAAGGTTTACATACTCTTTAGCTATGGTCAAAATCCATCAGAATATTTAATGAGGAAAAGAGGGATGCAGTGAGAGTGACAGAGCCCTTCCTTTGACTGCCAGAGGCAAGCGGCAGTGGGTCCCAGGCCAGGCCCGGACAGCGGGTAACACAGTGTCTGGTGGAACAGGGAGAAAGGCAGAACTGAATACAGGCATTTGATGAGAGATATTGCATAGCTGATTCAAAACTTCATCCCTCTCTTTTCTTTTTGTGCTCACTCTCATGCTTTTCAGAAATCTCACGATCCTTCAATTAAGTGAATTTCCCTTTTTTTAAAGGATAATTTTTACCTTTCTTCTTGTTTTTTTAAAGAGGTTTGAGAAGGAAAAGTTATAGCTGCTATCATGTCTGAAGCCTCATTTCCCAAGGCAGGAGAGATTTAGACCCAGACTGATCTCCACTGTGGAGCCAATGGAGCAAACTTTAGGCCAGGAATCAAATATGGGCCCCTGCTTGTGACCCCGTTTCCCCCATACCTCCCAGACAGGAGATGGACAGCCGAAGTCACAAAAACTGGCTAGAGATCATTACTAGTCCCAGCATCCTATTGACTGAGAGTATTCCATATGGGGAGAAAAGCTGTCAGAGCATGAGATCTTTGGGAGTCTCCCAGGAGGTGAGTTGGTTATGGTTACTTTTCTGGTATTAAGTTTTGGGTATTGTTTTTGTTTGTTTGTTTTTGCTGATAGGGCCATAATAAATTTTCACAGGTATAAAATCACAGGAAAGCACATCTTCCATTGATAACGGGAACCTGGAGAAACCCTTTACTCAAAGAGAGAGTGTTGGGGACCTCATAGAGGCGCCAGGGCTGAGCTGATGTCATCTCTAGTGGTCTTCTGGGTAGCTTCAGATCCGAATGTGGAAAGTGCTGTGGAGAAACAGAGAGTTGTCAGAGAGAAAGAATTGGACCAGAGGAGGGGTCAGAAGGTAAGAAAACATTAGCTTAACTATAGAATCATAGAATGGGCAAACTAGGAGGGTCTTTAGTCATCTTTTAGTTTTGACTCCCACATTTCACAGAGGTCACACAGTGTTAGTAATAGCAAAAGTATGATAGGAAGATTGGGGAGTCGGAAGCCCTGGATTTGAGTAATTACCATTACTAATAGAATTGCTTTTGGTCCTCTGTTTAAAGTCTACTTAATTAAATCCTCTGTGTCTCTACTTCCACCTCTGTGAAACAGGGATAACAGTCACACTGATCTCACAGGATTGCTAAAGGGATCAAATGAGCTAACTCATGTAAAGAGCTTTATAAAGTGTTAAATATGATTATTAGGATGAGAATCCAGATCTCTTCAGCAGCCAGTTCAGAGATATTAGAGAAAGTCATCACAATGCCTGTCAGAAGGGAAACCACCAGCTATAGACTTCTAAGCTCCCACAGGAGAACTTGTCTAGAACAAGAAGGTGGGAGATGGGGGCAGGCCTCTTCTAGAATTGATTTTTCACCCTGTTGCCCGCTGGGGCCCATCCTGCTTACGGTCCATTGCTAAGGCTCCTGAAGGCATTTTACTCTGGACTATACTGTAGGTGGATTGATCTGGTCCTAAACTGTGAGCCCTTTGGGCACAAATATGAAAGCATGAATACTTTTTCAGGAAGCTCCTGAGATTCCAGGGAAACCCCTTCCTGATGGCTTTTAACTTCTAAGGAACTGCATCCACCTGGGGGCACTAGAATACGTTTTTAGTTTAAAAAAAAAAAAAAAGATTATTTGCTTGAACACAAGCTCTGAGTGGCTCAGTGGACACTGGATGCTGGACTTGAAACCAGTTTCCTAAGGGAAAGGGCAGTCCAGTTCTAAGGTTAGTCAATTTGAGCAGCAAGATTGAGGTTAAGGAGGAGGTGGAGCATCATGGAAAAAAAAATACTGGATTCAGAGTCAGGAGAGACGTGAGTTTGAATCCCAAAGGCTGTTACCTCAAAAAGTCAGGGGACTTAGCAATCATGTCTTCAAAGTCTGCATAGCTGAGTTTCCCATCTCCATCCAGATCCGCCTCCTCAATGACCTTATCGCACACCAGAACCACCTCTTCCTCCTCCAGTTCTGACTTAGTCAGCCGGGCCAAGGTCATCTCCAAGTCTTTCTTGCAGATGAAGTTGTCATTATTGAAATCTTCTCAGGGAAGGACAAAGAGGAACTCTCATTACTACTATCATCATCATCATCATCATCATCATCATCATCAAAATGGAAGTCTCTGAGGTCTTTCATTATGATTCCGAGATTCTGATCCTCAGCTTCTTGCCTTAGTATAATCTCTAGGGACTGTGATACTATAGCTCACTGGGTCCCAAAGAAACACTAGAAACAGGTCCCATTAATTAAGAAAATCCACCCTGGGATGTTTGAAAAAACACCGGTCTACATTCCAAAAGACCTGTAAATACTCTACTTCTGGCTCACTTGCTGAATGGAAACTTGCATAAATAATTTTGCCTCTCCGGGCCTCAGTTTATTTTTCTGTAATCATGTGAATAAGATGTTGGTTAGCACAGAGATGGCAGTTGGCCCCTCCCAATTCTGATAGTCTGTGAATCAAGAAACCCAATCAACTGGACAATCCATGGCAGAAAGCTACACTGAGCTCTAAAGTCTAAATTTAGAGGCAGGAGACCTAGCCTCTAGTCTGGACTCTTTTTTGCTAGCTGGGCAAGCATGGGCAAGTCATTAAGTCTTGTTTCCTCATCTATAAGATGATATTCCCTATCAGCTGTGGGAGGGATCTGAGAACATGGAATATCAGAACTGAGAGGGACTTGAGAACATGGAATATCAGAAGTGAGAGATCAGAGGAGAGGCCTTCATCTTATAGATTACATTCTCATGTTCAGCTGTTGGTAATTAATTTTCCTTTCCCATTTTCACCTTCAAGCCTTTCCTGACTTCCATGGTTGAAAGCCAGTTTCCCTTCATCAGATTTATCTTGGCCTTCTTGTTTTGTCTTTATCCACTTTCCCTTTTATTATAGCTAAGGTGGCTTTAAGATGTGACCCTGAGCAAGTCACTTAACCTGTTTCCCTCAGTTTCCCTATCTATAAAATGGGAATATAATAGCATCTATTTTGTGAGTTTGTTTTGAGGATCAAAGGATATATTAATTGTACAGTGCCTGGCTCACAGTAAATACTGTGTAAATGTTAGCTTTCATCATTGTTACTACTTGGCTATACAATGTTTGTTGTTGTTGCTTATGTCTGCTTCTTCATGACCCTATCTGAGGTTTTCTTGGCAAAGATATTAGAGTGATTTGCCATTTCATTTCACAGATGAGAAGACTGAGGCAAACGGGATTGACTTGCTCAGGGTCAAATACCCTGAAGCAGAATTTGAAGCTGGGTCTTCCTGTCTCCTATTCTAAGACCAACCCTCTGTTCATGATCTCATGCTGTCTCTCATTCATATGAGGTACCTCATAGCAGTTTGTTAAACTGAATCTTCCACAAGGGGAAGGAGAGAAGGTCGTGAATCTGGGAAAGCGAGCCCTCAAACTTTCCAAATACTGTTCTGCCTAGAATGGTTCCTGGTCCTTCCCCCTCGACGGAGGCACTTGCCTGCCCTGGTGGAACCAGTGGCAGCCATGACCATAGTTAGCTGGTGGATTCTGGGAGAGGGACACATGGGACTGGTGGCTCAGTTGCCTAATTCAGCTTAGTTGCAGCTGAGTATCCATCCTGCCTCACTGGGTAGCCTTTGGGTATCTCCTTCCAAGCCCAGAAGGCTTAGAATGGGAAACTCTAAGACAAGGGTCCTCAAATGTTTTAAATAGGGGGCCAGTTCACTGTCCCTCAGACTGTTGGAGGGCCAGACTATAGTAAAAACAAAAACTTTGTTTTGTGGGCCTTTAAATAAAGAAACTTCATAGCCCTGGGTAAGGGGGATAAATGTCCTCAGCTGCCACATCTGGCCCGTGGCCTTAGTTTAAGGACCCCTGCCTAAGACAAGGTCCTAAGTGAGCACCTGCTCTCTCACCAGCCCAGGTCTTGGGCTTCCTTTGATGCCAGCTGGGCACTACTCACCATAGATCTTAAAGGCATAGCTTGCTTTGAGTTCCCTGGGCGCCGACTCACAGAGGACTGAAAACATATCCACAAAGTCATTGAAGGTGAGATTCCCCTCACCATCTTCAGAGAAAGATGCCACAATTCTCTCCTTGAAAGGATTCTCCTATGGAAAATTAGAGAGTGTGAGTAGGATCACACAAATTCACAAATTTACCATCTCTATCTTTGTCTGTCTCTGTTCTCTCTCCCTGTCTCTCTTTCTCTCTCTGCCTTTCTCTCTCTTTGTATATCTCTGTCTTTCTCTCCACTTCTCTGTCTCTGTCCTCTTTCCTCCTCTCCTCTGTCTCTGTCTCTGTCTCTGTCTCTCTCTCTGTCTGACTCTGAAAATATTTTTCTTTTACTTACCATGTTTGTGTAGGTCCACCCTTCTTTTTCTGTCCCTTGATCCTTGGTACACATGTATATGTATATATAGATAGAAAAAAGGCAGGATAATGTAGTGGGCAGAGTTAGTCTCAGAATCAAAAAGATGTGGATTCAAATAGCATTTATTGGCTGTGTGACCCTGTACAGGCACTTAACCTTAAACCTGAGCAGATAGAAATCCGCTTGGGAAGAAGGAGCTCCTAACCAGGAACCTCTTAGCTCAATGAAATCATGAGTCTGATTTTTAAAAAAGTATGTAAATATATTTTTTTAAAAACCATATAAACATATGTATATAAAATACTTATGCAATACAGATAGTTATGATATATGCATACAGATCTATAGATTTATATCTATATCCATACATACATGCATATATAACATAGATGGTTGGTTATGCTCAAGGAGGACCAAATGCCATCTCTAAATTTGCACATCTCATACTTCCTTTGAGCTACTGCAATTTTACTTTGCTCATATTTAATATATATACATATAGATTATATATCCATCTATATACCTATACACACATATAGATTATATATAATACATCTATACATACATAAAGATTATATATATATATACATATAGATTATATATGGGTCTGGTTATTAGGAAGTTCTTTTTTTATTATGAAACCTGCCTTTCTAGCACAAAAAGCCCTAAACTGAAAGGCAGAAGAGCTGAGATTTTATTTTTGGCTTGACCATCAACTATATGACCTCAGATAGTTGATATGACCTCTCCTGGCCTCAGCTTCTCCCTCTGCTCTGGGATCTGGACCACCTCTTTCCCCAGTTCTTTATTCACTGCTTTCCATAACATCTCTCCCTTTCTACTTTGTACTATGCTTATTTGAGTTTCTGGTTGCTACATTCATCTGTCTATGATGATTCCTGGCTCTTTTCTCTCAACAGAGACATTTGCACGTCCCTGTGTAACCAATGGCAGCCATTATTATGGTGGAGTCTGGGGTCTTCTGCTTTTACTAGGAATCAGAAGCATCAAAGGAACTCTTTCTTTCCTATGGACTAAATTAAAAAAAAAAAAAAGGAATATCCTCATTAGTAGAACTTTGTATTGTGCTTATTTGGGTTATCTGGTTGACACACATGCAAGTTAATTTGCAAGACAAAGAGCAGGTCTCTTTTTATCAGGATCATGACGAAGGAAACTTTCCTCAGGAGGACACAATCTCAGAGGATTTAAATGACTTTTCTGGAGTCCCATATGTACTTAGTGGCAGAGCCACGACCACAGCTAGCTGGTGGAGTCTGGGAGTGGGACTGGGAAGACACATGGGGCTGGTAGCTTGGTTGCCTGGTTCAGCTCAGTCGGGATTGAGTATCCATCCTGCCTCAAGGTCCTTCGGCACCTTCTACCTCACTGATGCAGTTTTCAGTTCACATTAGGAAGATTTTCCTAACAATTCCATTCCTTAATATAACTACATCAATCTATATCATCTCCACTGCAAGATAATAAAGGAAAAAAAAAAAAAAACAAAGAGTGGTGGGAGGGTGGGGAAAGGCCCTTCAATTCAATTCGCCAAAATATTTATTAAACACTTACTGTGCACAAAGCACCGTGCTGGGGTACCTGACATATAAAGACAACAAACTTATATTGTTGGTAATATGCAATGTGTTTATAAGTATCATGGAATGAATCCTGAGGGAGGAGAGCTCACTACCGGGAGGAGAGGTGATCTTCATGGAAGCTTCATGGCACCTAAGCTGAGTCTTGAAGGAAGACCAGGATCCTGAGAGGCAGAAATGAAGGAATGCCCCCCCCAGGGACTCTCAAGGGGCTTATTTAAGTGCACGGAATTAGGAAATGGAATACTGTGCCCAAGGAATGGCCAGTCATCCAAGTTGATTAGAATGTGGACTTCATGTGGATGAATGAGACAAATCAATGAGACAGTACCACAGGCCCCCAGCCCTTCCGGTGGGCTAGTCCAGGGAGAGCCCCAAGGTTTTCTTTACACCCCTCTCCTGAAGAAGCCCTTTAAGAATACCTTGAACTCCGGCATTTGTATGATGACCGACATGGGCACGGTGACAATAGGGTTCTTTCGGTAGTCCATGGGCACGATGTTGGGCGCTAGCTCGTAGTACCGGGCATGCAACCTACAAAGCAACCAGAAGATGGGACCATCACACAGTTAAGGGCTGAGTATTCAGAGAGATCCCTAAAGCAAACATGGTACCCAAAGTCATTGACTAAGGAGCTGGGAAGGGCTTCAGGACCATCTGGTCCAATCTCTTCATTTTATAGATGAGGAAACAAGAGCTACTTGCCCAAGATCACCCAGATATGAACATCAGAAGTGGGATTTAAACTCATGCTCTCCCATTCCAAAACCATTCCTGTTATTTCATAGATAGTCCAAGAGTTGCCTTAGAGAGGAGGTTCTGAACCTTGGATCCTCAGACCCCTGGGGATAGATTTCAGAGGGTCCATGCACTTGGAGGAGGAGGAAATTACATCTTCATTTTCAGTAATCTAATTGGAATTTAGTATTTCCTTCAAAGGACCTGACTCTGAAAAGAGGTCCAAAGGCTTCATTGTTAAGGGGGTCTGTGACCCCCAAAAAGTAAAGAGCCCTTGTCTTAGAGGTTAAGTCATAGATACAGAGTTAGAAATGATTTCAGATTCCATTCACGCCAATCCTCTCATTTTGGAAATGAGTAAGCCAAAATCATATGGCCAGAAAGGGTCAGTGGTGAGATTTGAACTCGGCTCTTCTAGACTCGAAGTCTAGATCTCTATTCACCATATATCTTTTGTCCAATTTGGTCTCCTTTTTTTCAAAGATGACCAAAAATGGATTGGAAAGGGAGTAGTTGGAGTAGGAAGAGACCATGGAGATCATTTAGTCCAATCCCCCTATTTTACAAAGGAAGAAACTGAGACCAGAGAGAAGTTAAGAGAGTTGTCCCTGGAGAGAGTCTCGTAGGGAAAAATAGGGTTTGTGTTTAGAGAGAAATGAGTTCTCTGACCTGTTGACTATTTCTTATGAGTTAAGGAGCTACAATGGTCTGACATATTGGAGATGCTTATGAAAGGAAGGAATGATCAAAGCGCTGAACCTTCTTTGCCCTATAGTCCTACCCTCCAGGGACAGGCCTGGCTTGCTGGAAACAGGGAGTTCTACTTCTGAGGGCATTTCTTTTTTATCCAATCCATGGAAAGAAAAGAGGGGTCCTTCTGATGCTTCTAAGCTGTAGTGAAAGCTGAAGACCCAGCCTTCATGGAAGCAAGATCCTCAGAGTACAGGGAACACCAACATTCGAGTTATAAGGAATTGAATTATGGGGAGAGAAGAAGACAAACTCTTGAAGCACTTGGAAGTTCTGACATCAAAAGGGAAAAGATTCAGTATTCATGAAGACAAGGCAGGAAGCAACCTCGTAAGTAATGCAGGAGAACAGATGCAGAGAGACACAGGGAGGATTCCCCGAGCATCACAAAGAGCCAGCATCATAGGGCTGTTCTATGCAGCCCAAGAAAGAAGCAGGAGGGAGACAGAGAGAGAGTCCCAGTTGTTAAGTACAAGGGTTCAGTATCCTGGAGATAGAGTAAAGAAAGAGACAGAGACAGAGACACACACAGAGAAAAAGACAGAGACAGAGAGAAACTGAATCAGAGAGACAAAAACAGAGAGAAACAGAGAAGAGAGAAATACAGAGAGAGAGACAGAGAGAGAAGAGGAGAGGAGAGGAGAGGAGAGGAGAGGAGAGGAGAGGAGAGGAGAGGGAGAGGAGAGGAGAGGAGAGGAGAGGAGCGTACCAGGGTCTATGCATCTATAAATGAGGAGTCTGGACCAGGGATGGATCTCTAAGAGCTCTTTCTGTTCTAAATCATAAAATCCTGTGTCTGTCCATTGAACCCAGAACCTTCGTCACACACAGCCTTTGGCTCCTTCATCCCCTCATTCAATCATTTCACAAGTGTTTGCTCAGCACCAGTCAATGGGTCCAGCACTGCTGGAGGGAGAGGGGGGGGCGGACTTGGGTTTTTAGTCCCAATGTGTTAAGTACAAAGACTCAGCACCCTGGAGATAGAGAAGAATGAGGAAAGGAACAGGGAAGGAGGAAGACAGAGAAACAGAGAGAGACAGAGGCATAAACAGAGACAAACAGAGAGGGAGGGAAGGAGGAAGAGACCGAAAAAGACAGAAGGGGGGGAAGAGAGCCAGAGAGAGGGAGGGAGTTTCTGCTTCAGCACCTCAGTCCGGGAGAACGTGCAGCTGAAGCCTGAACCACTTCCTCGGTATGTGCTGAGGCAGCAGCCCGGGGCAACCA
Source organism: Sarcophilus harrisii (assembly GCF_902635505.1). Lineage (NCBI taxonomy): Eukaryota > Metazoa > Chordata > Mammalia > Dasyuromorphia > Dasyuridae > Sarcophilus > Sarcophilus harrisii. The sequence continues at coordinate 629,107,363 of NC_045427.1, forward strand.
AGGGCAGAGCAGCCTGTACCCACCAGCCAGGAAGCCAAACCGCTCTCAGGGGCAAGGATTATAAGAGGACAGTACTAGGGACTGAGAGGAGGCTGCTAAGGGTCAACCCACCCTTTCCAGCTGTGGGGCCATTGGCCGGTTTCTCCCATATGTTCCCATCTTCTCCAGATTCTGTTTAAATGCATCCAGTAGGGAGCTTACTCCTTAATCAAAACCTTGCTGGACAACTCTAATTGTTAGATATCCTTCCTTCAATTGAGCCAGAATATGTCTCCTTTTAATTCAAGGGAATTCTTTTTTTTATTTTTCCCCAGGTATGGATTGCACTCGATGATCACTGACATCCCTTAGAGTTTCTGTGACTGCAGTGGCTCCTAGCCACTTGTTGGCCCAAGATCTATCCTAGGGGGCCATACAGTTTACTCCCTCTTCCACAACAATCCATTGATCACAGCTACCCCAAATCTTCCTCTTACTAAACAAAACATTTTTAGCTCCTTCATCATCTCTTAGAGAGCAACAAGGCAGTTTTGAAGAAATAAATAGGCAGTTAGGTGGTGCAGAAAGAGCATGGAATCACTGCACCCACCTAACTGCCTATTTATTCCTCAGGATTCCTTGGAATCTGTAAAACCCAAGTTCAGATCCAGTCTCAGACACTAGTTGAATATGTGTGAGATTTACTAGTGTAATCTTGGACTAGTCATTTAACCTTGGTCTGCCTCAGTTTCCTCAATTGTAAAATGGGAATAAGGATTATTGTGAGGCTCAAATAAGATAAAACCTATGATAAGATAAAACCTGGAACATAGTAAGTACTTAATAAGTGCTTATTTACGTCCCTAAAGAAATATACTCATAATACATAACCAGAAGTAGAATGCATTTATTTCATTACAGTAACAATTTATATAGATAGAACTTGTGACCTAGGCTGAGGTATAGTGACTAGAGCACTGGATTTTGAGCCAAGACGTCCTGGATACAAATTCTGCTTCAGATTTCTACTAGTTATATAACTTGGGCAAGTCATCCAACTCCATGGACCTCAGTTTTCTCAAATATAAAATGAAGTAGTTAGACTTCCTAAGGTCTCTTCTAGCTTTAAATCTCTGGTCTTCTTGGCCTATGGTCTCATCAGTATAGGGAATACCAAAGAGGAAACTTCTTCATAGAGATGTGTTAGAGGCAGCTGAACTGAGCCAATTGTTATATTTTCAGTGTGAGCAACATATGTGAGCATTTATACCTTGGAAATTGACAAGTGATACAAATCAGGGTTCTACTTAGTGTTTTATTGATTATTCAGACTTAAGATAATGATGCAGAAAACATTAATGATGCAGTTCAAACCTAAAAACCTATTCTGCCTTTTCAGAGAGCTGGTTGATAAATATTTACTAGCACATCCCTGTCCCTTCATCAAATCTAAGACAGCATTCCCCACCCATCTTTACTTCCATCTTGCTACTGCTCTCCACTGGCTCTGAAGGAGAGAAAATGAAGCTCATAACTTTGCTCAACTCTCCTCATTTAAATCCATTTCATGCATAAATCAAGACATCCCCCTCATGATGTCATTAATCCTCTCTGAAAATGAAGGACCAACAACATGTTCCAATCCATTGGAACTTTTTGAGATGACTATATTAGGATAGTTTTCTCTTCCTTTTTTCCCCTCTGCTCACAGTCTCCCTGAGTCTCTGTCCTAAAGCAGGAGAAGGCATCTATTCCCATCCCTAACCCCAATTCCTCCCACCCGAGAAATGATTCTGCTCCAATAACCCAATCTAAAATCAGTGAGGCAAGAAAAAAAAAAATGGAATGAGGAGGCTGACTGATCCCACTGGTTGGTTATTGCCAATAGCTCACTGTCTACTGAAGAGGCTGCCTGGCTCATCTTGTCCCTCTGTCATCAGCTTTACTGCATTTGAATTGATTTGGGGTTAGGAAAGTCTGGCATTAATTCCCAAATGAGGCTTAGAATTAACCACAGAAGCCCAGAGTTAGAAGGGACCACACAAATGCTTTTAGAGGTAGGAGGCTCTTAAGATATTATCACAAGCTTTTTTTTTTTTCACGGAGCCAATGACCCCTTTTCATAATGATGTTCTTAAATTTATAAAGTAAAAGGCATGGGATTATAAAGGAAGGCAATTATAATGAAATAATTTTTCAAATGTTTAACAAAAAGTCATGGATCCCTCAGCTTCAAAACCTGTGATCAAGTCCAATCTTCCTATTTTATAGATGAAATAATGGAGAAAGAGAAAGGGTGTGCTTAAGGTAACATGGTCACTAAGTTAGGTCATGGCCTTTGAGCAAGAAGAGAACTCAAAAACCACCTGGTTGAACCCCTTCATTTTACAGGTGAGAAAACTGAGGTATAGATGTAAATGTTTCTGAAGCAGTGACAAGGCTAGGATTTGAATCCAAGTCCTACCCACTGCATCATTTGAAGTCAAGTCTTCTGGGTCCAAAGCATTTCTAGTGAAATGTAAGATATACTTTATTCCAACCTAACCAGAAATGCCCTCACCCAAGTCCCTATCCTGCCTTCTGCATATAAAATCCAGGAACAGGTAATTCACTCACTGTCTCCTGAGGCTGGTGGGCAGTTCGAAATTCTTGGACAGGTTTTCTTTTAATAAGCTGCAATCTGCCACTGTGACATGTACACTATTAGCCATCTTTCCTTTGGGAGCTGAACAGAATTTCCTTAAATTAAGCTTTAAAAGGACTGAAGATCATAATCATGTCATTTTCCCACTGTCACCCTGACCCCAAGCTTTTCTTTTTTATTTTCTTTTAATTTTATTTATTTAATATTTTCCCCAGTTATATTCAAAACACCAGCCTTTTCTTCATTCCCAGAGATAGCATATCTCAGTTCACTCAATTAGTCTTCATAGGGAAAAACAGGCATGTTTTCTCAGTATCCTGGTCATCCTCATTTGAACTCCAGGCTGTAGTCATCAGAAGGAACCCCAAGACTCCACTTGTGGTCAGACCAAGGAACACCAGGCCTTTCCTGAAATTCCAAGCTATTAGCACTGTCTTTTAAAATTCCCTTGTATATTGCATTTATGTCCACATGCATTTGTTGGGTCCTTCCCCTCACCCGGAGAGAATGTAGGCATCTTGTGGGCAGGAACTGCTTCCCTTTTGGTTTTTGTAGCCTCAGAATTTGGCACAGTTCTTGGCACAGAGCAAGCAATGCTTGGTGAATCAAACAGAACTATTTCCTCTAATTCTACCAATTTCAAATTTCCAATCCTCCAAGCCCACATTAAACAGATTTTTGTTGATTTCTTTTTTTATTATTTTTAATTTTTAAATCAACGCTTTTTATCTACAAAACATATGCATGGGTAATTTTTCCAACATTAACCTTTGCATAACCTTTTGTTGCAAAATTTCCCCTTCTTCCCCCCACCCTCCCCTATCTTGCAAATAATCCAATATATGTTAAATATGTTGAAATGCTTCCTTTTTTATTTAGCCCTAAGGTTTCATCAGTTTAAAAAACTACAAGTACAGGCTGGTGCCTTCTTTGGTACGTGTAGCCTTACAGCTTGCCTGGTGCACTGAAAGAGTAAGTCACTTACTCAGGGTCATACAGCTGCTGTGCCAAAGGCAGGATCCAAATCTGGATCTTTGTGACTTCTGCCATCCCTATGGCTGCTACACCATGCTGCCTTATTCAGATTTAACAAGGATTGATTTTTAAAGTAGCAACATTGAAATACAATCCCTTTTCCACTGACTAAAAGTGTTCTCTCCTCAACAGTTACAGAAACAACACATATTAAGCTCCTATTCTATCATTGTATCCCCGGGGACAAAAATTTACCAGTCCCTGTCTTCAAGAGGAGAACATTCTATTGGACTGAGCTACAGAGAGCAGAATCACCTGACTGATAACTAGTTCTAAGTTCTAACCAGTGAGGGTTCTCCCACACTCTACTATCTAATTACACAGTATCTAACAATAAAAACAGTAACAGTAACAGCTAATCTTTATGTAGTGATTACTATGTTCCAAGCACTGTGCTTTGCATTTATCTCATTTGATCATCACAGCCATCCTGGAAGGCAGGTGTTATTATTTCTCCCATTTTATGGATGAGGAAACGGAGGCAAACAAGTTAATTGGTCTGTCCAGAGTCACATAGCTTATAAGTGTCTGAGGTCAGACAGGAACAGAAGTCTCTATGCAAGTACTCTATTCAGGGTCAGAAAAGAATGTTCCGAGTTATAAATCTTGCTTAACCATGGAAGGCAGTCTCAAGGACAAGTGATGGCACCCAATGATACGTCCTTTCCCCATCACACAGATCCCCAACTCACTTCACAAATAACCTTGGCCACTTAATGTGAGCCCTTGAAATATAATTAAGGATTTTTCCCAGTTGCCTTCGGGGAAAAGCGTTAAGAGGGAAATTCTCAACAGCCAAGAATTTCAAAGAAAAATGTAGGTGATGTGTATGACCTGTTGTTATTGTTGTTTCATGTCCAACTCTTCATGATCTCATTTTAGGATTTTCTTGGCAAAGATATTGAAGCTGATTGCTGTTTCCTTCTCCATCTCAATTTACAATTGGGGAAACTGATGTGAACAGGACTTGCCCAGATTGACACAAGGAAACTCTAGATCTATTTTTGGATAGTTCCTTCTTAGAAAAAAAAAAGGATCATGTTGCCAAAGGTGTTGACCTAATATACCATTCCTCCCCACTAGAGGTCAGTAGCACAGAAAAAAAAAAAGCTGGTGGGATAATAGGAAGATTATTAGAGCTGACTTCACAGTTCCAGGTTCAAACCCAAGTTCAGCCACTTTTGGTGTGATTTTGAACAAGTCACCTGAGCCCAAGTTTTTTTATCTGTAAAATGAATGGGGATGGACTAAATCAGAGATGTCAAATATTGCAACGCTCCCGAGAGCACCTGAACCAGATTAAAATGTAATTGGGAAATATTTAATAAACTAAAAATACAACAAAACATGGATAGAGTGCCAGGCCTAAAATCAGGAAGATCTGAATTCAAATCTGGCCTCAGATACTATCTGTGTGACTCTAGCAAGTCACTCTGCCTCAGTATCCTCATCTATAAAATGAGGGTAATAGTTACACTTACCTCCTAGAATTGCTGAGAGGATCAAATGAGATTAATAATTATAAAGCAGTTAGCACAGTGACTGGCACATAGTAGGTGTTATATAAATGCTAGCTGTTATTATTGATGTTAAAATGTGTTTTCCTTAGTTAATATATAACCATAAGGATCATGATTTAGTTCCACCTCTTCTCCCATTTCCATTTATGTTTGACACCATTAGGCTAAATGACTTGAAATTTCTCTCCGAGCTCTGAATCTATGCTCCATGACCTCTCAAGATGGGTGGGCTAAGGGAAGAGAGACCCTCTTATATAGAAAGCACCATAGCATCTTAGAGCCCATCTAGGCCAATGCCTACCTGAATAAGAAGGGATTCCTTCCAGACAACTCAGACCACAGTCTTCAAGGAAAAAAACCCCAAAACATCCTTCCCCTTCCTGGAGATGGGCAGGAATATGTTGATAAGGGCCAGTTTGTCCAGAAATAGTCATTCATGTTGATTCAATTTGAGACATTTTTTGTTTTCTGCCTGCAGAGGACATTGTACCCCCACTACCACTACTACTAATCCTCCCATAGAGCCTTAAAGTTAGTCAACTGTTTTCTGTACATGGCAGAGGGGCAGGAAGCTCCTGGAAATGGAGTCAAAGGCCCTGGATTCAAATCCTAGTTACCAGTTGGGTGACCTTAGGCAAGTCATACGTCTGGACTTCCCGTTCCTCATCCATAAACTAGCCTGAGAACCAGTGTGTCCTGAGATTGGTGAGGGGTACCACCACCATGCATTAGTTCTGGAAGAGCGTTGGGCTTTGAAGTTGAAAGATTTGTGCTATTGTGTCATCGAGCACTGAAGTAGCACCTATTTTCTGCCAGGACCTGGGCTAAGGCAGAAAGGTGGGCCCTGCCCTCAGGAAACTTACATTCTGATGGGAGATGACAACACAAGAAAAAAATCTGAAAGGGGGGAAGAGAAGAGACAGAGGGACAGGTGTGAGGGCCTTGTAGAGAAAGTCTGCGGAAAGGGCATGAAGGCCCAAGTGCCCTAGACATCCTCCTTCTTAGCTGTCCTTTGTTGTTGTTCGCCCTTCCTTCTCAAAGAAGACCATGACATCAGAGAGGTGATATCCTGACATGTGAGAGACATGGATTTAAGGGAGGGAAGGCTATGTAAGGTCACCCAGTCTCAATTTCCCCTCCAGAGCCAGACACAGATCAGGAGGCCTGGAGATGGCCCTGGATGCACTGGGAGATTGGACTTTTTTAAGCTAAGGTCTTCAACAGGTCTCAGTTGATCGTAGACAAGATTGAAGAGTCAGTCAGCCTGAGCATCCCCCTTATTAACTACATATGATTTGGGGCAAGTCTAATAGCCTCTCTGGGGCTTTCTGTGAGATGACTTGCTGACCTTTGAGTTCTTTCTAGCTATTCATTCTAGGATCTCTGATCCTCCCTTTGCTGTCCTAAGTCATCCCTTCCTGGAGAGGAAGAGATCAGAGAAACTTGTGGAAGGAGCAGAGTCTGCAAGGGAGAGCAGAACTCAGGAGTCTTCTGGAGAACCTCCTTGGGGAAGACCCACAACAGGGAGGGACGAAGACAAGCCGGAGACAAGCCGGCCTTTCTTGGACTGCAAAGAGGTCTGGCAACTAGAAAGCTGTCCTGAGCCAGGTCGCAGGCGGCCCTTGTCCCCTCATCGGAGAGAAAGCAAAACCCAGAGATTCTACAGCTGTTTCTGGCTTTTAGTGCAATCGGATATCCCTGCTGGCAGAAAGAGACCCAGTGGAGCCAAAAACGAGGTGAAATTTCCTGTCATTTCCCAATTCTGACAGGCCTCTTGTGATGGATGCAATCTTTACCCTTGCAGCAGACTTGGAAATCCACTTCAGTCAAAAGGGGGAGAAGCTGGGAGTGACAAGCACAACTCACCTCTAGCCCACAAGAAGTCGGGAAGGATACCAAAAAGTTCTGAGGTTGCTGTGAATTCTGGGGCCTCTACTTACTTCCTACGGAGAAATCCCTCCTCCTCTCTGCTTATCAATTTATTGTTGTATAAAATAAGGGGACTGGACTATAGGTAACCATGAGAGTCTGCGAAATTCCACATTATGTTGTTATCCTGATGTCCCCAGGCTTTGAGGGGGAGGGAAGCAAGAGGGTCCTAGTTGGTGATTTCATATGAGTTCCCGGTGTGGAAATTCCCTCCCCCCCCTGCTGGTTGTAAGACCATGAATCGGGAGTTTGGAGACTCAGAGGGCATCATTGGCAGGAATGGACCTCTCAAGCCAGGGTCTTTTCCACTGAACCACACATGCAGTTTCCCCAACACAAGTCAATAATCTGAAACAAGGTCATAGAGGGAAGACACGAGCAATGGAGGATGCAGCAAGTGCACATGGGAGGTGAGCCCTGGGGGAAGACATGAGCAATGGAGGATGCACAAAGTGCAAACGGGAGGTGAGCCCTGAGGTTTGAGCTGAGTCTTTAGGTAAGCCTGAGGCCAGAGTGCTCCAGGCAAGGCAACAGGTAGAGAGGAGGGGGCTCCATTGAGGACACTCACAGTCTCTGCAGTAGATGTTTTGCTGAATCATTTTTTTTTCTTTGTTAAAGGCTGAAATCAGTAAGGGATACTAAAACAGTTTGAAAGGTATCAATAAAAAGTTCTAGAGTACCGAGTCACAGAGGAGCTATGATTGGCAGTGATGGATGGAAGGACTCACACTGAGGGGCCCAGAAATGCAAGAAGTACAGCAAGATCAGCCGGTGGGCTCTGGAACACTCAGCCAACATTTCAGCCACAGAGCTGGCTTAGGGACAGGGTGGTCTAGTGGGAAAGGATGGGAAAGGGGTTGGGAGGACCTGAAATGAAATCCCTTGTTCTACACTTACCAGTTGTGTGACCCAGAATAAGTCACTTCTGTGAACCTCAATTTCCTCATCTGTAAAATGGGAATAATGCTAACAACAACCTAAGAGAGTTTTTGTAAATCAAATGAGACAATATGTGTAAGGTGTTTTATGAATCTTAAAGCTTTGAGTTTAATTTGTTGCTACATCATCACAGAGATATAATAAGTGCCTACTTATAGAATTGATTTTAGGGATACAAAGAAAGCCTTCTGGCCCCTGAAAAAGCATTTGCACAAACTACTTACAGATTTAATCTCTGTCTCTGACTTCTCCCTCCTTTGAGCTTTTGGCATCAATTTGAGCCTCTCCCATGACCAAATCTACTGGGTTTTATAGAACAATAGACCTTCAGAGGTAGAAATTCTCTGCACCAATATAGGTGCATCTATCATCTAGGTCAATCCCCTCATTTTACAGGTGAGGAAACTGAGACTAGAGAGGAAAGTCATGAACCCAAAGCCACACAGCTAACTAGAGAGAGAGAGCTGTAAACCGGAAGCTGAGCCCTCAGTTCCCATCCCACCAGCTACCTAAGGAAATCCCTTCGATTTTGTTTAGGACCCATTTAATCATTTATCAAACAGAGAGGGCAACATTTATACTAACCTACCACACCTGGATGTTGTAAATCCTTTGCAATTTTGAACTAGAATTGCAGTTCTTGTTACTAACATGATGAGGCAGCCCCAGATGAAGGGCAGGGAGGCAGTTTGAGTCTTGTATGTTTTCTGGCTCTAGGTCCAAGAACATCCTCTCTCTTTTCCCATCTTGGAAAGAAAGGATAGCTGAGGTCCCTGGGCTTTGTATGTGTCCTGCCAATGATCGGATACCACATGACCCCCCGAAAGAGAACAGACAAAAGAACAATCTGCTTACTTGAGGATGTCATTCCGATTGAAGAAGGAACAGTCCTGTTAAAGGGGGAGAAATCTGAGTGAGTCATTTACTTAATTACTTGAAGATCTCTGAAATAAAAATAGTAGGTAGTATTCATATGACATTTTTAAGTTTTGAGAAGCACTTTATACATCTTACTTCCATTTAATCTTTGAAACAACCCTGAGTGTTGGAAGCCATTATTATCTCCATCTTTACAAATATGGGAACTGAGGTGGACATGGACCAAATGACTTGTCCACAGTCACATAGCTAATCCATGTGTGAAATTAAATTTGAACTCGGGTCTTCCTGACCGAAGTTAAGAGCTCTCTTTAGCATCCTTTTCCGGGGTAGGGCAGTGGTCTGAACCATGGCCACACACATTCAGATAAAGCTAGGGGGAATGGGAGAATTGCTTTTCTTTTGATAGCAAAATGCCATATTGAGTCTACCCATAGTATTCAATTTACCAACAGGTAAAAGTTGAGTTTTTCTCTTTCACCCCATAGACCAAAACTTTGAGAACTGGGAATGTGGTGATTCTAAATGTATGATAATTAAATCTGGACCTGAGGACCAGAGAAAAAACCTAGCCTGTCCATGGTCACTCCACTAGGGATGAGAAGAGTTGAGACTGAAGACAGAGGACCTGCATTCAAATCTTCCTTCTGACCCTTACTATCTGTGTGATCTTGCAAAAGTCACTTTACTCTGATGTGACTCAGTTTCCCCATCTGTAAAATAAGATGGTTAGATTCAATGGCCTCTGAGGGTCTCTTCCATCTCTAAACTTATGTCCTCACCTCCCCATGATTCCCAGATCCCTCTCAGCTATGCCTCCCAAAGGAAGACAATAAGAACAAGGAATGGCTGCCGAGCAAATTACTGTTACACAACTGCAAGGATAATAACAAAGTTAATTAAATAGTCAAGATGTCCTAATTCATGGTTTGAGGTCTTCTAGAACTCCCTCTCTTTCCCCAGGGAAATTTTTTAAGGACACTTGGTAATCCTAGAGGGATGGAAGAGTTCCCTGCTCACCCTCTTGGGTTTCATTAGCTCAGGGCTCATATATCCCAGTTCCCTGGTCTCCCCTGTATGGAGCCTACCGGCAGATAGTGTAGCAAGAGTCTGATTACTGGGTCTGTGGCCAGATGGTACCTTTAGCTCATATTGTCTCAAGAAGTCCAAGTTAGGTGGTTAACTCTTTGTTCACTCTACTGCAGCAAGGCTCCCACATGGGAAGTTCCCTCAGAGTTTAGCACATACTAGGCACTTAATAAATGCTTAAAGACTGCTGCCATCATTTGGCAACACAAGGGATACTAAGGACAAGAAACAGCATCCTAGTGCATCTGAAGAACATTGGCTCTGAAGTGAGAGAACCTGCCTTTAAATCCTGCCTTTGATTACTTGTTACAAGTAGTGACTGCCCACAGTCTATAAGGATCTCTTCCCTCGGACCTCTTGTAGCATTTCTGTTTTATACTTCTTGGATGTATATCTCATGTATGTTCTAAAACATATTGTATTTTTATGCACATCTCTTTTTAGATCTTATTGTCCCACTAGACTATAAGCTACATGAGGGTAATAACCGTGTCTCATAGAAAGTTTGTATTTCTACCAGCACTCCACAAAACACTGCATAGAGTCACTATTCACTCTGACTTCTTAATAGATGCCATTTTAATGAATAAAGACCAAGTTAGACAATAGCAGAAAACGTTCTCAAAAAAAATGAAACTTGCTATTACTTTTAAAAACACATTTTCCATTTCATTTTTTAATCATCACTTAAAATCACTACTAACTAAAGTCTTCTCATTACAATAAGATCATAGCATCATATATGTGGGATTGAAAGGAACTTCTCAAGTCATCTAGTCCAGCTGTTTTCAAACTTTTGGTGTCAGAACTTCTTTATACTCTTAAAAATTATTGAAGGCTCCCTCACCTCTCCGGCAAAGAGCTTTTGTTTATGGGGCTATGTTTATTGATATTTATCATATTACAAAATCAAATATCTTAGTATTATTGTAAAAATAGTTTTGACCCCTGAAAGGGTCTTGGGGACACCCAGGGATGCCAGGATCACACTTTGAAAACCAGAGATCTGGCCAAACTGACTCTTTGTTTTTATTGATGAGGAAGCCTACAGCAAAAAGGGTTGCGTGACATGCCCAGGGTCACACAGATCATAAGTCTCATTTGGGTCTGGGTCCTCTGACTTCATCACAGTGACCCTGGGCTGGAAAAGGTCATACCAACAAGGAAGTTAAGTTTGAGGGAGTCCTTAAAAACAAGGAGTAGCTTTATGTGTGGGCCAAATGTAGGACCAGGTGCCTTTTATCTGGAGGCCAGCATGGCTAAATGGGAAATACTCTTGTCCAGAAATATATACTAGAGGACAGATTATTTATGGCTAAGGCAACTCACAAAGACTATCTACTGAGAAAATGTCATATCATTTGGAGCTAGAAAGGGCCTTACTGATTCTATATTACATAATATTATAATGTAAATGTAAGATTGCAATATAATACATATACATATATATTATAGTCTCATCCTTTTATTTTATAGATAAAGAAACTGAACCCCTATCACACTGTAAGGGGCAGAGCTCAGGGACATGGACTCCAAATCAAATGATTTCCTTTATACCAAATTGCCTGGGACAAGGATTTAGTCTCTATGGGCAGAGGGAGTCCCCACATGAGCCTCTAACGCAAAGGTATCAAATACATGTTAAATACCTTCCCAAGCATCATCCCAATCAGATTAAAATGAAGTTCCTATATGGTTTTAATGTGGCCATGTAAATGTGGTTTCCTAAATCAATATGTGGGCTACACGGATCATTACATACACTTAGTTTGACAGATGGTTTCCATTTACATTTGACAGCACTGCCCTAAAGAACTAAGTACAGCTTCTTGAAGACTTCTCTGGATAGACATTATTATTATTCTCATTTGACAGAGCAGGAAACTAAGTCCCAAAGCTGGGAAGTCACTGCCCTGAGGTGACACAGCTGGGCTAAGGTGACAGATTTGGCCCCCAGTGCAGGTTTTTCCCCTAACCCTCGAGATCTGACACAAAACAGGGAAAATAAACACCTGGGTACAAGAAATTGCTTCAGCAGCCAGAGTGGGGAGGGGAGGGCTGGGAAAGGGACAGAGGGAGGGTTCAAAGCTCCGAGCTCTGGTTTGGAGATCAGGATGGGGGCTCCATTTCTATAAACCATAGCATGACATACACACCAACAGGTGCTTTTGGGAACCAGTCATTTTTAGGAGGTGGTACAGAGGAAAGAACATTCATTGACCTTATAAACAAAGAACCTAGATTCTAAGGGAAATACCTTAAAGGACAGGAGATGGATGGAGAGAACAGATCCAGCTGGCAGGCCATAAGTCTGTATGGAAGTGCTAGTTTCCACTCCCCCACCCCTTGTCCTCAGTGCTATCAGAAGGGATGATTCTTGGAGAAAATAATCATGGAATATCTCAATTTTCAAACAAGGCAGCTTATTTTAATGGAAAGCACACCGGATTCAGTGTCAAAGGACAAAAGTTCAAATCCCAGTTTAGCCATTTAGGAAATCACAGAATTCAGAACTGGGAAATACTACATTTGGTCCCACCCATCATTCACTCCCTGAATAACTTTGGGAAAGTAATCTCTCTGAGCCTAGTTGTCTTTGGCTGTACAATGGGAGAATCCATCTTGAGATTGATTCTAAACTCTGGCCCGCCCTTGTCTCATCTGATGCTCCCGGTATCCCCGTGAGAGAGGCAAGGCAAATGTTCTTCCCATTTGACAGAAAACTATGACCCAGAGGGAAGGGAAATAATTTAAGCGAGATCACTCAAGTAGATAGTTAGTGGTAGAACTGGGACTAGAAGCCCAGAGCTTCTACTACATCTCATTCTTTCTCCTTCCTGACTTATAAAAAAGTAAACAAAGCTTTATCTGAGCCCTGCCTCTCCTTATTCCTCTAATTGCTAACGTAACTTCCTAAATTACTTTCTTTTCTTCTATATACCATATATTTCACATTGGCTTATCTGTGTGAGCAAATGAGATAATATTTGCAAACCACAGATTTTAATCTGCTTAATCAATGCTTGTTCCTTTCCGATTTGCCCTGTGTGCATGTTGTTTATCTGTAAACTTCCTGAAGCAGGAGCTTTATATTGGGAGGGGATATTTCTAGATCCTCAGCACCTAGCACAGCCCTTGACCTGTGGCCAGCATTTTCTAAGTGCAGAATGAATGAATGAATTTTGAATGTACTTTGGAGCTATTCGGATTCTGATGAAATTGCTTCAGAGAATACCCACTGCCCTGGCTCCAGCTTCCTTTTCTCCTGCCAGAGGAGACTGGGCAATTTGACATGCACGGCACTGAGAGATGCTTCTGTTTGGAACCCTGAGCAGCTCCCCCCCAGGTCCATTCTCAAAAAGGACCCAGCCTCTGTGATGGAGTTGTTGTCACTGCTCTGGTAAGCTGGAGTACTTTTTATTAATTTAATTATAATAAATAATAATTAAATAATAAATTAATAATTAAAATTAATAATTAATTTAAACAGAAGGGAAACAAGGGTTTGTGTGTGTATGTGTGTGTGTGTGTGTGTGAATGTGTGTGTGTGTGTGCAGATGAGATGCTTTAGGAAATTAATCATTTTGTGTTCTAATAGGCCAACAAAAGCCCAGTCCTGTTTTGATTCAGAAGAAAGAAGAACCCTAAAAGACCAAGACCCCCAATGACTTAGAAATCACCCTCACCAGGAGGTTAGGTGGTATGGTGAAAACAGGTCAGGGCAAAAATATGTAGGCTCAAGTTCCAGCTCTGCCCCCAGCTGTTGCACTTTGAAGAAAATCCCAACATCCTCAACAATAAAGTGGGGAGAATTATAGCAGTTTATTACAAAAGAAACCTTCCATTATCATGAGTGGAAAATTATTGCATTGTTGCTGCATGTTAAGGTCATGTATGAGGTTTGTCAGGAGGAATAAGAAGAGATGACATGGTACAAGAGGGTCTGGAGTCAGAGGAGCTGAATTCTAATCCTATCACAGCCTAGCTCTATGACGTTGGGCAAGTACCTTGCCTCAGTTTCCTCATCTGTATAGTAAAGGAGTTAGACTGGATGAACTCTGAGGTCCTTCAGTCTATAAATCTAGGGTCCCATAATATTGGGGGTGGGAAGAGAAGGGAGAATGAGAAGGGAAATGATTTAAAGAGAGCTGAGTTCATTGAGTGTTCATCCATCCAAAAGATGGAGTTGAGGAAGAATCAAAAAGGGTTTGAAAAAAAGACAAGAACATCAGTTGTCTCTTGGAAAACAGAGGCATCATGGGACTGAGGAAGGAGTGCTGGACTTAAGAGATCTGGATTCAAATCTCACCCTCAACATTTACTAGTTACATGGCCTTATGCAGAATCCTTCCTTTCTTTAGGCCTTAGTTTCCTTCTTTGTAAAATAGAGAAAATTCCATGTATTCTACTTTCCTCACAGGTCATCATCAAAATATGGGATAAGAGTAGAGACTGACCTGTGAGTTCTACTGATAGGGAATTTCCTGATGAGAAAATTCATTCTACCAATACAAATCGGCACCTTTGCTGTGACTTCTAGTCTTGGAGAGTTGTATGGAGCACTAAAGGATTGAATGAATTTGCAAGTCAGAGGAAGAGCTGGAATCCAGGTCTTTTTGCTCTGTGTCCTGTCTCTGCCCATTATACTACATGGCCTTACTTAAAAAAAAATAAGAAGTTTATATTGCAAGAATGTTGGAACAATGGGAAATTTATGACTTTCTCTTTCCTCACTTTGAGTGAGAAGAGAATTTAAAAGCAATGTGTTCAAATTTCAGTGAGGAGAACTATATTAAACTATAGTTTCATATAGGAGCCCCAGAACCAAGGCAAGGAAGCACATAGGTTAGAGCAATAGAAAACTTCAAGGAGTGGACAGAGGAGAGAGAGAAAAAAAAATTTTTTATTATTTGAAAAGAGCAAGAAAAGAAAAAAAGAAGGGAAGTAAGAGAGAAGGAGAAAGGGGAAGGGGAAGGGAAGAAAAGGAAGAAAGTAAAGGAACAGGAAGAAGAAAAAGGAAGGGAAGCAAAATAAAGGGAAAGTATGGTAAAGGAAGAGAAGGAAAAAGGAAAGGAAAGAAAATTACAAAAAGGTGTAACCTTCCTAAGGGAGATTAGAAACTACCCTGGAAAGTTTTAAGCAATAGCTCCCTGCTCAGGATGGCCAATGCTCAGTCTAAACATTACTCTTTCTTCTTCCTAACTTTTGAAATTCAGAGACGGCTTCTACCACTATAAATTACAGCAGGCCCCATACCACGAGGTACTTTTGGGAAACTATAATCTATAAGAGGTAGCGTGGCAGAGGGGAAAGAGCATTCTTCGCCTTTGGAGACAGAGGATATGAATTTGAATCCTGCCTCTGCCCTAACTGTGACTCCTATCCTCACTCCCATTCCCAAGACATGATCTTCTTGCTTGGAGCATCAGTGGAATAGAGTAGAAAGAAGACTAGACCCAGAGTCTTTAGACTCTGCCATTTTCTCCTCATGTGACTTTTAGCAAATTACTTAAAGCTCCCTAGACCTCAGTTTCCTCATCTGTAAAAAAGGAGAAGCATTGAACTAAATGACCTTTGCCATCTGTTCTGGATCTAAATCCTATAATCCTGTAGACATTCTGATTAGTTCATCTTTGGGGCATGAAATTACCAGGAACTATTTATAGGAAACCCCGCATTGTTCTGGGATACCTCCAAGCTACAGGAGATAAAACATCACATTGAAAAAAATAATGAAAGAAAACACATTGTCCTCCAAGGGCACCCATCTTGGGCAGTAGGAGGGTGTGTTGATACCCACCCTCTCCTTGGGAAATGACCAAGCATTAAAAGGTACTATTCCAAGGATGAAGTTTCAAGGATGACAGCTGAAGAAAGGAAGTCTCTGGGCTATAACTTCACATATTATTCTTCCTTTCAGTGCCAGAGCCAAGACCAGACTGGGCTCCAGAGCAGACTTTAAACTTGACACCAGTGACTTTCTCCAAGCTTTGTAAATGAAACTGGGTATAAGATAGAGACCCAGTAACCAGAACACTGTGTTGGCACTTCAAGTTCCCAGGGCCAAGATCCCAAGTCCACTTTATTTCTTCAAAATCTACTTGACATCTAGCAACCTGAGGGCCTTGGGTCATCCAGCTGAGTTTCAGACTCCTCTCCTTCTGAGCCAAAGGAGGCAGATTTCCAAGTGCTCTCTCTCCATCATCCCTCACCCCTACTCCCAAAGTGAAAGTCTAAGTCCCAAATCAGATTTTGTGGTAGGACCATTTCCTAAGAATATTGTGAAATGAAAAAGAAACCTGCTCTGTCAAAATAAAATATTTAGGGCAGTTTGTGCATGGTAATGAAAATAACTGGAAATAATCTATATGAGCAAGGATTGGAGCAAATTAATAAACTGTGAGCTAATAAAATAAAACAAAAATGAAAAGTCTTTATGGTAGCACAAGTGGGAAGGCTTTAGGATTAGGGAAGGGAATCACAGAATTTGAGGGTTGGAAGCCATCTGGTTCAACCCTCTCATATGTAAAGGGATCCCCACTATAATATACCCAACTACCTTTGCTTGAAATCCCCAGGAGGAAGGAAATCTCCATCTTTCTAGGTGAGTCATTCCCTTATGGGACAACTCTAATTCTCAAGATGATTTTTCTGTTACTCAACTGTGCAGCTTCCTCCACTGTCTACCCTTGGATCAACATGAAAGTCTAACAAATACTTGAAGAGGGCTACCACGTCTCCCAAACCTACTTCCTTCAGCTCATCCTCAGATGTCATGAACTCAATGCCTTTCGCTACCCTGAATGCCCTTCTCTGGACACTCTCCAGTTGATCAATACCTTTCTTAAACCACGATGCCCATAACTGGACACAATGCTCCAGGTGAGATCAGACAAAGGCAGAATACAGTAGGATTATCACCTTCCTATTCCTGGAAGTTATGTTCTCCCTAATGCCTAACAGTAGTTAACAGTAGTTTATTTGACTGCCATAGCAAACTGCTAACTTAGAGTGAGTTTGCAGACCACTAAAACCCTCAGATTGTTTTCAGAATGATCCTTGTCTATCCATGCCTCCTCTAGCTTAGGCTAGAGGAGCTGACTTTTTATACTCACACATAAGACTTTACATTTATCACTACTGAATTTCATCTTATTAGATCCAGCCCCATTAACGCCCCCTTCCCCCACGCTGTGTAACTTTGAATGGTCACAATCTTCTTGTGCTTCAGTTTCTTCATATGTCAATTGGGAGTGGAGATGGGTTGTACTAAATGATTTCTAAGGAAGAGGGAGGAGGAGAAAGGAAGGAGGGAAGGAAGGAAGGAAGTAGAGAAGGAGGGAAGGAGGGAGGAGGCAAGGGAGGAAAGAAGGAAAGAAGAAAGGAAGGGAGGGAGGGAGAAAAGGAGGAAGAAAGGAAAAAAGAAAGGGAGGGAGAAAGGGAGGGAGAAAAGGAGGGAAAGAGGTAGGGAGAAACTAAGGGAGGAATGAAGGAGGGAAAGAAGAGAAGAAAGGAAGGAAAAAAGAAGAAAGGAAAGAAGGAAAGGAGGAAGGGAAAAAGAACAGAAGGAAGGAAGAAAGAAGAGAAGGAAGGAAGAGAAGGAAGGACGGAAAAGGAAAGAAGAAAAGAAAATGAATAGAAAAGCCACATCTGTAAAAAAGGAGAAGCAAACACCATATTTTGAAAACCAAAAAATATAAGAGCATAGACAGATTTAGAAAAAGCAGGGGGAAATATGTTGCTATTATTTTCTAATATATATATGTGTATATATATATACATATATATCCCATTTCTTAGGTCAGAATATAAAACCACTTGACTTCTAAGGCAGCTGGGTGACACACTGGATAAAGTGCTGAGCAGCCCGGCCCAAGCTCTAATATTTTCTCCTACTCCAGAGCCCTAGAAGGGCTCTGACTCTAGGGCACCTGGATTGTGGAAGTGAGAGTCAGAGGTCCCATTGTATAAAAGGAGAGACAGACTCGGGAAACAGAATGTGTAACAGACATCCTTTACCAGAGCTCACCATCCTTTACAAAACCACTTTCCTAACAATAGTCTTCTAAGGTGAACAGTTTGAATATCATGCTCCTTTCACAGAAGAGGAAACTGAGTCTTCGGGAGATACTTAGTTACAAAGCTGGCAAGTGGGAGTGGGAGTGGATACTCAAAAGCTGGTCTTTGCGAAATCTTCCCTTTCCGCTCCCGAGAGGGGTGGAGAAGACTGGGAGTTCAGACCACAGTCCCCCACCTCTCTGTCCCTGCCCCGAGCATCCCAAGAGCCCAGAAAGATGGCAGGAGATAAAGGGCGGCTCCCCGCTGAGCCCGCCTCCTGGGCAGCGGAGCGTGGTTTCCTTAAGTTAGGATGGGCTGGGGCTGGAGGAGCAGGTGGCAGGTAGCAGAAGGAGGCAGAAGGGCGCACCATCCCACTCCCCCCGGCCCGGCCCGCCCGGCCCCCTGCTCCCAGCCGGGCTCCTCACCTGGTAATTGTCCAGCTGCTCGTCAGTGAAGATCGTCTGCTTGTTCCCCATCTCAGCGGCGGAGCCGGGGCTCGGCCCGGGCTAAGTCTTCCATCAGAAGGCGCCTGCTGGCTCTCGGGGACCCCGGCGTCCGAGTGGCTGCGGCCCGACCAGACGGACGATGTCCGCCCCCGGGTGTCCCTAATGCTGCCTCTCCGCCAGATAGCCCCCTCCGGGGTCAGGTGACGGGAGGAAAAGCGGAGATGGCCGGGAGGGCCGGGGGCCAAGGGTCAGCTCCGCGGCGGTCCCCGTGGACCTTCGCCGCTGCCTCTGCCTCTGCCTCTGCCTCTGGCAACGCCACCGGCTCCGCCTGGGCCGGGATCCAGAGGACGGGCAGAGGGGGAGCTGCCGGAGGGCGAGGAGGGCTCCCAGCCTCGGACAGCTCGGGACAGCTCCCGCTCCCGGCCTCCTCTCCAAGGTCCGCCTGCTCAGGGGGTCCGGGCCTTGGAGGCCGCCCAGTCCGGGGCAAGGAAGGGGAGTAGGGGGCGGGACTGTGGCAGCTCCGCCCCCAGGCTGCCCCTTGGCCGGACCGGGATGAAGGCTCCGCCTCCCGAGAACCTACAGAAGTAGGCAGACGCTGACCGAGAGAGGTCAGGGAACTGTCCTTCCCCGAAAACTGGATTCCATCTAGTTCCCTGACACCCCTTTTCGTACCCCATCCAGCCAACTCCCCACTTTCCATCCTCCCACTCCCCAGAACCCCCAACTGTTGTTTGCCAGAGGGGGTCTGCAAGCAAGGGCCCCGGGTCTCCACCCCGGCTATGCCCATCATTTATTTTCTGCTCACCTTATGCCCCAAACTGTGTCCCTAACCTCCCTGCCTCCAATCTGCTGGTCGGAGTAAGACACATGGAAATGGGAAGCCTGGCTGTGTCACTCACTATGACGAGGTGCCTACTGCCGCTGGAATGAACACTCTCCACCACACAGACACACACACACACACACACACACACACACACACAAACACACAAAACCACAATTTATTAAGGTCCTTCCTAAACTGGTCTCATCAATCAATCAACCAGCTGGACGACACAGAGAGAAAATAATGCAGTCAAGGAGACCTAAGGTCAGATCAAGCCACTTAACTTCACTTGTCTAAAATGGGAGCAATAATAGCCCCTACTTCCAGGTAGTAACAGCAGAGTTGTTTCAAGGAGCGCTGGACACAGCACCAGGCACAGAGTGAATGATAAATGTCTATGTGTTTCCTCCCCTCTGATAACTATTCAAGTACCTATAATGTGCTAGGTTGGGGCTACGGAATGGATTCAAAGCTGGCCTCGGGCTTGGGTTCAAGTGCTGCCTCTGACACTAAAGGTAATATGACACTTGGTCTCTTGGTGCTCTGGACAGCTCTAATGCTTGGACTACAGCTGTTGAGGTGCCTACCTGCCCTAGTAGAGGGAGTTCCCTTTACCTGTAAAATTCCAGGCCCCCATCCCAATCCCCATTCCCTTCAAACGTCCTATGCCTCAGACACCAGTGTCTGCCAACTGTTCCCCCATCTTGTTCTGCTTCCTTCCTCCCATGGACCAGCCTGGGGGCCCATCTTTATTGGGTCTGTCCTCCACTCGCTGCCTTAATCTATTGAAATCCTTTCTCTCTCCTTCATGATCCCTTCCTGACCTCCCCAGCTTGATGCTTTGGCTCTCTTCACATTTCCCTGAAAGATTTTGGCTGGATTTCTCCTGCATTTGTACTTCTATTACATTGGAAATCTCCCTAATTGTTTTCATCTTCGTCTCCCTAGAATCCAAGGTAGGGATCTAAGGGTTTGTTGAAATCGCTTGGTTGTTGGAGGCATCTCTGGCACCAACCTGGATGTCATTAAGAAAACAAAATCCAGATCCAGAGACTGGCCTGACTGCCTCCAGCCAGCCCTTGCCAGTTGCTAGAACTGTGGGGGGCAGGGAGGGCAGAGCATAGATTGACCCTGGCTTAAGAGAGGTCTTGGATGTGATACCCCAGTGGGAGATAAGAGGGCTCTCATCTTAAAGGGGAAGCTTGGTCAAGTAGACCTTAACTTCCTCCTTCCAGTGACTCCCTCTGGTGCCAAAGGCAGGAAGAGAGGAAATGATGGCAGGGGCCCTTCTGAGTCTGATCTAACTCAATTAGCCAAGGGGAAACCTGATTCCTAAGAAATAGGAAAGGAAGACTTCTCTAGAAATACTTTGATTTGATCCTCAGAATAACTTTGGGACAGAAATTATTAAAAAAATGAATTGCTAAAGCATTTTGAACATTTTTAAAAAATCTATAAATCAAGCCATCATTTCTCTCCTATGTTCTAGGTTTATATAGTTGATTATCTGCTAAACATCTCAATTGGATGTCAGATAGGAAAGCAAGTAAATAGATAGATGGAGAGGTGATAAATAGATGTGAGGGATGTAGAAGACCCTCACCCAAAATGACTACTCAGAGCTCACTCAGTAGAAGGCAGAAAAGTTGGTTATTGAAAACCTCCAGAGGATGAGCTGTCCCATCGCGAGATAAGAAAGAGAAAGCTCTCGGTGGGAGGGCTAAAGAAGTAGTAAAGATACATGGCTTTTATACAAGGAATTACATCACAAGTAAGAGAGCATTGAGAAGGGGAGGGGGAGGCATCTAATTGGTTGTTGCTATTTGGGGAGATTGGAATGAAAGGTTTCTGTTTCCCGGAAATCTCCTGATTTCTAGGAAACAGAAAGTCAGGCCTTCAGACTTAATCAAGCAGACAGTGGTCCAGCTAATAGACTAAATATCGATAAATGTCAAATACCAATAAATGTCTTCAGCTCAGGTTAAGTAAATACGTTTCTAGCTGGCCAAGGCTCAAATAGACATGAGCCTGCACATATTATACAGGTCATAGGGGAAACACAGAAATAATAAAATACAGAAAAAGAATTCATACATTCCTGTAAGTTCTTCACCTTATCTCTATTCCCCACATAGAGTACTCATTATTTATTTATTTAATATTTTGTTTTCCTCCAGTTACATGTAAAACAATTTTTAATATTCTTTTAAAAAATGTTGAGTTCCAAATTTTCTCCCTCCATCCCCATTTTCTTCATTGGGAAGGCAAGTAACTTCATATAGGTTATCATGTCCAATCATGTAAAACATATTTCCATGTTAATATGTGAAAGAAAACACAGAAAAAAAAACAAGGAAAAAAATGTAAAAGTATGCTTTGATCTGCATTCAAACATTACCAGTTTTTCCTCTGGAGATGGCCAACATTTTTCATCATAAGTCTTTCAGAATGTCTTGGATCATTGTATTGCTGGAAATACTTGGGAATTGCTTGGGAAGCCAAGTTATTTTCAGCTGGTCATTGTACAATATTGCTGTTCCTGCTTTGGTTCTGTTCACTTTAATTCACATCAGTTCATGTAAGTCTTCTCAGGTTTTTCTGAAAGCATCCTGCTCAGCATTTCTTGTTTGCTCATCATTTCTTTTAATAAAACTCTATCAGTCATATACTATACCTTGGACAGCCATTCCGCAATTGATGGGTATCCTCTCAATTTCTACCACTAAAAGAGCTGCTATAAATGTTTTAATACATATAGGTCCTTTTTTTCATTTTAAAAATATTTTTTGAATACAGTCCTAATAATGTTATGGCTAGGTCAAAGAGTATGCATGGTTTTATAGCCCTTTGGACATAATTCCAAATTGCTTTATAAAATAGTTGCATCAGTTCACAACTTTACCAACAGAAAATACTTCTTTTTTATTCCTAATCAGTTTATTTCCAGTTTTCAACATTTTTATTTGAAGGTTTATGTTCCAAATTCTATATTTCCTTCCTCTCCCCAGCTCCACGCTCCCACCCCGAGAGATGGTAAGCAATAAAATATAGATTATGTGTACAGTTATATAAAACATTCCCATATTAATCATTTTTTGCAAGAAGACTCAGATTAAAAAAATTAAAAGAAAATGAAAAACAGCATGCTTCAGTCTATATTCAATCAACATCAAGATAATCAATACTGTTTTTACTTGCTTAGTATGTGCCAGACACTGAAATAAGGGCTCAGGATACATACACTAACAAGACATTTCCTGTCCACAAATTATATTCTAATGGGACAATATGAGGCATGAAGGGAGATGGGTACATGGTAGAGATACTATAGGAAGTATCAGAGAGATTCAAGTCCTGGCAAGATAAAGATAAAAAGTCCCTCATAAGGGCTTCAAATTCAATATATCCAAAACAAAACTTAATTTCTTTTCTTCAAAGAACATCCCTACACTTATGTGTGTTGAGGGAACTACCATTCTTCAAGTCAGAGTCATCCTCCTCCCTTCGCTCTCATTCACAGCCTCATAGCTGTGAATTAATTAGCTACTATAATTAGCTACCAGGGCTTCCCAATGCTGCCTTGGAACCCTCCCTCAAATCTCACATTCTTCACTTTCACATCACAGATACCCTTATCCTTTTGTGTTATACTATTGGAATAACATTCTGCTTGGTATTTTTGTAGTCAGTCTCTCCTTTCTTCAATCTATCCTTTCTTTATACAACTTTTTGTTGTTCAGTTGTTTCAGCCATGTTCAATTCTTCATTACCCTATTTGTAATTTTCTTGGCATAAATGCTGGAGAGATTTTCCATTTCCTTCTCCAATTCATTTTACAGATGAGGAAATTGAGACAAATAGAGTTAAGTGACTTGCCCAGGGTCACACAGTTAAGATCACAAAATAATTCCTAGTTATAACTAATAACCCAGTGCTCTTCTAGTAATGGAACTTACTTGAGTAAGAATTCTCTCTGCCACATAGCTGAGAACTAGCCATTCAGTTTCTGCTTGAAGACCTTCAGCAAAGGCAAACATTATATTTCATTACACTTTTGGTCAGTTCTGCTTATTAGAAAGCTTTCTCTTCTATCAGAGGTCCTCAGTCTATTTCAGTTCCTGAATCTCTTAGCTTTCAGTGAGCCTCCCCCATCTCCTATATTCAATATAACAGAAATTAAATCCTAGAGTTTACCATTCATATATAAATAAAAAACCTAGATGAACAGATTTCAATAGGATGATATTGTTATTTATTAAATATTTCCTATGTCCCTTTATAAAATTTTCACACCCATTGGAGGTTCTCATACCCAGGATGGGATTCACTGTTTTTATTAAGAATTCCCCAGAGAATGTAAGCTTCATCATGGTAAGACACGCAAGAGACTTTCTCATCATTTTATCCTAGCAAAATGCCTGGCACGTAGCATTAATGCAGTATGAATATTTTGCTTTTCCACAAAACCAAACTCATCCTTTCTTTGACTTCTATCTATTGCTTCTTATTTTGATTTCTCTTCCACATGAAAATCCTTCAAAAGTTTGGAGGTGGCCATCAAGTCCTATCTTCCCCAGCTCTCCTATTGGTGAGGGCTAAATATTTCAGAGTCCCAAAAAGTACGATCCCAAAGTCCTTCTCAATTGTCTTCAGCTTGCTAATGCTCTTCCTAGATTGTACCCAAGTACCCAAGACTGAACACCATACTCTTGGAAGCTCTCCATATCGCTTTTGACTATTCTTGCCCTGTCTGGTTCTACCAGGATAGTATATCTAACATTATTCAAGGAAGAAGATATTTTACTTACAGCTGACTAATCTGAACCCATAGGGAGGAAGAAATAATGCCATAAAGGAATATATTTTGCCAGATTAGTCTCTATGATAGAAAGACTACTGGGCTTTGCCATTCCTCAGTTGATAAATGGTCAAAGGATGTGAACAGACAATTTTTAAATAAAGAAACAAAACCAATTCTAGTCATATGAAAAAAATGCTCTAAATTACTATTTGTTAGAGAAACACACATTATGACAGCTTTGAGGTACCATGTCACACCTCTAAAATTGGCTAAGATGACAGGAAAAGATAATGATAAATGTTGGAGGGGATGTTGAAAAACTGGAGCACTAATATATTGTTGGTGGACTTGTGAACTGATCCAACCATTCTGGAGAGCAATTTGGAACTATGCTCAAAAGGCCATGAAACTGTGCATACCCTTTGATCCACCAGGGTCTGTATCCCAAAGAGATTATAAAAAAGAGAAAAGAACTCACATGTGCAAAAATGTTTGTAGCAGCCCTTTTTTAGTGGCGAGGAACTGAAACTGAGTGAATGCCCACAGTTGGGGAATGGCTGAATAGGTTGTGGTGTATTGAAATAATGGGATGTTATTGTTCTATAAGAAATGATGAACAAGCTGATTTTAGAAAATCCTGGAGAGACTTACATGAACTAATGCTGAGTGAAATGAGTAGAACCAAGAGAACATTGTACACAGCAACAAGATGATGTGATGATCAAACCGTGATGAACGTGGCTTTTTTCAACAATGAGGTGATTCAGGCCAGTTCCAATAGAATTGTGATGGAGAGACCCATCAGCATCCAGAGAGAGAATGTTGTTGTTGTTTGTTTTTTTCCTTGCTTGCTTTTTTCTTTCATTTTTCCCCTTTTGATCTAATTTTTCTTGTGCAGCATGATAGATGTGGAAATATATTTAGAAGAAATGTTTTACTTATATTGGATTACTTGCTGTCTAAGGCAGGGGAAAGAAAGGAAGGAGGGTGGAAAAGAGGGAGAAAAAATTTGGAATACAAGATTTTGCAAGGGTGAATGTTGAAAACTCTTTTTGCTTGTATTTTGAAAAATAAAAAGGTATTAATATTAAAAATGGTACTGGGCTTTGAATCAAGATAGACCTTGGTCAGAATCTTCTCTGACACTCTATTTAATGACTTTAAAAAAATCACTTGTGACTCACTTTCCACATCTGTGGAATGGGAATAATATATGCAATACTTAATTCACAAGGTGATTATGAGGAAAGTGCCTGGTAAACCATAAAGTTCTATAAAAATATGAATGATGATTATTATTAGCAGAGTTAAATGGGAATGTCCCTTAAGAATATCCAATTGACAGCATTCCCAATTCTGAATATACCCACATGTCAACCCCTAACCTCTGATCTGACAGATTGGATTCCTATCATGTAGATCTAGAAAAGTAATACTCTCTGTGGCTAATGTTGTCTCCAGCCCAGATTTCTGAGCTCTGGAAAATGTCCTAGTTAACTCCTTTTCAGCATGCTAACAGTGCTAGCGGAGGTCCTAAAGGCACTGAAATATAGAAGTATTCATTGCTGATGGAGCTGGCACTGTGTCCCGGGCCTGGGCTGTCCTAGTGATGTCTTAGCTTTCCTAACCATCATACATAACCAGTCCTAGACCTGCTTCACATCCCCTTGTAAAATCCTGAATTTGTCAGGAAACCAGAACCTACACAATGAGAGTATCTTGCCATCTGTGTTGTGTATGTTGAAATAATCAAATTGATTCTGTCTTTTTAATTGATACTATTTTAAATTAATTGATTTTGTTCTGTAACTGCCCAAGTCATAATTTTTTGTCCCTGAACTTAGTTTGGAAATTCAGCTGGCCTGCAAGGTGATAAGTTTAGAAATCTAGTTCTCTTGTTAATAACTGTTCTATTCTTGCCTCAAGGAGATCTGTTATCCTTGAGAGGTACAGATGGACACCAAGTAGTCTGGTCTAGAGTCTTTACGCCATCAATGTCTGGTTGGCTATCCAAAGAAATCTGGTGCAGTATTGAAACCACTTAAAGATAATCTCAAACAATGAATTTTTCTTAGTCACAGGAAGGAAGGAAGGGGTATTGCTAGCCCTTCATTCCCAATTTCCAACCAATCATATTGTTACCCATGCCTCAGCTCTACAACCAATTCTAGTGGTTTTACCACCCATAATGTTGAACTCTTTTAACCAAACATAACTTGTTTTTTGAAATTTTATGAAATCTTGTTCTTTGTTCTATACTCCCCAAAACTATCAAAGGCAGCTGTCCCCCTCATTTGGGGTCTTATTATTGCTGGGGAAGCTGAGAACTCATTTACTGGTAAATTTGTGTTTTCTAATTAATTGCTCATGCTCAGAACTTTGTGCTTTAGTCCACCTTAGTTTTAACTGGTACAGTGTACCCACCATCAGTCCATCTGCACCTCTTGCACTCTCCTCCTCTGAGAACAATAATCAAATAAAAATCAGAGCCATAGTTTCTACTGGAAACCTATCATATGTTCCTATCTAGATCTAGTCCCCATTCCTGTCACTATCTAGACCAAAATTCCTTTCATTGCCTACTGAATGTATACATATAGATGGATGGAGGGAGGGAGGAAGGGATGGATGGTTGCAAAGATGAATGGATGGATGGATGAAGGAATGGAGGGATGGAGAGATATTCTCCCCTCCCCCCTTTAGAATGTAAGCTCCTAGAGGGCAGGGGCTGTCTCCCATATTTGTACAAAGAACAACTAGCATGGTGATTAGCATGTAGTGGTCACTAAATTCATTCAACCAAGTAATAAAGATCAGAAAGTCATCAGTGCCTTTATCCTGGGTCTTCTCATTCTCCTTCACACCAATGGAATTTGTTTCCATCCCCTCTAAATGCTCAAGTTTATAACTGCCATATGGGCAAAGTTCCTTTGCCACTGGAAAGGAGATTTAGAAACTAATGAATAGGTAACTTTTCCCGGCTATTCTGAGTCATTTGCTGAAATCCCTGTCTTGATAACCTCCATGTGCCTGGGAAGGGTACTGGTTTTCTCCATGGCTGTCTTCTTCACTTCAGCCTTTTTCTCCTCTCCTCATAGAAGTTCCTTCCTGAGAAACTTTTGTCCTTTTTCCTTTTTCATATTCTATGGACTGCATCTTTGTTTGACCCCCATCCTCCATTACCTGACCCTATACAAATTGATAGGACACAAAATGCAAAGATTATTTTATAGTTTATGTGCTACAAATATTCACGAAGAAATCTTTTTTTTTTATAGCTTTTTATTTACAAGATATATGCATGGCTAATTTTTCAGCACTGACCCTTGCAAAACCTTCTGTTCCAACTTTTCTCCTTCTTCCTCCCACCTCTTCCCCCAGATGGCAGGTTGACCAATACATGTTAAATCTGTTGAAGTATATGTTAAATACAATATATGTATACATGTCCATACAGTTATTTTGCTGCACAAGAAAAATCAGACTTAGAAATAAAGTAAAAATAACCTGAAAAGGAAATCAAAAATGCAGGTGGACAAAAACAGAGGGAGTGGAAATACTATGTAGTGGTTCACACTCATTTCCCAGAGTTCTTTCACTGGGTGTGGTTGGTTTGGTTCATTACTGCTCCATTGGAACTGATTTGGTTCATCTCATTGCTGAAGATGGCCAGGTCCCTCAGAATTGATCATCATACAGTATTGTTGCTAAAGTATATGATGATTTCCTGGTCCTGTTCATTTCACTCAGCATCAGTTCATGTAAGCCTCTCCAGGCCTTTCTGAAATCCTCCTGCTGGTCATTTCTTACAGAACAATAATATTCCATAATATTCATATACCACCATTTATTCAGCCATTCTCTCATTAATGGGCATCCACTCAGTTTCCAGTTTCTGGCCACTACCAAGAGGGCTGCCACAAACATTTTTGCACATACAGGTCCCTTTCCTTTCTTTAGTATCTCCTTGGGATATAAGCCCAGTAGTAGCACTGCTGGATCAAAGGAAATGCACAGTTTGATAGCTTTTTGAGCATAGTTCCAAATTGCTCTCCAGAATGGTTGGATGTATTCACAACTCCACCAACAATGTATCAGTGTCCCAATTTTCCCATATCCCCATCAACATTTCTCATTATCTTTCCCTGTCATCCTAGTCAATCTGACAGGTGTGTAGTGGTATCTCAGAGTTGTCTTAATTTGCATTTCTCTGATTAATAATGACTTGGAGCATCTTTTCATATGGCTAGAAATAGTCTCAATTTCTTAATCTGAGAATTGTCATATCCTTTGACCATTTATCAATTGGAGAATGGCTTGATTACTTATTAAATAGAGTCAATATATTTTGGAAATGAAGACTTTATCAGAACCTTTAACTGTAAAAATGTTTTCCCAGTTTATTGTTTCTCTTCTAAACTTGTCTGCATTAGTTTTGTTTGTACAAAAGCTTTTAACTTGAATAACCACCTTCTGATACCATTCCCTTAAGTCTCATGGGTTTTCTCCCAGATTCCTTTACTCAATTCAAAAGGTGGCTGGGTGGTGCAGGGGATAGGGCTGGACCTGAAGTTATAAAGATCTAAATTCAAATCCAATCTCAGTCACTTACTAGCTCTGCAATCATTGGTGTGTCACTTAACCCTGTTTACCTCAATTTCCTCACCTGTAAAATGAATTGAAGAAGGAAATGGCAATGTCCCAGTATCTCTGCCAAGAAAATCCAAAATGAGGTCACAAAGAGTCAGATATGACTGAAAATAAATGAACAACAATAGCATTTAACTTCCTGGGTTGAGAGAGAAAATGGGATAAAATGTGTAAGGTATATATTTTTTTCTTATGATCTGTTTCTTTTTTCATTACATGACTAATATGGAAATAGGTTTTACAAGATTGTATATATATAACCTGTGCCAAATTACTTACCAACTTAGGGAGAGAGAGAAAATTTGAAGCTCAATTTTTTTAAAAGAACATTAAAATTTGTCTTTACATGTAATTGGGGAAAATAAAATATTATTTTTTTTTAATTTTAAGAGCTTAAAAATATGTAACATATTGCAAATTTAAAATGTCATATAGGTGTAAGCTGCTACTATTATTTTATATATTTTATTTTAATTATTTTATATCATTATATAATTATATATTAATTATAATTATTTTAGATTATTTTATATAAAACAGGGGGTTTTAAGCGAAGGTCCTCAGAGTCTCAGATTTTAGGGATCCTGTGAATTGAATGGGCAAAATATTTAATTAATTAATATTTTATTTCAATATAATTGGTTTCCTTTGCAGTTCTGTGTGGTTTGTTTTATACAATTAGAGACAGTTCTGAGAAGAGAGCCCTAGTCTTCACCAGAATGCCAAAGAAGCCCATGACATAAGAAAGGTGAGGAATCCCTGGTACGGAGCTTTAAACAATGGAAAGCGTTCACTGACTCCAAGAGCCCAAAAGCTGCAACACATAAATGATGCTTGACCTGCTTAGAGCAGCAGAGTGGGAAACAGATTTGGAAGCAAAGGCCCCTGGGTTTGGATCTCGACTCTGCTATTTCTGACCTTTCTGACTTTGATCAAATGCCTTCCCCTTTTTCAGCTATGTCTATCCATAGTCTAAAATGAAAGGGTTAGAGAATAAGCATTAGAGAAGAGCGCCTACAGTGTACAGGTTCCGTGACAAGTCCATTATAAACATTATCTCATTTGATTCTTGACACAACCTGTGAAATAGGAGATGAATTATTTCCATTTTGCAGTTGAGGAAATTGAGGCTGAGAGAGATTAAATGACTTGTCTAGAGTCACACAAACAGTAAAAGCCTAAGGTTAGATTTGAACTTGTCTTCCTGACTCTGGGCCCAGTGCTCTCTCCATTGGGGCATCTTGGTGTCCCCACCAAGGGGGAAGATGACTTCCAAGATTCTCTCATTCTCCGGTTTTCAATTTATGGGATACAGATGGAGAGTTGGAAAGGCCTTCAGAGGAGATTGATTTTGACCCCTTTCTTTTACAGAGGAGGAAATTGAGGCTCTTAAAGTGCCTGAGTCAATCAGCTGGTTAGTATCAGAGTCAGAATTCAATTGTGGACCCCAATTTGTCTAGGAGAGCTGAGCGAGATGGATGTCACCTTCTAAACCATATATGGATTTCCATTTTGAATTCTAGTTTGCAGTAGTGTTAACATAAAGGAGAGAGTCCCAGACTAAGAGTCAGGAAACCTGTGTTAGGACCTTGTCTGTTACTAACTATGGCGCCTCAGGAGAATCACGCTGTCTCTTTGGCCCTCAGTTTTACCATCTATAAAATGGGTATAATCATCGTCACACTATCCACTTCATCAGACTGTGGTGAGGGTGAAATGATGTAACATTCCAATTCAAGCACCCCTTTCTCCATTAAAGATAAAGGGTTTTTCTCATAACAACTCTGAGAAGTAGAACCCTTAGGTATCATTATGACAGTTTTAGAGATAAGGAAACCAATGCTAAGAAAACTCACAATTGTGAGGCAGAATTGAAACCCAGGTCTCCTGACTGAGTACTGTGCTTCCCACTGCACCCCACCACACTGTTTTTGAAGCCAAGAGAAAATTACTTTCCCCACCATCCTCCACTTAATCTCTTATTTAATGTGTTGTGGTCATCAGCAAAGGCTATAAACTCCACCAAGCAGGAAACCCGGTTCCCTACACTTTGTATCTCTCTGGAACATAATACTGAACACACAAGAGATACTTCATAAATATCCTTTGAGAAGGAAGAGGCGGGAAAGAAGGGCGGAAACCAGGGCAGCTTCAAAAGCCACCAGCTGGAATCTCCTTTTCACAACATGAATAATGTGGAAATATGTTTAATATGGTTCTCCATGCATCACCTATATCAGATCGCTTGCCATCTTGGAGAGAGGAGAAAGGAGAGATGAAAGTCCCAGACCAAGTCCCAGTTCATCATTGCTTGGGCCCTGATTGGCCCAGACTGGATGTCAATAGCCCTTATTTCTGTTTTGACCAAAAACCCTGAAAATCCTCCCCTCCTAGACTGATTTTTTTTGGACTAGGTAAAAGAGCCTATTCTCTGTTTCAAATAATACCTAGCCTTAATCATGAATGGGTGTTGTTTCAGTCTGTCCATGCAGTATGTTGTAAGGGAAAGAAGTATTCTATCAACAAATCAACTACCAATTTATTAAGGGCCTACTATGAGTCAGGCTAAGTTCAGGAGATATAGAGAAAGGCAAAAACCCAACAGTACTTGATGTAAAGGAGCTCACAGTCTAATGGGAAAGAGCTCCAGGCCTCTAGAGACACAGCACTGTAATCTGGATCTTTGCTCAGTACCTTTTGAGCCCTTGTATGATTTGTGTAAGTCCTTTTAAGCCCCTTGAGTTTCAGCAACAACATTTATAAAATGAAAGGCTTGAAATGAAGGATGTCTAAGATCCCGGCCAATTCTCAATCCCACTAGGATAAAAGTTAAATTTTCAAAAATCCATTTAGGAGCCAACAATATGTGTATCACTGTTTCAGCTGACAATGATTAATCATTCTCTTCATTTTCTAGGGTTTTTGGAATTTTTAAAATGAGCTAGTCAAGGAAAGAGGAAACTCTCCAGTGTGTTGAGTGGACTTCCTATGGAAGATTTTTTCAGCTGAACTGCTTGACGTTTCTCCCATCTCCTTGCCCCACACTGGAATTTACTTCCCTCTCCTTTCCACCTCTCAGGATATCCAGTATTCCTAGGCTCAAAACATTATCTTCTACAGGAAGTCTTTCTGGATCTATCCCTTGTTGCTGGTGCCTTCCTTCAAAATCATCAGATAGCCTTTTGTATCTGCCATCATATTTACACATTGTTTTTCCTGCCTAATACTGTCAGTTCCTCCAGGGCAGAAATTTTATGGTTTTGTTTTTGTATTCTCAGCATGCAGCACAATGCCTGGCATGCATAGGTGCTTAATAAATGCTTATTGAAGACTAATTAAATGCAAGAGAAGACAGGTGGGAAAAGGACCTAGTAGGATTTCTCTATGCACTGATCAAAAAAGACTTTGAATTGAGAGCTAACTTGCTTAAGTTGGCTGAGTGTCATTGTCTATATTTGTTCAAAGTCAAGTCCAAGTGATATTGCAGTTTACCTGTGACTGAGTGATTACACAGCAGAATGATGATCCTGTGGGGTGGAAGGTCAGTTCAATTCACCCTGCCCATATTTGTTGAGCTACAGGTGGCTGGGGTTAGGCTTGGCACAGACTGGCTTGAAGTGAGTGGAAAGACAAGAAGTCTCTTTTCTCATAACTAGGATTGGGCAATAAAGATTTTGGTCCACGTTACCAAATTTAAAGAAATTCATGGTCTGTTGGCTCAGTGCAAACAACAGAATTCAGCACATGCTGGAGTTAGCAAAATAATTAGTTAAATCAGAAAACTACAGGAGGCTAGGCTGGAATGAGTTCCACTTTTGGTGCAATGGAAAATTCACTAACTTGGAATCAATTCAAATCTCCCAGTTACTAGTCACTTGGACCTCACACTCCTATTCTGATGGAGACCAGATCAAGTGACATAAGATCTCTTCTAGTTCATAAAATTTTCCCTTCCTATTCTTCTTATGCCTGTCACATGACAATCCCCAAAACATTGGCCTTCTACTTGTCTTCCCCCAAAGGGTAATATCTTGCCCCATCTTTGTACCAAGGGAAAACACAACAAATCAAATATTCACTTAGAAGTTTACTAAGGAAGATCCATCAAAAGTCTGGGCTTCTTCCACTTATTTTCTTGACCATGAGTATCAAGGGGATATCAACTGCCAAATCTAATACCATTAGAATGTTGGCTCCTTCATTCCCTTCTGAGCTTCTTGAGGGGGAATAAAAAACCCTAAACCTTGTTTTAGCCTTTTTCTTAGTCTACAGAGCTTAGCACAGTATCTGATACATAGCAGGTGTTTCAGAAATATTTATTGTGTGACTCTCTGTGACCCCATTTAGGGTTTTCTTGGCAATGATGCTGTAGTGGTTTCCTTTTCTCCTCCAACACATTTTACAGATGAGGAAACTAAGGCAAACAGGGTGAAGTGACTTGGCCAGAGTCCCACAGCTAGTGTCTGGGATCAGATTTGAATTCCATGTTCCTGATTTCAGATTCAGTGTTCTAACCACTAAACCACCCAGCTATCTCCAAAATATTTGTTGATTAACTGACTGACTATTTCTCAATCCTCCTGCTTGTGGGCTTTCTTTGCACGGAGTCAACATAGGCTGTAAGCTTTTCTTCCTGAGTAGTCTCTCTTCTCTGGTTTTTTGACACGGCTCCCTGTTGGTTCTCCTGTTTGTCTAATTCACCTCTCTCTTCATCCACTAACCATAAGTGTCTCCCAAGGTTCTGTTCTGAACCCTTTTCCCTTTTTACTCTATTATATAATCTCACTCAATGATTTCATCTTCTCCCATGGGTTCAATTATTATCTCTATGGAGAGGATTCCCAGGTATATGTATGCAGCCCTAGAGTATTTCCTGAGCTCCAGGTCCCAAGTTAACAACTGACTATGGAACATTTTATTTTATTTTATTTTTTGTATATATATTCCCTTTTTTAAAATTTAATAGCCTTTTATTTACAGGTTATATGCATGGGTAACTTTACAGCATTAACAATTGCCAAACCTCTTGTTCCAATTTTTCACCTCTTACCCCCCCACCCCCTCCCCTAGATGGCAGGATGACCAGTAGATGTTAAATACATTAAAATATAAATTAGATACACAATAAGTATATATGATATGGAACATTTTAAACGGAATTTTTATTTATTTTTATTTCACAAAATCCATGACAAGATAGTTTTGAACATTCACTTTTGTAAAAGTTTGTGTTGCAGCCTTTTCTCTCTTTCCTCCCTCCTCCCCTACATAGCAAGTAATCCTATATAAATTAAATGTGCATTCTTCTGAACATATTTCCATATTTGTCATGACGCAGGAGAAAAATCAGATCAAAAGATAAAAAACCCCACAAACAACAATAAAAATAAGGCAAAAATGCTATGCTTTGATCCATATTCTGTCTCCATAGCTCTCTCTCTGGATGCTGATGGCTCTTTCTAAACTAGATTTTTTACCAGCATTTCAAATGCAACCAAATAAAGCTATCTTTCCCCACAAACCTACCCTATATGCTGTTGAAGGCATGACCATTCTCCCAATCAACCAGATTGGCAAGGTCCTTGTCATCCATGGTACCTCATTCTTCATAATCTGGCTCAGGTTATCATAACTTTCCCAGCCTTCCTGGGCATCACTCCCCCTCCCTTACACAATTCAGCTACACTGGTTTTCTCTTTGTTCATGCTGTTCCCTTCTCATCCCCAAGCCTTTATTCTGGCCACCCACATGCCTGAGAGAACTCTATTCTTGAGTCTACCTCATGGAGTCCCTCTCTTCAAGGCTCAGCTCAAACATCACCTCCTCCACCAAACCTTACCTGATCCCTTCTACTCCCCGCAAACTGCTGGAGTCTTCCCTCCTAACTACCTGGATCGAACTACTTTGCATTGCCTTGTATTTGTTCTGGATGCTTCTTTTATAGATATATAGTCCGTATCATATATAAATACAAATACATTTCATATACACATATATGTACACATATTGTCTCCCTGATAGAACATAAGTTCTTTGAGGACAGGATGTGTTTCTCATCTTTGTCTCCCAGAGTCTGGCACAGTAGCCGGTACAGAGTAATGTGTCAATTATTGATTGATTGATCTGTTCCTATACATGTTGTCTCCATCATTAAAATGTAAGCTTTTTGAGAACAGGAACAGACTCCTTTTTTTTGCTCTTCCATTGAGCATTGTGTTCTGCACATAGTAAATGTTTGCTGGTTTATAGAAAGGTTTGCCCATTGACTATTATCCCTTCCTTGACTCCTCATCCTAATAGATGGATGACCCCAGTCCTTGACCTTGCTCTGTCCCCATCTTTTCTTTGGGACTTTGGGGAGAAGAGAAATAAGTAGGCAATAGATAGATAGATAGAACAAATGGATAGATGGACAGATAGATAAATGGATGGCTAGACATAGATAGATGGACAGATAGATGAATACAAGGATAAATATCTGAATAGAAAGATAGATGGACAGATAGATAGATGGATAGACAGGTAGATAAGTAGGTATAACATTCAGTTAACATTTAACCATGGTCTCAGGTAATGTGATAAGTGCTCAGGATACAAATACAAGCAAGACAGTCTTTGCCTTCAGGAAGCTTACATTCTATCTAGAACATGTCCATAAGCCAAGGATGGCCCAAAAGTCTCAATGTGGTTATAAATCATTAAAAACTATACTAAAATTTTGGGGACCACATAAGTCTATATTGAGTGAAGGAGATATGTTGGGTGACTTGAGAAATGTTAACAGCAATCATTCCTATAGTGCTTTAAGACTTGCCAGGGACCATACATCTATTCTCTCTTTTAAGCCTCACAGTGATCCTGTGATGGGGGTCCTGTGGGCTTTATTATCATGCCCATTTTACAGATGAAGATAACGCATCTCATTCAGGCAAAGTTACTTTTCCAAGAATATTTGAAGAAGTCCAGCACTCCCACCACTGCATCTTGCAATGAAGCCATACCATGGAGCAGAGCCTCGAAAGTCACCCCAGTCTGCATCTCCTAGATTTTCCCCCTTGACTTAAAGGTCTGAATAGGCCTCTTTGGCTGTCTTGAGTAATAATTCTTAACTTAAAATATATTGCCGCTTTCGGAGAATCCCAGCTGCTTCTGTGCTGTGAGCTCCCTAGTGTTCAGCCAGCCCTGCACAGCTGCTTAAGGTCACATAGGAACCCTAATCCTTGGACTTCTACCCTGGTTATTATGTAATGCTGCCTTCTCTCTCCCCTCAAATAACTGGGCATTTCACAGTAATGATCCGTCAAAGTGTTCCACATCTCACTTGCGCCCTACCAGGTACCACGATTCCCATTTCACAAAAGAATAAATCGAAGCTCGGAAAGGTTAAATATTTGCTAAGTTCATGAGTGTCAGAAGCAGGGCACTGACCCCGAAGGCAGTAATGGTGCTCAACCTGGAGCCCAGCCAAGAGAAAGTAAGCTTCCTGAGGGGCTCAGTCCCTGGGGCCCTGGGCTCTGGACAGACGCCGGATAGGTGCTTAAAACTAGGATTTTAAATCCCGGTTGAATGGACAGTGAGAGCCGCGCAGCCTTTTTTACCGCAGGGGAAGAGCGACAAGGCTGAGAGCCGGCAGCACTGGTTTGTGGCGGAGCTGCTAGGTCCCAGCGCGCTGGCTCTGGAGTCCCGAACAGAGCGCAAAGCTGGTCTCAGACAAGGACTGGCCGCGGCGCTTCAGCTGCTCGCCCCAGTGTCCTCACACGTAAAACAAGCCGGAGAAGGGAAAGGCCAGCCACGGCAGAATCTTTGCCACGAGAACCTCGAAGGGCGTCCCACAGACGCCCCCTCTTGCTTCCTGGGACCCTGAAATGCTGGCCCGGGGAGCCCCCCGGTCTCTTCGATGGCCAAGCTCTAAGCCCCTGCTCCACCCGCCACCCAAACGGCTGTTCCCGTCCCTCCGTCAGCTGGACCAGAACCGGTCTCAATCTGCCCAGGGAGGCCGGGGAGGCAAGGCACAGACACGGGCTGACCGGCCTCGGCGGCAGGAACTGCTGTTGGCAAGGGGAGCCCGCTCAGCGCTGCCAGAAAAGGGCTGGCGCCCGACCGATCGTTCCCAAATCTGGCACGCCCGCAGGGGCAGCTCTTTGGGACCCGCCACTGGCTCCGGTCTGGGGGGTCGCGGACACGGGGGGGGGGGCACAGAGAGAGTCCTGTGGGAGGAACGGGGGCTCCGGTGGGGACAAGGCGCGGGGATCGTGACCACGTGGCGGACGCTACTCCCCCGGGACACCTTGCCGGGGGTTACTGACGGGGCTCGGGCTGAGCCTTCGCTCTGGGAAGCGGAAGGTGCCCGGAGAAGCGGAGGAAGTCTGCACCGCTTGGGACCTCGGGGACCTCAGCCTGGTCAGCCGGGGGCGGCTGCTGGGCGCGCTTCTTGGAGCCACCGGTGAGCCTGGGGGGCCTCCGCAGGTGCTGCTCGCGGCGTGGGATGGGGAGGCCGGAGGGAGCCACGGGGCCCGGAAGTCCCGGTCAGGGACGCTTAGGGACGCTCCAAGGCACCAGGGGGATTTTCCGGAGCACCCGGGCTAAGCGCGCGCCGGCCTAGCCCGGCCTGCCCCCGCCCCGCCCCGCCCCGCCCCTTCCTCTCTCCATCCTCCCAGCCTCCTTGTCTTTCTCCTCCCTCTTCCTTGGAGGCTCGCAGCGGCAAGAGACCTGCGCGCTCCAACGATCTTACGTCACCTCGCGCGGAGAGCCGGGATTGGCCGGGGAAACAAGCCGGCGGTGGGGGAGGGGCAGTCGGTGGGGCAGAGCCGGAGCCGACTGGGAGGAGCCCGCGGCGAGATGAGGGGAGGGGAAGCGAGGAGAAGGGAAGGGAAGACCTCGGGCCCTTGGTCCGCCCTCCTCCGGGGGCGGGGTTTCCGGCGCCGGGCCCGGGAGGCGGGGCCTGCGAACGATGCCGGGCCTGGGCCCCGGTCCCGAGCGAGTCTGCGCATAGCCGCCGCCGCCGGGCCCGGACGAGCGGACGCGATGGCCGGTCCCGCGTGGATCCCGAAGGTGAGCTCGGGGGGCCGGGCCCCGGGGCACGTGCGGCCCCTCCAGCGGGCCCCCAGCCCCGGCTCGGCGCAGCGGGGGCGCGGGTCACGGGGCTCCGGGGGTGGGGAGGCCGGGCTTGGCCCCGACCCCGACTCCGACCCCGGCCTCGGCCCCACCACGGCCGTACTCCCCGCTCCCTGCGCCTCCAGTTAGGCCGCGCCGGGTCTTTCCGTGGGCTCCGGGTGCCGCCCTCCCCGCCGCGCGGCCCCCGGACCCGGCCCGGCCCGGCCCAGGGGCGGCGTCAAGGTCACAGCCGCGCCCGGAGCCCTCGAGGCGCGGGGAGGGGGGGCGGCCGCGTGGGCCCCGCGGGAGGGGGCGAGGACGGCGCGGCGTGATCCCCGGGGCCCGGGCGCGTCGGGGGCGGGCTCGGGGGGGGGGCGCGAGCGCCGGGGGCCTGGGGCGGACCGCCCGCAGCCCTCGGCCTCGCGTCCCCGGCCCTCACGCGTGTCCGGCAAAGGCGGCCCCGGGCCGCGGACAACCCCGCCGCTTTGGGAGGGGCTCTGGGCGGGCCAGCCGCCGAGCCGGGATGCCTACCTCGGCCTCCCCTCTCCAGTGAACCCCTTGCCACCGAGCCCGCCCGGCAGCCCACGGAGGCTCAAGGTCACGCGGGCGAGGCCCGCAGAGCTTCCGCGGCTCCCTGCCTCCCCTCGCCGGGCCGTCCGTCCCGGCGGGGCCCCCCGGGCCCGAGGCCGAAAGGTAGAGCTGGGGCTGTGCAGGAGGGCGCCTGCCCCGCGGGGACGGGCCGCCCCAGGATAGAGCGCAGCAGTAGGAGCCCGTTCCAGAGGCAGGAACGTGCAAAGGAGAAAAAGCATCCCGACCGTTAGGTCAGACCCCGAGCTTGCCAGGCTCGGGTTTTAGGCCGGCACCCATGGAGTCTGAGAGCGGGGGACTCATTGTACTTAGTCCTGACTGTGGGGAACCCTCTGAAATACATGGATGAGCTAGCTCCGAGGGCAGCTGGAATGGTGAAGGACCTGGAAGTCATGTCACCTAAACGCGGGAGGAAGATCCGGGAGGGGCGCATGATGCCGGTCTTCAAGCACTGAGGTCTCCTGTGAGGCACCAGAAAGCAGTGGGATATGAGAGAAACCGTTTTAGATTTGGTAGAAGGAATACTAATAGAGTGCATCCAGAATTGAGTGGGTTGGCTTAGGAAATAGTGCTACTTGGAGCTCTTCAAGAAGTTGGATGACCATTTATTAGGGATACTATAGAGGGATTTTCACTCAATAAAGGGTTAAAACGAGGTCATCTTTGTGTATTTATCCAATCAAGGCCTTTGTCGTCTTCTCCTCTCCAAACTGACCTTAGGTTTTCTGATGTCTTTGAATCCCTGTTCAGCACGGCCAGCTCAAATTATCTGAAAGAAATGTCACTGAGCGGTGATGTCACTTTTCAGGTGTGGTGGGGCATTTTGGGAAACCATGACTGGATCTATGGCTGACGCTATTCACTGGCTTTTTAAAGGGTCTTTATTGCCTCTTCATTTTAGAATAACCTGATACTAATAAAGAAGTTAGACCTTTTTAGAGTTCTCAGGCTGAGAGGTTGCCCTGTACTTAAAAGCAATCAGTTGTTATATGGATTCTCCCCTGTGTTTTCCCATCTTTGTGTAGTACATTTTAATTTTCTTGTCAGGGCTTTTGATCATAGTCCAGAGTGAAGTTTTGGCTTCATATACTGTCTTAGGTCTCCCTGGCCTACAGATTTCTCTTTTTGAGTCAGTATCCAGTTGGGGACCTTTATGCATTAGTGACCTTCAGAGTGGGAGATCTTTTCAGATCACCGTTTTGCTGTTCTTTTCTTGCCCGCTACTTGAACTTTGCCCGCATCTTTTTTTTCCCCTACCTAAGGACAGTACAATGTTTTCCAAATGTTTTTTTGGTACTTTTGACTCTGCCTTTGAATAAGAAAATAGTAAATGCTGGTAGCATTTTGCTTCTATAAAAACTCAAGTCTATACAGGTTAACTGTTTTGATCAAGAGCACAGCAAATCATTGGTGCAATAAAGAACAGACTCCTTTCCCGATGTCCCTAGCCTCCTCCTCTAACATAGTTATCCCCAAATCACCTCATGTTGGAACATTTTAGCTCATTTAGGTGAACCCCCTTATTTTTTCAGGTGAGGGAACTGAAACAAGTCCCAAGAAATGAAGTGTTTGGTTCAAGGTCATGCAGGTAATGAGTTTCAGGGTCCAGGACTTGGAGTCAGGTCTGCTTAGTTCCACGCCCAAAGCTGGGGCATTCCTTGGAGGGAGGACACTGTTCCGCCACTCCTGGCACATTTCTCTTTGATCAGCCACATTTTCTGTGATATCAGATTTGGTAGACAAAGAGAAGCTCACCGTTGTTCAGATTTCTTCGTACAAGGAGTTCCCCTTACTGGCCCTGGCCATACACCTAGGGCATTGCTCCTCTGTCAGCCTGGAGAAGATCTTGTTGGGAGGCCGGCTTGTGTTGTCTTATAATGATGTTTGCCACCAGGACAGCAGTTTGTGGCATCATCAAGTCAAAGTCAGTGCATTAATTGGGAAACTTAGTACCCACTAATGAGATGGTAACAAGGCATTTACTGTTCTGGCAGCAGGGAGAATGGAATTCCAGCCCTGTCCCTGCCTCTAGTTGGGGTGGGAGGGAGTGGTAAGGCAATGTCCAAGCCAAGGCCAAAATCCTTTTAATCCTTTTCACTTTTTTCTTAGAATCTCATTTAATAGATAAAGGGATCTCCTGGTGAGGACACTCCCCTAGCAAGGGTTATCACCAGCTGTTTGGCCATTTGTGCTCCTGGAGAGCCGCCTGCAGCATAGAGAGATTGGGACCTTTGGAGGGAAGGTCACCAGTTTGTGTCCCAGCCTTCTTGACCCCATGGCTAAATCTGTACCTTCCCACCTTTAGGGCCTCTCAGGCCTTTGTTGGAAACTCTCTGTGATTGGTTCAGTACACCAGTATTCTTTGAGGGCTTGCTTTGAATGCCTAGCATTCTGCCAAATGTGTTCAGAAGCTGGGAGCTCAGGGGTGACCAAAAGAAGGGAAGAGATGGGGTCTTTGTGTTCTGGGAGGTTCCCTCAGAGCCCTGTCAACTCGGCATCATGGGCTGCTAGGCTTGGAAGAGCTTAGAAGGCAGAGCCGGCCCCTTCATTTTCATATAGAAGAGGCATGAGAGACAGGGAGTGACTGCCAAAGGTCACACTCACCTGATTACCTGGGGGTATCAGAGAGCAAAGCAGTCTCACTATCCTGACACAGATTACAAATCATGTTCTACAGTTGAAAATGCTAATCACTGGAGGAAATCATTTTTAAGGAGCACGTATATGTGCTTAGTAGAATAACCTTTACTTCATAGCAGCCAGATGACTGGCTGCTTTATATCCAGAGCACAAAGCCACTTGTGAAGTTTTGTTCCTTCTCTGTTACTTTAGAGTGGAAAGGAAGAATGTTGCTAAATTGTAAACACCTAAGGGCAGTTATTACTGGTTGTCACAAAGTATTGTATCCATAGGCATCTTTTAAAACAACTCTGGCTTTTTCTTAGATATTTATGCCCAAAGAATATAGGATGATTAGGAACTGTTTTTCCACAGTGCTCTTTAAAACATAATATTGAAAGAGAAAATCAGCCCACAGCCTATGTCCTTTCCTTTTGCAATTGATGAGAACATCACTTTGCCAGTCTTAGAAAACTGGTACTGGAGGAGAAGAGGGCCCTTCTTTGATAAATCATAGATTTTCTGTGTCGGATGGAACACATGGAAGCTTATTTAGACCTGTGCCGAATGGGGCAGAAGACTTCCAGTGATGGAGAACTCGGCACCTTAGAATACAATTTGGGACAGTCCTAAGACTGATGAAATTTTCCCACATGCCAAGCTGAAAGCTGCCCTCCCCCCAACCCCTTACCATTGCTAGTTCTGGCCTCTGAAGCCAAACAGAAGGAGCGTGCTCTTATCCTTTCTTGTTTAGTACTTCTTAGTAGAAATTAATATATTAATATTGCAGAAAATCAAGGTCGAGGGAACAGGGTCTTTCTTTGGGCAGGATGAAATACAGTCTCCAAAATCTATGTGTCACATGCTTTAAACCATTCTTTAAATCTTCTAAGGGAATTATGGAACCTTAGAGATCATCTGGTTCAACTTCTATTTACAAATGATGAAACTGAGGTACAAAAAGGTAAAGGAATGAGCCCAGAGACCCACAGGTAGATGGAATCCCAGACTCGGGTCCTTTGCTTCTAACTCCAGAGCTTCTTCCCTCGCGTTGACTGCTCTGTTCATCAGTTCTCTTCCATTGTTTTAAACTCCACATTTTGGTTCTTTTTCTAATTATCCTTTATAATACATTTACTTTATCTCTAATCCAGTGTGTCTTTGGACCAACAAATGATTTAAGGATTCCAGTCTTTGTAAAGGTCATTTTCATCACTTCCTCTAGATAAATACAGAAAAATCAAATGGTATTTAATAGTTTAATTCCTATTGTTATGATATATTATTTCTAAATTCCTCTAAGAAGGTTTAATACTTGGTTATTTGCATTTTATTATTATTATTTAATCCCCATCATTTCCCATGGTCCAGAAGTGGACTAGTTATATCTTCTAGCTTCCCTTCTAGCTCTCTATGATTGGAGAGGAAATTAGTGGTTTGAGATAATGTATAAACTGCTTTCCCTTTTTATATGATAATAAGGTAAATTAAGTTAAGTGAGTTGCCTTATCACTCTGAATCCACTGCTTCTTGCATTTGTATAAATCTCAGCATTATCATGCACCAGCCTGGATTCCTTATCTTTAATTCTGTGTATTCTGTGTTCTTGATAACTGACTCTTCTTTTTGGGTGTTAATACTAGGTATCTCGGCTGCTGGGGGCCTTCAGCAACCCAAAACAGGTGACCCGAGGTTTTGCTGGTGGTGTGAGTACCTCTCATATTTTTCTGTTTTAGAAGTTTCTCAAGAAAGGTATTTAACACATTTATTGCATAAAACTTAATTTCCATTTACAAAGATGCATAGGCAAGCCCACAATTCGGTGACAAGTGAAATTTGTTTGCAAACTTGCATGTCAACTGATCAGGCCAGTTGCACATTTAAAAGAATTCTATTCCAGCTGGCTGGGAGGCCTGTCACACTAAAATCTCATACCAGCCCTGTTTAAAAATAGATGTAAATTCCCCTTGAGCCTGGTAACATTTCATAATTTCAGCTCATCTCTGAAAAGTAGTTTCTGTGAAACTAGTGCAAATGGAACCAAAGTTGTTGAGAACCTTCAAATCTGGCTTCACTTTTTTTGAACTTTCCCTAAAAACAGTAGATATACTTCCCTTTTAGAAAATTCTCCTGCTTTTATAGACCTGATTAGCTTCTGCTTTTTCAGTCTTAATCATTGAGTCTGTTATTAATGTTTCATTTACTTAACTTTAAATCTGCTGTTTTTAGACTTCCCAGCATTAGAGAAACCTGTGCCTTTTCAAAACTGATTCCACATTTTTAGTCAATCTAAGGTTGTGGGTCAGTGATTCCCTATCTTTTTTTCCCTTTAATTCTCTCCTTAAATGTTCTCACTTGGGTTTCTTAATTCCAGCACTCCCAAATAACATCTCAGGGTATAAAATTTCCATAAAACTCAGGTATATAATCAGACTCACTTTTTCAGCTGTGGAAGGGGCTCTGACCTTTTCTGTAATCCAGTGACCACCCAGTGGAATTTACAGTCAATCAAATGTTATTGGGAGAACAGGAAGGAAGAACCTAAAGGATTCTTAGCTTTCCGTTAGTGCAAAGGTTAAGACTGAGTGCTGCCGCCAGAGTTGCAAGTATAGCTAAGTTGGTATTTCAAACAGAAACCCCGGAAGATGACATTTCGGGCTTAGCATCTTGAATCACCTCAGTCTTCTACCATTATTGAATGTTTGTGCCTGTGTTTTCAGAATATTTAGTCATCTCCCTGCTGTATATTTTGAGTAGATGTCTGAACAAAATAAGAGTAGATGTTAGCTTACAAAGGTCTTTGCTGATGACATACAGGGCGATAGTGGGCTAAGAAGCATCAAGAAGTCTCATTGGAGTAGACTATTAGGGCAGCTCATGGAGTACAGGGAAGGGGCTGGTGCCCCACTTAGAGTACATAGTACACTTGGAAAGATGAAGAGCTACTGGATTTCAGCAGAGCTCCTTTTGTGCCCTGAGCCATTTTTTCCATTTGCTTAAAATGCTGGTTTCTTGGATGGAACATTTGGCATATTGGCATTGCTTTGTGACTGCACTTGCTGTCT
Organism: Sarcophilus harrisii; assembly: GCF_902635505.1. NCBI lineage: Eukaryota > Metazoa > Chordata > Mammalia > Dasyuromorphia > Dasyuridae > Sarcophilus > Sarcophilus harrisii. Next base: position 629,151,523 of record NC_045427.1, read on the forward strand.
TTCGTTTTAGTATTAATCTTTACATAGATAATGTCATAGATATCATTTTTGGCAAAGAAAAATTAAAAACTCTCTAGATCATACTATCAGAATTAAGGCAACGTTGTCAAATAAATGCTTCTTAGCTAGAAGTAATTATTTTAAAAGTAATACTGAAAGAAATTCCCAGAGTCCCTTTTGATTTTTTTTTTTCTCTTGAATGATGGAATTTCTCATTCTCCCTTCAGAATGTTCTAGTGGACAACATGGTTTACCAAGAAATCGATCTAAATGTTGTGGGGGAAAGTTGATCTACATTTCTAAAATAAAACCAATTTAATTTCAAATACTTTTATCAGGTACTTGAGATTTGCCTTCAGAGAAGGCCCGAGATCACTTTTGAAACCCTTAGATCTTTTTTCAGTTTTGTTATATAGACTATGCCACCTCATGCTTCGGTAAAGAAAAAGGACTGGTGTTGGGAAGGCTTTCTTGGTAACTTAATTATTACTTTGTCTAATGAACATCAGCAGAGTCCTTGTCAAAAAAAAAAAAAAAAGCTGAATTCAAGGGAAGAGTTGACTTGAAAGTCTTCGATAGTCTAGTCATCCTTATTGTTTTAATAAGTCATTAGCCAATTCAGGAAATGTGTTTTTTTAAATATAAATTTTAATTTTGGGTTTAATTCATTTGGTCTCTCTTGGGGAGCTGGTAAAGTAGCCTTCATTGGCTCTGCTTCTCTTATACAACTCGTTTTTGTGTTACACACTCTTACTGTGTCTATTTTGCATTTTCTGGTGGTTTTTTACATTTAGGTACAGACAGTGACCTTAATCCCAGGAGATGGTATTGGACCAGAAATCTCAGCTTCTGTTATGAAGATTTTTGATGCTGCCAAAGTATGTGAGCATTTCTAATTATTTAGTCATAGTCCATATAAAACCCATTTCCAACTAATGGATTGTCATATGTTTTTAAAAGGTTGGAGTGGGCTATAGGTATGAGAAGTTTCTTAACATTAGCAATAACTGCAGAGTTTACTTAAAAATGTGCTGCATTTGTATCAGTCCACAAGCATTTCTTAAGCTTTTATCTCTCCGCCAGACATCGTGCTAAGTACTGGGGCTGCAAAGACAAATGTCCACCAGCCCTCACCCTCTAGTAGCTTATCTTCTACTGAGGTATTTTTGGCTTAAAAATAACATTTTTATTGCTTAGCTAGCCGATGACTCCTGTATCCCTCTCTCTGACTCTTGGGCATCAATACAGCTGCTGGACATGTAAGCAGGAGGTGTGTTTTCTGTGTAAGTTTAAGAGAATGCTGGCCAGCATTTAAAAAGTCTTGTTCTTTCTACCACATGTTGGCTTATGGGCAGCAAGTATCAAGTCAAAATAACATTCCTCATCCATACTTTGCGTAAACCCAGCCCCACTATAGTTTTTAAACACACCATTCATTTGGGAAATCTTAAAGGCTTATATTCTCTTTGCTTTGTGCCTTAATAGTTGCTAATTATATGTCACTGCTAAGTAAAATTAAACATGACTATAAATAGAGGCCATGATGTCCATGGCAACTCTTCCTTAGAACCTCTGATGCCTCAGCATGGTGTGTACTTCCTGAGAGCACAAAATCCAGCAGATTCTTTGACGCTGCCAGGGCACCAAGTAGGGCCTACCCCCTCTCTGGCCCTGTCACACAAGGACCAGCCAGAATGAAGAGAAAAGCTCATCCCCAGGACACTAACCTCAGTGTTCAGGAAGAGCTTTGAGAAAATCTCTGCCAGAGATTGAGCAGCAGCAACTAAAGGCAGATGAAGCCCATTTATTTAATTTATTCACACATTAATGCGTTAACCATTAATCCCCACCATAAAGCGATAAGAGTTGTTTAAAAAATTTTTTTTGCCTGAATGAAATGGACAGTATTAGTATCAGGAATTCTGTTCTGGGGGAAAGAGAAAATGGAGATGTTTCCTAACTTTTTCCCCTATATTGCTTAGATCATTAGATGAGAGAGTTAGATCTGGAAGGCACTTCAGAGATTATCAAGTCCAGCACCACCCCCCATTTTACAGGTGAGGAAACTGAGTCCAAGGGAGATGAACTGACTTTTCTAAGTAGTAGGGTAGTACTTAGGTGGTAAGTGGCAAGCTAGAATTCTCCAAATCTCACACTTACACAATTCTTCAGTATCTCCCCATGCTCCTCATCATAAGCTAAAAATAGAAATCTTCTTAGCTCTTTCTGCAAGAGTAGGGAAGAGAAGAGTGGGTATATGGCAGCTGTTAATCATGGCCTAATATCCCAAGTGACTGTGGGTAATATGACAAGTGTGATACTGAGCCATGGGCCGAGAGCACAGTAAGATCAGTGGTTTTGTGGCAGGAACTGGCTGTGATGACCTTTTAAATACATAATTTCACATGACCTCCCAGGAAGATAAATGCCAACTCACTTAAGAACCAAAGGATTGAAGGCGTTAAAATAACATGCCAGTCTTGGTCAAACATATTCCTCCTTCACAATGACATATACTTTGGTATTAGGCACCTATTCAGTGGGAAGAGAGAAATGTCTCTGCCATTAAAGGACCTGGAGGAAAGTGGATGATCCCTCCCGAAGCCAAAGAATCCATGGACAAAAACAAGATGGGACTGAAAGGTATGGCTGCAATTGATGAGAGTGAATTTTGTTACAAGTGGTATAATTTTGGAAATACATGTGTGTGTGTGTATGTGTATGTGTATGTGTATGTGTAGATCTACATTTTATATAGATTTCAAAAAAAATTTTATATTTTATTTATATTTATATTTCCATATAAATTTCTTCCTGCAAACATATTCTGATTTTCCCTTTCCTTAACCAAAATAAAACTTTCCTTCTATCTTGCTACCCCTTGAGTCTTAATCCCATAGTTCTCTTCCCTTTCTGTGTCAGATTTCTTAAAAACAAAGAATGATCTTCACTCCCTGCCTCTGTTTCTTCACAGAAGCAGAGGAAGTTTGGGGTAATGGGAAGACTTCTGACCTTACAGTCAAAACAGCTTTGATTTGGAGTGCTGCCTCTGATTCTTATTGTTGTGTCACCTATGATGGCAAATCTTCCTCCTTAATCATCACCTGGACCATCAAGTGGAGCTCCCCTCCTTCCCACTACCCCCATTCTTTCTTCCAACTTTCACTGGTACCAACACAATTGGCTCACTTGTTGGCTGTTGCTGTTTAAGAATTATTGATGTTTTTGCAACCATGTAGGCTGGAAGGCTCTGATATTGCTGTAACTCTGCCATCAAACTTTCTGCATCCAGACCAGTCCTAGTATCAGATCTTCTCCCTCTTTCATCTCTTAACTCTAGTCTAGGCTGGTGGATTTTTTGACCTTAGCATCTTGCCCGCCTGTCCTTTCTGCTCCATTTCCATTGCAGCTAGCCTTAACCCCAGCACTGGCTTGAGAGTCAGTGGGCACGAATTCAAAATGCAGCAGTGTTGCTTATTTCTAAATGGCATTGGCAGATCTTTTATTCTCTTCTAAAGAGACAGGAGGATCACCAATGTTATGAGTGTTTTGCTTTTTGTGTAGTTGTCTTTTTTTTTCCTCATTAAAAGTGTTAAAATATGACCAACTAATTTCAGATGCCTTATATAGCAAGGGGCATATAGGAAGCATTAACTCCATTTTCCAGTTTAGAAATTTATTCAAGAAAACTGAGTGTCTTTCCTGGGGGCCAGTGGATTTTTAGCATCGTGTGGCAAAATACTGAAAGATCACAAGGAGGATAAATACTCATTTGTTTCCCCAAATTCAGTGTGAATAATACATTGTGCTTCCCAGAAGTCAGTGGAAGAATATGGATAAACTGTCTGCTCATTACATCTCTGAACCGGTGCTGGAGAAACACAAGCAGGGAGAAGAACACAAATCCCCAAAGTTACTGGAGACAAGGGTTGTCACCTTTTGATTTTGTTCTTAACTAGTTTGTCATTTAAGAATTCTTTGTTTATTCCAGGCCCTTTAAAGACACCAATAGCGGCTGGACATCCTTCTATGAATCTCCTGCTTCGGAAAACTTTTGACCTTTATGCAAATGTGCGTCCCTGTGTCTCCATCGAAGGCTATAAAACCCCTTACACGGATGTAAATATTGTCACAATTCGGGAGAACACCGAAGGCGAATACAGTGGGATTGAGCATGTGGTACGTGTGTTTCTGATATTCCCTCAGGAACCAGGTTACCAGTTGTAGCACAGATTTTTTTTTTCATGTCCTTTACACCAGTTGTATAAGCTAGAAGTTAGTGTTTGTGAACTAGGATCACAGAATCCACCAATTTTGGCTTTTATGAAATATGGCCAGCTGGTGTGGTGATTGGCTAGAAAGCCAGCTCCTGCCTGAGTGACCCTGGTTATTGTGACCTTAGGGAGAAGGTGCCAGTCTGCCTTGGGCAAGGGAGCTCCTTGTGGAGCTCAGGACCAGGTCATCACCATTGGTGTTGATGGTCAGCTCCTCGTGGGAGCGGCTAGAGCTCCGAATGTGCAGTCCCACCCTGTCTTTGTGGGTGAAGAATGGAATTGTTAGGAGCATTTTGCTTCTTCTTAGTTCTGAGACCATTTGTTTGTCCTTGGACAGATCGTTGATGGTGTCGTGCAGAGTATCAAACTCATTACTGAAGAGGCGAGCAAACGTATCGCCGAATTTGCCTTTGAGTATGCCAGAAACAATCACCGGAGCAACGTGACTGCTGTGCACAAAGCAAATATCATGTATGTGGTCTGGGCATTCGGGCCAGGCTCGGACTGAAGGGGGAAAACAACTTCGTTAAAAGCTCTGAGAAGGGGAATTGGAGCATTTTCTTAAGGATGCAAGTTCTGAACAATTAGTTCTTTTCCTGGAGTCTCTTACTATAGTTTAATGAGATGATGTTAATTTATGGCAGGATGGGGGTAGCAGTTCTAGCAACTTAGTTCTGTGAAAAGCTTGCCTGTTTACAAAGTGCTTTCACACACACCGGCTCCTTCGACCTCCCAGTAGTCCTTTGAAGGAGGTCAGTAGAACAAGTCTTCTTCCCCTCCATATTACAGAAGAGGAAACTATTGTAGCAAAGGGGGAATTAAAAGTATGGAGCCAAGGGTGGTTGGAGGGCATGAGGCTGCGGAAGTAAGGCAGAGGAGAAGGATCACGGGCCCTTGGATTTAGTACCTCTGGCCATGGAGTGCAGCCTTCTCATTTTACAGGTAAGAAAAGGACCGGCCCGTAGCCATTCAGCTAATTAAGTAGAAACCAGGCCATCTTCTCCAATCCCACGTGGATTGATTGGCTGGTGTCCTTATTTGCTGAAAAAAAAAAAAAAAGTTGGAGAATTGAAGCGCTACTGGTATATTGAAGGGCAAGCAGTCATTCATTGAAAGGCATGAGTGTGATTTCTGTTAAAAGTGGTCTGAGCAGTGAAGTCTCTACAATGCAGTCACCTACTCAAGGACCCCCAGGAGAAGCAGGAGAGCTGCTGCCTTATTCTGCCTTTCCCTACTAGCTGCTTTCTAGCCATATTAACCGAAGTATCAATCAACCCCAATCCTCTGTCCCCCTAAAAACTACTTCCAAATATATAAAAGTTTCCTTTTCCTAACCGAGAAAAATTCCCGAGTATGTAAAATCTAAAACTTTGTAATTGACTTTTCAAGGCTGTTTTCATACTATCAGAATGTTCTAACATTTGATGCCTCTTAGACTTTGAAGGGTAAGAGTGACATAAATCAGACTCATCTTCTGCCTTTTAATACTGTGGAGCTCCTTTGGCTTCTGTCTCCGCTCCCCTCCTCCACTGCCTGGGAGCCATGGGATATTTGGCTCAGTTTAGATTTCATCAGATACCTAAAACTGAATTAAATTCTAACTGAAACCAGCGAAGTTGGCTCTCAACATTTATGCCTCGATATGCTTGGCTTTTAAACTTTAATCTTTTGCTTTCTCTAAGGCTTTGCTTTCAACAATTTTTATTTGATTAACTACAGGCGAATGTCAGATGGGCTTTTTCTCCAAAAGTGCAGGGAAGTTGCAGAAAACTGTAAAGATATTAAATTTAATGAGATGTACCTTGATACAGTATGTTTGAATGTAAGTATGTACTAAGAATTATGGCCGGGGGTTTTGTGGCAGAGTGCTTGCTCTCTACCAACGCCCGAACGTGTTCTCTTCCAGATGGTACAAGATCCCTCCCAGTTTGATGTTCTGGTGATGCCAAATTTGTATGGGGACATCCTTAGGTGAGTGTCTCCGCGCTTGTTCTGCTGATAGAAGTTCCCTCCGAGTGCCCCTCCCCCGTGACCTCCCAGTGTCCGCAGGTTGTGTGCAGAGTGGCCCAGGACAGAGTCCCTCCCTCAGTGTGGAAGGACGACTTGGGGGCTGGGCGCTCCCCTCCCCTTTGAGTGTTTCCTTTTGGAAGTTTACTTCAGAATTCTTTTTTTCAGTGATTTATGTGCTGGCCTGATAGGGGGTCTTGGTGTCACCCCGAGTGGAAACATTGGCGCTAATGGAATTGCAATCTTTGAATCGGTAAGGATCTCTGGAACTTCCTTCTGCTTTCTAGGCCAGAACTGCCCAGCAAACCCTGGGGTTCAGAACGTGGATGTTCCCGGCCTTCTTGTTGCCATCACGAGGAGCCCTGCATCTGTTGCCAAAGAGAATGCGACGTGTCTGGTGCTTGCATTTGATCTTGGCTTTATTAGCTATTTTATGTTCTTAGGTGTTTTTCCAAAAGTTAGTTGGAAAAAAGAAATTTTAATTGATTTTTGAGAAAAGTTTCTTTATTGTTTTTCTCTCTGGCTTACTTGCCTTAGATCATATAAAGCCTTAAGAATATAGTGTGAGATCATCTGGTATTAGGCTTACAAAATGCTTGATATACCAAAATTTGATTTTCACAATGGTCCTTTGAGGTAGATGTAATTTTTTTTCTTTTAAATATATTTTTGTTATCTTTGTTCTTTATATCATCCAGATTTCTCCCAGCAGTCCTGTCTCTCACAGAGAACCAACTCATGTAATTGTTTTTTCTAAGATAGTTGGGGTTACATGACTTGCCCAGGTCACACAGCCAAGAAGTATTAAGTGTCTGAGGCCAGATTTGAACTTGGGTCCTCCTGACTCAAGGGCCAGTGCTCTATCCACTGTGCCACCCAGCTGCCCCCACGTAATATTTTTTAAAGAAAAGAGAGAGGAGAAAAAAATAGCAAGACTTGGCAATAAATCAAAAAAGCCTGCAAATAAATGCAAACTACCAGACTGGTGGGCGCTCCTCCCCCACCTCTCCAGAGAAGGGGGGCAGGACTTGTTTCTCTTCTTTGGAGCTAGAGGGGCTCTTCCCCTCTCACGGCATCCGCGACTGATGGCTGTGCTCTCCACCCCATGGTGGGCGCGATGGCAGCTTTGCTTTGCTTGGCTCTGCTCTTTCCATGGCATCGGCACTTGTGTTCGCATAATTGGAAATTGTTTTCCAAAGTGGTTGTGCTGGTTCTTGCCGGCCAGGCCAAGGGCTTGTCGGAATTCTCACTTCGTAGCTGAGGCATCGGAGGCTAAGAGTAAGAGGCTACGGGACTCAACTAGGGTCTGTCTCACATCCCAGCGGGGAGGGTTGGAGCACGATTAGAACTCAGTTCTGCTGGCTCCATAGCTAGTGCTTTCCCCACTGAGACATGAGCTCAGTGACTGCTCCACTGAAGTGTGACGGGGAGGATTGACAAGCGCCTTCAAGGCCCATGGTCTGGCTCACCCTATGTCTGAGGGGCTGGCGTTCAGTGGCCCGGCACCACACACAGGCCAAGACTGGGAGCTGCAGCCTGCGAGAGGTTGTCCTGACTAGGGAAGGCGGGTCAAGCTCTTGGTGCCTTTAGGAAAGGGAATGAACCGGCTAAGTGAGAGTGTCCTGGGAGGGAGGGCCCTGAGGCTGTGTTGGTTGGTGCTTATTGGAAGGGAGGATCGGGCCAGGAGGGTGAGAGCAGACCTGAATCCCCCACAAGCCTGCATCGAGCCCCTGGAGTGCCGGGCCCTCGGCTGACTGCCGGGGGTGTGAATGCACAGGACTGGCCCAGACGGGAGCCCAGGGTCACAAGCAGAGGGCCTGCACCCAGGACTAGGAGCTGCCCTGGCGGCCGGGGCCCCAGTGGTCTGAGCTCTGGGCCCCTGCTTGGGCCTGTGCCCGTGGGGACTTGAGGTCCTGCCGCCCTGCAGAGAGCCATGCTGCCTCCTGAGAACACTCCCAAAGATGCAGCTTCGCAGGTGCATGCGCCTCGCCTGCTATGGATCACTCCCGTCAGTGTGGCCAGTGGCCCCCTCCCCCCTCGCTTTGGCCAGGCCAGACCTCCTTGTGCACCCCCGCAGGGTTGCACCTGATGGAGCCGGTACTCCTCAGCCCAGCCTTCAGAAAGCCGGGGTCCTCTCCGGGCCCCAGGGAGCGAGCCGGCTCCTGTTTAGGGAGGGCGAGGATTTGCCTATTCTTATCCTCATTCAAAGATGAAGAAAATAACCTGGGAGCCACGCTTGCCCCTGACCTTGGGACTCGGAGCCCTGGGTTTCTGGCCCATCTTTCTGCTGCCATGCTGACGTTCTCCCCAAGAAGGGTGACTGTTTGTCTGGTGTCTCACCCGGCATCTCACAGCTTGTGGGGGCGCTGGATTCTACACGCGTTCCCAAAGATCAATAATTTCCTTTGTCGGCAGGTTCACGGAACAGCTCCGGACATTGCTGGGAAGGACATGGCCAACCCCACTGCCCTGCTTCTGAGCGCCGTGATGATGCTCCGGCACATGGGGATGCACAACCACGCGGCAAAGATCGAGAGCGCCTGCTTTGCCACAATTAAAGACGGGAAGGTATGTTCCTGATGAAGGGGGCATCTGTCTCCCTGCCTTTCACCCGGGGCCCTTCCCGGAGGCACATCATATCTGAACAGAGGGAGCCTGTGCTTAACCAAGGGTGCAGGGGCCTGTGGGGGAAGGGTCAGAAGGTCCTTAACCCGGGTGGGAAAAAAGCAGACAAGTTTATTTCCACTGACCTCTATCAGAAATTTAGCTTTTCTTCAATCACTTGAAAGCACGATTCTGAAAAAAGGTCCTGAGATGTCACCAGACTTCTCTATGGGTGCACGACAGAGCCTTTAGTTGGATGGATGCCCTGGATCCAGAGGACGTGGGCCCTCCCTTGGCCCCTTCTCCCTCCTCTTAGAAGGAAACGATTCTTGAGTTAGCCCGGGGAAATCGCTGCCTGGATTCCCTGCAGCTCTCTACATAACTTAGAAAAGGCGGCATAATGGGGGAGGGGGTCTTGTGGGCATTCCTTCCTCGTCAGGGCTGGTGGGCTCAGGGATCCCTCCTTGAGAATGGCATTGTGGGTGGCCAAGGACAAAGGACGGGCAGAGAGCTGCAGCCTCTCTGGGGGCAAGCCAGCGTGCCTCCCGGTCTTGGTGTGTGTCGCGCAGCCAGTCACTCCACCCCCCAGGACTGACGTACATGTTAATGCTTTGTATATACCTTGTATATATACCTCAAGGGGCAAAAAGCCGCAGACATCATTTAGTGGGAGATTGAAACCACAGCAGATGTGTATTAAAATTGTGTTCAGTGTGAAGAGTTTCATTTCTTGTCTGTAGTCCCAGGCTTTAGAGTGAGAATGGACCTGAGCCTGCAAGTAATTCAGCTCCTTCCCTCTTGCAGTAAAGTGCAGGAAGGCCTGCCTTGCTCTGGGCCAGCCTCCTAGCTGGGGGCTCAGTGACCTCTGGCCTCAGGGCTTCTGTCCAGGCAGTGATTTTACACGATGAGTAACTGGGACCCAGAGAAGTTAAAGCTAGTACTTAAGTAGCAGTCTGAACCCAAACGGATCCCTATCCAGAAAGGGATTTTGTGCGAGAACTTGTGTGCACCTGTACGGCACAGCATTTTTGAACTTGGAGAAATGCTGTTTGCAGATTGCTTCAGTGGTCTTGGCTTCCTCTGAGAGCTGTGGGAAGAGAAGGGGGGTTCCCCCAGTGTTCAGCCTTCTGCCAAGGCCTTTTCCCCGCAACTGACTGTCACTCACGGCCCTAGAGGCGCTGTCATGCTTGCATCCCCTCCTCCTGCCTCTTTCTCCCAGCTTATCCCGGGCAGCTCTGGGGCCCCCAGAGGAGGCAGCCATCCCTTGCCCAACCCCTTCAGGCCAAGTCATCATTAATTGTATGTTGCAGGCTGAGGACGCCGACAGTGTCTTCCAGTTCAGTTTTAATCATTGACTGAGCCCCTGCTCAGAGCCAGGCACTGGGTTTAAATACCGCCCACAAAAGACAAGGCCGATTCTCCCTGCCTGCCCTTTATATCACCTGCAGGTTGAATTCCGTCGGGCTCATGCCCTTGTTCGATTCTTCCAAACTACCAGAGTTTATTATGACTTAAAGCTTCCTGCTGCGCCCCTGTCCTCTGGGCCCCAAAGCAGCCTGCCTGACCCAGGCTGCAGCTTGCTGGAGATTTTACATAAAAACTTATTTCTCCCTTGTTAGTGAATATACCAGTGGGGCTTGCTGGCCTGCCTACTGCTAGTTTAATATTGCCTTTTTTTTTTTTTTTTTTTTTTTTTAAATATGGCCTTTTTTAGCCCAGAGATGTCGATTTTGAATTTGTTGTGAAAGCAAAATCTTATTCTGTAATTAAATTCTTAATGGCTATTGAAAAACCTTGGAGCCACAGCTTCTTAGACTTCCTTTCACATAAACGTCCTTTCTTACCGAGTGTTCATTGAGCCCCCATTTGCTATACCCAGAGTAAAGTTTTAAGAAACCCTCCCTGTGATATGTGACAACTGTTTTTAAAAGGCTGTTCACATCCATTAATTTTTCCTTGGTCCTCCCAACCCCTCCTCCCCCTGGGACGTCAGTGGGGTCTCTTCCCCCTCCCCGCCCCTCGCCTTGGAGATTTTTACTGGAATCACAGAGGTGTCATGTGGGTAGAGTGCACCAAATCACCCTTAATTTCCATTTTTCCTTCCTCTCAGAGCTTGACAAAAGATTTGGGAGGAAACGCCAAGTGCTCGGACTTCACAGATGAGATCTGCCGCCGAGTCAAAGACCTAGATTAAGAGAAGGCTTCTCCCATTAGGCACTTTGCAGCAGTCACTCCTCATGGACACAGTAGAAAAATCTATTCTAGACTCTACCATTCGTATACGTTGGGGTTGCATATTTCTTGACAGAGCAAACATTCTAAATTGGGCCTCTTCTTAATACATTCTGTGCCCAGGGATGCAAGTGACCCTCTGGTGCCTGCTTCCAATGGACTTTTTTCGAATGCATTGTTTTATTTATTAAATGTCTCTATTCGGTGAAAATGTTTTATATATTGTAAGGATGGATTCCTGTCCTGTCATTTTCCATTGTTAAACCATTTTACACTTCAGTTAAGTTTTTTTCCTCAACTGAAAGACTTGCTGTAAATATTAGAAAACTGAATTAACAGGAGAAACAGCTAACTTTTTAAAGAAAACCCCTATTTTCCTGTGAGCATGTAAAGTAAAATGGAAACAAAACAGGAGACTAACATAGCACAAGATGACATTCTTAGAAAAATAAACGGGTATGAGAGGAAGTTCCTGGGAGAATCGCATCAAAGAGGGTACAGATGATACGTTTTAAAGTTGTGTAGTGAGCTAAGAAATAAAGAGATTTGCTCTAAAAGATTTATTATATGCATGAATAAAGATTGCCAACCCGAGATATATTTAATCAGAGATGTATTTTTTTGTCTATGAAAACGAAATAATCTATGCAGGACAGGTAGCATTCTAATCCAACATGTTACATGTGGTGTTCTTTGTTAAGATAGCTAATATTTCTTTGCTTATAGTCGTGCTTTCTCAGCGAAGAAAAAGGGGCGACAGTTGTTGAATCAAATGTTTATTGTACATTTTAAGTGAGCAAAGCTTTCTGCATAGTGGAACTAAGTAGCTGAACATCCTTGCCCCAGAGCTATTGCTGTATTAGATGTGTATGTATGGTCTGTATCTGTTACCCTGCTAGTGAGGCGGCTGTCCCGGCCGGAGAGGGTCCTGCTCATGCTCTGAGGGCATCCGTGAGGCAGCTCTCGGGCTGCATTTAGGAGCCCAAGAGCTTCACTCATGTTGGAACTTCTGTTCATTCTCCTGCAGGGAACACCAGGTTATTTCCTTCCCCGAACAAATAACACAAAGAACTTTGTTGCCTGGCTGCAGGCTGGATTGTCACGTTCACTGGTAAAGCCTTGCCTCATGTCCCTCGTACTGTTAAAGATCAGCTAAACTTCCCGAGGGCTTTAGGGATTGGGAGCAGCAATTTTTCTGTCATCTAACGTTAAGTTCTCTTGTTAGGTGAGTGCTGCATTTTGCTTTGGTCCCGTAGTGTAGCTTGGGGCTTATAGTTGACCAATTCCTCTCACATGAACCTGTGGGAGCAAGATGGCAGCTACTTGCTAGCGTACTCTCAATCAGAGTGATTGTGTTCGAGTGTCTCAGCCCCACTATGGGAAAGGGGCCCCCTCCCTCTCATGATGAGGGCTTCAGCTTGCTTGTGATGTACTTTTATTTATCCTGCTGCTTCTGTGTTTGTGTTGGATTGTGCCAGCTGTGAGAGTGCCTGTTGGGTTCAAACAGCGAAGTAATAAAGATTTTAAAAACTGGTTAAAAACACGTATAATTTGTCTGCATGTGTTCCCTGTGAAGAGGGTTTGTTTTTCTAGCACTTGAATTCTTTGGGCCCAGCTTGTTCCTAATATCTGCTTAATTTCTGTCAGAGCCGACATCGAGATCCCAACCAGGTAACCAAACCATGCTTTTTATGTGTTAAGTTTACATATTCTACACTAGCTACCTGTGTTGAACCAATCAGTGGGTAGCAGGGTGGTTACTGTTTGTCTCCCTGTGCTTTGGTGCTTTTTTGCACAATTTTCCAGACATCCAAAGCGTAGTTTCAGTAGTTTTGGAAACGAATGACATTTCTATCTGGCCCATAATCCTTTCAGAAACACGGAGGAGCCGCGTGAGGGCTAGAAAGGCTAGATTGGTGGTTCTTTATCATCTGTGAATGTATTCAGATACTTGGTCCCCTTGAAAGCTTTGTTTAGTGTTCAAATTTTACATTTATTTGATTATGGCCATTAGGAAGGAGACGTCAGCAGCTTCATTAAGCGCTAGGTCCTAGGGAAAGCACCATAACCAGGGCGGTGCTGGTCCTTGGGGACTGGCACTTTTGGATCGGGAGCGGATGAAAGCCGTTCTCCTTGGCGGTTAAGCAAGTCTACGCTCCCTGCCATTGTGCGTGTTAGTTGTGAGTCGCTTCCACAACCTGCCTTTCCTCTCTGCTGTGTTGATTTGTAGCTCATCAAGTCTAACAGGAATTAGAGCCTGGGGATTATCAGAATAGAGGTGTTATGGTGGGTGCCTTTGTTACGTGTAACGCAGAATTGTACAGAATTCAAACTACTTATCTACAAGTGAAAGCCGGCCCCTCGGGTTGTCCCACCGCAGAGCAGAGGCTGGCGGCCGTGGCTAGCCCGGACACCATCCTTCCTGGAGGTGTGACAGATTCCTTGGGGATTCTTTTTGCGCCCCTGTTTTAAGATAGCCTGATTCTCGGGAGTAGAATCCCCAGCATCTGTTCAGCAGAGACTAGAATAAGAGCCCGGATTAATTGTTTGGTTCTTTGTAAAATGATTCGATTTCTTCTTTGTACTTTTCAAGAACTGCTAAGCGCTTCAGTTTCATTGTGGGACCTGAAAGACAAATCAGAGCAAGATGTCAGCCCTGAACGCCAAGTAACATGTGACAAACCTCAGTGTGTGGGGACCTGCTGGGCAGGAACGGGGACCCTGATCTCTGGGACGGGGACATGGGAAGGAGGTTCCAGGCAGAGCAAGGAGGTTTCTCCAACCGGAACCAAACTGTTTTTAGAATTGAACCAATGTGTTCATCCCCATGATGGAGAGGAGGAAAAACATGCATCTGGTAATGTCCTCTGCCTATATGGCTGCGCATGTTTATGCTGGGAAAATGAGAGGTAGAGAGAGCCACCGAGTGTTCTGGGCTCCCCCAAATTAATTTCCTCTTCTATAACATCCCTGGATGGGGATCAGGGCTGAGCAGACCAGATGATCAGTCCCCGGGGTTTGGGGAGGGGCCAGTTAAATGAGTTAATACATGTCAAGTACTTGGCAAATGCTTTGTATAAATGGTAGCTGCTGTTGTAGACTTTAGAGCAGAGGAAGAAACAAACTCCAGGAAGAGTGTCGATTGTTTAAGGTCTCATAGAAGTAGAAGAGGCAAGTTTCACACTCGGGCCTCCCGACTCCAAATCCAGCATTCCTGGCTTCTTACTCTCCCTAATGCTATGAACTGTGTGAAAACCAGTCCTGGAGACAACCAGCCTCAGTCATTTCTCTGACTTTGAAGGCAGGTTATGTAAATATATTGGACTGAACTGGCTTGCGGTCAGGAGCAGGGTTGGAATCCTGGATCTGATACTTGGGACCTTAAGTCACTTAGTTCTCTCTGAGCCTCAGTTTCCTTATTTGTGAAAAGGAAATGAGGAATGATAAGCATTGCACTTCCTGCCCATCGGGGAGGTTGTAGGGAAAACATTTCATAAGCCTTAAAGTGCCGTGGAAACATGAGCTACTGTGACATTAGGGAATCCACGGGAACCCAAATTTAATTGTCTGGTCAAGAACAAAGGGCTCAAGTTGGACGTTGGAGCTGTCTTTGCTGATGCATCTTCGGGGGATTTATATCAGACAGTGCAGGAGTGCTGATAATGTCCATCTTCATCTAGTCTTTCAATAAATATAAAAAGCTGCAGTGAGATTATCTGCCCATTAGAATGAGCTGGGATCTGTGCTACCAGAATCCTGGGCTCCAAAGGCAACCTGACTTGTCCTGAAGTTAATCAGATGAAATAGTATAGGGATAAATGCAGAATCGGATCTTTGGTTCAAAAAATCAACTCCCCAAGTCCAAGGTGGAAGAAGATGGAAGGAAGAAATTTAGGAAGAGATCTTGGGGGTGTTAGCAGTGGACTTGCAAGCCCAACAGGAGTCATTATGGGGACACGGGGAGGAAGGGTCAATGTGCCATTCCCCATTCAAACGTGGCTGCCTTCCCAAGAGTCTTCCCCAGCTCTGGTGGCCACGGGATGGCGTGGCAAGCAAACCTACCAAATTCTCCCCCGGAAATGGAGAAATCCCTTTCCAGGAGGGCCCACTTCTGGATGCGGTAAGGTTGGGCAGCAGCTTTCTCGTTGACTCTCCGGATGCCTTCCTCGATTGCCTGGTAAATGGCCTCATCTCTCCTGCCCACTATTTCGGACGCTTTGGTGGCCTTGCTCCCGACCTTCTGGCAGAACTCCAGGGCTTGGTCGGTGAGATAATCCGTGGGATCTGAGGTTTCTGGATCTAGAGTACACTGAAAAGCCAAGGATTGGGAGGCGAGCACCAAGGGATGCTCAGAAATCCCCAGGGCAACCCCCACTAACACCGGGCTAACCTGAATGAGAATGAGGGAAGGTGGAACTCCCTTGGACACTGGCCCCAAACCCCAAAATCTCCAGGCTATTTATCTTAGGATATGCACGTATAGGATGAACATTATATGTATTACATATAGAATAAATATATGTTTTGTAATATACAGGATAAATATATAGTGGGAAAAGGAAAGGAACCAGGATACTGGGATTCTTAGGTGTAGACTAACCTACTCTTCTGTGACTTTATCCAAGTCTCAGTCTCGATTTCCTCTTCTATGGAATTAATTAAGAGATTGAGACAGATGAAGTACCTTTGACATAGTGGAAAGAGCACTGGGCTCGGGAATTAGGACATTTTGGGTTTTGAATCCTAACAGTAACTTCCTAACTTCATGTCCTTGGGCAAGACCCATTAGCCCTCTCTGGGGCTCAGTTTCCTAATGTAAAAATAAGAATAATAACCATCTATTACCTTAACAACATATTAGAAAATTAAATAATGGGCATAAAGTTCTTTGTATATTGCACTGAGGTTTGCGAGGTGTTTTGCAACTCTTCTCCCATTGGAGGGTTCCAACAACTCTATTAGGTAGATATCATTCCCATTTTACATAGCGCTTTTAAGACTAAGTTTTAGAGAAGGTGCTGAGGAAATTTGACAGAGGGGATGTTCTCATCTAGAATTCCCTTCTGTCAATGAAATGGCAGATCCTATCCCTATGCTATATACAAATATAATACTGCTGTCTCTATCATATTATACAAATATAAATACAAATAATCCCCTGTCTATCATAGATATTACATATAATATATTTATTTATTAACTTAGAATATTTTATTTACTAATGCAAATGTTGAAATATAAATACTTCTGATATGACACATAATGTCTGCAGACACTAGGAATAGAAAAAGCTTAGAATTAATGAGTCTGCCCATGAAGAGTCCTCAATATTATTTCTTACTGAATCACTCAGTTAACTAGCATTTGTTAAGTACCCAAGCAGGGAAGATACAAAGAAAGGCCAGCTTTTGCCCTCTGGGAGTTTTCTGTCTAATGGGAACAACAAGAAATCAGCAGCTGCGGACAAGCTGGAGACAGATTCAACTGGAGATAATGTCAAGAGGATTGAGGAAGGTTGGGTTGATCCTTGAAAGGAAGGCAGGAGACAGAGATTAGATAGAACCTGTCCCTAACTGACCCATCTAAAAATTGGTTTTTATGGAGCCAGTGTTCTCTGGAGCTTCAGGGTCAAGGCAAGAACACCTGACAACACATGCTCACTGTGCAATCTCGGCTGAGACACTCAGAGATAACAATCCCTGAAGTTCCCTGCTGTTCAGAGGAAAGTGTCCAGTTAACCTTAATTAAACATCTGTATCTGTTATTATCATTTTATGGTTTTTTAATTTTTATTTTACATTACCTACAGCTAGGTGGTATCATAGCAGATAGAGTGCCAGGTCTGAAGTCAGGAAGATTCATTTTTTTGAGTTCAAATCTGAACTCAGACACTTCCTAGCTGTGTGAGCCTGAGCAAGTCACTTCCCCCTGTTTGCCTCAGTTCCCCATCTGTAAAATGAGCTGGAGAAGGAAATGGCCCACCACTGCGCAGACCCAAAATGGGGCCCTAAAGAGTTGGACATAACAAGACTTGAACAACAACAAACACTACAGAAATATCCTAGGAGCATAAAGGTTGAAGACTATGATAACACCTGAGACAAAGCAGTCTTATCACCTAAGGATCTCTCTTCCTGTTTTCCTCTGAATGGTTTCATTTACTCCTCCCTCCTCTGCCCCCACTTCCCATACACCATTTTCCAGTTCTCTGGATTTCAAGAAAAACCTATGTATGCTTAATCATGGAAGTGATCACTGTGGATGGATGGATAAGTGGATGGATGGACAGATGGGTAGATGGTTGGATGGATGGATGGATAAGTGGATGGATGGGCAGATGGGTGGATGGTTGGATGGGTAGATGGATGGATGGTTAGACAGATGGATGGATGGTTGGATGGATGGATAGTGGGATGGCTGGATAGATGGAGATACCATTTGGTTGGCCCACACACATAAAGGAAACAGTGAGGAATGATGAAAAGACTAGACTTGGGTTTGCCAGATTCACATCCTGCCTCTGATGCTTAGGATCTGTGTGACTTGGGAGAAGTACATTATATCCCCTGGGACTCATTTCCTCAAAGAAATGGGGAAGTGAGCTGAGGGGTCCTGAGGTCCCTGCCAGCTTTAGATCTGTGGCCCTATATGGAAATATGGTAAATGCATTTGGCTAGTACTTGGTTAACTGAGCATGTGCACCAATTATGTGCAAAGCATGTATGTTTTATCTATTTTGTTGATGATTTTAGACAAATTTGGCCATCTGGCTCGACTCACACCTTCGTTCTGCATCTGTGTATGGCATTCATAGTCTCTCTTAACTTGTAACACCCCTCCCCCATCCCTTCTAATCTTATTCTTATATCCCACCATCTGCTCTGCAATGAGGACTAGCTCTTTCTTAAACAAGACTTTCCATCTCCCAACATGGGGCTCAAAATAAGACTTCAGACAGCTTCTTGGGCTTTATTTTCCTCTTCTAACTCTTCATTTTGAAGGGCAACTGGGTATAGTGCTCTGGCTCGGGACTCAGGAAAACCTGAGTTTGAAACTTTCCTCAGGCCCTTGCCATCTGTGGCAAATGAGGTGGGAGAACTGGCTCTGAAATGGTTAAATTTTCAGTGTGAGCATTTACACCTTGGAAATGGGCAAACACTACAAATCAGTGCTTTGTTTATTATTTTGTTGATTATTTAAGCTTAAGAAGTCAATGAAGAACATGGTAGTAATGCAGGTTGAACTTAAACAGCTTTTTAAAAATGCATGATATGCTTTTAACATTTAAGTATGTGACTCCAGAAAAGTCACTTAATCTCCCTATGCCTCAGGTTTTTTTTTATCCATAAAATGGGAATAATAATACTTCTGTTCCCTACCTCCCAGGTTTGTTGTGAGGATCAAACAATATGATGTTTCTAACCACTTTGCAAATATGAAAGCACAATATAAAGATTAGCTATTATTATTATTATTGTTATTATTATTATTATTACTACATGATACCTTCAGGGTCAGCAACATGGACAGAAATTTCCTCTGGTCCCCAATCAACATGGCATTGCTAATGATGGGCAGCTCTATCTTCACGGCCTCCTCAATGGGGAGTGGGGGCACATTCTCCCCTCCAGCTGTTATGATTAACTCTGCGGAACAACCATAAGAGATTCCCCCCCCCCCCATCTTTACTAGATGGGAATTCTCAATTGGGCTACAAAGCTCAAGTGCAACAAGTCAGATGTTTTCCATCCTAAATCCCCTTTCTCTAATCAATCTTCTAGCTCTTCCTTTTCGCTGGCTTTTTCTCAGCTATCTGCAGACATGCTCAGATCTCTTCCAAAACTTCCCCTCCATTTTATTTTGTCATCGTCCACTCTCCTTTCTCTGAAAAAATTTTGGGAAATGTCTTTGTGTCCAATGCCTCCAAGTAGTATATCAAGGTTGGCTATTAGTCCCTTATTGCTCCTTCTCTGCCTCTTTCCCCTTTCCTGAGCTCTGAAAGTGGGCCATGCCCTGGGCTCTTCCTGCTCCACAGCCTTTCCCTCGGTAAGCACCAATCGCATTCCCTCTTATAGCTTCCACTATTGGGTTCACAACAGGTGACTTAGGTTTGCATCTACCCCGGATCTCCAGAGCCAAAGCCTCTTCTCCTGTGCTTCCCACGGGCTCGTTCCGCTGCCAATGGGAGAGCTGGGATGATCCTGCCCCTTTTCCTTCCCCGCCCATCTATTCTGTCCTTGGAGGCCCAGCTCGTGCCCACCTGGCACCACAAGGCCATATTCAGCCTCTCCAGCCCCTAGGTCTCACCTGCTTCTCGCACTGATGCCCACTTAGCCTTTTTCTCACCTTTGAGCCTCCCGGTGATGTAGAGAAAGCCGTCGTTGTCCAGCTTCCCCAGGTCTCCTGTGTGTAGCCAGCCATCCTCATCTATAGTCTCCCTGGTCTTCTCCTCCATGTTGAGATAGCCCATGAAAACGGTCCGGCCCCACAGACAGATCTCCCCATTGCCTTCGGCGTCAATGTTCACCAGCTTGGCCTTGCAGCCGGGCAACACCTTTCCAGAGCTGAGGAGACGGCGATGATCAGGACGCAATGAGGGCCTTATGTCAAGGTGGGGCTGTACTGGCCACCTGATCTTGCCCTGCCCCCGTCCTTTCTGCCTCCGACCCATGATGGCCACCACCAGGTCCCAGAAGGAGGGCCAGCAGCCAACAGCAGCTTAAAGGAACCTTAGCCAAGGGTGATTTCATTTTCACAGGTACCTTATGGATCTCCTGAACTGAAAGCCCGGTGATGAAGCTTTTGGGGGGTCAGTGAGTGGGGAGGAGACCGTCTCTGGTCAGTCTGTGGCAGGGACCACAGCTCCAGCTAGTGTTAACTACCATCGAGGAGGCAGGGCAGTGACCATGGGGCAGGAAGGTAAGACATAACCCAGAGGAGGAGTGATGGGTTTGCATTCGGACGGCCCGGGTTCAAATCCTGGCTCTGCTATTCATTACCCTTGTGACCTGGGACAAACCATTTAACCTACAAACCTCAGTTTTCTCCTCTGAGTAATGGAGAAGAGGGAAGCTGGATGGCCTCTGAGCTCCTGTGACTCCCACTTCTCTGAGAGCCTCAGTTTTCTCCTCTGAATAATGGAGAAGAGGGCACCTGGATGGCCTCTGAGCTCCTGTGACTCCCACTTCTCTGAGAGCCTCAGTTTTCTCCTCTGAGTAATGGAGAAGAGGGCACCTGGATGGCCTCTGAGCTCCTGTGAATTCTACCTCTCTGCAAGCCTCAGTTTTCTCCTCTGAGTAATGGAGAAGAGGGCACCTGGATGGCCTCTGAGCTCCTGTGACTCCCACCTCTCTGAGAGCCTCAGTTTTCCCACCTGTAAAGTGGGGGAGGGCCACCAGGGGCCTCACCTGTAGAGTCTGTAGTTGTAGGAGTTGGACATGAAGTGGGGGCCGGAGGACTCGCTCAGTCCGTAGCCGGCGTAGAGGCGGATGTTGAGGCCCAGGAAGAAGTGCAGCGTCTCTGTGGTCATCGGGGCCGCCCCGTAGAAGTTCTTCTGGCAGTTGGCAAAGCCCAGGGCCTTGCGGATCTTGGCCAGGACCAGGTAATCGGCCAGCCTCATGGTGAAAGGCTTCAGGTCACTGGATGACCGGGAAAAAGACACAGGGAGGTTCCTGTCACTGGACCAGGACAAGGTGCGCTCATGCACCCGCAGGTGGCTCGCGGGGCTCTGCCGTGCAGGACCACAAGTGCTGGGTGAGCCTGGGCAAGATGCCCCCTGACTCTTTTCTCATCAAGCCCTGCTCTTTGCTACCTCTTAGAGCCTCCTGGGAGCCTTTAGGTGCCATAGCCACGGAAATCCCTATGCTCGGACGCACGTCCTAAGTGGACCGACACCAAGCACTGGATACATTTTCATCTGGACCAGCCCCTCTGTCTGCACTCAGCTCCTCCTGCTGGGCTGTGCTCCCTCCCCACCTTCATCTCTGAGAATTCCCGGGTCCCTTCAAGGCTCACCCCTTGTGCTGCCGCCTCTGAGAAGCCTTTCCTGATTGCCCCCCAGAGGCCCCTGCTCTTTCCCTTCTCTCACTACTTGTTCTCTATTTACTTCTCTGTGCACATTACCTCCTCCTCCCCCTTGAAGATGGGGACGATTTTGCTCCTTCTCTGTACCTCCGTGGCAAATAGGGGCTTGATATGCTATTGGAACTTAATAAATGCTTGTTGAATTAAATCGAATTCACGTTCTTGACCTCTGAGCCAAGCTGGACCATCTTCATCGGGTCCATCTCTTTGCTCACAACATCTCCCACTTCTGGATGTCTTCTTCCCCAACACCATTCCTGCCCTCAAGGCCCAATGGGGGATCTCTCCCCCTCCTCGAACCCCTCTCCCCTTCCTCAGATTGCTCAGGGCCTCTCCTTTCTTGGCATTTCTCTTTCTGCTCTACTTTATCAGGATTGTCGGGGTGCCCATCTCCCCACCCCCATTAGATCCTTGAGAGCAGGGCCTTTATCCTGTCAAAAACTCTACAAGGCTTTTAAAGCATCCATGGCAGGGCCAGGCAGAGTAACTCAGGGCTATCCAGGAAGGCCTCTAGCAGGATGTAAAGAAATAAGGCTCTTTGTTGGGGATATGTGGGTCCCACAGAGGACAAGGGTCTTGCCTGAGACCCCACGGCTGGGCCCAGCCACCCGAGAGGAGGGGTCTCTTACCTGCTTGGGCAGCTGAGGTTGCGCTCCATGGTCACGGCCATGGCCCACAGGAACATCTTCCTCTTGAAGAATCCGGCCTGGGCTGAGGCCTCCTTGATCCCCTCCATCATCTTCTCCCACACCCTGGGCACTCCCATGTGGGCCGTGGGCTCCACCTCCCTCAGGGTGGTCACCAGGCTCGTCTGCCAATGGGAAAGCAGGAGAAGAAAGGACAGTCAGGGGGATGGGACCTGCCCAGGCTGCCCCAGTGGGGAGCTGACCCGGAGGGCTACCTCGCAGCTTAATCCACCTCCCATAAGCACTGGTCTTCTGAAGCCTGGCGCCCAGCCCCTCTCCCACGTACACCCAGGTTCTTCTTGAGTGGCTCCGACTGGGCCATTCTGGCCAACCTCCCGATACTGGTCAGGCAGCTGTGGTGGGGGGCTGGTCCAACCCCCACCCATCCCCCAGCAAGTCATAGAAACAAATAGAAATGTCCCATGGGAAAGATAGAAGAAAGACAGAAAAAAGGTAGGAAAGAGGAAGGGCAAGGAAGAAACAGGGAAATGTGGGGGAGAGAGCAACAGAGAGACACACAGGGAGAAAGAGAGAGAGAGAGAGAGAGAGGGAGGGAGGGAGGGGGAGGGGGTGAGGGAAGAAGGAGGGGGGAGAGAGAAACAGAGAGACAGAGACAGAGAGACCCAGAGATGAAGACAGAGATAGAAACAAAGAGAGACAGACACACAGGGAGAGACAGAGACAGGGGAGGAAGGAGGGAGAAGAAACAATCAGGGTCTGGGGAGTTTAGAGGTTCCAGTACAGGGGATTTCTCCCAGCCCTGGGGCATGGCCATCAGCACATGAGACGTTCACAGACCTAGGAGGAGTCGGCAGACTGACCTTCAGGGCATCAGGCTCAGCGAAGCAGATGTTGGCCCCCCACTGAATCCCCGTCCAGAGATCGTACATCTGGGCGGCGACGTGGCTGAGGGGCAGGTAGCTCACCACCACCTCCTGCTGAATTTCAGCGGGCTGGATGTCCCCGGCCCGGCTGCCAAACTTGGCCGTCCAAGTGATCTGGGGGAGGGGGAGAGAAGGGCACAGGAGGTCCAGACGGTTTCTGAGTCTCAACTTCTCCTTCTCTAAAATGGGAGTAATAAAGCCCTGACTATTCTGCTTCATGGGAATTCTGGGAGGAGCCAGATTATAGTTGTCGCCCTTCTGTTCCGATATTTCTGGGCAACGGCCGTTCACCATTACAAGGATTACTTCCCTCTTAACACCTGGGTCCACAAAATCTCACTGGCCAGAAGTACTCATCAGCCAGTGGCCGCCGGCACCCAGTTACTTCTCTGGGTTGGCTCCCACCTGGCTGAGGGGCGAGCGTGTCTCCCCCAAAGACCCCACCTGTTGTCCCTGAAAGGCACACTCTTCCTAGTCGATTCCTCAATATTTTGGTTTATGGACACACTTGCCTCCCACCAGACCTCACCCCTTTTGTGAGTTTATCACTTTCTGTTTTTTTTTTAATAAATATATATCATTTGTGTCATCTGTCTATGAGAGAAGAGGTCAGGTGATCTACATTTTTCGTGCTGCCCCCTCCCCACCCACGTGTCAGTTCCTACATTGTCCTGACTCAGCATCACGCCTTTGGGGTTGCCGGTGGTCCCCGACGTGTAAACAAGCACACAGCACTGGTTGGGTTTTTGGGAGTTCAGGATGACATCCAGGGTGACATCAGGAACCTCATTGCCTATCTCTAGGAAGTCTTCCATCTACAGACAGGAAAAAGAAGTGGGAGCGAGGAGTTATCAACTGAGAAAAGGTCCAGCATCGGTGAGATGCTGACTGTCTGTTTTAGAGCCCGAAAGGAGCCAGAAATTGCTGCCTCAGGGCAGAGGCTCATGGGAGCTTCGCACTTTTGTCCAGTTTCCCCAGAGCCAGTCCCGAGCTTTGGCTTTTCTTGCCCAAGAGATGGAGCCAGTGGTATCTTGTGTATTTTGTTTGTATTTGCTTCTGCTGGTACTGTTTCCCTCACTGAAACATGAGCTCCTTGAGGACAGGAGTTCGGTTCTTTTTTGCCTTTGCCCACTACCTAGTACAGTACCTGGCACATAGTAGGTACTTAGTAAATGCTTGCTATACTGTATTATATTAAAAAACCAAATTTGGTACTTTGTATTATTTTTGTATTTGTATTTTATATTATATTAAATTTTATATATTATATATAATATATTTTATATATTAATATATATTTATAATTTATAATATATTTATATTATGTATTTAATATAATTTTATACTTTATATATTATATTTTTATATTCTGTATAAACAATATATATATATAATATAATTAATATGTATATATACAATATATATTATAATATTATATATTATATTTAAAAAACCCAGCTTCCCAGATCCAGCCCCAGAATCCCCCTTCCTTAACCTCAAGCCTCCTTCCCCCATCTAGTACAGTGTCTGGCACATAGTAGGTGCTTAGTAAATGTTCTCTATAGCATATTGAATTAACAAGTCAGATGCTATTGCTCTCCCCCGGGGACAAGAACAAGTCCCAGGATCCCCCTTTCCTAGCGTTAGGTCTCCTACCGTATATACGTTTGGAATTCTCTCTGCTGGGGTCTCTCTGTACATCACGACAGCCTTCAAGTATGGCAAGTTCTTCCAGATCTGTGTCATATAAAGAACACAACAGCTATTATTAGGAAAGGGAAGAAGTCATTTTTATTTAACTATTTGGAAAGAATTAGGGTTCTCCCTTAGTCTGTTATTTCAAACAGCCCTGATGTCATTGGTGCCCACCATGGCTCTGCGATACCTTTTGTTAACAGTTCATTTTGCTCTTTCACCAAACATTTCATCACCTAAACTCATGATCCTGAGGCAATGACAGGATTGAGAACTAGATGTGGACTTAAAATGCAAGTTCTAATTCTGACTCTAACATTCACTAACTATGTGAACTCAGGCAACTACCAAGTTTCCTTAACTGTAAAATGGGAATAATTCTGGCACTTTACCTCAGAGGAATTATTGCAAGCATAAGACAAACATATATATATCAGAGAAGGATTTCAGGAAAGACTTGTTAAATTAACCTTCTTAACTTGTTCGTTTATTTCCAGCCAGTATGGGTTTCAGTGGGGAATGGTAAAGGGTGATTTCATTTCCTCTGAAGATATGATGTTTGGAAAATAGTACTTAGGGACACCAGACCACGTTTGAGTCCCAGGCAGCAGAGAAAAGAGCAGCTGGGTCCGAAGGTCTCTGCTGGGGCTCTCGGTTGGCTCAGTATCAGATTGTCTCAGATATGTTGGTTGTCAAAGGAGATCCGGAGACAGCCAAGCAAGATTTCCATAACAGGGTGATCCAGTCTTGCTGGGTGGCTCTTTCTCGTGTCGTGTACGTTTCTGGGGAGAATTTGGTTCCAGGCCATGCTAGGACTTGCCTGAAGTCTTTGGCACAGAGTACACTGACCAACCAACTGATGATTGTGTTCCAGGACTAGGAACATCTGCATCCTTGACAACACTTTCATTTCCTTCCTTCCTTTTTCAAAAGTTCCTGGGTCAGGGGTCCTAGCACTCTGCTCCCTGAGCATCTTACTTATGACTTTTTGTCAGACTTAGGAAAAGGAATAATTAAATATCCCCACAAATCCTCCAAATTGAAAAATCACAGAGGAAATAAGTTGAGTAAATAAAGTTGGGTTACTTTAAATACACCATGTCTTGTCATGTAAGATTTGGTTTCAACTTGTAGAAACTTGTTATAGTAAGTTTGCATTTACTCAGTATTACTGACAAAATGCGATTCTATATGAAAAAGCAGCCCCTTTCCCCACTTCTTTTAGCTACTATTTTATTCCCCAATGAACTGTAAGTTCATCAGAGGAAATCATTGTCTCAATTTTAATTTGAATTCTCAAATACTTGTTGATTTATTGATTAATTGATGTTGAGAAGAGTAGAAACAAACTTGAATAGTCTTACTGGACAATACCCTTAATGCAAGCCAATCATGAGCCCCCCTAAAAGGGGGTCTAAAATTCTAGGGTCTGTTTTCACATTCTATATCCTAAAAATGTTTCCAAATGTTTCCTGTTTTAACATTGAACAAAGTACTTTGTAACTCCAAAAATTAACAAGTAAATTGTTTTTATAAAAACATGAGCTTCTACAAATCTCCCTTCTAAAGTCCCTTCTACCTCTAACAATTGATGACATGGTGGCTGGAATAAAAAAAATCTATAGAAGTTCCCAGCAGAGGCTGAGAGTCAGAACAGATTTTATCTTTTCTTGCCCTGGATCTATCCACCAACATTCAGCTGATTTTCAGTAGAGTGAAAATCTGTTGTCTCACCACAAGATGGCAAGATTTCTCTGTCTATCCTTTCCCTTCCTGGTTCTGCCCGGATTGCCAAGTGCAAACTAAACACTGGATGCCCCTTCCACCAGTTTCAAAATCACCTCTACTAATCTAAGTATCACAGGGACATTAAAGCAACCTTCATCCCTCCGGGGGTCCAAGATTCTTCTTGTTTAAGTTAATTAAGATTTTTATGGTTTTTTAAAATTTCATTTAATCCTAACAGGTAAATGATATATGTATTATAATTCTCTATTTTCTCCATTTTGTAGTTGAGGAAACTGAGACTCAGAAGTGACACAATTAGGAAGTACTGGAGGTGGAATTTGAACTCAGATCTTTCTGACTTGAAGCCCAACCTGGCTACCTCCTTATCTGGGGGGCTTGGTTTTCTCCTCAATAAAATTCCCTTTCAGGGCTGGAATTGTTTTAGAGCACTCCCTAATCTCTTCAAGTCAGTACTTCTTAAAGACAGTACTTCTGTCCCTGGAGCTCACAGAGATCTCAGCAAAGGAGTCAGAGATTTAGAAGCTAGTAAGGTCAAACCCCATTTCCTCCATTTTTCAGATAAGGAAACAGAAAAAAAGAAGGATTAAGTAAGGAAAAGAAGGATTACACAACTCCTAAGCTTGAACCTGGTATCCCAGACTCCAGAGGCTTTGCCAGAGCTGCTACTCAGTGGTACTGAGAATCCCTGAACAATGTCTACCTTATCTCAATGCCCCCTCTAAATCCCAGCCCGGAATCATCCCAACTCTGTGCTAGAAGATGGAATTGGTCACTTAAGAGTGGGCAGTTATGAGAATGAAAGCCCTACATTGGGAGTCTGGAGATCTAAGTACAAGGAGAGTCACCCTTCTAGCCTCTTGTTTTCCGGATCTGTAAAATGGGTGTATTGTGAGGATCATCAAGATCCATCAGTGAAAGGAGTTCTGGCTTTGGAGTCAAAACACAGTTTAAATCACAGTCTTGTGGCTTTAACTGAGTCTGACCTCAGTTTGCTCATCTGCAAAATATATGTTTTCTTGGGCCCCTCCTAGCTCTAAAACATCATCCATGTTTTGGATATAAGGATACCTAGCACCCAGCAAGCACTTAATAAATGCTCTTTTATTGCTTCACTAATTCCTTCCTGGCTCCCCGCTTTGCCAGCCCTCGCACCTAGGAAGGTCAGGTTTTATGCAGCCAGTGGCGATGACCATCTCTTGGGACAGGAGCCCAGGTAGCCCTCTTACCTTCAGTATCTTTTCCAGCTGTTTCTGGGAATCCACCAGGATCACGTTGGCTTTACAGTCATGGGCAATGTATTGGCAAGCCTCGGGGGAGCTGGTTGTGTAGATTCCTGTGAGGATGCCCCTGAGCGGTGACAGAGAGGGAGCATCGTCAGCCTGGGAGCCGAGACCCCCGAGCCTTCTGCACAAACCTCAAAGGATTCGGCCTGGAGGACTCGGCCGCCACCTTCTTCAGAGGCAGCCAAGCAAATGCCCAGGGGCTGGCAGACACGGGCAGTAGGAAAGCAAACGTGTGTGTGAGGGAAAAAAGATGAGAAGAGATGGAAAGTGAGGAAAATATGAAAGAGATGGGAGGAAGAAGTAAAGAGAGTTAAGAGAGAAGTAGTGGGAAAGTAAAAGGGAACCCAGAAGGGCTAGAGAAGCAGAAGGAAAAAGGGGAAGAGAAGAAAAGAGGAAGGATTATGGTCGAAGAAGAAGGGAAAGAATAAGATCAAATAGATGCTTAGGACAGGAGGACAAATGTGAGGTTGGCTATTTTTTCTCTATAAATGGCCTATCTCTTTATCCATCTATCCATCTATTATTTACCTATCATCTCTCTCTCCCTCTCTCTGTCTCCTCTCTTTGTCTCTTTGTCTCTCTGTGTGTCTTTCTGTTTCTCATTCTCTCTATCTCTATCTCTCTGTCTCTCACTCACTCTGTCTCTGTCTTTGTCTGACTGTCTCTCACTCACTTGCTCTGTGTCTATCTGTCTTGTCTCTGTGTCTTTCTTTGTCTTTTTCTCTGTCTCTATCTGCATGTCTTTTCTCTATCTGTTTCTTTCTGTGTCTGTGTCTCTCTCTGTCTCTGTCTCAGTCTGTAAGTCTTGTCTCTGTCATTCTGTCATTCTGTCTCTGTGTCTCTCTTTCTATCTCTTTCTGTCTCTCTTGTATGTCTTGTCTCTGTCTTTCTATCATTCTGTCTCTATTTCTCTATCTCTTTCTGTGTCTCTGTGTCCCTCTCTGTCTCTCTCTCTTCTCTGTCTCTCTGTCTCTGTCTCTGTCTCTCTCACTCTCTCTCTCTCTGTCTCTGTCTGTCACTCTCTGTCTCTCTCTCTCTCTCTTTCTCTCTCTCTCTTCCTCCCTCCCCCCTCCCTCTCTCTCCCCCCCCCACCCCCAACTAGGGAAGTGATGGAGGATCCACAGACACCAAAGCCACCCCTTTCTTCCC
Organism: Sarcophilus harrisii; assembly: GCF_902635505.1. Taxonomy (NCBI): domain Eukaryota; kingdom Metazoa; phylum Chordata; class Mammalia; order Dasyuromorphia; family Dasyuridae; genus Sarcophilus; species Sarcophilus harrisii. The sequence continues at coordinate 629,180,169 of NC_045427.1, forward strand.
TAACCCTTCCTGCTCACCCCCCACCTACACCCAAACCTAGACAAGACCCCGAGCTGCAGCCACTCACCCGGCGAAGACCGCGCCCACGGCAGAGATGAACCACTCTGCCGAATTGAATCCGAGGATGGCGACGCTGTGGACACGCTCCAGGCCGAGCTATGAACCGAAAGTGGGGAACTCAGCCATTTCACACGGAGGATGCCGGGTCCCACAGCCCTAACTGTAACCCCCACTCCCACCACCCCCAGCCTCCCTGGTGGCAGAAGGCCCACAGGCGATCAGAGAGAGGGGAGAGCTGTGAGACCTCCGATAACCGGCGGATGCTCGGACCAGGAGGGCACCACGTGCAGCCGGGCAGCCTGTCAGGCTTATTGAGTAACTGGAGTGAGGGTGGAAATATTCAAGGGATTAAGAAAGAACATTCAGGGCTGCCTGTTCCCTCCTGAATCAAGTCCAGAGTTTCAGCAGCGTCTCCAGTCCCACTATAATCTCCTTCATGCTCCTTCTCTCCTGCATTTACAGAGCGAACCCGCTCACCATGTCCCGACAGGTCCTGGATATCTCCACCAGACCTTGCTTATTTCCCCCTTCCTTCCCAGCTTCCTTTTGTGTGACAGCTTTCCCACCAGAATGTGAGCTCTCTGAGGGCAGGTCAGCTCGCTGCTTTTATTTGCACCCCCAGCACGTAGCACATTGTACGAAAGAGCCCACAGAGAAATCCATTATATCTGTATCTATCATTGATCTATCTACTGAGATCTATGTATCATCTGTCATCTGTCTATCATCTCTCTTTATCTGCTCCCCAGATAAACTTAAACTTCTCCTCCCTCAAGCTCCAGTTCCCTCTTGGAGCTTTTTTCTTTACCTTCTACTTACCCCCCTCCCCCATGGATAAGCATGGTGTAAAGAGATGGATTGCATCGGAATACTGGCTCTTTCTAGTTACATGGCTTTCATTTTCTCTCTCTGTGACTCAGTTCCCTCATCTGTAAAATGGGGAGATGACGCTCTCCGTGGGATGCTCATCCTCATTCCTGTATTCCCAAACCTTTTCCTGTTTTAACAGTTCTTCAATTAAAACCTCTGTTAAACTGAAAAGGAAAGAGAAGAAAAAACTTCTCTTAAATAGAAGCGACACTGTCAGGGCAGTTAATGTTGTGGAAAAATACTATAGAACGCCTCCGCAGGAGAAGGAATTGGATCAGAAGCTCAGGAAACCCGTAAAACTGGCACAGATGTAGGACATCTAAACATCTGTCCAACTGAGTTAACTTGTGACTTGTCTCACTGAGAATGTTATTCTTCAAAAGATGGGAGAAACAAGAAGGAAATTTCTATTCTGGACCGGATTCTGACTAGATGGCAGAACTCATGGCTGAACCTGAAATAAGAGACTCCATCACGGGCTCAAGATGAAGAAAAAAGGAAGTCCTGAACACAATCTAGATCTGTGCTACATTTCTAAAGTTTCCAAGAAAGCAGAGATGGGCCCACGATTGAATTCAGGAAGGCAAACAGAAAATTCTAAAGCACTCGTGGAAACAATCGGGGCCAGTGCGGATGTTCAAGGAGCTCATGATTAACTCAGATTTTGATGAGACAAATGGGGACAAGGGCAAATAGCTGAGGATGAACATGAAAGAACAAGATGGTCCCACAGGAATTTCATCAAGGGGAAACAAGGCCAGAACGCCCCAGGTCAGTGATGGATGCCAAGGACAAGCAAAGGTTGTCTTTCTTTCCCCAAGAAAGAGACTCCCTTTATGGGAGTAATGGGACAACCAAAGAATGGATAGACCTGCTGTTCACAATGGCTGTGATGATGATCGTGGTTGACCCTGAGAAGGCTGAACTACTCAATTCCTCTTGCTCTCCCCTTCCCCTTTTCTAAGGAGAATAAACTCCGGGCTGTGAAGGATTGAGCAAAAGCTTTTTTTTTTTTTTTAAATTTTAACAAGATGTTGAGAACAAAGATAAGGGGAAATGAGAAAGCATCTAGCTATCCTCGATGCATTCAAGTTACCAGGCCCAGTCAGACCGCATTCCTAGATGCTGACAGCAGTGGCAGCCATAGTTTCTGAGCCACTGCCTGTGATTTTTCTTTTTTAAAATATATAAATGCTTTTATTATGTCACACGACTCTATCATGAAACAGAATTGGTAATAACTTACTAGGTAAAATCAAGCATTTTTGCCAATGATATCCTCATTCCCAATTTTTATAATATAATTACAGATTAGTGCAGGAGAATCATACGGAATAACTGTATTGGGGCAGCAGGGTGGTGCAATGGGTAGAGCACCAGCCCTGAAGTCAGAAGGAACTGAGTTCAAATTTGATCTCAGACACTTAAAACTTCCTAGCTGTGTGATCCTGAGGAAGTCACTTAACCTCAATTGCCTTAGCAAAAAAAAAAAAAAATCCAAAAAACTGTATTCCCAAAACCTACATGAAACAAAAATTGAGGAATTATATTAATCTGAAGGGGGAAAAGCTGAAGAAGTGAAAGGAATTGGAAATTTAACTTCATACAAACCCTAGGAGAATTCCTTAATAATGAGATAAATAACAAAAATGACACTGAGATCTTATATGATTTTGTGATTTTTTAAAATTCATGGAGTCTAGGAACAGTGTCTCAGGCCTAGAGGATAAATGTCTCATTTTGCTTTTTAGAGGGAAGATAGTAGAGCCTGAAAACTTTATAACAGGGAACTTGATTTCTGTTCTTGTCAAAATTCTAATGATTCTAAAGTAATTTCTAAATTACTAAATTCTAAAGTAGTATTAGTTGGCAATTAAGTAACGCTTTGAGATTTACAAATCACATGACAGATATTATCTAATTTTAACTTTATGATAATTCTGGAAGGTAGGTGCTAATATTGCCACATTTTATAGATGAGGAAATTAAGGCTTAAGTGAGTTACCCAGGATCACAAATTTAGTAAGTGTCTAAGGTGGGATTTGAACTCAGGGTTTTCTGCTTCTAGACTCAGCACTCTACCCATGTGACGTCTCACTATTACTAGCATTTTCTAGCATGCTTTATTAAAGGAACAGTTAGTGAAGATATTGTACAGGACGTTTAAGGACAAGACTTAGGTTGATATTTTCAGAATCTCCTTCTAGAGGAAGTTTGCATTTTGCTTGATCTCAGAGGCCAGAGTCAGGACCAATGGGTAGTAGGTACTAGAACAAAGCTCAGCCCAGAATAACAAAAATCTCCCAATAATGAGCTGCCCAAATTGCCGTCCAATTTTCCCATCCCTGGAAATTTTTGAGCAATCTCCCACTTGTCAGAGATATTAAAGAGGAGAGTCCGGTTCAGGTATCGGGTCTTGGAGGCGCCTTCCCTATCTGTGCTTCTATAGTAGCCTATGGGTCTATTGATACATGCTCCTGTGTGACCTTATATAGGAAGTTCTGGGACGGGACAGGTCTTGATTCCAAGCCTGGGGATCTTCCCACCGGAGGTTACTGCCTCTTTTTTAAGAAGGCACTCTGCGATCAGAGGAAATTGTAAAGGACCCATATGTACAAAAATATTAATAACAACTCTTTTCATGGCAGCAAAGACCTGGAAATGGAAGAGATGCTCATCAATGGAGGAATGGCTGAACAAGTTAAGACACATGGTTGTGATGGAATATGTTGTGCTGTGACAAGTAACCAGGGAGGTGATTTCAGAAAAAACAGGGCAAGACATGTTTGAACTGATGTGAGAAGAAACAGGCAGTCCTTGTGTAGAGGAACAGCAATATTGTAGCAACTATCAACTAACTGTGCTATAAAATGTAGCCTGATCCATACAATGTCCCAAGACAATTCCAGAGGACTCAAGATGAAAAATGTTATCCACCTCTAGGGAGAGAACTGATTCATTCTGAGTTCAAATTGAAATATAATTTTCTTCCTTCCTTCCTTCCTTCCTTCCTTCCTTCCTTCCTTCCTTCCTTCCTTCCTTCCTTCTTTCTTTCTTTTCCTTCCTTCCTTCTTTCTTTCTTTTCCTTCCTTCCTTCCTTCTTTCTTTCTTTCTTTCTTTCTTTCTTTCTTTCTTTCTTTCTTTCTTTCTTTCTTTCTTTCTTTCTTTCTTTCTTTCTTTCTTTCTTTCTTTCTTTCTTTCTTTCTTTCTTTCTTCCTTCCTTCCTTCCTTCCTTCCTTCCTTCCTTCCTTCCTTCCTTCCTTCCTTCCTTCCTTCCTTCCTTCCTTCCTTCCTTCCTTCCTTCCTTCCTTCCTTCCTTCTCTCTCTTTCTTTTCCCCCCCCTTCTTTTTTTTGGCAATGTTGCCTAATATGCAACAATCCTCCAAACCCTTGAAGGTAGCTATCATGTCCCACCTAAATCTTCCCCCTTTGGGGCAAAACACTCCCAATTCCTTCAGTCACTTCCCACGTCTCCACATCCTTCACCATCCTGGAGAAGACGTGTTAAAACCCACTCAGCGGAGGTCCCCACTCCTGCCCTCTTCTCACTCACCTTCAAAAAGCCTTTGGCAGCTTTTCGGGAGAGAAGATAGTACTGAGAGTAGGTGATCCTCTCCCATTTCCCGTCCCGCTTGCTGCTCAAGGCATTCAGGTTTCCATATTTCTCCAGACTTTCTAGGAATACCTGGTGCACAGTCTTTGGGGTCTGTGAGCAGGTGTGATCCATCCGTATCTTGACCAATCCATCAGCTGATGTGGTCCACAGGGACTCTGCAGGGGACAGGACAGCTATGGGTCAACTAGTCATCACATGCTTTTTTTCTGTAAAGAACCGTTTATTTTTTAATTGCATAAAGCTTTTAACATTCATTTTAATATGATTTCGAGTCCAAAATTTTCTCCCTCCTTACTCCCCAATAATCTAATATAGATTATGCATGTGCAATTGTGGACACATATTTCTATACTAGTCACATTGCATCAGCTTCTTTTTCTGTGTAATAATCAATAAAATCAGATGTCCAGTGGGAGAAATGGGAAAAGATTTGATCTCTACCTTCAGGGGACTTAAAATCCAACTACCTAGAAAATTGTCTTTAGTTTTTTGAGAGACATCTGTGCTTTCTTTGCCCTCCACTAGGGCGGGTAGCAATTTCTCCTAGTATTCTTCCTGAGTTGTTATAACCCCCCCAAAAAAATGTCATCTAGTGGCCAGCCTTCTGGTGATCAGCACCTTCAAGCTTTGTCAATTAGTCAGTCGACAAGCATTTATTAAACACTTACTGTATGTCAAACACTGTTTTAAGCCCAATGGAAGACAAATAGTTTCAGACATTAGAAGCCCACCTCTGAATCCGTCCTCAAAGCTTGTCAGCCAAGGAGAGATTTGCTGAGTGTAGAGTAATAGGTTGTCATTCCTACACTAGATAAATTTGAGGTGGTGGATCTCTTGATCTTGGGAGTTCTGAGTTGCAGAAGGATAAGCCGATTGATATTAATATGGGGAGTCCCTGGAAGTTTCAGGGGGACCTCACATTTCCTAAAACTAATACAGGTTAGAAACAGAGCAGATCTAAGCTCCTGGGCTGATTAGTTGTGCGGTTGGCCCCTAGGAGGCCATTTGAATTCTCAGTAAGATAAGGGAGGAGGAGGAAGAGGAGAGGGATAGGGGGAGGAGGAAGAAGAGAAAGAAAAGGAGGAGGGAGAGGAAGAAGAGGAGGAGAATGTTCTGAGTACATCTGCTAAATGACAAGTTTTTTTTTTTTAATAATAGCTTTTTGTTTTTCAAAATACATGCAAAAATAGATTTCAATATTCACATTTGCAAATTTCAAATCTTTCTCTCTCCCTTCCCATCTCCCCCTTTCCCTAAACAGCAAGTAATCCAATATAGGTTAAACATGTGCAATTCCACTAAAAATTAGACAATAGTTTTCCAAATTACCCCCCTTGGTTTGCGAGAATGAAGGGAAGTATGAAGATATTGGTCACGGTAGTTCTTGAAGACTGCCGACAGAGGGATTGCTTTGTGGGATGGAACCTCGCCTCCATAGACAGTATTCAAACTCAGTGACTCTTTGAGCTTCCCCATACCCTCTGAGCTGAGCTGAACAGAGCAAGAGTCAGGATTTCACAGATGAGGAAAATGGGGCTCAGAGGCAGGGAGGATTATGGGAACCTCTCATCTCAGCCATGGAGTCATCGAATCTCTGCACTAGAAAGAACTTTGGGAGCTATCTAGTCACTTAGTGATTTGCCTAAAATCACGGAGCCAACAGATAAACAAGAGCCTCAACTTCAAATCGTGGCAACCCAGATCTAGACCTGGAAGGAATCCTGGAGGCAGCTAGTCTGGCCTCCATTCTGTGGGAGAGTAAAGGAGGTCAGAAAAAAGGAGGTCCAGAAAGAAAAAGGAGGTCAGTTAACAGTTTATCCATGGTCATATAACATCAGAAATGAGATTTGAATCCAGGATCTCTATCTCCAGGGCCAAGGTTCTTTCCACTCACTATACACTAAGATTCCGTCTCACTTAGCTTTATCTCTTTCTGTCTCTATCTCTATGTCTCTCTCCTCCCTCTCTGTCTCTGTCTCCTTCTCTGTCTCTCTCCTTCCTCTTTTTAACTGTCTTTTTGTCTATTTTGGTCTCTGCTTCTCCTGTTTCTGTCTCTCTCTCTTCCCTCCCCCCATGTCTGTCTGTCTTTGTCTGTCTCTCTCTTTCTGTCTCTGCTTCTTCTGTTTCTTTTGCTTCTCTCTTTTCCCTCTTCCTTCTTCTCTCTCTCTCTTTCTCCTTCTCTCTCTTTCTTTCTCTCTATCTTTTTTCTCTCTCCCCCTTCTCTCTTTGTCTCTGTCTCTTTCTACCTCTGCTTCTGTCTCTCTTTTCTCTCCCTCCTTCCTTCCCTCCCTCCCCTTCTCTTTCTTCCTCTCTCTTCCTTCTATTTGTTTCTGTTTTTCCCTTCTCTCTCTTTGTCTTTCTCCTTGTCTTCCTTCCTCCCTCCCTCCCTTCCCCCCACCCCATCCAGGTTTAGAAATTCTCTCCCTCTGTGTTTATGAGAAAAAATAAGGTAAAAGAATGTGGGGGAGAGAGATAAATTCCCTGTCTTAAGAAGGACAGACTGACCCAAAGAGCCAAGGATTGATGGGGGTGAAAGGATTTCTGGGAAGCTCATGAATTGAGCTCACAAGGAGAATACAGTGTACAGGCCAGAGGGACAAGAGGTCAAGTGAGGAGATCTTGATTTTCCCTCACCCAGAAAGAATGTGAGCGGGGGGACCCTGGGAGAAGGTCATTTATTGACAGGGGTGTTAACCATTGTCAGAGGGAAAGGCTCCAACTCTCTTGTGGGGCTGAGGACCTCCCCTGGATTAACTGAGTCTACCCTTATCTCATCTTTTGGAGGAAGCCACCAAGAGACCAATGGGACAGTCCCTCCCACCCCACACTGTCCCACACTGAAATAAGAGCTTTGTCCTTGAGAAGCAGAACCTGGCTCCGAGTTCTTCCTGGCCCACTTAGTAGTTGCATTTGTGCCAGTGCTCTGCTTCCCGGATCCCAAGCCCTGGCTAGCTGGGCTGACCCGCGGCAAGCCAATGCCTCAGTTTACTCTTCTGTAAAATAGGGATGATGACACTGACATGACTTGCCTCCAGGAAATGTCATTAGCACCAGAAGCTGTTTGTGAGAAGGAGCTGGGGCTGCAGTGGAAAGAGCGGGTTCTAGTCCCTGTTAGGAATCATTGTGACCGTGATCAAATGACCTGACTGGTCCAAGATTCAGTTTCTTCATCAGTTAAGAGGGGATGACAATAATTGTTAGGCTATACAATTTAAAGAGCAAGTTTGAGCCTAAAGGGGCTGAAAAAGTTCACTCCTCTTTCTTTATAACACAAGAGGGAAGCTGTGGGTGTGAAATATTGCATTTATCATCAGCTGTGGCCCGTGCCGAACAGATTTTTTTCTTCCTATTTACTTATTTATTACTTTGGGATAGATCTTGGGGTAGGGATTCATTAAAAACAACAAAATTGATCAATAAAATTTGAGAAAATAAAAATAAAAAAACTTTATGGTACAACATGAATCTAAAGTGATAATTTTTATCATCCATTTGTTTAAAAAGCATTAATGACGACACTTTGGCCAAGGGGGATATGAAAACAAAAACAATCCCTGACCTCAAGGATTTTACATTCTACTAGTGCTAGGGTAGAAGATAAACAGCTGGCACGTAGATAAGGGAATACAACGTACAAAGTAAAAAAATAATAATAATACATTGAGGGGGACAATATCATTCCCCACTTTTTGTAGGAGATGGCTGTTGAGCTCATTTTTAAAGGAAGCTAGACGTTCTGAGGGGCAGAGGTGAAAATGGAGGGCTTATCAAAAAAGGGAGAAGTAGGCAGGGTTGGAAGAAGGATATATTCAGTGTCTATGATGATATAAATGGAAGAAACAACCAAAAATTGTCAAAAAGGAATCTTTCAAAATTAGAAAGACCAAGCTTTGCCCCTTAGAAAGGTTATGAGAAATTACTCTTCTAAGCTTAAAATGGGAGTCAGTAAACCTGTGATGTAATCACACAGCTTGCTATTGGCAAGCTATGTAAACTGGGAAAAATCACACCTATAGTTCAGGTGTCTTATCCTAAAATAAGGGAATTAGATCAGGGGATCTTGTCAGTTCTAAAATTCTGTTTCCATTAGACCCCTCCCTACTTAAGAGTGTTGTACACAGAGATTTACTTATTTTATAATATATCTTGATCATAGTTGTTGCTTATGTTGTCTAGATAGCCTCAGTATTCATTTTTATAAGAATTCCAGTGTGGTTTGACCTTTCAACTGCAGTACATTTCTGTAATAAAGTGTGCCCCGGGATTGTTTTGTTTTCATTTGAACTGCATTGTAAACTGGGCACCATCTTCACACTGTGCCCAATTATGTTCTTGGGATAAGATTCTCTTAAACCTTACAGATTACTTCTTGCATTATAAATATACTTTGTGTGGGCTGTTGTAATAGTTTTCTAGGAGCTATATAGAAGAATATCAACTGTATCCTTATATTTCATAAATACAAGGGATGAATTAATAAATGGAAATTTTAAAAAAGAGAAATTACTTTTCTTTTAACCCTTCCTCACTCCTTTGAAGAGGTGAGGATCCATAAACATTAAATACAGCAAATTTACTATATTTTGATATATTGAACTTGTTTTAAGATCTTAATTATTTTTCTCTTCCTTTTCAATTTTTTTTATTTATTTATAAGGGATAGATCTCTGAGAAGGAGAAGAAAGAAAATCAAGATAATCCAGATGTTCCCTCCAAAAAAGGAAGAGGAAAAGAAAATCAAGATAATATAAACCAAAAAATGTCAACAAAAATTTACTTTTAGAAAAAAGCTTTTCCTTTTATGGAACTGAAATCTGCCTCTCCGATTATTTTTCCCATCATTCCTAGTTCTGCCCCCTGGTGTCCAGAAGCCTTTTAAGGCCTCCTGGCCGAAAGACCATTCACCCTCTGGCTGCCCTACAATTGACCAATGTCTTTTTTCAACTGCAAAATGGGGCTAATGATACTTTTAGATGCTCTCCTCACAGAGCCAGTGGGAGAATCCAGAAATAATGGAGATAATATTTGGCCAACCCTGGAGCACTACTGAGCCAACTTCTTACTGCTCTAATTTTTCCTTATCGATGCTAATTCTGCTGAGCCAGGTAGTATAGCAACCTCATCGACCAATCAAAGGGCAGCAAGAGGGAAAGCTGGAAAGCAGGTTAGCAGAAACTAGATATAGACCAACATCTCACACCCTATACCAAAATAAGGTCAAAATGGGTACATGATTTAGACATAAAGGGTGTTAGCGTAAGCAAAGCAGGGGAAGCTCGCTTATCAGATCGATGGATAAGGCAAGAATTTGTAACCCAACAAGAGATAGTGAGCATTACAGGATAAAAAATGAATTATTTTGATTGCATTAAATTAAAAATGTTTTACAGATACAAACCAATGTGGCCCAGATTAAAAGGAAAGCAGAAAATCGGGGGGAAGGGGGAAATTTGAAGCAGATTTCTCTGATAAAGACCTCATTTCTTTTTTTTTTTATGTTAAACATGGTAGAAATACGTGTTAAATCCAATCTATGTATACATATTTATACAAGTATCTTGCTGTACAAGAAAAAAAATCAAATCAAACAGGAAAAACATGATGAAGAAAATAAAATGTGAGCAAACAACAACAAAAAGAATGAGAATGCTATCTTGTGATTCACAATCAATCCCCACAGTCTCTCTCTCTCAGTGGGGATGGCTCTCTTCAGCACAAGACCATTGGAACTGGCATGAATCAAGACTCATTTCTTAAATAAACAGAAAATTAAGTCAGATTTATAAGAATACAAGTCATTCTTCAATTGATAAACAGTCAAAAGATATGAACAAGCAGTTTTTTTTTATTTTTTTTTATTTTTTTTTTGAACAAGCAGTTTTCCATCAAAGCTTTAAAGCCACCTCTAGTTATATGAAAAAAATACTCTCAATCATTATTGACTAGAGAAATATAAATTAAACAGTTCAGAGGCCATCAGATAGGTTAATATGACAGAAAATAAAAATGACAAATGTTGGAAAAATTGGGACACTAATACAATGTTGTTGGAATTGTGAACTGATCCAATCATCCCAAAGAGCAATTTGGAGTTATGTCCAAGAGGCTATAAAAGTGAGCATACCCTCTGATCCAGTAAAACTACTACCATGTGTATATTTCAAAGAGAGTTTTTTAAAAAGGAAAAGGACCAATATATACAAAAATATTCAGAGCCTTTTTTGGGGGTGGCAAAGAATTAGCAATTGAGGGGAATGACTGAGCAAGTACATGATTGTGATAGAATACTGTTGTGTTATAAGAAGTGACAAGTAGAATGCTTTCAGAAAAATCAGGAAAGATGTACATGAACTAATGCAAAGTGAAGTGAGCAGAACCGAGGCACATTATACACAGTAACAGCAACATTTCATGATGATCAACTGCGAATGACTTAGCTATTCTCCATCACATGATGATCCAAGACAATTCTGAAGGATTTCTGATGAAAAATGCTATCATCACCTCCAGAAAAAGAACTGATGGAGTTTGAATGCAGATCAAAGTATATATTTTTTTACTTTATTTTTTTTATTGCTTTTTATTTTGATCTGATTTTTTTGGTAACATTACTAATATGGAAATATGTTTTGCATGACTATATCAAATGCTTGTTTGGGGAGGGGAAGGAGGGAGAAAATTTGGAACTCAAAATTTTAAAAAAATGTTTAAAAAATTTATGTGTAAATGGGAGAAAAAAAATGAACCAAACAAAAAAAAAGGCAGCTAGATAGAACAGTGGAGAAACAAAGCACTGAACTTAGAAGACATGAATTCAATTCTTGCCTTAGATGCTTACTAGCTGTGGGACACTGGGCAAGTCACTTAATCTCCCATATCTCAGTTGCCTTATCCATAAATTGAGGCGCTTGTACTTTCTGGTCTTTAAGTTTTCTTCCAGCTTTCAATCCATGATTCCTATAAATCTATGTGCCAGGTCCTTGGGCTACATAGACAAAATGCAGTGTAATAGGAGAGAGAGCATCCACAGGTTCCTGACACCAGCGGGTGCTGGGTCTCCAAAAGACTGCGTGACCTAAAATCCTTTGCTTTCCCAGCATGATGCAGGCAGTGGAAAGAGCCCTGGCCCAGGGGATCATGGGACCCAAGTTCCAAGCTCACCTCTGATGCTTTATTACCTGTGTGATGTTGGGCAACCCCCTCATCTTCCCTAAACCTCATATTCCTCACCTTGGAAAATGAGCAGTTGGATTAGAAGCCACAGGGTCCAATCCAGCTCTGGCTCTGTGGTCCTAGGAAAAGAAAGTCTCTGACTGGGAGCTATTGAAAGGGGGCAAAACTTATTATAATGAATAGAGCGCAGGTCTGGCATCAGGAGGACCTGAGTTCTAATCCAGCCTCAGACACATATTAGTGGTGTGACTCTGGGCAAGTTACTACCCTTTTTGCCTCAGTTTCCTAATCTGGGGAATGAGCTGAAGAAGGAAACGGCAAACCACCTCAGAGTTTATGCCAAGAGAACCCCAAAATCAAGTCATGAAGAGCTGGACATGACTAAATCGACTGAAGAACATATCTAAATCAGTCAGCAAACTTCAAAGCATTATGTAAGTGGCAATTTTAATTCTAAGCTATCCTGTTCTTATTATCTAACCCTCTATTAGACAAGTAATCTTTAAAGTTGGCAGCCAAGTAGCAAAATAGATACAGTGTTGGGCTTGGAGCCAGCAAGGTATGAATTCAAAATCTACCTCTGTCTGATCTGGCCAAGTCCTTTAACCTTGGACAGTCTTAGTTTCCTAATTATCATACCTGCTCAAGTGAGATAATAATACATTTAAAAACAATATTTATTTTATGTTAATATATTTTAATTGTATGAAAATATTAATATTTTTATTAGAAATAATATCTTAATTATATTAGCGAGTATAATTTTTACATTTATATAATATTTTAAGTGTTTTGCAAACCTTAAAGCATTATATAAGGATTACTAGTTTTGTTAATAGTAAGAGTAATGAATGTTGGTTATTATTATTTGTATCTCAGTCTTCAGTACCTAGTACATGAGAGATGCTTAATAAATTCTTATCAGTTGATTGATTGGGTCAAAGAATGAATCATCTGTCCTTAGATATGACACAGTCAGAGAATAGCCTCGATTGATCACCTTTTTGTGGGAAAGGTTCCCTAAGACTCCAAGAAGGAGTTTCAGAGAGCACGAGTCTGCTAAGTTGAAGAAAAGACTTCCCCTGCCCTTGGACAATTAGGATCAAATTAAAGAGAGGGACAGCACACAAAGAGAGGGCAGGACATTGAAATTTGGTAGTTAATATATCTATGGAGCTGCCCACATAATAACTAATAAACTCAGAATGAATTGCCAAGGCTCAAAAAAAATCCCTGGAATCCTCTTAGGCAGTAAGACATAAATGGATTATTGTACTTGGTTAACTAGGCAAGTACAGGCAGATCATCGCTGGAGACACCTGCCTGGAAAGGCTAAGTTACCCATAGTCCTTGGTCCTTAAGCAAAACTTGAAGACTAAAATAGCAGGCTCATAAATGGAAGGGAATAGTAGGCTCATAAATGCAAGGGACTAGACTCCCGATCCCCTAACTGCTAGATCTATATTAAAGACAAAGACAGGGAGCCTTGGGAAGGGGGTGATTTGGGGCTCAGTGAACTGGCTCTAATTGTCTCAAGTCCTTTCTTCCCAAGGATGCAAGTGAGAGGAAGGATCCTGAGCTGGCCTTGGCTCTCCCAGAGCTGCCTTAAACTCCTCTCAGTTCAGTGGATGGAATAACTCATATTTCCATGGTACATTATACTTAAAAACCCCTTTTTATTAATATTTTTTATTTTATGCTATTTTTATTAATACTTTCCTATATTGTAGCCCTATGATTTAAGGAGTGCAAACTTCCATTTTATTAATGGCCAGCCCAAGGATGGGAGAACTGGCATTGAGCCTGCAGGCCCAGCCCTCTGCCCACTCCTCTCTCCTGGATAAGAGGGGAAATTCAGAGCATGGGGTTGGACATTCAGGCAGGGAGCTCTCCTCCCTGGCCAGCTGAGAGATCTGGTAATGGCCACATGACACGGAGCCAAGCGCTTGGGCTCAGAAGCCAGGGGGCTTCCGTGCTTTGGGTCCTGAGGGATTGCCTTCTGGGTCCTCGGTTCCCCCAGCCCAGAGGACAAGGAGTTCCAGCAAGGTGACCTCCTTGGGTCCCTCCCAGCCACGGCAGTGCTCTGAGTCAATCATTCCCTGAGAGGCGTTGGGACTGGGAGGGCCCTTTCCCACAGCTGTGAGGGCTCCTGGGCTCACCCCACTGATCCCTGGCTCACACAGACTCCCCCAGTTCTGCTTTTAACTTTCTCTGCCTAGCCCACGTGTGCTGATCTGCCTCACGAAGCCCGAACGGTTCCTTTTCGGACGTGGGAGAGAAGCCTAGGGATGGACAAGCTGAGCGAGCAGGAAGTTCCTTGGCTAAGGTTAATGCTGTTCTAGGTGACAAGGAGCATTTGGGGCCTGGGCCCGAGCAGGGCAGGGGCTGGCAGGACACCAAGTGAGGAGGCAGGGCCGGCTGCCCTTTCCTTAGATGGCCTGTCCCCTGGACGGCCGGTAGCTGCCAGCGGGGGACCAGGCTGGGGGCCTCTGCGGCCCCCCGAAGGGGCGATGCTGTGCCTGGGCTTCAGGCCTCGGGAGCCAACCAGGGACAAGGACAAAGGGAAACGCTCGAAGGAGACGAGGCAAGGGCGAGCCATTAGATTTTATGCTTTCTGGAAGGGCCTCTGGCGTCCGGTAGTCTACTTCTCAGGTCCTATTGGACCATAGCATCCAGGATAAAGTGGGCTGTGGGTGCAGCCATACCAACAACCACTAGCATTTATGTAGAACCCACTGTGTGCCGGGCACTTTACAGATATCTCCTAAGGTTATTATCATCCCTATTTCCAGGTTGAGGAAACTGAGTTAAGATTAAGTTAAGGTTACCTAAGTATCTGAGGTGGGATTTGAACTCAAGTCCTCCTGACTCCAGGGCTAGTGCTCTAAGTTTTTAAAATTCTTGTGGGAAATCAAAGAAAAAGGAAACCAAGTCCTACTTACAAACATATTTATAGTAGCTCCTTTTTGTGGTGGCAAAGATCAGAAATTAAGCGCCGGACAAACTGATATCTAGATGTGTTAAAATACCATGTGAGGTCCATATGGCGTGGGGGATTGTGCTGGAAGAAATGACGGGAGGGACAGAGAAACTTGGGGAGCCGTGTATGAGCTGATTCAGAGTGAGCACAACCAGAACAACCGACAGCCAGGTTCTGCCTTATGAATACAGGTCTGGGGGCCTTCAAGCGGAGTCCCAGGCCCCCAAGTGTTAACGCTGATTGCCTCTCATTCCAACCACTGAAACATTTAATAAGACAACAAACCATCAGAGCCAATATTGAAGCCACATCTTCCTAGCTCCCCCCCCCACGACCCCCAAGAAGCCCACAGTAGGGACGGTGACAGGGGGAAAAGTCAGACCTCCTGAGTCAACCTTAGGGGTCACCTATCAGCGCCTTGCTCCAGAGAGGAGACATCAGAGACCCACAGAGGTTCCCCAGCTGGGAGTTGTTCTGAGGTCCTGCTGCCTTATCTCAGCAGCCTTTGGTCTTGGCTGGGCCTGGGGCCACAGCTTGCCCATTGTGCTCCCTTGAAGGGGGGTGGTCCCCTTTCTCTCCCTCCTCCTCCTTCTCCTCCTTCTCCCTACCCCTTCCCCCACGCCATCCCCTCTGACTCAGTCTGGCCTCTGGTGGCACTTTATCAATCTACTCATTATGTGCCAGGGCAATTTGGAGCAGCAGTAAGTCCCTGAAATAAAAGACTCAGTGACCACAGGAAGCTATTTCCAATGGGAAGGAAAGAAGAGAAATATGTCAGCCGATGAAAAAAATCCTCCTGTATTTTGGGGTTGTGGGTTTGGTTTTGTAAATCTGTGGGAAAGAAGCCCGAGCTGCTGGGGGGAGAATGGGACGCATTGTACCGGCTGGAACACTCGGAGCCGCTCACTGAGGCAAAGGTCATTCTTAGGCTTTGGAAAAATCTCCCTTGGAGAAGCTTCCCCAGTGACGAAGCCCCAGAGCCCTCCCCACGCTCTGAGGCAGCGCTCCAAAAGTGCAGGAGATTCAGGGGGGACTTGTGTGGCATTGGGCAGAACACCCAACCTCTGGGAACCCCAGCTCTTCATCTATAGAAGGAATGGGGAGGGGAAAACCTCTGCCGTCCTAATACCTCTAAAGCCATGATCCCTGAGGACGTGTAAAAGGCCCTGAGACGACCAGGAAGGATCGGTCTCATTTGGAGCACGACTGAGCCATAAATACTACCTTTAAATACTGCCTTTTTCTTCCTCTCGTTAGTCCATCAATGAACATCAACCAACCTGTGCTAGGTACTGTTGGGGAGGAGCAGGAAGACACGGTCCCTGCCTCCAAGGAGCTGCCGATCCCGAATCACATAATCTCAAAGCTGGAAGAGACCTTGGAGAACGTCCGGCCCAGCCCTTCCATTTACAAATGAGGAAACTGAGTCAGTTTCCCATAAACAATACTCTGTCTCCCATCTCTGAGTCTTTAAATGGTGACTTTTACATCTGGGATATTCTCCTTCTTTGCATTTGCCTCAAACACCCTGATGACTTTAAGACTCGGTTCATGTTTCACCTCCTAGCTAAGATGGAATCTCTTCTGCTTCCTTTTCTCCTTGAAATTCCCTGAACTATGGGCCGAACCTCAGACCAGGAAGAGCTCTCCATGGCCCTGCAGCCTCGGGAAGCCATCGCCCCTGAGACCACCCATTCCACTCTTGGAAAGCTCAGATTTTTAAGCCTAAATCTCATCTTCATCTTTCCTGTTGTTCTCCGCTCCACCTTCTGAAGTCAAACTGAACAAGATCCCAGTGTCCCAGAAGCTCCTGTCCTGCCCTCACTAAATATTCCCTTCTCTGAGTTAAACATCCCCCTTTCCCTCAAGCGACGCTCACATAGCGGGGTCACGAGACCCTTTTGTGGATGCTACACAGCTTGCCAACGCCCTTCCTGCCATATGACATCCCCAATGAGTCGGTAACTCAAGCTGTAATCTGGTGAAGGCAAAGGACCGGGGAATCTGCAGCCATTCAATTTTAGGTTTTTGATTTAATCCTATCCAGATGTCCCCAGATAATCCAGACATACCAGAAACCCCAAGCTCACTCTCATAAACTGTCCTGGATTTGCAGTACCTAGCAGAGGGAATATATTGAGGAACCAGCATTTGAACGGGGACATTTTAATCTGACTGATTAAAAACTCAGCTAGGTTTCATAGTGGTTAGAGCACCACCAGAGTGCTTAAAGCAGGTAACCGCTGGGGGAATCCCTGAGGAGGTCACCTTCCCCCTGGCATTGACCTGGGGTCTAGGTAAGGGACTCCAGGCCCCAGAGTGGGGTACAGTAAAAGGAAGGCAGAAGTTGGAGTGGTTCCAGTTCCAAAATCAGTGATCCCACTAATACAAAACTTGCAGTTTATTTGTATAGACCCCTTCCTTTCCATTAACTCCTCTACCTTTGTGACCTCCACACCCTGGCTTGCAGACCCTGCTACTTTATAGGAGCTTACCTATGTATCAGTCCTTGCTCTCCTTCAAAAGTGACCCAAAAGTCTGTCTCCTCCACTGGGCATAAAGACTTCCTTTGTGAGGG